>NC_050444.1:62295246-62908368 GCF_903995425.1 Onychomys torridus | reverse complement strand
GGTAATCAGGGGACTACTGAAACACTGGCACTCTTCCAAGATTGCAGTTTCCCTTAGGGAACCTCATGTTGGAGAAGGAAAAGGCTACGGCACAGATGGCAGCCGACAGGGGAACTTGACTCCAGGGAAAGACTACTTCACAGTTCCGAAAACTTGTCAGACCACTTTACCAGAGAAACTGGAAATGAAACGATAATGGATGCGACCACACCTTGACAGAGGATTGCTTAGTTAGGCATACCTCTTGTCTTCTATGTAAGCTTAAACTAAAGCACTTGTCAGAACCCTGGAGATAGACTTGGAGTAGAGAATGCCACTAGACGCCATTGTTCTTTCCAATGTGTCCATCTTAATTAAAATATCTCTGCTCTTTTTGTTTCCACTTTCACTTTGTCTTTTTAATTGGCCTGTTGAGAATGAGTGGTCCAACCTAGTTTGTTAAGGCTGCCAAGGCCCAAGACTTACAGCTCTGGAAACAGTTTTCACTCCTACAATAGCTGTCTTAACTTTTAGCACATTTTCCCAAATCTCTCACAAACTATCACTGGGCACACAGGATTGGACACTGTGAGGGAAGCAGAGAATCCTACTTCACGCTGCTTCAAGATGGATTCAGGGTAGAAAGCCACAGAAGTAGGGTCAGACTTTCCCATGTCAAAGTATCTTACCAAAGCTAATCCAGCCTGCCTCACACACCTGTGGCATAGGTCACCCACACTTGGGGAGTTTTCAGATTCCATTCTCCACTTCTTCCTTACTCTGGCCCTCTCTCCATCTTGACTCCTGTCTGAACCTCAAGTCACTTTTTTTTTTTCTTCTTTTTTGTGAGAATCTCAATATGTAGTCTTGGCTGGCTTGGAACTCACTATGTTATGTAGATTAGGCTGGCCTCATACTTAAAGAGATACACCTGCCTCTGCCTCCACAGTGCAGGAATGAAAGGTGTGCTCCACCAAGACTGGTAGGTCACTTTCTTTCCCTTCAGCATCACCCCCTTTTAGGTCCCCACGATCTGCTGTCAGTTACACTGTACTTGTGCTCAGGAAACAGGCCCAATGCTCTAATTCATGTCGTCTCCTGCCTCTGTTTTGGAGCCCAGGGTCTGTCTCCATTAAGGAGTGAAATCCTGAACCACAAAAAAAGAGAGCGATCTCTTCTATTTGCCGTCTTTCTCCTCTTCCGTTTGCTTTTGTTTTGATCGCTACGCATACATCCGTCGTCGTTCGTTTTTGTGTAGTGGAGTGTACAGATCGCAGCTTCTTCTCTTCCTTTTTGATTGGTATGCAACGGGATCTCCTGTCAGGCTCTCCTCTCATAGGAGAGCAAGACGGCATGAGGGTCGATCTAGAAAGAGAATTAGAGGCACTCTGAGAGCGCTGTGATGACTATCGAACTAGCAAGCAATAGTAGACGAGCGTGTCTTGATTCTTCGACAGCTGCGCCGACAACGGTGATCAGTGGATCCTAAAACTGACGGAGGCAGGAGTGTGATTTCGTGGGAAGACGTGAAGAAGGGAGAGAGTTGCCTATAGCTCTGAAGGGAGTAAAGTTAGAGTTGAGAGCACACCTTTCACTCTCACCTGAGTCCTCTACGTGTGGGAGGCAGAGGCAGAGCAGCACCTTTCTGTATTTCCTCTTGTTCTAAGACTTGATGTATGAGGGACCGAGCAGGCCTGAGCATACGTGATAACTATGAGAGTGATGTAGCTTCTTCCTCTTAAAGCAGCCTTTAATTTGAGAGCACCAGCCTAATCACATCATGGGAGATTAACTCACCAATAAGGTAAAGAAGGAATAAACGCTCGACATGTCGCAGGCTTCAGACACGCGCGTCAAGATGGAGGAGAGAGGCCAGAGTAAGAAGAAAGTGCGTAGCAATATAGTGTGAAAGTGCTTGGCGCACAAAAAAAGAAGCGATACAAAAAAAAAAGGTGATGGAGGCGCTCAGACAGGAGTGTGTCGAAGGGATGTGGAGAGACTAGACGGACGGCGAGTGTGTTAAGAAGTGAAGGGAACGGGGAGGATGGAGAATTGAAAGTGCCGTTGGAGGTAAAAGACTCCCAATTTACGCGCTTGGGTTGACATGGGGGGGAAAACGTCGAGGCTCCACAGGTGGGTGCAGCTGACTGCTCTCGTGGACGTTCTGTCTACGCTGAATCTCATAGCCTGTGTGGGGTTTAAAGGAACTAGCTTCAGCGACGATGTGAGAGGGAAAGTAGGTCTGGACATCCTTCTTCTGCTGTGCTCTTCTCTTACCCCCGTGGCAATACCATACGTGGTGTCCAATCCTGTGTGCCCAGTGATAGTTTGTGAGAGATTTGGGAAATGTGCTAAAAGTTAAGACAGTTATGTAGGAGTGAAAACTGTTCCAGAGCTGTAAGTCTTGGGCCTTGGCAGCCTTAACAACTAAGTTGGACCACTCATCTACACAGGCCAATTAAAAAGACAAAGTGAAAGTGGAAACAAAAAGAGCAGAGATATTTTAATTAAGATGGACACATTGGAAAGAACAATGGCGTCTAGTGGCATTCTCTACTCCAAGTCTATCTCCAGGGTTCTGACAAGTGCTTTAGTTTAAGCTTACATAGAAGACAAGAGGTATGCCTAACTAAGCAATCCTCTGTCAAGGTGTGGTCGCATCCATTATCGTTTCATTTCCAGTTTCTCTGGTAAAGTAGTCTGACAAGTTTTCGGAACTGTGAAGTATCTTTCCTGGAGTCAAGTTCCCCTGTCGGCTGCCATCTGTGCCCTAGCCTTTTCCTTCTCCAACATGAGGTTCCTAGGGAAACTGCAATCTCTGGAGAGTCCAGTGTTTCAGTAGTCTGATTACAAACGAGCATCCATCAGGGTCTCTAGAATATCTTTAATCCAGCCAGGAAGGTTAGAGGCCCAAGATTGGAAGGGATTCCTACCCGCAGCGAGACAGCTCGAGCTTACTTCCGCATGCCAGAGGATGAGCCGGCTGAAGTCGGAAATGCCCCGCCGGAAGGCTGGATTCCTGTGGCCGCAGCTTGGCGGCAGCTAAACCGCCCTTGGCAAGTGGCAAGCGGAAGTTCTCCGAGGACACCAGTTCTCCTTGCAACCCTTTAAGTCCCACCCCTCTGGTCTAGGCAGCGTCTCCGTGGTGACATGCTGCGATGTGCGGCTGCGCAAGAGTGACGGAGCTCGGGCGAGCGGGAGGGGGTGTTTTGGTTCTCGCCGCTCGCCGTCCTTTCCAGACCTAGTTGTCGGAAAGCTGCTTGGTCCTGCTTTGCCTTTCCCTTCCCTTTCCTTTCCCAACCCGGATTTTCCCTCCTGCCCTTTACGCGCCTTTCTTTGATCGGCAGCCGCCCGGGGTCCGGGCCATTTTCCGGGCCGGGCGCACGAAAGCGCGCGGCCCCGGGCCCGGTATATGACCCGCCGCCCTGCCGCCCCTCGCTTCCTCCACCCCATGTGGCTGCGGGGCCACGGCGGCGCTGCCCACTATGGCCCGGAAAGCAGTTAGCAGGAAGCGGAAAGCGCCTGCCTCGCCTGGAGCCGGGAGCGACGCTCAGGGCCCGCAGGTGAGGGCTTACAGGCCTGGGATGGCCCGAACCCCAACAGAGGCGTAGGGAGTTCCAGCTGGGGACGGGAATCGGGCCAGGGCGGGACAGGAGCTGGGGTCCGGAGCTGGGGTCTGGGACTGTAGAGCTGTGGCCGGTCCTTCTGCACTTTACTGGAGTGCAGGCGTGTCGGAAGGGTGAAGAGCCAAAAGGAAACTCCAAAATGACGCCTTCCGCTGGAAGTCTGCAGCTGGGGATAGAGCTGGAGGAGAAGCCAGGACCTCCTTGGTCCTGCAGGAAACTGAATTCAGGGGGAATCTGGGAAGAGACCGAAGTCAGCCTTCCGGTGACATCGTGAATATGGGTCGATTGTCTCTTATCAAGGAAACAATCTTCCATGCTAGGTGCTGGTTCTTGTAGACGCCTACAAGAAACACCAGGTGTCATCTCTATAGTGCCCCCTTGGAGAGGAGAGCACCTCGGACTTGGGATTCCGACGCTGGTTTCTCTTACTTTTCACCCCGTTGGTATTTGAGTTTTCGAATTCTAAAACTGCCCGCTGCGCAAGTCGCGCGGTGTCAGATGAGCGGCCATTGACCACAGCCCTGGAAGACACGGGACCCCACTCTGGCTCTTTGAATACCCTTTATGCTCTACGGGGAGCACAGGCGGAGAGGGAGAAGGGGGCAGGGTAGAAATGCAGCCCAGGTGGGTTCGGTAATCGGGGCCTCATTACCTTCCCTGCCAAGGACACCTGAGTATATAGGGTTTCCGAGTCCTCCACTTTCCTCAGAGGTCTGGGAGACGTTTCGTCGTGTTTACCCATTTGCTAAGCAGGCTTCACTGTGAGAACCGTTTTTTCAGTGCAAGACGAGTTAAGCTGTACTTTCTGGGCTGTGAATCTTCGGTTATATTTTTGATTGTGTAAATCCTGAAGGACGAATTCTCAGTTCTTCTCTAATACAGTGGGATTTCTTGTCTTCGAGGACAGTGGCCAAACCTCTGATTTCTGATGTTGATTTCCACAGTTTGGCTGGGATCACTCACTGCACAAACGGAAAAGGCTCCCCCCGGTGAAGAGATCCTTAGTGTACTACCTGAAGAACCGGGAGGTCCGGCTGCAGAATGAAACCAACTACTCTCGGGTGTTACATAGTTACGCAGCTCAGCAGCTTCCCAGTCTCCTGAAGGAGAGAGAATTTCACCTTGGGACCCTTAATAAAGTGTTTGCTTCTCAGTGGTTGAATCATAGGCAAGTGGTGTGTGGCACAAAATGCAACACGGTAAGTGTCAGGAGGACTTTTCTCTTGGGTCCGAGGTGCATGGTTTTACCTGCTCTAGAGCCTTTCACTGTGCATCGTCCCCATCTGTTTACATTTCTTTTTATGTAAGCAGATTTGGAATCTGTTAAGAGATTTTTCATGGGCTGGAGAGATGGCTCAGTGGTTAAGAGCACTGGCTGCTTTTCCAGAGGTCCTGAGTTCAATTCCCATCGACCACATGGTGGCTCTCAACCATCTGTAGTGAGATCTGGCGCCCTCTTCTGGTGTGCGGGTGGAACACTGTATACATAAATACATCTTTTTAAGAAAAAAAAAGATTTTTCAGTAGAAGTGTTATGACAGAGAGGCGCTCAAGGAAGAACAAACCCAGGTGTGGGTCTAGGCTCCTCAGGAAAAGTGCCCCCATCAGTGCCTTATTCATTCCTTTCACTGCTCATCCTCTTTCCTGCTCCTTTTCACACTTCTGCATCCTTTGATAGTGTCAAGTGAAGACGTGTCTTTAGGCCCCTGGCTCTGTGTAGGCTTCGGCTTCTGGTGTTTTGGCTTCATCTTTTAAGTAGGAGACCTCAAAGGAAAGACAGAATTTGATGCTCAGCGCACTGTTCAGGATACATGACAGCGACAACTTAATTGCCGTGTGCCAGCCTTTGACACACGTAGAAGTGTCTAGAACTTGAATGAAGCAAAAATAAGGCAAATATTCTTTCTCATGTGATAGAATCCAAACATAGCACTTGGACAGCTAGGTGGGAGAATTGCTTAAGTTCCAGACAGGACTGTCCACTGAGACCCTGTCTCAAAAGAAACAAAAAGGGAAGATATGAACAGTTTACTATGAGACAGGCAAGAGCTGGTGGCGGCGGCGGCGGCGGTGGTGGTGGTGGTGGTGGTGGTGCATGTCTTTAGACACTATTGAAATGGTTGATGCTACAAGAGACAGGGCTGGTATTGGATAAATGATTCTGTCTAGCCCTCCCTCCATTTTTAGCCCACCTAGTGTGACTAGACGGGTAATGTTTAATGGTGAGTAAATTGACTCTGGACCAAAACATACCTGGGGTTACTTAAAAGAGGGGTTACTCTACATCAAGAAAATCTTGGGCCAGTGAGCTTGTTCAATGGAAAGATGCTTACCGTCCAAGCCTGGCAACCTGATTTTGAACCCCAGAACCCATATAAAGGGTGGAAGAATAGAACTGATTCCATAAAGTTGATTTTTTTCTGACCACCACATGTCTGCCATGACACACTTTCTGAGACACACACCACACTCAACAACACAAACACATGATAATATTAAATTAAAAAAAAAAATCTTGGGTGCTCAGTGGGCAAAAGCTGCCAAGCCTGCCAACCTGAGTTTGACCCTCAAAACTCATGTGATGGGGCTGGAAAGATGGCTTGGGGATTAAGAACACTGTCTGCTCTTCCAGAGGACCTGGGTTCAATTCCCAGCACTCACAAGGCAGCTCACACCTGTCTGTAACTCCAGTTTCAGGGGACCCGACACCCATGGCAAAAACACCCAGTGCACATAAACATAAAATAACCCATATGATGGGAAGGGAAACTACCTTATGTGATGGCATATGGTTGCTGTGGCATGTGTACCCACGGCCAAATATAAATACAAATTTTAAAAAAAGACAAAAACTATCAAATAGCTTAACTACTACAGGTGTCTTTATAAAGACCATAGGCAAAATTTTTTAACAATTTTGAGGAAGGAAATAATACTATGGTGGTTGGGGCCAAATTTTCACTTCTTCTTCTGTTAAAGGTTGTTTGTGTAACACATAACACTTTCAAAACTAGGTGCTGGTAGCAAGCCTGCAGGGAACTTCCTTTTTCTGATTTCAGACATGCCCCGTGGTTTAGGAAACTTACTGTTGACACTTGGAGTAGAGAACATACCTCTTGTTTCTTTAACCCATTGACCGGATTGGAGGTGAGCACATTGACTAATAATTGGATGTATTCTGGACTAGAAAGGTGGCTCAGCAGTGAAGGGCACGTGTAGGTTTGATTCCCAGCCCCACATGTGCCTCACAATCAGATCCAGGAGATCTGATGCTCTCTTCTGGCCTCTGAGAGAACCAGGCACGTGTGTGCTGTTTAGACATACATGCAGACAAAACACCCATTCATAACGTAAGTTTTCTACAAAATTTACTCTTAATACCCACTTCTGTTTTCCTAACTTAAAAATCTATTTTAGCCAGTCAGTGGTGACACAGGCCTAGCACTCGGGAGGCAGAGGCAGGCAGATCTGTGTGAGTTCAAGGCCAGCCTGATGTACAGAGTGAGTTCCAGGACAGCCAGGGTACACAGAGAAACCCTGTCTCAAAAAAAAAAAAACCAAAAACAGCCGGGCAGTGGTGGTGCACGCCTGTAATCCCAGCACTCGGGAGGCAGAGGCAGGCGGAGCTCTGTGAGTTCGAGGCCAGCCTGGTGAGTTCCAGGAAAGGTGCAAAGCTACACAGAGAAACCCTGTCTTGGAAAAAACAAACAAAAATGTTCATTTTTTAAAATTTCATGTGTGTTGGTGGGTGCTGTTTGCCACGGTGAGCATGTGGAGGTCACAGTTTACAGGAGTTGGTTCTCTCCTTCCGTCACATGGGCTCCAGGAATGGAACTCAGGTCCTCAGCCTGCTGAGCTCAGTACCCTCCTAACTTCATCCATCCTTTGCCTGTTCTCTTCCCTTTCGCTGTTTGCCTTGGCTATCCTGGAACTCTGTAGACCAGGCTAGCCTTGACTTCACAGAGATGTGCCTGCTTTTACCTCCCCAATCCTGGATCACAGTTGTGTGTAATCACTCCTGACTCCTAACTTAGACTTAATACTTCTGTCTTCCTCTATCTTCATGACTTAAAGTGCTTGGAAAGCGGAGACTCTTCTTTTGTGTTTTGAGGTAGGGTCTCATGTAGGCCAGGTTGGCATCTGTTTTACCATATAGCCAAGGGTGACCTTGAAAATCCCAATCCTCTAGTTCCAGTCTGATAACTGTTGGGGTTGAACACAGGTCCTACCACACTTGGCTGTTTTCTTTTTTTTCATTTTATATATATGGGACTTTGCCTGTGTGTGTGTGTATGTGTGCCGTGTGTGCAGAGTACCCGAGGAAGTGGGTATTGGATCCCCTGGAACGGTAGTTAACAGATTAGCCATCATATGGGGGTGCTGGGAACCAAACCAGGGTCCTGTGGAAGAGCAGCCAGTGCTCCAGAACCAGTTGCTTTCTCTTTTGGTGGTCGTTGTTATTTGTTTTGTTTTGGGGGGTAGGGGACAGGGTTTCTCTGTAGCCCTGGGTGTCCTGAAACTTTGTAGACCAGGCTGGACTTGAACTCAGAGATTTGCCTTCCTCTGCCTCCTGAGTACTGAGATTAAAGTTGTGTGCCACCATGTCAGGCTGTTTTCTTTTCATAGTGTTATTTTTCTCTCTGCTCAGCTTCTAGAACCAAAGCAGGGAACCAAGAACAGTGTTCTCCCCACCCCACCCCCTGACTTTGTGACATTTGGCAAATGCTTCTTTAGTATTTCGTTATGTTGGGGGGTAGGGCGGGTTGCAACCTGATCTTATGTAGCCAAAGCCTGCCTTGAACTCCTGAGCCTCTTGCCTCTACCTCCCAGCTGTCCTTGGTGTTGTTTCTGTAAAACAGTAACAGCATTATCTGGTCTGCCAGTCCTCTGGAAACTAGCTGCGTGAGACACTTAAGGTTGAGGTGGGTGGATCTCTTGAGTTTCATGACAGCCAGAACTACATAGTGAGGCCCTGTTTCAAAAAGAAAAGAAAACTATGATCTGTGAGGGAGAGTTTGATTCCAGTATAACAAGCTTCAGGTGTCTAAAGAGAGTTGGAAGGGGTTATAAGTCTGACCGTCTAGGTTTTTACTTTTTAGGGGTATGGGAGACATGGAAGGATATGGTTAAGATACTGACCCAGGGAGAGAAAAACCCAAGAGGAATTGCCATGAATTTTACTACAGAGAGATGGACTAAATCCAAATGATGAGGGAAAGGCTAGAGAGAGAGAAGGAAGACATTATCTCCGGTAGAATCTGAGACAATGTGCTTTATCAGTTAGTTGATATTTAGGAGAAGGTAAGTTTGTATTGGGAGTTACTAATTTTATAAATTTATGGAATAAAAGGCACCTTCGGCTTCAGTCCCATATCCTTTTCTTAAAAATTTCAAAATTTATTGTGTATATATATTTTCTGGGCAAGATGTTCCTTGTTTTCCTGTGATTCCCCCCCTCCCCAAGGTGAATACTATTAAGCCAAATGATGAAGGACCTCTGCTCTTTAAACCACACACACAGCCTGTGTTTACCAGGCAGGAGCCTGGAGAGTACTCGGAGTACAAACAAGAGGAAGGGGTGGGGAGGGGCAGGCGATTTAAAGAGAAGGGTCTGATGTGCAGTTAGAGGCGTTTTGTTTATTTAGAAAGGTTTTTGTTAGGCTTTTTGGGTTTTGTTTGAGACAAGATCTCATACAGTCTAGGGTGGCCTCAGTCCTGGTGTTAGGGTTGCCTCCTGGCTCTAGCTCTCAAGTGCTGGGATTACTGGCATGGATCACCCCAGGTGGAGCTAGTTTTTTTGAGATGGGGTTACCCTTGATGCCCTGTAGACGAGGTGGGCTTCTAACTGGAAGTGGTTCTCCTGTAAGGCACCTTCCCTGGCAGAGATATTTCAGTTAGGGAGGAATCATTTCTCATCGTGATGCCTCTAGCCCAAAAACTACCGGGGAGCCAAGTAGTAGAACAAAGGGAGATAAAAATCATCCACTCTGGATAGGGAGAACCCGTACCATAGGAGGGGTGGCCTCCCGTAAGAGGTGTAGAGGGTGTCAGAGAGCTTGGAAAGGATTTGCCTTGGGTGTTTGAGAGGAAGTCTTAAGGACTCTGCTCTGGAATGGGCTGCTGTGGGAAGTGAGGTGAGTTCCTTGTCTACCTTGTCTAGAAAGGAAGGTAAAGCTATAGCTGGAATGACGAAGCCACTGCCGCCGCCGCCGCCCGTATTCACCAGGTTAAGGACATGTTTCATCTGCTTGTGGCTTTGACAATAGTCTGTTTTGATCTCTGTTCAGAGATGATTAGAGAACGACCTGTTCTGATGCTGATGAACACCAAGTCCAGCCAGAGCATCAGACTTAACTTTGGTGTCGGGCTGCTTTTTCTTTCTCAGCGTTTCCTAAAGTCACGGCCATAGAGGGTACTGCTGAGTTCAGATGGACTTGGTGGTCATGAGGGATACAAGTAATTGCTGCAACTGGTTGTCAAGTAGGAGGGAGAACTTTGAGGCCGCCCAGTTTGGGAGGTAGGATGGCTAGGCATCAGGTTGAGCCAGTAGCTGCAATAGTAATGATTTCTGAGATTACCTGCTCAGAGTAACCAAAATCGTAAAAGCATAACATGGCAGTCACCAGACACATGAGCAGACATACACTTAGTTTTTCCATGGCCAGATATTTCAGTTCTCCTGGTAAGTATTTGTGTGTGTGTTGTGTGTCTGTGTGGGTCTATCTGTGTCTTGTGTGTGTGTTGTGTTTTTGAGACTTCATTGTGTAGTCATGGGTTGCTTGAACTTGCTAAGTAGATCTGCCTCTGCCTCTTGAGTGCTGACGTTGAAGGCATGTGCACCAGTGGGATACCAGTCTTTTAGAGAAGGATGTATTGGCCAGATGCAGCGGTGCCAGCCTATAATCCCAACTACCCCAAAGACTACATGAGGGAAGAAGATCAAAAGGTTCAGCCTGCAGAGCTAGAGAGATGGCCCAGTGGTAAGAGCATTGCCTGCTTTTATAAAAAGTTTTATGGCTAGATCAGTTGGTAGTGTGTGCCTTCCTGTCATTTAGGAGGCAATGGACTTTTTATAACTATAT
This sequence comes from Onychomys torridus, assembly GCF_903995425.1. Lineage (NCBI taxonomy): Eukaryota > Metazoa > Chordata > Mammalia > Rodentia > Cricetidae > Onychomys > Onychomys torridus. Next base: position 62,897,681 of record NC_050444.1, on the reverse strand, counting down.
TCCCAGCACTTCTGAAAACTATATATGGCGTTGCATATTTATTATAATCCCAGTGTTAAGGAGGTAGAGACAGGAGCATCGGAACTCAAGGCAGTCCTTGACTACATAGCAAATCTGAGGCCAATCCTAGATGACATAAGACCCTATCATTAAATAAAAGTAAAAATGGGGGCTGGAGAGATGGCTCAGTGGTCAAGACCATGACTGCTCTTCCAGAGGGACCGGAGTTCAATTTCCAGCAACCACATGGCAGCTCACAACGCTGTAACTCCAAGATCTGACACCCTCACACACAGGTACATGCAGGCAAAACACCAATTGCCTATAAAATAAAAATAAATTATTAAAAAAAATAATAAAAATAAGGCCAAGCAGTAGTTGTCCCACACTTTAATACTAGCACTTAAGAGCAGAGGCAGGTGGATCTCTGAGTTTGAGGCAGCCTGGTCTACCAAGGAAGTTCTGGCAATGCTACACAGGGAAACCTGTCTTTGAAAAACAAAAAACAAAACCAGGAAAAAAAAAAAAAAAAACCCCAAAAAACTTTGTGTTAGCCTGAGTACAGTATGAGTTAGGGAAGTTAGACCTTGGTCTCAAGATAAAATGTAAGGGCAGTTGAGATCACCAAGTAGGTAAAATATGATATGTACTGTTCAAGCAGAAGCAAGTGAGACATTGCCTCAACAAGGTGAAGATGAGCTAACTTCCTAATGTCTTCTGACCTGTACATGTGCAGCCGTGGATAACCATAGGAAGAGAGCTTGGAGATGGAGCTGGGTAGTAGAATACAAGGCCTTAGGTTCAGTCCCCCAGCATTAAAGAGGGAGGGTGGGGTGGGATTAAGCATTGAGTGCAAGGCCCACTGTTGGGGTGGCTCTGGAGGGCAGGGTGGGTATGGTGAGTTTCTCAAGGGTGCTTGCCTAGTACAGTGAAACGAGCATCCATCAGGGTCTCTAGAATATCTTTAATCCAGCCAGGAAGGTTAGAGGCCCAAGATTGGAAGGGATTCCTACCCGCAGCGAGACAGCTCGAGCTTACTTCCGCATGCCAGAGGATGAGCCGGCTGAAGTCGGAAATGCCCCGCCGGAAGGCTGGATTCCTGTGGCCGCAGCTTGGCGGCAGCTAAACCGCCCTTGGCAAGTGGCAAGCGGAAGTTCTCCGAGGACACCAGTTCTCCTTGCAACCCTTTAAGTCCCACCCCTCTGGTCTAGGCAGCGTCTCCGTGGTGACATGCTGCGATGTGCGGCTGCGCAAGAGTGACGGAGCTCGGGCGAGCGGGAGGGGGTGTTTTGGTTCTCGCCGGCTCGCCGTCTTTCCAGACCTAGTTGTCGGAAAGCTGCTTGGTCCTGCTTTGCCTTTCCCTTCCCTTTCCTTTCCCAACCCGGATTTTCCCTCCTGCCCTTTACGCGCCTTTCTTTGATCGGCAGCCGCCCGGGGTCCGGGCCATTTTCCGGGCCGGGCGCACGAAAGCGCGGCGGCCCCGGGCCCGGTATATGACCCGCCGCCCTGCCGCCCCTCGCTTCCTCCACCCCATGTGGCTGCGGGGCCACGGCGGCGCTGCCCACTATGGCCCGGAAAGCAGTTAGCAGGAAGCGGAAAGCGCCTGCCTCGCCTGGAGCCGGGAGCGACGCTCAGGGCCCGCAGGTGAGGGCTTACAGGCCTGGGATGGCCCGAACCCCAACAGAGGCGTAGGGAGTTCCAGCTGGGACGGGAATCGGGCCAGGGCGGGACAGAGCTGGGGTCCGGAGCTGGGGTCTGGGACTGTAGAGCTGTGGCCGGTCCTTCTGCACTTTACTGGAGTGCAGGCGTGTCGGAAGGGTGAAGAGCCAAAAGGAAAACTCCAAAATGACGGCCTTCCGCTGGAAGTCTGCAGCTGGGGATAGAGCTGGAGGAGAAGCCAGGACCTCCTTGGTCCTGCAGGAAACTGAATTCAGGGGAATCTGGGAAGAGACCGAAGTCAGCCTTCCGGTTGACATCGTGGAATATGGGTCGATTGTCTCTTATCAAGGAAACAATCTTCCATGCTAGGTGCTGGGTTCTTGTAGACGCCTACCAAGAAACACCAGGTGTCATCTCTATAGTGCCCCTTGGAGAGGAGAGCACCTCGGACTTGGGATTCCGACGCTGGTTTCTCTTACTTTTCACCCCGTTGGTATTTGAGGTTTCGAATTCTAAAACTGCCCGCTGCGCAAGTCGCGCGGTGTCAGATGAGCGGCCATTGACCACAGCCCTGGAAGACACGGGACCCCACTCTGGCTCTTTGAATACCCTTTATGCTCTACGGGGAGCACAGGCGGAGAGGGAGAAGGGGGCAGGGTAGAAATGCAGCCCAGGTGGGTTCGGTAATCGGGGCCTCATTACCTTCCCTGCCAAGGACACCTGAGTATATAGGGTTTCCGAGTCCTCCACTTTCCTCAGAGGTCTGGGAGACGTTTCGTCGTGTTTACCCATTTGCTAAGCAGGCTTCACTGTGAGAACCGTTTTTTCAGTGCAAGACGAGTTAAGCTGTACTTTCTGGGCTGTGAATCTTCGGTTATATTTTTGATTGTGTAAATCCTGAAGGACGAATTCTCAGTTCTTCTCTAATACAGTGGGATTTCTTGTTCTTCGAGGACAGTGGCCAAACCTCTGATTTCTGATGTTGATTTCCACAGTTTGGCTGGGATCACTCACTGCACAAACGGAAAAGGCTCCCCCCGGTGAAGAGATCCTTAGTGTACTACCTGAAGAACCGGGAGGTCCGGCTGCAGAATGAAACCAACTACTCTCGGGTGTTACATAGTTACGCAGCTCAGCAGCTTCCCAGTCTCCTGAAGGAGAGAGAATTTCACCTTGGGACCCTTAATAAAGTGTTTGCTTCTCAGTGGTTGAATCATAGGCAAGTGGTGTGTGGCACAAAATGCAACACGGTAAGTGTCAGGAGGACTTTTCTCTTGGGTCCGAGGTGCATGGTTTTACCTGCTCTAGAGCCTTTCACTGTGCATCGTCCCCATCTGTTTACATTTCTTTTATGTAAGCAGATTTGGAATCTGTTAAGAGATTTTTCATGGGCTGGAGAGATGGCTCAGTGGTTAAGAGCACTGGCTGCTTTTCCAGAGGTCCTGAGTTCAATTCCCATCGACCACATGGTGGCTCTCAACCATCTGTAGTGAGATCTGGCGCCCTCTTCTGGTGTGCGGGTGGAACACTGTATACATAAATACATCTTTTTAAGAAAAAAAAAGATTTTTCAGTAGAAGTGTTATGACAGAGAGGCGCTCAAGGAAGAACAAACCCAGGTGTGGGTCTAGGCTCCTCAGGAAAAGTGCCCCCCATCAGTGCCTTATTCATTCCTTTCACTGCTCATCCTCTTTCCTGCTCCTTTTCACACTTCTGCATCCTTTGATAGTGTCAAGTGAAGACGTGTCTTTAGGCCCCTGGCTCTGTGTAGGCTTCGGCTTCTGGTGTTTTGGCTTCATCTTTTAAGTAGGAGACCTCAAAGGAAAGACAGAATTTGATGCTCAGCGCACTGTTCAGGATACATGACAGCGACAACTTAATTGCCGTGTGCCAGCCTTTGACACACGTAGAAGTGTCTAGAACTTGAATGAAGCAAAAATAAGGCAAATATTCTTTCTCATGTGATAGAATCCAAACATAGCACTTGGACAGCTAGGTGGGAGAATTGCTTAAGTTCCAGACAGGACTGTCCACTGAGACCCTGTCTCAAAAGAAACAAAAAGGGAAGATATGAACAGTTTACTATGAGACAGGCAAGAGCTGGTGGCGGCGGCGGCGGTGGTGGTGGTGGTGGTGGTGGTGCATGTCTTTAGACACTATTGAAATGGTTGATGCTACAAGAGACAGGGCTGGTATTGGATAAATGATTCTGTCTAGCCCTCCCTCCATTTTTAGCCCACCTAGTGTGACTAGACGGGTAATGTTTAATGGTGAGTAAATTGACTCTGGACCAAAACATACCTGGGGTTACTTAAAAGAGGGGTTACTCTACATCAAGAAAATCTTGGGCCAGTGAGCTTGTTCAATGGAAAGATGCTTACCGTCCAAGCCTGGCAACCTGATTTTGAACCCCAGAACCCATATAAAGGGTGGAAGAATAGAACTGATTCCATAAAGTTGATTTTTTTCTGACCACCACATGTCTGCCATGACACACTTTCTGAGACACACACCACACTCAACAACACAAACACATGATAATATTAAATTAAAAAAAAAAATCTTGGGTGCTCAGTGGGCAAAAGCTGCCAAGCCTGCCAACCTGAGTTTGACCCTCAAAACTCATGTGATGGGGCTGGAAAGATGGCTTGGGGATTAAGAACACTGTCTGCTCTTCCAGAGGACCTGGGTTCAATTCCCAGCACTCACAAGGCAGCTCACACCTGTCTGTAACTCCAGTTTCAGGGGACCCGACACCCATGGCAAAAACACCCAGTGCACATAAACATAAAATAACCCATATGATGGGAAGGGAAACTACCTTATGTGATGGCATATGGTTGCTGTGGCATGTGTACCCACGGCCAAATATAAATACAAATTTTAAAAAAAGACAAAAACTATCAAATAGCTTAACTACTACAGGTGTCTTTATAAAGACCATAGGCAAAATTTTTTAACAATTTTGAGGAAGGAAATAATACTATGGTGGTTGGGGCCAAATTTTCACTTCTTCTTCTGTTAAAGGTTGTTTGTGTAACACATAACACTTTCAAAACTAGGTGCTGGTAGCAAGCCTGCAGGGAACTTCCTTTTTCTGATTTCAGACATGCCCCGTGGTTTAGGAAACTTACTGTTGACACTTGGAGTAGAGAACATACCTCTTGTTTCTTTAACCCATTGACCGGATTGGAGGTGAGCACATTGACTAATAATTGGATGTATTCTGGACTAGAAAGGTGGCTCAGCAGTGAAGGGCACGTGTAGGTTTGATTCCCAGCCCCACATGTGCCTCACAATCAGATCCAGGAGATCTGATGCTCTCTTCTGGCCTCTGAGAGAACCAGGCACGTGTGTGCTGTTTAGACATACATGCAGACAAAACACCCATTCATAACGTAAGTTTTCTACAAAATTTACTCTTAATACTCACTTCTGTTTTCCTAACTTAAAAATCTATTTTAGCCAGTCAGTGGTGACACAGGCCTAGCACTCGGGAGGCAGAGGCAGGCAGATCTGTGTGAGTTCAAGGCCAGCCTGATGTACAGAGTGAGTTCCAGGACAGCCAGGGTACACAGAGAAACCCTGTCTCAAAAAAAAAAAAAACCAAAAACAGCCGGGCAGTGGTGGTGCACGCCTGTAATCCCAGCACTCGGGAGGCAGAGGCAGGCGGAGCTCTGTGAGTTCGAGGCCAGCCTGGTGAGTTCCAGGAAAGGTGCAAAGCTACACAGAGAAACCCTGTCTTGGAAAAAACAAACAAAAAATGTTCATTTTTTAAAATTTCATGTGTGTTGGTGGGTGCTGTTTGCCACGGTGAGCATGTGGAGGTCACAGTTTACAGGAGTTGGTTCTCTCCTTCCGTCACATGGGCTCCAGGAATGGAACTCAGGTCCTCAGCCTGCTGAGCTCAGTACCCTCCTAACTTCATCCATCCTTTGCCTGTTCTCTTCCCTTTCGCTGTTTGCCTTGGCTATCCTGGAACTCTGTAGACCAGGCTAGCCTTGACTTCACAGAGATGTGCCTGCTTTTACCTCCCCAATCCTGGGATCACAGTTGTGTGTAATCACTCCTGACTCCTAACTTAGACTTAATACTTCTGTCTTCCTCTATCTTCATGACTTAAAGTGCTTGGAAAGCGGAGACTCTTCTTTTGTGTTTTGAGGTAGGGTCTCATGTAGGCCAGGTTGGCATCTGTTTTACCATATAGCCAAGGGTGACCTTGAAAATCCCAATCCTCTAGTTCCAGTCTGATAACTGTTGGGGTTGAACACAGGTCCTACCACACTTGGCTGTTTTCTTTTTTTTCATTTTTATATATATGGGGACTTTGCCTGTGTGTGTGTGTATGTGTGCCGTGTGTGCAGAGTACCCGAGGAAGTGGGTATTGGATCCCCTGGAACGGTAGTTAACAGATTAGCCATCATATGGGGGTGCTGGGAACCAAACCAGGGTCCTGTGGAAGAGCAGCCAGTGCTCCAGAACCAGTTGCTTTCTCTTTTGGTGGTCGTTGTTATTTGTTTTGTTTTGGGGGGTAGGGGACAGGGTTTCTCTGTAGCCCTGGGTGTCCTGAAACTTTGTAGACCAGGCTGGACTTGAACTCAGAGATTTGCCTTCCTCTGCCTCCTGAGTACTGAGATTAAAGTTGTGTGCCACCATGTCAGGCTGTTTTCTTTTCATAGTGTTATTTTTCTCTCTGCTCAGCTTCTAGAACCAAAGCAGGGAACCAAGAACAGTGTTCTCCCCACCCCACCCCCTGACTTTGTGACATTTGGCAAATGCTTCTTTAGTATTTCGTTATGTGGGGGGTAGGGCGGGTTGCAACCTGATCTTATGTAGCCAAAGCCTGCCTTGAACTCCTGAGCCTCTTGCCTCTACCTCCCAGCTGTCCTTGGTGTTGTTTCTGTAAAACAGTAACAGCATTATCTGGTCTGCCAGTCCTCTGGAAACTAGCTGCGTGAGACACTTAAGGTTGAGGTGGGTGGATCTCTTGAGTTTCATGACAGCCAGAACTACATAGTGAGGCCCTGTTTCAAAAAGAAAAGAAAACTATGATCTGTGAGGGAGAGTTTGATTCCAGTATAACAAGCTTCAGGTGTCTAAAGAGAGTTGGAAGGGGTTATAAGTCTGACCGTCTAGGGTTTTACTTTTTAGGGGTATGGGAGACATGGAAGGATATGGTTAAGATACTGACCCAGGGAGAGAAAAACCCAAGAGGAATTGCCATGAATTTTACTACAAGAGAGATGGACTAAATCCAAATGATGAGGGAAAGGCTAGAGAGAGAGAAGGAAGACATTATCTCCGGTAGAATCTGAGACAATGTGCTTTTATCAGTTAGTTGATATTTAGGAGAAGGTAAGTTTGTATTGGGAGTTACTAATTTATAAATTTATGGAATAAAAGGCACCTTCGGCTTCAGTCCCATATCCTTTTCTTAAAATTTCAAAATTTATTGTGTATATATATTTTCTGGGCAAGATGTTCCTTGTTTTCCTGTGATTCCCCCCCTCCCCCAAGGTGAATACTATTAAGCCAAATGATGAAGGACCTCTGCTCTTTAAACCACACACACAGCCTGTGTTTACCAGGCAGGAGCCTGGAGAGTACTCGGAGTACAAACAAGAGGAAGGGGTGGGGAGGGGCAGGCGATTTAAAGAGAAGGGTCTGATGTGCAGTTAGAGGCGTTTTGTTTATTTAGAAAGGTTTTTGTTAGGCTTTTTGGGTTTTGTTTGAGACAAGATCTCATACAGTCTAGGGTGGCCTCAGTCCTGGTGTTAGGGTTGCCTCCTGGCTCTAGCTCTCAAGTGCTGGGATTACTGGCATGGATCACCCCAGGTGGAGCTAGTTTTTTGAGATGGGGTTACCTTGATGCCCTGTAGACGAGGTGGGCTTCTAACTGGAAGTGGTTCTCCTGTAAGGCACCATCCCTGGCAGAGATATTTCAGTTAGGGAGGAATTCATTTCTCATCGTGATGCCCTCTAGCCCAAAACTACCAGGGAGCCAAGTAGTAGAACAAAGGGAGATAAAAATCATCCACTCTGGATAGGGAGAACCCGTACCATAGGAGGGGTGGGCCTCCCGTAAGAGGGTGTAGAGGGTGTCAGAGAGCTTGGAAAGGATTTGCCTTGGGTGTTTTGAGAGGAAGTCTTAAGGACTCTGCTCTGGATGGGCTGCTGTTGGGAAGTGAGGTGAGTTCCTTGTCTACCTTGTCTAGAAAGGAAGGTAAAGCTATAGCTGGGAATGACGAAGCCACTGCCGCCGCCGCCGCCCGTATTCACCAGGTTAAGGACATGTTTCATCTGCTTGTGGCTTTGACAATAGTCGTGTTTGATCTCTGTTCAGAGATGATTAGAGAACGACCTGTTCTGATGCTGATGAACACCAAGTCCTAGCCAGAGCATCAGACTAACTTTGGTGTTCGGGCTGCTTTTTCTTTCTCAGCGTCTCCTAAAGTCACGGCCATAGAGGTACTGCTGAGTTCACAGATGGACTTGGTGGTCATGAGGGATACAAGTTAATTGCTGCAACTGGTTGTCAAGTAGGAGGGAGAACTTTGAGGCCGCCCAGTTTGGGAGGTAGGATGGCTAGGCATCAGGGTTGAGCAAGTAGCTGCAATAGTAATGATTTCTGAGATTACCTGCTCAGAGTAACCAAAATCGTAAAAGCATAACATGGCAGTCACCATGACACATGAAGCAGACAGTACACTTAGTTTTCCATGGCCAGATATTCAGTTCTCCTGGTAAGTATTTGTGTGTGTGTGTGTGTGTGTGTCTGTGTGTGTCTATCTGTGTCTGTGTGTGTGTTGTGTTTTTGAGACTTCATTGTGTAGTCATGGGTAGCTTGAACTTGCTAAGTAGATCATGCCTCTGCCTCTTGAGTGCTGACGTTGAAGGCATGTGCACCAGTGGGATACAGTCTTTTAGAGAAGGATGTATTGGCCAGATGCAGCGGTGCCAGCCTATAATCCCAACTACCCCAAAGACTACATGAGGGAAGAAGATCAAAAGGTTTCAGCCTGCAGAGCTAGAGAGATGGCCCAGTGGTTAAGAGCATTTGCCTGCTTTTATAAAAAGTTTTATGGCTAGATCAGTTGGTAGTGTGCCTTCCTGTCATTCAGGAGGCAATGGACTTTTTATAACTATATTCCCAGCACTTCTGAAAACTATATATGGCGTTGCATATTTTTTATAATCCCAGTGTTAAGGAGGTAGAGACAGGAGCATCTGGAACTCAAGGCAGTCCTTGACTACATAGCAAATCTGAGGCCAATCTAGATGACATAAGACCCTATCATTAAATAAAAGTAAAAATGGGGGCTGGAGAGATGGCTCAGTGGTCAAGACCACTGACTGCTCTTCCAGAGGACCGGAGTTCAATTTCCAGCAACCACATGGCAGCTCACAACTGTCTGTAACTCCAAGATCTGACACCCTCACACACAGGTACATGCAGGCAAAACACCAATGCCTATAAAATAAAAATAAATTATTAAAAAAAATAATAAAAATAAGGCCAAGCAGTAGTGTCCCACACCTTTAATACTAGCACTTAAGAGACAGAGGCAGGTGGATCTCTGAGTTTGAGGTCAGCCTGGTCTACCAAGGGAGTTCTGGCAATGCTACACAGGGAAACCTGTCTTGAAAACAAACAAACAAAACCAGAAAAAAAAAAAAAAAAAAAACCCAAAAACTTTAGTGTTAGCCTGAGTACAGTATGAGTTTAGGGAAGTTAGACCTTGTCTCAAGATAAAATGTAAGGGCAGTTGAGATCACCAAGTAGGTAAAATATGATATGTACTGTTCAAGCAGAAGCAAGTGAGACATTGCCTCAACAAGGTGAAGATGAGCTAACTTCCTAATGTCTTCTGACCTGTACATGTGCAGCCGTGGCATAACCATAGGAAGAGAGCTGGAGATGGAGCTGGGTAGTAGATACAAGGCCTTAGGTTCAGTCCCCCAGCATTAAAGAGGAGGGTGGGGTGGGATTAAGCAATTGAGTGCAAGGCCACTTGTTGGGGTGGCTCTGGAGGGCAGGGTGGGTATGGTAGTTTCTCAAGGGTGCTTGCCTAGTACAGTGCAGTACTCTGGTTTAGATCCTTAATACCACTCCCACTCTCCCCCTAAAAAGGTAGCACATCTGTAATCCCAGCTATTCAGGAGGTGAGGTAGAAGGTTCTCCAAGAAAAAGCCTGGGTGATATAGACTCCATATCTGAAAACATTTAAAAAAAATTGTATTGGGCTGAGCTACCAAGCATATATCTTTTTTGGTTTTTTAAGACTGGGTTTCTCTGTGTGGTTTTGTGCCTGTCCTGGAGCTCGCTCTGTAGCCCAGGCTGGCCTCGAACTCACAGAGATCCACCTGCCTCTGCCTCTCAAGTGATGGGATTAAAGGCCTGTGCCACTACCGCCCAGCTCAGGCATATATCCTTATCCCTCAACACACACACACACACACACACACACACACACACACACACACACACACACACACAGAGGCTAATCGCAGTACTATTAGGTGAACATATTTTGTAGTTAGGAGAGAAACCTGCTCGTTATCTCCCTCCTGCCCCTCTGTAATCCCATAATAGGTGGTTTCCTTATTTTTGGGACTAATTTGTTTTTGTTTTGTTGACAGGGTCTTGGGGTCTCAATAAGTAGTCTTGGGTATGCTTGAACTTACTATACAAAACAGGCTAGCTTGGAACTCAGAGATGTGCCTGCTTCTGCCTTTCGGGATTAAAGTGTGTGCTACCACTTCCAGCCAATTTCATTTTGATTGTCTTGAAAAACAAAAACAAAACAGGGTTTCTCTGTGTAGCTCTACTGTCCTGGAACTCACAGTGATCCACCTGCCTCTGCTTCCCAAGTGCTGGCATTAGCAGTCAATTTGATTTTAGTGGGAGGATGTTAGGTATAGGATTGCCAGGTTGGTAAATTATTTCTTTGTGTATATGTGAATGTTTCTGGTTGGAAATAACTGTGGCAATATTTTATACTCCCTAAGGTTCTGTGCAAAGTTGATCCATGCATAAGGCTTTAGGAAGAACAGGAGTTAAGAATGAGTTTATGCCTCTTATGTGTGGTGATAGTAGACTTGTTTCTTCCTGCCTCGTCTTTTGGAAAGAGGCATTGTTTGAATGAGATTTGGACCTGTTTAATGTAGTGCTTTGCTCTTTTTAGGCTGTTCTCTGTATGTAAGGAAGCTAATGATATTCCCGTATTCCCCAGCCTGTGCTGGGCATATAGCTCAGTAACACTCTGCCTAGCACGATGAGGTCCTGGTTTCTTCCTCAGCTCTGCAGAAAAGCAAGGTAGGGTCTGAGCATGGGGAGCAGGTGGGAGGAGACAAGACGTTATTTAGAGCAGCTTTCCTCCTTTGGGATATTGATGATTTCTTTGTTGTCCAGGACTGTGCCACACTGAAGGAGATTTCAGACCCTGGCTCTGCTCTGTGGGGGCCAGAAATCACTTTCTCCCCATCTCCAGATACTATAATGATTAAATGCATGTAAACTCATAGATACACTACCACACATTTTAAAGCACTTGTACTTCTAGTTGATAAATAACACCTGCATAATTTGATGTGATCTGAGCCCTTTATTTCAGGAGCAATTTATTTGTGGTTTCAGTGAACAGAGAAGGAACATGTCACCCCTTTGGGTGCTCATAGCCTTTATCCAAGCTGGATCTTTGGTAGGCATTATAGTCAGTACCGGGATAACAGGTGTGTGCCACCACGCCAGCTGGACATTTTTCTGCTAAAATCCCAGTGTGGCTGATGAGAGGTTGGGGTGGGGTATAGCTGCTCGGTGGCCAAGCATGTACTTTCTATGCCTGACACCAGCACCAGAAATGACTAGAGAGTGGGAGCTTAGCCAAGTAAGAGTTGGTCCTGGTGACATCCGTGAGTATTACTTCCCTTCCTCAACCTGAAGTACAGGACTGCTTTTTCCAGTTCTAAAAGATAAGAGAAACTATATGGATTGTCATGATTCTTTATATTAAACCATACTTCTCAGGCCTTTTGCTGAAATACCCCTTAGACTGCTCAATCAATATCTGGACAGTACTGGGCCAGTGTGGAATCCTTGGAGTTCTAAGATAATCTTAAAAATATTGTAAACAAGGCATTGGGGATTTAGCTAGCAAGCGCAAGGCCCTGGGTTCGATCCTCAGCTTCCAAAAAAAAAAAAAAGTGTTGTAAACCAGGCAGTGGGGGCACATACCTTTAATCCCAGAACACAGAAGACAGAGGCAGGCAGACCTCTGTGAGTTCCATGGCAGCTTGAGCTACAGAACTAATTCCAGGACATCCAGGGATACGCAGTGAAAAACCTGTCTCGAAAAATTATTGTATATTTTGCTATATTATGTATGTATATATATTTGCCATTGTATTAATAAAAAATACCTTGTTTCTGGGAGGAAAGTACATGAGGCCCGAGGTTCAATCCTCAGCAACACACCCTCTAAATACTGTATTGGGGTATGGAAGTCTTCTGTCATCTACTGATTAAATGAGTGTTTCCAGATGAGGTACTAGTTTCTTTCTTTTTTTTTTTTTTTTTGAGCTGGGGATCGAACCCAGGGCCTTGCGCTTGCTAGGCGAGCACTCCACCACTGAGCTAAATCCCCAACTAGTTTCTTATGGAAACCAAAGCACCAAATACATATACGTGCCACCATGCCCAACTTTTGATCCTTCATTTATATTATAAAAAATTTGGACATGGCATCAATTTTGAAGAACAGGGAATTTATTCATTAATGCTAGTTTATCTGTGCAGTAAAGTACTTTGTAGCCATGAAAATCTGTGTAGAAAGCTGGGAATAGTGGCATGCACCTAAATTTGTCACATTTGGGAGGTAGAATCAGGAGTTCAAGGTTGTCTGCTGCTGAATGGCAAGTTTGAGGCCAAGAGGCTCCGTGAGACCCTGCTTCAAAACAGGGACAACAGTAATTACGTAACGTGACCAGCACCTGTTGGTACAGGCTTGTAATCCCAGCACTCAGGAGCTAGAGGCAGGCAGCTCTCTATGAGTGTGAGGCCAGCCTAGTTTATATACTGAGTTCTAGATAGCCACGGCTACATAGTGAGACGTTTTTTCCCCTTCTGTTTTTTTTTCCTCCTTTTCTTTTTTTTAAGATTGATTTATTTATTATGTATACAGTGTTATTGCCTGCATGTATGCCTGCAATCCAGAAGAGGGCGCCAGATCGCATTACAGATGGTTGTGAGCCACCATGTGGTTGCTGGGAATTGAACTCAGGACCCCTGGAAGAGCAGCCAGTCCTCTTAACCTCTGAGCCATCTCTCCAGCCCCTTTTTTTCCCAGTTTTTCAAGACAAGGTTTCTCTGTGTAGCGCTGGCCCTGGGAATGAACTCGGCACTGGGCAGGGGATAAAAGAGATCCACTTGCCTCTGCCTCCCAAGTGCTGGGATTAAAGGATTAAAGGCATGTACTACCACCGCCTGGCTGAGACTCAGTGTTTAAAAAAAAACAAACAAACAAAACAAAATGAAAGCTAGCCTGGCTATAGAATAAATTCAAGGCTGGGCGGTGGTGGCACACGCCTGTAATCCCAGCACTTGGGAGGCAGAGGCAGGTGGATCTCCTGAGTTCGAGGCCAGCCTCCAAAGCTACAGAGAAACCCTGTCTCGAAAAACCAAAAAAAAAAAAAAAAAAAAGTTCAAGGCCAGCTCTGGACAACGTAATTGTCTGAGGATACTCCACCCTCCCCCCAAAATGTATAGAAATACCATGAAGCCCTGGTTAGATTCTGAACGGACATATACAAAAGAAGTATTATGAGCAGCATGATGCTTCAGCAGTAAAGGCACTTGACATCAAGTTTGACCTGAGTTTAATCCCTGGGACTCACTGGTAGAAGGAAAGTGCTAACTCCTGCAGGTTGTCATGTGACCTCCATAGGTGAGCCATGTTACCTGTGTGTGTGTGTGCACGCACATACGCACACAGGCAAACGTGAGCACAAATAAATATGCAATGTATGACCAGGAGAGATTGGCTAGGTCAGTTTAATTGAGGTGGAAAGACCCATGTTAACCGTGAGCAGTACCACTCCATGGGCTAGGACAGAAGAAAATGGTGAGTGCCTTCATCATGTCTGCCTTCTGACCATGCAATGTGACCAGCTGCCGCAAGCTCCTGCTGCCATGATGCTGCTATCAGGATAAGACAGGACCTTGGAACAGAGAGCCCCTTCCCTCAGCTGCTCTTGTCCAGTGGTTTCTTGCAATGAGACAGATGACTCACTCATACAGCCGTTGGCCTTCTTGGCACACTGACTGTGTTGTTTCTTTGTCTTGGCTCTCTCCTTTGTTCTAGCTGTAATCATTTCTCTCTTTCTTTAATGTCAGTATCAAGACCTCTATTTATTTACATTGGTGGGTGTGGAGATCAGAGGAAAACATTTGGGAGAATTGATTCTCTCCTTCCACCACATGGCAGTCAGGAATCCAACTCAGGGTGTCTGGCCTGGCAGTAGGTGTCTTCATCGCTAAGCCATCCCTGGCCCAGTGCGGTTGGTCTTAATGTCTGGGAAGCCAGCATCCATTTGCTCTCCTCTTTATGTGATAAATGGATACTGTGTTTCTAGCAACGCTAAGGTTTCCTTCCCTTTGGAAACCATTGTCCTGCGGGTGAATTGACGTGTCTTCACCCCGGCCCACATTCCTTGCTTATTAATCTTACATCTTTCTCAGTTACAGCCTTTGCTTGCTCTTCCCGCTGACTGAGAAGGGGAGAGTCAGGGAGCCGGAGCCCGAGGCTTTCCTGGCTGCACTACCGGTGTCTGGCACTGGTCCCAGTAGGTTAGTGTGGAACAGCCCCACTCTGAGTGTGGAACAGGGATCTGCATTGAAGCCTCTGCAGTTGTGAGTGTAGAAAGCAGTTCTGTGCCAGTACTTACCATCCCTGTGCTTCCCTGGGAAGAGGCAGGACAGTCAGTCCTGCACAGGGTCCTTGGCCATTCCGCTGTAAGTTCAAGAGTGAAAATAGAGGCGAGATTTTGATTTTTTGAACCCTCTGCATTCCTAGTCACCCCAGCTTTTCGCCGGTTTTTAAGCCTTAAAAGGCTGTGTAACTAATTAAGAAAATAATGTATGTATACTTGTATTTTAAGGTTTCTTTTACTTAACTGTGTGTGTGTGTAAATATGTGCATGTTGATGAGATGCCTGTATAGGCCAGAGGAATTAGAGCTGTGATTACAGGTATTTGTGAGTCACCTTGCATGGGTGGTGGGGACCAAACTTGGGTCCTCTGCAGGACCTGTGAGCCTCTGGGCCCTCTCGCTAGCCCCTTGTTCTCTGCTTTTGAGATAGGCTGTCTTGTAGCCCAGGCTGACCTCAGAATTGTGTTCCTCCTGCTTCTGCTTTGCCAAGTGCTGAGATTCTAGGTGTGTGCCACTCTACAGTTGGTGCCAGATGTTTGTAGTGCCAGTAAGAAAGATGGAAGGGCCAGCAAGAAGCCTGTGTGGGTACAGGTAATTGCTTCTCAGGGTGAAGACAGATGTGTTCAACCCTTGGACCTCCCCTGCTCCCGCCCCGCCCCCCCCCCCCACCCACCCACCCCCGTTGTTTTTTTTTGTTTGTTTGGTTGGTTTTTGCTTTGGTTGTTTTTGTTTTGTTTTTTCAAGGCAGGGCTTCTCTGTTCTGCCTTGGCTGCCCTGGAACTCACTCAGTAGATTAGGCTGGCCTACAAGGATCCACGTGCCTCTGCCTTCTGTGTACTGGGATTAAAGGCGTGCACCACTACTGCCAGGCTAGACACCCCCAGAGCGGAAGGAGAGAATTAACCCCATGTCAAGCTTGGGCAAAATTTATTTAATACTTTCTTTTTTCTTTTTCTTTTCTTTTTTTTAAGTCTACAGCAGCTGGTATTCTTAGGCGGTCTCCCATCCAAGTACTAACCAGGCCCGACCCTGCTTAGCTGAGGTCAGAGGAGATGAGGTGCATTCAGGGTAGTTTGACCGTAGACAGAATCTGTTTCTGATCTGTTGATGTAAAATGTTAAACTTTAATCTTCAGTCATTTTAAATTATTTCATGTTTCATTTGACTAATGGCCTTAGCTGTGCCATTAATAATTCCAAGAGTCCTGCTGTGTTTGGCAAATGGATCTCTGTGAGTCTCAAGGCCAGTCAGGGATCCACAGTGAGACCTTGTCTCCAAAATTAGTAAATGCTGAGTATGGTGATATATGTACTTGGGAGGCAGAAGAAGATGGATCTCTGTTAGTTGGAGGCCAGCCTGTTCTACATAGTGAGTTCCAGGCCTGCTGAGGCTACTACACAGTGAGACCTTGTCTCCAAACAGAAAAGAGCAATGAAACTCTCCAGAGTTTGCTATCGAGTAGACTCTAAGTGGACAAGTGGGTGTTTGTATTCAGTGTTGACCACGTTAAATAGCAACTGTGTTCTGTGTGCCTTTTTTTCTCTTGCAGCTTTTTGTAGTGGATGTCCAGACAGGCCAGATCACCAAGATTCCCATTCTGAAAGACCGGGAACCTGGAGGTGTGTCTCAGCAGGGCTGTGGTATCCATGCAATAGAGCTGAATCCTTCTAGAACACTCCTAGCCACTGGAGGAGACAACCCGAACAGTCTTGCCATCTATCGGCTGCCTACATTAGATCCTGTGTGTGTGGGTGATGTAAGTTTTTCCATTGGTCATCATTAGAACTAACCTTGTTTTCAAACATGGATCCTCTCCTAACCTAGAAAGGGGTGGTTTTCTCTAGATTTTTCCTGACTTGGGGGTGAGGGATGGAACAGAGAGCAGAATGGAGATTGGGATCCCATAGGTAAGAACCAGGACATAGGTTTGATAGAAGGGGCAAATGGTACACCTCTGTGGCTAAGAGTGGGCTGTTTGTCAGTTCACAGGGTCACCTATCTCCCATTGACCTGTCAGAAAATAAGTGTACCAATTCATATATAATCAGGCATTGTTTTTTGCTCCAGGAGCATAGCAAAGAATAAAATTAATAAAGTCCTTGCCTTTAGTATAATGCTGATTGTATGTGACCTGTGAACCAATATGTGTACCATACAAGTCAGTGACATGTAGTGTGACATACACCACAGAGGGGTAGCAGCAGGCTAAAGGGATGGAGTGTAGCAGGAAGATGCTGTTTCAGAGGGAGGCAGAGACAGCTTCAGTGAGAAGACATGTGAACAAGGAGAGAGACTTAAAGGAAACATGGGCAGCGCCATGGGAGTCTTCCAGGCAGAAGAGAAGACTCTGAGGTAGAAGCTGGAAGCTGTGTCCTCTGGACATTTTGTTTTTGTTTGTTTGATTTTGGGGTTTTGGTATTTTGAGTCAGGTTCTCTAAGTAGCCCTGGCTGTCCTCCTTGTGTAGACCAGGCTGGCCTCGAACTCACTGAGATCCTCCTGCCTCTGCTTCCCAGTGCTGGAATTAAAAGGTGTGCACCCCTTTCTGAATTCTAGTTTGCAGGAGTGCCAGTTTTATTCTGCCTTTGAGTCTTCCCAGATATTATGAGCTCTTACTCTACAGGTTAAGAGCACCAGAGACTGTGTTTTTGGTGCTTGTTGTTTCACATTTATTTGTATGTGTGTGTGGGTACACATGCTGGTGCACACGTGGATGTATGTGTGGGTACACATGCTGATACACACGTGGATCTGTATGGGAACACATGTAGATGTGTGTTTGAGAACACACGGTGTGTGTGGGTATATAGGTATGTGGGAACACACATGGATGTATGTTTGGGTACACATGCTGGTGCACACATGGATCTGTGTGTGTGGGAACACATGTGGATGTGTGTGGGTACACATGTGGTGCACACGTGGAGGCCAGTGGACACTGAGAAGTGCTTTAGTATTCCCTTCCTTCACTGTGGGTTTTGGGGATCAAACTCGGGTCCTCAGACTTGGCAGCACTTTACTTTGCAGAGCTGTATTGCTGGCCCTGTTTTCTTCTGTGGCAGGGTCTCCATATGTGCTCATGCTGTCCTGGAACTTGGGGTCCTCTGCCTCAACTTCCTGAATTACAGGCATGTGCAACCATGCCCTTTTGTACTTAAATTTTTTTACAAGGTATTTCCAGTCTAACCTGTCTGCTTTTTAGGAGAATTCATTATGATCCTTATTTTACTAATCTTTTTTTTGTTTGTTTTTTCCTCTCTGTACATGTCACTTACCCCTCTAAGGATGGACACAAGGATTGGATCTTTTCCATTGCATGGATCAATGATACTATGGCAGTGTCTGGTAAAGTTTCCCTCCTTTAGGAAGATTTGATATGGCAAAGAGGAAGTTTAAAAAGTACAGTACTGTGATAGAAAATGACCTACTAACACTAACAGGGGCCGGGGTGCCTTATCTTGTTTTCTTATTTTTATTTATGCATTTGTTTAGGTGGTGCTAGGGCGAAGTCAGGGCCTTGGGTATGCTGTTTGGGTCCCCTTATCACTCAGCTATATTTCTCAGATGCCCCACCTCACCCCCCCCCCACCACTGCTTTTTGTTGAGGGCACCGGGTCTCCCACTGTAACCAGGGCTGGTGTAGAACTCATATGTGGTCTAGACTGGTCTTGAACTTGCAACATCCCCTCTGCCTCAGCCTCTTCTCTGCTGATACTGTAGGTATGACCCACTATACTCAGCTTAGGGAACTTTGTGTCTTCCTCAATCATCCCACCTTAATTTTTTTAGATTAGTTAATTGTGTGGGTGGGTATGCTCACGCCTTGCCACTCATGGAGACCCAAGGTGACTCTCAGGTCTTAGTGTTCTCCTCCTCCCCAGCACTTGGGAGGTGAAAGCAGGAAGATCAGGAGCTCATGAGCAGCTTGGGCTCTGTTAAATCCTGCCTCAAAAATTAAAAAATAGGAACAGAGAGCTGGAGAGATGGCTCAGCAGTTAAGAGCACAGGCTGCTCTTCCAGAGGTCCTGAGTTCAGTTCTCAGTATCCACATGGTAGTTCACAACCATCTGTAATGAGATCCAATGCCCTCTTCTGGTGTGTAGGCACCTATGTGGATAGAGTGATCATACATTTTTTTAAATACATAAAATAAATCTTAAAAAATAGGAAGATATGGGGCTGGAGAGATGGCTGGAGAGATGGTTAAGAGCACTGTTTGTTCTTCCAGAGGACCTGAGTTCAATTCCCAGCAACCACATGGTGGCTCACAACCATCTGTAATGAGATCTGGTGCTCTCTTCTGGCCTGCAGGCATTCATGCATGCAGAGCACATAATAAATAAATAGATCTTTCTTGTTGTGAATTGTTTCTAAAGGGAACATAAACGTTCAGTGTTACTGTGGATGACATTTTATCTTGTTGGACAGTAAGAACAGGTTCATAGAAAACTCTTCTTTGAATGTCTGAGGCTCTGGGAATGAGCTCAGCACTGGGCGGGGGTAAAGAAAAAAATCTTCTTTTCATTATTGTTTACGAAGGAAAATAATTAATGGATTTTGTTTGGCTTATGATATTTAAAATTGAATTTAGGGACCAAGCATGGTGGCGTACACCTTTAATCCCAGCACTCCGGGGCAGAGGCAGGCAGATCTCTGTGAGTTTGAAGCTAGCCTATTCTACTTAGAGAGGCCCAGGAGAGCTAGGGGGTGAGAGTGAGACCCTGCCTTAAAATAGATAGATAGGAATAAATAAACATACTAGATGAACAGACCTCAAGTCCTTGTGCTCAGGCGACTGTTCTACTTCTCAGTTACATTCCCAGCATAAAAACAACCATCTCAGGGCTGGAGAGATGGCTCAGAGGTTAAGAGCACTGGCTGCTCTTCCAGAGGACCCAGGTTCAATTCCCAGCCTGACATGGCACTGAAACCTGTCTATAACTCCAGTTCTAGGGCTTCTGATACCCTCACACAGACATAAATGTAGGCAAAACACCAATGATCATAACATTAAAAAAACCAACAACAAAAACCCAGCCATCTTTTTTCCTGTTCTTTGTTTTTTTATTTTTTAATACCTGAGATGGTCTCCATAGCCCATGCTTAGCTCAAACTCACTATGTTGCTAAGGATGACATTGAACACCTGATCCAACTGCCTCCACTCGCATAGGTATATACCATCATACTAGGTTTTCTGTGATGCTGGAGATTGAACCTAGGATTTCCATGCATATTAGACAAGTGCTCTATGAAGTTATATCTCCAGCACTGAAAATTCATTCTTAGCCAGGTGTGGTGGCGCACACCTTTAATTCCAGTACTCAGGGAGGCAGAGGCAGGAGGATCTCTTTAAATTGGTTGGTGGACTTCCATAAAGTTGAATATAAAGAGATGTTTCTAGAGAAAGAAGTCTAGATGAAGAAGTCTGAACTGAATATGATGGCCCATGCTTGTACCCCCGGCCCTCGACACCGAGGTAAGAGTAATGGGACAAGTCTGAGGCCAGCCAGGTTATGGAGTGAGATCTGTCTTGACGCATACCAGCCAGGTGATGATGGTGGCACACACAGGCAGGCAGATCTCTGAGTCCGAGGCCAGCCTGGTCTACAGAGTGAGTTCCAGGACAGCCAGAGCTGCACAGAGAAACCAACAACAACAAAACAAAACAAAGCATACTGCAGTATTTGGGGTGGACCATGTAGTCTTCTGGGGGTTTTTCTCATGGAGGGTTAAATATATTTGACATCTGGGGATCTCCTACACTGCAGGTTCACGGGATGGTTCTATGGGACTCTGGGAGGTGACAGATGATGTATTGACCAAAAGCGATGCAAGACACAATGTGTCACCAGTCCCAGTGTATGCTCACATCACTCACAAGGCCTTAAAGGATATCCCCAAGGAGGATACAAACCCAGACAACTGCAAGGTGCGAGCGTTGGCCTTCAACAACAAGAACAAGGTATGAACTCACCAAGGGACCTCAGAAGCCTGTCCCTTCTGACTTTATCTTGGGGGATCCTTTCTCTTCCAAGGCAGTGCTTGCTGACTTGGCTCTAAACTCACAGGGCACCCTCTTTAGAGGCTAGGACTGCTGGTTAGAAGTTACAACAGACTGTGAAGCTTAGCCTTTGTCTCTGCTGTGTTTGGCCGGGGTGACCATGTTTGTGGTCTGGTTCATAGTTTTCCTGAGACCACCCTACTCTGACACTGCCTCCTTTGCACATGCCTTCTCAGGTACTCTAGTTTGGATTTGGTTTCCAGACCTCTAAAAGCCATCACTTGTTTTTAAGCTCCTCACTTTTCCCTGCTTCTTTTATCTTACACCTGCCACTGAGTTTCACCTAAGTCACTGTGCCAGATCTCCTGACAGTGGCGTTGTGAGCAGAATCTAAGACTAGACCCAGTGCCTAGAAAGGAGACAGGCTTCTGCAAAATCTGAAAAAGGCCCCAACTGGACTCATTTTTTGTTTTAAATTTATTTATGTGTATGAGTATTTTGCCTGCATATGTGCATGGGTGTGTGCGCACAAGGCCCTGACTTAAGCTCCCACGTTGGGACTGAGAAAAATAGCCTTGCACTTGTGAGCTCTGCTCTGATAGTCTTGAGGACATCAGGGGACTCTGACATAGGAAGGACATTTTCACCCATAGATGTGTGTTCATGTGACTGTTAGAGACTACACTTGCTTTGCGGAGTTGAATGTACTACCTGCTGCAGTCCATGGGATGAGGTGAAAGCAACCTTTATGTAGTCTCCGAGGGACAGGCGTGGAGGACAGGAGAGCCCCACCCCTCAGGCTCCTCCCTTGCATATGTGGTACTTTAGTTTGCTGCAGAGCATATTATAACTTACTTTTCATTACTCCTGTAGGAGTTGGGAGCAGTATCACTGGATGGCTACTTTCATCTCTGGAAGGCTGAAAATACATTGTCTAAGGTGTGAACATGACTTGGTAATTTTATATGATAATTTACCATAGGTGTAGAATACTGTCATTCTTCTAGAGTCTTAGTGGATTTGTCCAAAACACCTTTTCTCCCAAGGTCTGAGAATAAAATTGCATAGTACAGGAAGGTATGAGTCTAGCATGCTTCTCTTGAGGAAAAGTCTGTATCTTTTAAATTTATTTTTGAGGCATGATCTCTGTGTGTAGCTCAGTCTGGTCTTAGACTTGTGATCTTCCCACATCTAAAATAATACCTCTCAAAGACTGGAAATACTGACAGCCAGACCGTGCTTAAGCAGGAAAAGGCCTTTGTTTTGTTACGTTTTGAGGCAGGGTTTCTCTGTGTAACCCAGGCTGTCCTGGAACTTGCTCTGTAGACCATGCTGGCCTCCAACTCAAAGAGATCTGCCTGCCTCTGCTTCCCGAGTGCTGCAATTAAAGGCATGTGACACCACTACCCAGCATCTAAATGTTTTTTGTTTTTTAATTTTGTTTTTCTTTCTTAAAAGATAAGCTAACTAGGTAGGCCTGGCTTGTAGTCTCAAACTCAGGATCTTCCCTCAGCTTTCCAGTGCCAGAATTACAGGAAAGTCTTTTAAAGAGACCTGAGGTTGCAACAACACAGTTAAGGAGAAAACAGATTTATTAATAATACCTGCTAGCAACTTTTTGTACAGTATTTATGTGGGTGTAGCTGAGTGGTCGCTACACGAGTGTGTTTGTGGGTTCACTCGGGTACGTGGAATGAAGACACAGAGGCATGTTAAGAATGAATCTAGCCTTTCATGGCTGCAGGGGGTCCAGCCTCGAAGGACTGAAGCACTCTTCCCTTCACCTAGGGCATATTTATTTACTCTTTTACAGTTTAGATAGTTAATTTCTGTACCTTCAAAGCAAACCAAAAGGAGCTCCCAGAGGCCAAATGCCAGGTGCAAATTACTTGATTTATCAGGTTTTCCGGGTTTCCTGGATCAAGTTTTTGTATAGGCCTTTGATCCTTGGGGGACTCTCTGATCCTTGACTGTCAAACAAGATTCACATAGGGCATCAAAAGGTGTGGTTAAACAAAGGAAGGATTAGGGCTAGGTGCTGCTCTCTGGAGCCAGGCCAGGAGCTCAGCAGGAATGCACTACATGTGGGTCATTAGTCCATGTCTTCCCTGTGCTGCTTATATTTGTAAGGAGCTTCTTCTAAAGAGAACACAAAGCTCTGGGAATTGACACAGCAGCTTTGCATTCCACTGGCCCTGCCTACTGTCTTACATAAGCAGGCAGCGCCTGTGGATTTGCTTGTCCTCGGGGTCAAATATGAAGGCTGACTCAGGCTCCCTGGGACGGAGTCAGTCCTGGGGTACGCTTCCTCCAGTGTACAGTTCCCATTGCGTGGGAAGTTGACTGAGGGTAGTCAGAAACGAGTCCCTTTATCTGAAGAGCCTCGAGGGAGTGGTGCCTCATCTTGCAGAAAGAGCAGGGTGAGAGTCAGGCTTAGTGGCCGGGGCTCGTTCTTGGAAATAAACTATACTTCTTGGCTTTTTAATTCTAGCTTTCCTTTTTCCCAACCCAGAAGTTACCTCATTTACTTGGTTTTGTCCCTGGCTTAGGTAGGTAATTTGTGAATAAAGGAAGCCCACTGAGGTAACACAAGAATGCCCATTTTATGCTAGTTAGGGATGTCTCTCTTTCCAGCTCCTTTCCACCAAATTGCCATACTGTCGAGAGAATGTATGTCTGGCCTATGGCAGTGAATGGTCCGTGTATGCAGTGGGTTCTCAAGCACATGTCTCCTTCCTGGATCCACGGCAGCCATCATACAACGTCAAGTCTGTCTGCTCCAGGGAGCGAGGCAGTGGTGAGTCCCTGTGTGTCCCTTGCGGCTTACCTACCACTGCATTGCAAATGGGTTTTCCCTTTCGTTTCTCTTTGACTTCCAAACAAGAACAGTGATCTATCTGTGCATAGCATGTAGAAGTATTTGTTGACAGAAGAGAGGCACTTACTTACCTGCATGTGGCAACAGAATGTCCAGGCTGAAGAAGCCTTTGGTACGAACCGCTGTGAGGAGATAAGCGGTTGGCACTAGTCCCTTGGGAAGTTTTTGCTGGGGCCCTGCCTGAGCTAAAAGTCTTACATACTGAGCTGGGGAGGAGTTAAGGAGGATGAGGTCACTTTTGGATGTGATGATAAGTATGTACTGTGAGGTACAGATACACCTCAAGAAGCTGAAGACAGTACATGTTTTAGTTCTGGTCAGTGGGTCCTAGGTCTCAGCATCTAACACTGGGTTGTGGCTGGGAACCAAACCCAGGGCTCTGTGCTTGTCTGAACTGCTCTGCCTCTGGGCTGTACCCATAGCCCCCAGCAGCTATTCATACAGCATATTCTAAGAGCCATCACTGTTTTCTTTACTGGAAGAGACTCTGCTGGTACTACACTAAGAGTTCAGAATACTTTTTTCTGAGAACTCATTTCCTCCCACCAAGAATCCTGTGGAGAGCAGATTAGAAAAGTTAATAGTTAAGACTACTTACTGCTCTTCCACAGAACCTGCGTTCGGGTTCCAGCACTCACATTGAATGCCTCACAGCTTCCTATAACACCAGCTCCATGGGATCTGTCATCCTGTTCTGGCTTCCATGGCCAGCAGCACTCCAGTGTACATACCTGTGTGCGCGCACACACACACACAGAGTAAGTACATAGTACACGATGGTTTTTAAAAACACAGAAGCCGAAGCAGTGGTGCATACTTTTTTCTTAATGTGCATTGGTGTTTTGCCTGCATGTATATCTGTGTAAGGGTGTGTCAGATAAGGGTGTCAGAGCCTCTGGAACTGGAGTTACAGTTTTGAGTAACCATATGGGTACTGGGAATTGAATCTGGGTCCTCTGAAAGAGTAGCCAGTGCTCTTGACTGCTGAGCCATCTCTCCAGCCCCTGGTGCACACCTTTAATCCCAGCATTTAGGAGGCAGGAATAGGCAAAACTCCTTGAGCGCTAGGCCAGCCTGGTCTACAGAGTGGGTTCCTGGACAGCTGGGTCTACACAAAGAAACCCTGTCTCAAAAAACCAAAAACAAACAAAAGGAACAGTGGGAGTTACAAGTTTAGCCTCTTTTTCAAACCGTGTTGTTTCTGTGTAGATACTACAAAAGCAGTTTTATTTTTGTTTTTTATTGTTGGGGAAGGTGGGTGCCATGATGCTGATTGGAAGTCAGAACAGTTTGAGGGAGCTGTCTCCTTCCTTGCAAGTCACAGGAATCAAACTTAGGTGGTCAGCCTGACACCCCCTCGGCAATGCTAGGCTCTATTTGCAAGTAGTTAAGATGTATAAATTTAGACTAGAGAACAGTGGATATAATGAAAGCTGGAGAAGGAACAGGGTGTAGCTGGAATAGTGTACAATGGAAAGTTTTAAGAGGGTTTTTAAACTATTATTATTGTTATCATCATCATTATTATAACTTTTGTTTTTGAGACAAGGTCTCACCTAGGTGTCTTTGTCTACCTGGAGTTTGCTGTGTCAACCAGGCTGGCCTTGAATTCACAGATCTGACCCCCCCCCCCCCACCCCCCACCCCACTACTGCAATTAAAGGCATACACCATCATACCCAGCTTTGAAAGAATTTTGGTTATATTCATGGAGGCAGCTTGCATGAGGAAATACTAGTTCACAAAGGGTCCTAGTTCCACAGATGCCAAGAGATACCTTTTGCCCCTGTACTTAAATAGTCCACAGGTGCAGCAGATGTATTTTCTCTTTGATCCAAAGTAGTTGGTAATTTGCCGTAAATAACATAATACCAAATACTTCCTGTAGAGCCATGCTGATAATAGGAAGATAATAGTGAACTGAAGTGTAAGTATCATGATGGAGCAGAGCTAATAGTTATGAGAGATGACTCCAGTGCTACTCAAGGGTATGGCATACAGAGAATGTCAGACACACGATCTTTGGCAGAAAACAACATGGATATTCCCAGCAATGTGGCTTATTGGCAGAGAGTCCTGTTTAGACACTGGTATAGTACCATCTGGTATTTGGGTCGTACTGTCCCTGATTGCTCTGTGCTTTTCTCTCTCAGGGATCCGATCAGTAAGCTTCTATGAACACATTATCACTGTGGGCACAGGGCAGGGCTCCCTGCTCTTCTATGATATCCGAGCGCAGAGATTTCTGGAAGAGAGGCTCTCAGCTTGTTATGGGTCCAAGCCCAGGTTGGCAGGGGAGAATCTAAAACTAACTACTGGCAAAGGCTGGCTGGTGAGTAAGCTCAACCCTGAGAGGATGGTTGCTTGCCGTGGAGGGGAGTGTCTTCCCTCTGCTTCCCTCCTGGCTGGTGTTGATACACTGCCTCCTCACTTTTCGCTGTTGACATTCCTTAGAGCAGAGAAAAGCCCTTTCCCCTGACTTTGTGTTTGTGGCCGCTCATATTGGCCCTGGGGAAATGGAGGCCCAGTGGGGTTGGTGGCGGCAAATGCTTATCATCTGAGTACTCTGTAAACTGAAGGAAGGTTGTAGAACAAAATGAAAGACAGATTTTTCCCAAATAACAGCAGCAGAAGGGTAAGAACTTCCTGTTGCTGCTGCCAGCGAGTTGTCATTAACAAGTTTGCGGAAAGCTGTATCCTGTTTAGTTGGGATCCATGAAAACCGGTTGTGTGACATCAGGTGGTGGGTATAGAGCCCTGTCCTCAGGCAGAGACCGGAAGTCGTTCCTGTCCTTGTCTAGCAGTGCTAACAGTCTCCTTCCCTTCCCACAGAATCATGATGAAACCTGGAGGAATTACTTTTCGGACATTGACTTCTTCCCCAACGCTGTTTACACCCACTGCTACGACTCGTCTGGGACGAAGCTCTTTGTGGCAGGAGGGCCCCTCCCTTCTGGGCTCCATGGAAACTATGCTGGACTGTGGAGTTAATGACAACTAACTTTCTCCCAAAATGCAGATTTACACTAACTTCCACCCTCGGTTTCCTTGTTTGGTCTTTTGATTCCCCCACTGTGGAAGCTTTCCTGTGTAGCGCAGACAGCAGTCTGCCAATTGAGGCAGTCACTAGGAGGAAGCTATGCGGAAACCCAAAAGGTGGGGCTTTTCTTTGGTTGCTTGGTGGTTTGTTGTTTGGGGTTTTTGTGAGTTGGTTTGGTAGATACATTTGTTGTTTCGCCTTTCAGTAATCAGAAGTTATCCCCACCTTCCTTCCGCTCTCCCCACCAAACACTGTTACAGATCCCTTTTCATTTTTTCCTGATGTGACACACGCTCTCCTCCCTTTGGCTTCTTTACACTGAAGTGACAAGGTCACTCTCACCTTACTTCACTTGAGAGGTAGGCCCTTTATAATTATGTGGTAGCTGTCAGACTTTCTGTGAAAGTTTGGGAGCCTTGTGTGTGTGCACATGTGTGTGTGTGTGTGTGAACTTGTGTGCCTGATGGTACTGTGTCACTGATACTACTCGGAGTGAGGATTATCTGTATTAAAGTATTTATAAGAGAAACAACTTTACTCAGAGTCCAATTTAGGACTAGCCTGTATCTTTTTTAAAGTCTGGCATTGTAGGAAGTGAAAACTTAGAGAAACAAATCCCACCAGGAAACCGTGAGTTAGAGAAGCAGGCTTGGCGGGGTGGGAGGCTCCTGCCAGGACTCCACAGTGACCCACCCCTGCCTGTCCTTCCCACGAGTGTATCCCCAAGAAAGAATGCCTGTCCGTGTGTTACTTCCCCTTCCTAACCTCCTATCCGCTTAGCCCAGGTCACTTGGCTAAAACATCGGGTGCATCTCTGGGACTGCAGAAGGCTTCCTGGTAGAGTATCCTCAACCCAGTCTCCTCCTGCCTCTGCTTGGGGTCTGATCTGGCCAAGAGCAGGAAATCTCAAGCTCGGCATGGTGGCCATTCATCGTCCTATGACTTACAGGGGAACTGTTCCAGTCCTGGGGTTTTGCTGGGATTTTCTAACTGGGTTCTGTTCAGGAAGGTGTGATTTGTGGTGAGTGCTTTGTTTGTGGGATGTCTGTTTTCTCAGTGCAGTGGAGCTTAGCATTGGAGGCCACGCTCCTGCTCTGGCTCATCCCAACAGGGTGTCTGTGATAGCCTCACTGCATGTGACAGCATCGATGGGCTTCGTACTTGACGTGTTCCTCTTGAACTATTTGTATTTCGTCTGAGGCTTTTTAACTTGCAGGCAACTGAGTGTAAGCCAGTTGCTCTCTCCACGCATCATGTCGAAAGGAACTTTTATCCACCCTGGTCCTGCTCTGAGGTGTGCACTGCTGGTCTGGCAGCACCCAGGCCTGAGAAATGGAGTCATCGTCCTGCGTCCAGTTTCTCAGTTCCTCCCAGTTCTTCCCAGTTTCTCTTTGTGTCAAGAGAGTGTCCTGATAATGGCAGGGACTGCTGGGAAGGGAAGCAGCAGCCCACTTGACAGTACACAGCATATGCCACAGGTTTTAGAATAATCATCCTATAATCTACAGAAATTGGTGCTATGAACAGGAAATTAAGCAAAATGCTGGATGCGATGAATCTTTTGTCTTAATTTTTTTCTATTATTAAACTACAGGCTGTAGATTTCTAGTTCTCACAGAATTTGTCATTTGAAACTGACTTGTATATTTAAAAAAACAAAAATCTTGAGTAGGATGCTTTGTGCCGTGACCAGACTGTCTCCTGTGATGCATTTGTTTGAGATACTCTGTTTTTAAAATGTAGCATTTGAATTTTTGCCAAGAAAAAATAAATACTATCCTAGTGCAGAGCTGTTCGAGTGAATCTATATGGCAGGGGAGCTGCAGGGATGGACCCAGAGGACTGTGGAAGGCATGCTGGGCTTTGTCAAGGTTAGATACCTGCAGTGGCTTTCTCCTGCTCCCCAGCTCTGGGGCAACCCTGGTGTCTCGGGTACAGCTGAGGGTGGCTGTGCCCAGGGGAAGTAGTGTAGTACAGGAAAGGAACAAAACTGACTAACTCCAGAGCAAGTCAGCGTCACTGGTGGACCCCAAGACTGGCAGGAAGTATTACAGGAAGGGGCTTCATCATGGCCTTTTTGTAATTGGAACCATGGATCTTCAGTGTTCTTCGACACGGCGGGCACAGTGAAAGACGACGCTCTTCCCAAAGCTATGGGGAAAAGACTGCTAAGTCACACCAGCTTTATGCCGTTAACTCTGGAGGACCCAGCAGTGCTAGGGCACTGAGCCTAAAAATGTGGTGCCTAGTCCTCTGCCACATGGCACTTAACTGCCTTCCAGAGCAAACAAGCTATAGTTGTGTTTACACTTACACTGTAGGCTAATTCAGACCAAACTCACATTGGGACCTCAGTGGTCAAAGACTTCCGAGATGGAAAGGATATGGGGGTTTGTTGAAGCAACCTGAGAACACTCCTAGAAAGGAGTAGCGTTTGGTCAGGGCCTGGAACCATAAGCTCCTGAGAGATGTTGGTGCTTGTACAATATTCCATTTTGTGGAGGAAGTGAAGAATGAAACAACATGGGGTGGAGGGATGGCTCTGTAGTTAAGAGCATTTGTTGCTCTTGCAGAGGACCTCACTTTGGTGCCCATGGTGGTTTGAAACCATCTATAACCCCAGTTCTAGAGGATCCAATACCCTCTTCTGAAAAATGAGGGCAGCAGGCATTCCACATGTCACACACACACGTCACATATACATACATGCAGGTAAAACACTCATCATACACATGAAAAAAATCTTGCTGGGCGGTGGTGGTGCACGTCTTTAATCCCAGCACTCGGGAGGCAGAAGCAGGAGGATCTCTGTGAGTTCAAGGCCAGCCTGGTCTACCAAGTGAGTTCCAGGAAAGGCGCAAAGCTACACAGGGAAACCCTATCTCAAAAAAACAAAACAAAACAAAAAAACAACTTACATTTTCTTTTTTTTAAATCACCTTTTAAAAATGATCACTGAGGGGCTGGAGAGATGGCTCAGAGGTTAAGAGCACTGACTGGTCTTCCAGAGGTCCTGAGTTCAATTCCCAGCAACCACATGGTGGCTCACAACCATCTGTAATGAGGTCTGGTGCCCTCTTCTGGTTGGTCATACATGCTGCATACATAATAAATAAATAAATAAATAAATAAATAAATAAATAAATAAATAAATAAACAAACAAACAAATCTTTTTTTAAAAAAATCACTGAGCTGGGCGTTGGTGGCGCATGCACTTGGGAGGCAGAAGCAGGTGGATCTCGAGGCCAGCCATGTCTACAGAGTGAGTTCCAGGACAGCCAGGGATACACAGAGAAACCCTGTCTCGGAAAAACCAAACCAACAAAAAAATCATTGATGGGCTGGTGAGATGGTTTAGAAGTTAAGAGTACTGGCTGCTCTCAGAAGACCAGGGTTCAATTCCCAGAACCCACATGTCAGCTCACAATTCTCTTATCTCTAGTCCCAGGAGAATCAGATGCCCTCTTCTGGCCTCTGCAGTGCAATGCATATATAGACATCCACGCACATGCAGGCAAAGCACACATACATATAAAAATAAGTGTTGTTGGGCGGTGGTGGCACATGCCTTTAATCCCAGCACTTTTGGGAGGCAGAGGCAGGCAGATCTCTGTGAGTTCGAGGCCAGCCTGGGCTACCAAGTGAGTTCCAGGAAAGGCGCAAAGCTACACAGAGAAACCCTGTCTCGAGAGAAAAAAAAAGTGTTAAAGAGATTTAAGAAAAAAGGTTACTGGGGTGCTAGAGAGATGGCTTAACAGCACTGGCTGCTCTTCCAGAGGACCTGGGTTCAAATCCCAGCACTCACATGCAGCTCACAGCTGTCTTGTAACTTTAGTTCCCAGGAGTTCCAACACTCACACAGACATACATGTAGGCAAAACACCAATGTACACACACACACACACACACAAAGTCTTTATCAATGACCACTGCTTTTATGAGATGGACTTTGGCACTGAGCTCACTATCTAGCCAAGGATGACCTTGAAGTCTGATTTCCTGCCTCTGCCTCCTAAGTGCTGGGATTACCAGTATGCACCACTACACTCACCTGTCTGTCACCTTGCCTTTGAATGTTTAGAATGTCACTGCAGGACTCACTTCTATGAAACAAGCTCAGAGAAAGGTGCCTTAGCAGATATGCAGTGGGCTTGCCGTGAACCTCTGGCCTCCGTGGATTCTTGGCCTACTCCCGTTTTCCAGTCAGACTGCAGCCAAATACAGAGCACAGAAGGGCTTTGTGGACTTCCTGGTACCACTTCCTGCCAGCAGCCTCTCCTGCCAGCCATGAAAGAATTTCCTTGTTCATTTTCAAGCATGTGCTGCCTGCCTCATTCCAGATGAGCTGCTGGCTCCTCCCATCATGCCTTGGGTCCTTTGCCAAAGAGAATCCCTAGCCCTTCAACACTCATTAACGTTCCCCTAACAGTCCTATTTGAGGTGACTGAGGCCCTGTCCAGCTTGGTATTCACTTAGGAGCCCAGACTGGCTTTGAAGTAATCGACCTTAGCCCTCAGTGCTGGATTTAGAGGATGAAGGACTGTGCCGGACCAGTTTGGAATTATTAGAAGGTTCTAGCCCTCATTATCTGAGCTCAGCACACTTGCTATGCTGCTTATTAACTGTATCTCGATCTGTAATTAACATCCTAGTGCTGTGGGCGGGAAGAAAAACTGTCCACCACTGCCTTCTATAAACTCCCTTCACTTGTGACTACTTTTTCTTAATGAGGAACAACCAACCCAGTCAGAGGACTGGGAATAATGAAGTGCCTGTTCTCTGGGTGTTAAGATTTGACCCTAAGTGTCCCCCAAGGTTCGTGTAGCAAAGGCTTGGTCCTCAGCTGAGAGGCTTTTGGTATGTGGTAGAGTCCTCTAGGGGTGGAAGGAAACCAGGTCCTGGGGCTGTGTCCTTGAAGATACAGGAACCTCTCCGCCTTTTCTTTCTACTGTCAAGACTCTGCAGCTGTTGTTCTCTGCCACAGTCCCAGCTACCATGTCCAGCTTTGCCACAGGCCCTAAAACAATGGTCCAGCTGCCCATGGAGTAACTTCAAGAAAAAAGGATGCCTGAAAGCCTCGAGGAGGAAAGTGAAAGGAAACAAACACGCCAGGTTTGGTGTGACTGCAGTACTTGAGAGATGGGAGCAGAAGGATCAGGAATTCACCGGAAGTCTCAGCGACATAGTTCAAAGCCAGCTTCGGCTACATGATACTTTATCTCCCATCACAACAGAAATGATAACCAGAGGCTGGACATGGGAGCACAACACTTTAATCTGAGCATTCAGGAGGCAGAAGTCTATGGATCTCGAGTTGGAGGCCAGCCAAAGGTACGCTGTGAGACCCCATCGGAAAGAACAAAAGGTATCAGACCTCATAAATGGTTTATCTCTGGTATTTTGTGGTAAGGGCATTTGCCAATGGCATAGTTGATTGCCTTGGTGAGAGGTATGTGGCAGGTTTGGGTCCTCAGTGTGTCACCCAATAAACATCTTCATAGCAACCTTTCTGCCCTCTAGTCTATTATACTAAGAATACAAAATTATCACTGTAACTATCATATTTAGAGTTCCACCACTAGATATTTTTTAATTTTGCTTTTTGAGATAAGGTCTCATATAACCATGCAAACTAACTCCTGCCTCCAAAATCCAAGGGCTGAGATTATGTGTGTGTGCCTGGCTTAGGCCATTTTCTTTAAAGATGTGGAGTGTATTTTAAGGTACCAACAGATTCCTGAGAAAGGATACCCACCCCTAGGCGCCATCAGCCAACAGTGACTATTGATGGAGAGAGAAGGGATCGGTTCTAGCTGCACAGCTGTTTAGGACAAAATGAGTCCCTCCACTGGATGACAGCTTTTCTCCTCTGGTGGTGCTTACACCAGCAGCCAGGCAGGGTGGTGCACACTTGTAATCCCGGCACTGGGGTCTGAGGCAGGATGAGTAGTTAGTTACCTGTGAGTAGCTGTATAGTTCAAGGACAGCTTGGATAACAGGAGACAGCCCAGCGCTGAGGAAAAGGGCAAGAGGATCTGACAAGTTTGAGACTAGCTGTCTACATGGGAGGGCTGGGCCACATAGCAATACCCTGTCTCATAGAGTCCCACAAACAAAGGACAGGGGCTAGGGATTTAGCCCAACTGTAAAACACTTTGTCCAGCATGCACAAAGGCCTAGGTTTAATCCCCAGCACAAACAAAACAACAGCAAACAAACCACTCCTACCCAGAATAAGCTAGGACTATGGCCCACTCTTATAATTCTACCATTGGGGAAACTGAGGCAGGGGGTTGTTGAGTTCAATTCCTAGTATGGCATACTGGGTGCTGTGGTGGGTGGCACTTGCTTGTACCCTAGCACACAAAGGCAGAAGGATCAGAAATTCAAGATTCACTTGAGAGGCAGAGACTATTGGATCTTTGAATTCAAGGCCAGCCTAGTCTATAGAGCGAGTTCCAGGACAGCCAGAGCTATGACACAGAAACCCTGTCTGGAAAAACAAAAAGTTCAAGGTCATTCTTGGCTCCATCAGGCCAGCTTAGGTTAAATAAAACCCTAAGGGCCCCCCATGTGAAGTGATTACACTGAAAGCATCCCCCCTCATTCTCCCCCTCCCTGCCTTCCAAATCTCCCCCTCCTCCTTCCCACTGCTTTCTTCCTGCACTCTGTAGAATCATACACGTCTATGAGTGAGGTCAGCCCTCGCTTATTCCCCTAGGGTACTCTTGAGTGGAGAGGAATGAGGAATTTGTAGATCGAAGGATAGAGGAGAGAAACAGAAAACAGGATAGCCTTGGGAGGGCCTGGGTCTCAACCCACCAGCCCCTTCTGTCTCTACTAAAGGGCTTTTTAAAGGAACGCCAAGGGGTGAGGCAAAAGAGCTCCCCCAGCACAGTCCAGTGCAGACCATCCCAAACACCTGGTGACCTCGCACATGGTCCAGCCATCCCCTAATGCAGCCCTGCTGTGGAAAGCAAGCTCCCATCTCACTAGGGATACTTTTGCCAACTTCAGTTGTGTACAGTGGCAGCCACATGCCTGTAATCCCAGTATTTGGAAAAGACAGGAAAATTGTCATAAGTTTAAGGTCAACTTAGACTACATAGCCAGGTTCTGACCAACTAGAACTACATAGCAAGACTATAAATGTATCACAAGCGGAGGAGGAGGAAGGAGAAGGAAAGAAAAAAACGAAAGGAGTTTTCTGTGCTTTAAGTCTCTCGTTGGGGAGCTAGCTTGTTTAGAACTTGTGAGGTCAAGGAATCTATCACATTCCCAGTAGGGGGAGCCAGAGCTTAGGCAAACTCTGAGGCACCTACTAGAGTGCTGAAAAACAACAGCCACCCCCAGAAATAGCATTCTAAAACTATTTGTTTCAGGGTGCACCTGACTCAGGCCTCTACCCCTGAACTGCCTCCCCAACCCTACAAAGCAAATTCGTAGGACTGGGGGCAAGGGCAAGGCAGACAGGACTATAGTACCAGCTACTGAGGAAGTTTTTGTACTATAATGAAGTTCTCGGAGCAGTAATCCCTAACCTTCCCTATGCTTTCTGTATAGATTGATATACAAAGGCAAGCATATGTACATAACTTCTTAAAAGTGTGTATCTAGCCGGGCGGTGGTGGTGCACGCCTTTAATCCCAGCACTCGGGAGGCAGAGCCTAGGCGGATCTCTGTGAGTTCGAGGCCAGCCTGGGCTACCAAGTGAGTTCCAGGAAAAGGCGCAAAGCTACACAGAGAAACCCTGTAACCCTGTCTCGAAAAACCAAAAAAAAAAAAAAAAAGAAAAGAAAAAAAAAAGTGTGTATCATTTAAAGCCATATGGGAAGCCAGGTATGACGACATATGTTTGTAATCTCATCACATAGGACCCTGAAACAAAGATCACAAAACAAAGAGTTTGGAGTCACCCTGTGCTCTATGAGATCCTGTCTCAAAACAAACAAAAAACAGAGGCTAGCAGGGGCTGGGGATTTAGCTCAGTGGTAGAGTGCTTGCCCAGCAAGTGCAAGGCCCTGGGTTCAGTCCTCAGCTCCGAATAAACAAAAACAAACAAACAAAAACAGAGGCCAACAAGATGGCTCAAAGGATAAAAAACAGCCAGAACCCTGTGTTAAGGTAGAAGGAGAGAACCACAAAGTTGTCCTGTGCCTTCCACATGTGCACCATGCCACCCATGATGACCCGGCCCTACCACACATACATACACATACAATGCCAGAGGGGTACTAGGGGATGTAGCTGGGGCTAGAGTACTTCCCTATAAAACAACACTAATGACAATTAGAAAAGAAGATGGATCTTATTGTGTAAGAAACGGGCTATTACCTACTTCCAGTGAG
Source organism: Onychomys torridus (assembly GCF_903995425.1). Classification (NCBI taxonomy): domain Eukaryota; kingdom Metazoa; phylum Chordata; class Mammalia; order Rodentia; family Cricetidae; genus Onychomys; species Onychomys torridus. The sequence continues at coordinate 62,862,828 of NC_050444.1, read as the reverse complement.
TGGAATTTTGTAGCAGTTAGGTTGGCCGGCATTTTGGAGAAAGCACTGGATCCCAGGTTGATTCTCTCAGTAGTTGGGGTTTGGGGTGATTTGTTCTATTCTGTTTGTTTGATTTGAGGTTTTTGTTTTTTTTTGTTTTGTTTGTTTTTTGTTTTTTTTTGGTAAAGTATAAATTTTGCAGTTTGCTTAATTAACTACACTTTATTGGGGGGAGGGTGTCTCAGCACACATGCGGAGGTCAGAGGAAACCTGTGAGAGTCGGTCCCTTCCTTCCACTGTGTGGGTCCCAGGGAACAAGCTAACTCAAGTGGGTGGTTAGGCTTGGCAGTAGGCACCTGCTGAGCCATCTCTTATTTTTTTTTCTAAGACAAGGTCTGTTTGGCCAGCCTGGCCTGGAACTCACTGAGATCCTCCTGCCTCTGTTTCCCCCAAACGCTGGGATTAAAGGCTCATGCCATTATGCCCAACTTTATCTCTTTTGAAATAGGGTTGTACTACAAACTGGCCTTGCAGTTGCAATTCTCCTGCCTCAGTCTCCCAAGTCTACTATGCCTGGCTCTAGGCAGCTTTGGACCGCAAGTAAGCACATCATTAGGTCTCTCTGGACAGTGTGACCTCCTTGGATGAGGGAATGAAGGGCTTCCGTAAGGCATTCTTCAGGCTTTGAACAAACTGAGTCATTGATTGAGATTTTTAGAGTGGGTTTGACAGTTCTGGGGAGATGGCAGATTTTCATTTTAACTCAGCCAGAATAACCATGAGCAGCAAGGAACAGAACTGATTAGAGAGAACTTTAACCCACAGCTTCATGCCCTAAAGGCTCCTGTCAGGCCTTTATCCAACCTCTCACCTGGAGCTTTGTAATTCCTTTTAGTTATATCTACCCTGTATAAGCAGTTAGGCAAGAGGCCAACCACTGAAGGAAAATGTGTAGCTTTTCCATAGGACTCAGGGGGCCTAAGCAACCTGGAGGGAGAAATTGAAAACTGGGCTCCCTGAGAATCTGTTGTCTCAGCAACTCTGAGGAGCTGAGCTGTCCAGTAGGAACCAGGCACCATACAGCAGGTCTGGGACTCACAGCTTATCAGCTACCACTGTGCGGAACACAGGAGAGGCAATCTGTGTCACTTTTGCCCATGGAGACCACAGCACTAAAGACCCTGTTGGGCTCCTGTCTGTTTAGAGTCAGAAGCTGATCTGTGTGCTCCTTGCCATATCTCTTCCTGTACCTCAGGAGTGTAGCTGGCTGCAGCTAAGATGGAAAGAAGCTTACATTATTACAGTGGGGCTCTTCTCCAGCAGGGCAGGTCCAGGCCTGCAGGAACTGGTTTAACTTGCTTCTCAGAGTCTTCTTGACTCCACCTCAGACTCCTTAAGCCTCAGGGAAGGGAAGCGGAGGGGTTCTGGGTCAGTACCTGAAATAGCCCAAGAGATCTACCTGTTCTTAAGAAATCTGTTGTTACCTAGGAAGTCTCTGGAGAAGTGATTTTCAGAGTCAGGTCTCAGGTCTTATCTGTTTCCAGTTCCCATTGCTATTCTTTTTGTGTGTGTATGTGTGTGGGGGTGGGGTGGGTTTTCAACACGGGTTTACTTTGTAGACCTGGCTGTCCTGGAACTCACTCTGTAGACCAGGCTGGCCTCGAACTCACAGAGATCCACCTGCCTCTGCCTCCCAAGTGCTGGGATTAAAGGCAAAGGTGTGTGCTACCACCTCCCGGCTAGATTTAGGTTTCTTGAAAGCAGGGTCTGAGCTGCTGTCTAAATCTATCAGGTCTGTGCGGAGCCGGCATTGGGCCAGAGGACAAAGCAGTCTCTCAAAACCCTATCCCATCAGTCTCTTTTCTTTCTTTGACAGCAGCTTTGTGTAGGTACCCTGACTGGTCTGGAACTCAGCCACACTCTGCCTCTCCAGTGCTGCAGTTGCAGGCAGCTGCCGCCATGCTTGTATTAGCTCTGCTTTGTTAGTACCGAAGGCTTGGCTTATCCCTGTCCACTTCGGAAGTTTTACTCTTATCTCAGTTTCCCAGAAGCTTACTATGTTACACACTTCAAGGCCAAATTAAAGCTGCAAACAGCAGTGGCTGAAATTCAGCACTTGGGAGGTGGCGGAGTGGGGAGAGCAACAGGGGAGGGTCATTTGATCTCCATTGCATATCCCACCTTCCTAAGAGTCCCTGCAGACCTGTCGGGAAGCCTCGTCCCCTCTGAACCAGCAGTGATCTATTCTCTTCCCTGTAACCTTTATCAAACTCACATGAGATGTCCATCAGTGTTTAGATGGGTTCTACTCGATAGGGTATATGCTGTCCCAGAGGTCTGTCAGCAAGACCTTGGGCAAGTTACCCAACTTTTCTGTGCTTTTTTTTTTTTTTTCTCCCTCATATGTAAATATCCCCAGGAGAAGAGGGTGTTTGCTGTAAGGTCATCTTTGGTTCTAAGTTGGTAACAAGGTGATTATTTAACTCTTATGGAATTCAACCACAAAGACCTGGGCATGATGGTTCATGCCTGTAATCCCAGCTTTCTGGATGCAGAAGCTAGAAGGTGGCAGCAAATCCAAGTCCTGGTTGATGACCTACATAGTGAGTTCAAGGCTAGCCAGGGCTTCACAGTAAGGTCCTGTCAAAAAAACCAACCAAGCTGGGCGTTGGTGGTGCACGCCTTTGATCCTAGCTCTTGGGAGGCAGTGCCAGGCGGATCTCTGTGAGTTCGAGGCCAGCCTGGTCTACAGAGAGAGATCCAGGACAGGTACCAAAACTACACAGGGAAACCCTGTCTCAAAAAAACAAAACAAACAAACAAACAAACAAAAAACCAACACCACCAACAAAAAACAAACCAAGCCATGCATTGTGGCACATATCAGTAATCCCTGCACTTGGGAGACAAAGTATGAGGATCAGGAGTCATTCTTGGTTACCTATGGTTCAAAAGCAGCCTGAGTTACACGAGAACTTGTTTCAAAACAAAAACAATTTAAACAAAAACACAGGAATAAGCAGAAAAGTATGTACAATTGCTTTGATGGAACATTTGGGTTTGGGGGAAGAAGTATGCATGTTCTAAGCATATCAATGTTAAGAATTTGTGGGGGTTGGGGATTTAGCTCAGTGGTAGAGCAAATTGCCTAGCAAGCCTAGGACCCTTGGTTCAGTCCTCAGCTGGGATGGTAACAAAGGAAAATAAACCAGGCCAGGTGGTGCATGCCTTGAATTCCAACACTCTGGAGGCAGAGGCAGGTGGATCTCTGTTCTGAGTTTGAGGCAAGCCTGGTCTACAATAGTGAATTCTGGGACTGCCAGGACTATGTGGAGAGAGATAAATAAATAAATAAAAGAGTTAGCGGACTGGAGACTACACATCAGTTGATACAATTTCCCTGGCATGCATGAAGTCCTGGGGTCCTGGGCTCATTAGAAAACCAGACATATTTGAGAAAGCCTGTAATCCTAGCATTTGGGAGGTAGAATTAGGGGGATCAGAAATTCCAGGCCAGGCCTTGGCTACATGAGACAATGTCTCAGAAAAACAGAGCTGGCAGAGGAAAGGCAACAAATAACCTCCCTCTGTGCTACAATGTGTATTCATTTTAAATAGTCGGTTTCAAAAAAAATCCCTAGTTATAAAAAAATGTGCTTTAACGGGGCTGGGGATTTAGCTCAGTGGTAGAGCGCTTGCCTAGCAAGCGCAAGGTCCTGGGTTGGGTCCTCAGCTCTGGCAAAACAAACAAACAAATAAATGTGCTTTAAAATATTTTTAATAAACTTAATTATTATATTTGGGGTTGGGATGTGCAATGGCGCAAGTCTGAGACAACCTGAAGGAATCCTCTTCCTACTACATTGGGTCCATGCATGGAACTTGGATCTTCTGGCTTGGCAGTAAGTGCCTGAAACCACCACCTTCCATCTTCTCTCCAGCTCTGTTAGCATTTATCTTTTCCTGTTACAGAATGTCAGGAAGCTTGTTCTTTTTTCTTTTTCCTATTGATTTCTATGAATCAATACCTCTCTCAGTAATTCTGCTTTCTTTTTCCATTTCTCTCCATTAAAACTAAGCAAAGTAAAGGAAAAGACATCCCTCTCCCTGGTGCCCCATTCAGCCAGAGACATGTAGGTCCCTGAACACCATGGTCTGGCCTGCTTCTAAACTGAGCAGCCAGAATTGACCAGCACCTGCAGCTGCCACTCAACGGAAAAGAATCCCACCCGGAAAGTTCTGGCCCCAAAGAAGTTTTCCCAGACCAAATGAGCCAAGACTGAAAATTAGTTTTATCTTTGCTCTTTGGACCGAGTCCCCTTTGGACAGAATCCACCTGGCTGTCTCCTAGCCCCCAGGTGTCATATACCTGTGATTTCCCCAAAGGAAAGGTACTTATAAACTAGAGGTAGGCTACAATTTCTCCAACTGGAGCTACAGATCGTTTGCAATAAAACCCGTTATATAAAATAAAAAGCATGCTCTCTCGTTAGTGGAAGACCCACTACCCAGCGCCACTTGTGGGGGGCCCAAGTCCTTCTGATCCAGCCCCCCCCCAAGAAAAAAGCAGAAGAGAGAAGGGTCTTGGTCACATAGCAACCTGCTTAAAAGGCCCTGTCTCGAAAACCACGGAAGTGTTTGAACTTGAAGCCCCTGCTTTGTACCGTTAATGAGAATAGTTCCTTCAGCCACAGCAGTTGCTATGTCCTAAAAGGACATTTTCCCCTTCTGATGCCTTTCGCTGGTTACATATTGAAGTTTCACAGGATGGGGTACATGAGACCTTATTTCAAAAGGTAGTTTATGGTTCATACATGTAATCTCAGCACTTCTGGGGCCATGGCTGGAGGACTACTGCCAGGCCAGGTTAGCTTACTTAGTAAGATCCTGTCTCCAAACAATACAAAGCTGGACGAGGTGGGGCACTTTTAATTCCAGCATTAGCAAGGCATCAGAGGCAGCTGGATTTCTGTGGATTTAAGACCAGCATGGTCGACATAGTGAGTTCAGGACAGCTAGGGCTGCATATTGAGACCCTATCTCAAAAACAAAACAAAATCAAGAAACACAAACACACACACACCGGATATTGTTTCCTTCCTATGAGGAAGCTGGAGATGAGCTCGGAGCTCATGTCGCACATGGATGACCTACTCCCAATTTCCCCCAGGGTAGAGCCCATTGTCAGCAAAGATGAGAGCATTATGGTTCATCCTTAACTAACAGGCATTTGGTCTTGCTTTAGAAAGAAAACAGGTGTACCCACTTTGTTCTTTGGCCGGAACAGGTCTCACGCTGCTGGGAGATTAGCATTTGTCTGGAGGAATGTCAAGGTCAGACTGAACTGGTTGTTGAGTTTCTTCCCCTCTTAGCATTTGTGCTGCAAACGGCCAATCCTGATCAGAGCAGCTCTCTGCAGGCAGTGACATAGGGAACCTTAAAAACCCAACAGAGAGGGTTTGCACTAGTTTAAACAAAATCGACAAGAGAGTAGTCTGGGGGAAATGTTTTTTCTTTAGTGACCCCAGCTGGCCCATCCTCAAGCTTGCAGAACCAGTGCCCTATCAGCAACAGAGGATCTGAGGGGGCGACTTTCTCATCTAAAATTATCAACACCACCACCTGTCAGGCTACCATTATCGCTTAATCCCCAGTCTTCTAGGACCTCTACTGACATCAGATAATAATAATAATAATTCTCCTTCTTCTTCTTCTTCTTCTTTTTCTTCTTCTTCTTCTTCTTCCTCCTCCTTATGGAACACTTCACAAATTTGCGTGTCTCCTGTGCAGGCCATGCTAATCTTCTCTGTATCATTCCAATTTTAGTGTATGTGCTGCTGAAACCAGCATGACATCAAATTCTTATGGAAAAGACAGAGATTAGTAGATGGAGGAAATAAATTCGTTAGCTTGACAAGCAAAGCACTGCAGATACCACCAACCCCTATGATTATTTTGCACTACACTGACTCCCAAAGCATGGTCGCTTTAGAGAAACAATTTAATTCTTTTCTGCTTGGGGCTTACACAATTTCCCCTGCTAGGAATAATGCTAACCCACCTTCTCCCAGTCTTGTTTTTTGTTTTTGTTTTTCCACTTAGCACATGAAACGTTGTATTATAAAGTATTATGTCAAGGCTCTTACAGTATTTTAACATAGCCCAGCAGTGGTGATGCATCCCTTTAATCCTAGCACTGGGGAGGCAGAGGCAGGCAATCTCTGAGTTCAAGGTCAGTCAAGTCCAGGACAGAATTCCATGACAGCCAGGGCTACATAGACTGTCTTGAAAAACAAAAACAAAAAATTTAACATTTATCTATTGTGTATGTGTATGCACACATGCTTCATATGGAAGTGGAGGTCAAAGGATAACGTGCAAGATTTCATTTTCTCCACTCACCATGTGTGTTACAGCGATTTAATTCAAGAGCCAGGCTTGGTGGTAAGCTTTTACCTGCAAAGCCACCTCACAAGCTCTACTCTTTATTTTTTATTTATTTGTTTTGGTTTTTCAAGACAGGGTTTCTCTGTGTAGTTTTGGTGCCTGTATTGGATCTTGCTCTGTAGACCAGGCTGGCCTTGAACTCACAGAGATCCACCTGGCTCTGCCTCTCAAGTGCTGGGATTAAAGGCATTTGCAACCATGCCTGGCTTTTTTTTTTTTTTTTTTAAATGGGGCTTTTAGGGGTTATCTTAGGGTTTCTATTTCTGTAGAGATACCATAACCACAGTAACACTTTTTTAAAAATTTATTTCTTTTTAGTTTATGTGAGTGCTGGGAATTGACCCTGGGTCCTCTGGAAGAGCAGCCGGTGTTCTTAACTGCTGAGCCGTCTCTCCAGCCCCACAACAACTCTTACAAAGGAAAACATTTCATTGGGGCTGGAGTACAGTTTAGAGGTTTTGTTCATTATTGTCACATCAATTGGCAGCAAGCAGGCAGACAGCTGTGACTGTCCAGGAACTCAGTTTGTAGACCAGGCTGGCCTTGAACTCACAGAAAGCTGCCTGCCTCTGCCTCCCCAGGGCTGGGATTAAAGGCATGTGCCCCCACTGCTTGGCTAAACCTTTGATTTTCTTAAAAAAAAAAAAAAAGGCTGGAGAGATGGCTCAGAGGTTAAGAGCACTGACTGCTCTTCCAGAGGTCCTGAGTTCAATTCCCAGTGACCACAACCATCTGTAATGAGATCTGGTGCCCTCTTCTGGCCTGCAGTCATACATGCAGACAGAACACTGTATACATAATAAATAAATAAATCTTTAAAAAAAATTAAAAGTGATGGTGGTGCATGCCTTTAATCCCAGCCCTGGGGAGGCAGAGGCAGGCAGAACTCTGTGAGTTTGAGGCCAGCCTGGGCTACAGAGTGAGTTCCAGGAAAGGCGCAAAGCTACACAGAGAAACCCTGTCTCAAAAAACCAAAAAAAAAATTATTTAAATTTATTTTATATGCATTGGTGTGAAGGTGTCAGAACCTCTGGAACTGGAGTTACAGACAGTTGTGAGCTGCCATGTGGGTGCAAGGAACTGAACCAGCGTCCTCTGGAAAAAGGAGCCAGTGCTCTTAAGTGCTGAGCCCCAAGCCTTTGATTTTCAATAGTGGATTTTATTTTTTTTAATCTTTGACTTTCCCAAACATTTCTATAAAACAAGAAAACAGAGATTGAACTGACCAGACACAATGTTCGATCACTAGCCAAGAGAGATAAGATATGTACACATGAATAACCAGGATAATAAGTTCCTGTGGTTAGAGGTACAGCCTGCGCATTCTTTGATCAATTCAGGCAGAAAAACAAAGGCTTCCCTTGAACTGGGCAGGTCTGTTTAAAATTTCAATTGTTTTAGCCAAGTAATTTAAATAGAACAAGTCTATTAGTAACTAGCAAGTTATTAATTAGCACTGTACCTCATCAGTATAAGCTAATTCCCTTTCTATCTTGTTTAAACCAGTTGCACCTTATGGGTACAAATAGGATGTGAATACACTTCTGTTTTTTGAGGGCTTATGGTGTGCCATGAAGATACTTTACATACTCTTTCTTTTTACTTTTTTTCAGGACAGGGTTTATCTGTTCTTCCAGAGGACACTGGCTTGATTCCCAGCACCCAGAAGGTGGATTACAACCATCTCTAATTAGGGTTTCAGGGGATCCGATACCGTTTTCTGACCAGGCAGGGACATGGGAACATGGTGCATATACGAATGTATACATATTAAACTTTTTTTTTTTTTGTTTGTTTTTTTGTTTTTCGAGACAGGGTTTCTCTGTAACTTTGGAGGCTGTCCTGGAACTCGATTTGTAGACCAGGCTGGCCTTGAACTCACAGAGATCCGTCTGCCTCTGCCTCCCGAGTGCTGGGATTACAGGAGTGCGCCACCACTGCACGGCTCACATGAAACATTTTTTTAAAAAAATTATTTGAAATTAATTTTATTAAGCAGGCATAGTGAGTGGCTCTCGCTTGCAATCCCAGCACTTGGGAGACCAAGGCGGGATAATTGGTGTAAGAGGCCACCGTGGACTGCTTGGGAGACTAGGTTAGTCTGGGCTGGAGTGAAACTGTTTTCAACCCAACACACAAACACAACCCCCCTCCCCGCATCAACAACAACAAAAAAAAAAAAAAGGAAAGAAAAGAAAAAAGCATTCTTTGTGCTTAATCCCTTTGGGCTAACCTCTTTACTAAGAGGTGGCTCTGATAACCTAGAAAGACCCCAAACCCGATTCAGGCCAGGAGTTAACTCCCTTTCCTTATCGCAAAACCGGGTCAATCCTAGCCTCTCGGGCTAGTACACGATTTTATAAACCTCTGACATCGGGTAGGCGTTCAAAAACTTGTAGGCGTTGCCTGAAGAGGAGTGTTGGGAACGCAGAAAGCAATCCGCATTTGACCACATTACTGTCTCGAGGCCAATCAGCAGGAGGACGCTCCCGGTGTCTTGGCTCAGCCGCTAGCCGTTGGCGTTTTCCCGCGCAGAGGGCAGGGCGGAGCGCCAGTCCCGCATCGTGGTAGCTGGACCCACTCTCCGCCAGGACTACACCTCCCAGCAGGAACCACGCTGGTTCGTTTGGCAGGTGGCACCCACTGGTACTACCCGGAAGCTAGTCCTACCGTACTTGTAGGAGCCAGAGTCTGGAGCTGCATCTACGAACTCGACGGGAAGTGGCGGCCTTTCACAGTGCTTTCACCGCGCAGCACGCTGGGAGTTGTAGTCCACTCCGGCAACGTCCACAGGCCAGGCTTGCTTTGAATGGTTGGACCATGTCACGTGATATCAGAGATGGCCGCAAGCGAGTAACTCGCTGTGTCTCTGAGGTCATCAGAGCGCGACAGCACGCTCTCGTAGTGAGTTCCCTGTAGGCAGCGGGTAAAATGACTCTGAAACTCCAAGCACGAGCAATGCTAGCATCCCCACAGCCTCCACATAGTACCCCTTGCCCAGCTGCCAGAGCAGTACTGGCCAACCGGGTCGACCTGCTCAAGCTTCGAGCATTAGCTCCGCCCTCTCCCGTGACGTAGGGCCACGTGACGGGCAGGGCCGCCTCTGCCGCCGCCGCCGCTTTGTAAGAGGCACATTGGCAGGTAACGAGCGGCGGCGGCGGCGGCGGGTCCCGAGTCCAACGAGAGCAGCAGCGGTAATTGCCATCCTGTCCCCTTCGGTCGCCTTTCCCGGGCCCCGAAACCTGCAGTGTGTGTCTAGACCTGGGCGAAGGTCTCCTGAACCCCCAGCCCCCTGTGGGATGCCCCAGGGTCTCCACGGGTGGACCGGGCCGAGCTTCCCTCGTTGGCTTCTTGTTTCCTTAGTGTGTCCAGGCCCGGGCACCCGCCTTCCTCTCCCGCCCAGGTTGCCCTGTGCTTCCTGCTCCCCCCCCACGCCGTAGTTGGCCGGGCCCCACCCAGCCCCAGGGGGCGCCTTCCCCTCCCCCTCCGGGTTTCTGTCCTGGAGGGTGTGGTTTTCTCTCCCACCTCGGCCCCTGCGTGTCGGCTCGAGCTCCCAGCCACGCTGTCGTCCTCATCCTGACCACCTTTCCGCTTTCCCGTCTGGCGCCGGTCCTGGGACGGGTCTTAAAGCCCAACTTGTGCGCGCTAGTCTTTCCCTACTGAACCTGAAGGCATAGTTCGATTTTTACTTCTTTTCATTCCGGAGGGCCTTGGTGTTAGCTGAAAACTGAAGTTTTCTTCCTCATGTCCTGTTCTTGGAGTCTGGTTGTGGCACCGTTTGTTCTTTTCTTTACCGTAAGTTAAGAGTGCTTTGTAAACTGTACAGCGTGCTGTTGAAAATGCAAATGAGAATTCTGTAACCTGGTGCATTCCAACTCAGTTTTCTTTACCATTGAATTACTTAACCACTTGGCTTTCCTACCTTCCCCGCTGAATTTGAGTTCGTTGCCCAGGCATGTCAACTGTCACCACTCAGGACTCTTGACTCTTGTTTTCTCTTGAGGTTTGTCTTCTCATCGTTCCTGCAGTTTCCTGCTTTAACACAATCCTGTAGTTTTCTGCCACCTCTACACCTTTCTCCTTTATTTCCAAGGTTGTGTACATTTGCCTACATTTTGACGTCCTGCATTGTGTACAGTAAAAATGTAGAGCTTTCAAGTCTCTCCGTGAGGTATCCAGAGATCATCTTTTATTTGAAGAGCATGTCTTTTTTTTTTTTTTTTTTTTGCCAGAGCTGAGGAACGAACGAACCCAGGGCCTTGTGCTTGCTAGGCAAGCGCTCTACCACTGAGCTAAATCCCCAACCTCTGAGCATGTCTTTTTTTTTTTTTTTTTTTTGGTGTAGATAGGCTTGCACTACTTAGCCAAGGTCTCAAGATCCCCTTGCCCCAGTTTTTCTGTGGTGGGATCTCAGGCTTCATGGATTACAGGCAAACACTATCGTGCCTGTTTACCAGAACTTTTTTTTTTGTTTGTTGAGACAGGGTTTCCCCATGTAGCTTTGCGCCTTTCCTGGAACTCACTCGGTAGCCCAGGCTGGCCTCGAACTCATAGAGTTCTGCCTGCCTGAGCCTCTCAAGTGCTGGGATTAAAGGCGTGTGCCACCACCGCCCGGCTTAAATTCCACTCTTTAGAGATGATCCACTATGTCTTGCCTGCCTTTGGGGCCTCTTGGCTAGGTTTGTTTTCCAGCTGCTGTGAAGATTTGTCTGACTGAGCAAAGGTGTTTAGTTTCCCATTCCACTCTTCTTCTGCTTGCTGACTATATGTTCTTGCCTGATTTTCCTACTTGGGGCTTATTCATGTTCTGTAAGATCCCTCCCCCACCCCAGGGCCAGACCTGTATTATTCCCACACTTCTGATCCTCCCCCTCATTTACTTCCTGGCTGCCTCTGACCTTCAAAAACTAAACATTTCAGAGAAAGGGAGATTGTTTTGTTTGAAGTATGGGTGGAAGTGGTAGCATAGCAGGGAATGAGGCCATGAGAAAGGATTGTGGTCATTGCTTCTCCGTCCTGTTTCCTGCTGCTCTGGTCTCCTCTGGTCTCTTTAAATGTGGATTGAGCTAGCCATAGTCATATGAAGCTTCCTTTAGAAGTACTCTACTTCTTCTGGTAACTGGTGAAGTGCTCATCAGGAGTCTCTCTTAGTATTAGTTTGAATAAGTTTTATTACTTTGGAGAAATGGTGGCAGAACATGGCTACAGGTTTACTTTAATTATTAAATGAGTTTATTTTAATTAATGCACTTTTTATTTTACCCCCCCTCCCAAGCTGAGGACCGAACTCAGGGTCTCTACCACTGAGCTAAATCCCCAACCCCTATTTTATTTTTTGAGATGAAGTTTTACTGTGCAGTCAAGCTGGCTTCAAACTCAAAATCTGCCTGCCCCAGTCTCTTGAGACCTGGGATTACAGGCATGTGGCATACTATTCTGGCCTGATTTTAGGTTTTGATGTTTACCCCTTTAGGATATAAAATGCATTTAGGAAGTATAATCCTGTCTTGCAACGTAGACATGGTCTAAAGTGATTTTGCTTTTAAATGTTAGCCTTGGCATTGTTTTGTTTGTTTGAGATGGTCTCCTCACTACACAGCCCTGGTTGGCCTGGAATTCGGAGGTTCACCTGGAGTGCAGCCTGTATGTGTGCATGTTGTTTGAGACAGAGTCTTAGTCTGTAGCCAGGCTGGCTTCCAGCTCAGGGGGTAGCCTCAAACTTAGTGGTCCTCTTTCTTCCCTGGACTCCCAGGACTTCAGGTCTGTGCCACCACGTCTTCTCGTGAGTCTTGCAGTTGTTTGGTTGCTGTTTGCAAAATGGGGAGTGGGGATGAACTTAAGGAAGTCAAAGGAAGGCCTGTGTAGGAAATGTCACCAAAAAGCCCGTGGTAGAGTTTTGCAAGTTATGACTGAGAAATCCATCTTTCTCTTTTCAAAGTCAACCAAATTTATCAGTTCTAAATTCCAACAGAATGTGTAAGGCTTATATTTGGGTTTTTGGGTTGTTTTTACCTTTTTTTTTTTTTTTTTAATGTCTTTTTGGCAGTGTTTCTTCCGAAGTTACCTTTTCTTTCTCCTTTTTTGGGGGGAGGGGTAATGGGGTTGGTGATTAAACTCAGGACTGAGGATGTAGGCTGCAACTGAGCTATACCTTCAAATCCCTGTACTTTTTAATGAAAGTAAGTTTGTTGGAAATTTTGTCTTTTTAAATTCATGTTCTTGTAGTCCAGGTTGGCTTTGAATTTGATGGGTAGCCAAGGATGAGTTTGAACTGACTTCCCTGCCTCCACCTTTACCTCTTACAGGTGTGCTGCACAGGTATGCTTCAGAAATTCTTTGATACAGGCATTGAAGACCAGGTTTTATGAATTTTTGGCAGAAGGACAGTTGCTTGTGAACTGAAGTGAGTTTCAGTTGGTACCCAGTTAAGTGTTTGGAATTGAGGCATGGAACAGGGCTGTGTTGAGGAGTGAGGTGCCTTGGTTAAGACTAAGCAATATTCTCCTCTAAGAGTTGTTAGAGGGCCTGGCGGTGGTGGCACTCAGCTTTAATCCCAGCACTCAGGAGGCAGAGGGAGGCGGAACTTTCAGAGATCAAGGCCAGCCTGGTCTACAGAGTGAATTTCAGGAAAAGCTCCAAAGCTACACAGAGAAACCCTGTCTCAACAAAAACAAAAAGTTGTTAGAGGGGGCTGGAGAGATGGCTCTTCCAGAGGACCAGAGTTCAATTCCCAGCACCCATGTGGCAGCTCACAAGCATCTGTTACTCCAGTTCCAGTAGCTCTGACAACTTCACACCAATGTACATAAAATAAAATTAAGCGGGGCAGTGGTGGTGCACTCCTGTAATCCCAGCACTCGGAGGCAGGGGCAGGTGGATCTCTGTGAGTTCAAGGCCAGCCTGGTCTACAAAGCGAGTTCCAGGACAGCCTCCAAAGCTACAGAGAAACCCTGTCTCGAAGAAACAAAAACAGAAACAAACAAACAAAAAGTGGTAAGCTTTAAAAAAAAGTTGTTAGAGGGCTGGGTGTGGTGGTACACACTTTTAATCCCAGCACACTGGAGGCAGAGGTAGTCCGTCTCTTTGAGGTCAGGCTAGCCTAGTCTATGGATGAGTTCCAGGATAACCAGCGATTAAAAAAAAAGTGTTACGGGGGTTGGAGAAGTAGCTTAGGTTAAGAGCACCTGCTGCTCTTTAAGAGGCCCCTGAGCAGTTCTCAGCACCCTCAGGATGGCTGACAGCTGTCTCTAACATTCCAGCTCTAGGAGATATGGTGCCTCCTGTTGGCCTTCTTGAGCACCAGGCCCCTAGTGGTATGGACAGAAGTACCCGAATGCAAAACACCCATACACGTTTAAAACAACAACACAAAACAAAACTAGTTGCAGGCCAGTGAGATGGCTCAGTGGGTAAAGACGAATGCTTCCAAGTCTGATGCCCAAGTTTGACCCTGGAATCCACAAGGTAGAATGAGGTCAGGCCTTGTTAGTTGTTTTCTGACCTCCACTTATATGCTATGGCATGTGCACACACACACAAAAATAATACTGCTTTTTAAAAAGTTGTTAGGAATGTAGGTGTGGTTCAGTAATGGAGAGCTTCCTGCCCAGGCATCAAGGCTTAGTCTTCAGCACTGAGAAAAAAAGTAGTTTTTCTCCCCCAATTTGGACATCTAAAATTTATTAGAACATGCCTTATTGCTTCTTTTCTTTTTTTGTTTTGTTTATGTGCATTGGTGTTTTGCCTGCATGTGTGTCTCTGTGAGGGTGTGGATCTCTTGGAACTGGAGTTAAAGACAGTTGTGAACTGCCATGTGGGTGCTGGGAATTGAACCCAGGTCATCTGGAGGAACAGCTAGTGCTCTAAATCTCTGAGCCATCTCTCCAGCCCTACATTTTTGTTTCTAAGGCTTAAAATTTAATATTTTTCTTTTAAAATTTTTAAAGTTTTTTTTTTTTTAATGTGAATAAATGTTTTGTATTACACCATGTGTGTGCCTTGTGCCCATGGAGGTCAGAAGAGTCATTGGGTCCAGTGGAATTGGAGTTGGTTATGAGGTACCGTGTGTGTGCTGGGAATTGAACACAGGCGCTCTGCAAAAGCAACAAGCACTCTTAATGCTGAGCAAGCTTTCCAGCCTCAAGACTGTTTCAAAAGATTATTTGTAGAGGAGAAAATTCCTGTTTTTATTTTTCTTTTTTGTTTGTTTGAGTCTGGGTTTTGCTGTATAGCTCTGGCTGGCGTGGAACCTACTATGTGACAGGCTGGTCTTTGGCTCATCTTCGGCTCATGGTGATTCTCATGTCTCAGCCTCCTGGCTGGCGAGTTTAAAAGGCAACTGCCACCACACCTAGCTTAAATTTGCATTTGTAAGTTCTCATGGCAGAAGGATCATCATAAATTTGCTGATGTCTTGTCTACATTTAGAGTTACAAGCCTCCCATGGCTATATAGTGAGACCTTGTTTCAAAAAAGCAAACAAGGTGGGACGTTGGTGGTGCACCCCTTTAATCCCAGCACTCGGGAGGCAGAGTCAGGGGGAATCAGTGAGTTTGAGGCCAGCCTGGTCTACAGAGTGAGATCAGGATAGGCACCAAAACTACACAGAGAAACCCTATCTTGAGAAAACAAAACCAACCAAACCAAAAAAAAAAAAAAAAAAAGGCAAATCAAAACAGAAGCCTACTTATTTTCTTGTTTAATGACTGAACAATGCCAAAACTTTTCCAGTGAAAAATCCTACCTGTTAGGGTGCACATGATGGACACGTATAATCTAGGCATGTAAACACACTGCTTAGGCTGTGAGATCGAGAGAGACTGGGTTTAGTATGCTTAACTTAAGGAGCAGCATGTTATGATAATTACAGTCTTAGATCACACTTCACAATGATGCAGGGGAGTTAACACTATTCTCATGTTAGGTTCAGTGACTGGAGTGTTTTTGGACAAGAGGTAAAGGAGGAAAAGGGGTGTGTGCAAAGGAAAAGAGGAAGAAAGCATTGAAGTAAGAGAGGAAGGATTATCAAGCAGTTCTGAATCATCCAAGTTTCCCCCATAAGTTTCCCTCCCACCCTCCCTCTGGTTTTTCGAGACAGGACTTCTCTGAGTAGCCTTGGCTATCCTGGGATTAAAGGTGTGGGGCACCACTGCCCAGCCCCCATTTGTTTTTTTAAATGTGCATGTTTATTTATGTGTGTGTATATGGGTATGTGAACATGCGTGTGCACCTGCCAGAAGGCCTAGAATTCTGTGGAGCTGGATTTTAGGCAGGTGTGAGCTGCCTGATAAGGGTGCTGGGAACTGAACTAGTCCTCTGCAAGGAGAGCATGCTGTTGTACCAGTTGAGCTGTATCTTTAGCTCATGTTTTTTTGTTGTTGTTGAGACAATCTAGTCCTTGCTGTCCTAGAGTTTGACATGTAGACCAGGCTAGCTTTCGTGCTCCCAGGCCAGCTGGAGTTACATGCAGTTGTGAGCTGCCCAACAAGAGTGCTGGAAACTGCAGCTCATACTCTTAATTGCTGAGACCCCTCCTCCCCAAGACAATTTTATCATGTTCCTGTAGTTGGCCTTGAACTTAGAGATCTTCCTGCTTCTGAAGTGCTGGAATAAATGGCATGCCCCACCATGCCTATTTTATACATTTTAAAAAAAAATGTGTCTCTTTTTGAGAAGCAGTAGAGGCATGGGATCACTGAGTGTTTGGGTCAGCCTGACCTACATAGGGAGTTCCAGGATAGCCAGGACTACACAGACCCTGTTTCAAAACAAGAAGGAAAGAAAAACAACAAAAGGCTGGTGGTGCTGCAACTCAGTGGTAGAGTGTTTGCCTAGACTGTAGATTCAGTTCTTAGTACTGCTCCCCTCTTCAAAACAGTGATTGGAAAACATCCCCACACACTATAGGAGAACCCAGGTATTCCACATCAAAAGTCTTGTTAGTTAAATGGTCATTCACTATTTTACTACCACAAAAGGCGGTAATGTGGTAGAGCTGGCACAATGCCTTGTACCCGCACCAAGGTAAGGTACTCTGATGGTCTGGCCAGGAGCGGGACAAGGAAATGGCAAGTGTTATTTTGTTAGCTAGATCGTGGTGATAGTTGCAAAGCTTAGCAAATAAACTAAAAGCCATTTAATTACATAAAGTGAGCTTTGTGTTTTGACCATACCCCAGTAATATTCAACTTTTTTTTTGGAATAAATATTTTGAGGTAAGCAAATTAAACAAACAGATAAAAACTCAAGCAGCATACATTAATCTGTAATTATTACCAGTTATGATAACCAAACATTAGAAATCCTTTTTTTTTTTTTTTTTTTTTTTTTGTTTTTGTTTTCGAGGCAGGGTTTCTTTGTGTAGCTTTGGTGCCTGTCCTGGATCTCGCTCTGTAGACCAGGCTGGCCTTGAACTCACAGAGATCCGCCCACCTATGCCTCTCGAGTGCTGGGATTAAAGGCGTGTGCTACCACCACCCAGCATCCATTATCTTTTTTAGGTTCCCCACAGATTTAGGAAACAGTATTTGATCAAGGTTTTCTAATCTCAGTTTAGTAGATTTCAAGTGTATCTGACTTGTGGACTTAATCATACTACTCTGCTATTTGCTTTTCTGAAATGCTGCTATCTGGGAGTTCAGCCAGGTGCTAGCTGATAAATCAAAGCAAGCATAGGAAAGGAAATTGAATACCTTTGTAGTGTAAAAAGCTGTGTCTTGATACTAGATAAGGACTGCAAGTGGGATATGGAGGTGGGGGGGTCTTTGAACTGTGTAGGGTTCCACTAGACTTTATACATCTATTTTTTTCTATTTTATTTATTCTATGTGGAGATATTTCGAGTTGGTTAAACTTGAGTTCTGAGATTCAATACAACAGGCTACTTTTCCTTTAATTTTCCCATTCTGATTTTGGTAGCTTTTGAAATCAGTATGGTGAGCTGATCTCTAAGCCCTGTGCCAGTTTATATTTATCCTATGAAGTGTGCATACATTAAGGAGCACTTTGTTTTCTCAAACGAGCTGTACCCCCAGCCCTTTTCCATTCTTTTTAAATGCTAGTGCTCTAACTCATGAGCCATAGCATTGCTCATGCCCAGCACATGAGCTACATCACTCCCCCAGGGAATGGCTGGTGCTAGCAGAGCACACAGCTTGTGGTGAGGGGACATGCTCAAGTATTGACTTTTATATCTCAGGACTAAGAGACAAAAATAGTGTTGAGTATTTGAGGACAAAAGGAAACAAGATGGTGTTTTCAGTGCCTGAGAAGGCAAGGGAAGGCTGACTCAAATTACCTTGTGTGGTAGAACATAGAAGAGAGCAGGAGGACTGCAAGCAGGAGGCCTGGCCTGGGGTAGCATTTCTTCTGTTGGAGTGATAAGGTGATGGAAACCAGCCTGAAGGTGAAGCAGGTGACTAGAGAAGAGTGGAGACAGGGGTATGTTCCTTAGGGAAAGAGCTGAAGTCGCCATTGCTTATAGCATAGAGCGCTCAGTTCCTAGTAGAGACTGGAAGGAACTATCTTTTGAGCTTTCATTCTTGAGGTTAATCAGCACCTAGACAACAGTTTTAACAACTCTTTCTACATTACCATCTGGGAAATAGGGAATTCCTTTTTTTGAGTAGTGTGGTGGAAGATTTCCTCATTTAAGGGATTCTGTGTTTTGGTGTTCTAGTAAAAGCTGGCACTGGTAGGTACGTAAGTAGCGGTGTGTTAATGTTTAAGTGGATCACATGACTTGATCGGCACATTCTTTAGGTAACTTGACATGGTTTTGGGATGGTGAAAACAGTAACAAGGTTGCTAATAGAATAAAAATCATTCCTGTTTTGGGAGGCAGAGGCAGGCAGCTCTCAGAGTCCAGGACAGCCTGGGCTACACAGAGAAACCCTGTCTTGAAGAACCAAGAAAAGAAAGGAAAAAAAAGTCCTAGCTTTATAGTAGTATCTAGAGAGGATATACTTTTGTCTTGAAAGAACCCCCCACCAGCTAGACGTGGTGGCGCATCCTTGTGTCTGTCTATAAAGACAGGGTCTGTCATGAACCTGAAGCTCTCAGTTCAACTAGATGGGCTGACAGCAAGTCCTAGGGGTTTTCCTGTCTCCACCTCCATAATGCTAGGGTATACAGGCCCTGCTTTTTGTAAATGGGTTCTGGGGCACAAATATGGCTCCTGTACTTACTAACCAGACCATTACCTCACTTCTTGCATCCCTGGCTATCCAGGAACTCACAGAGATCCTCTTGCCTCTGTTTTCCAAGTGCTAGGATTAGGGGTGTATACCATGATGCCCAGCAGGACAAGTTTTTAATTTAATTTAGTTTTTTATTTTAGTTTACGTGCTTTGATGTTTTACCTGTGTGTATTTCTATATGAGGGTGTCAGAGACCATGGAACTGGAGTTACAGACACTTGTGAGCTGCCATGTGGGTTCTGGGAATTGAATACAAGTCCTCTGGAAGAGCAGCAAATGCTCTTAACTGATGAGTCATCTCTCCAGCCTTGACAAGCATTTTTTAAATGACACAGAAATGAACTCTGTGCTTCTGCTTCCTTCCTTTGTTTGTTTGTTTGTTTGTTTGTTTTTCTTCTCTGTGTAGCCTTGGCTGTCCTGGAACTCACTCTGTAGAGCAGCTTGGCCTGGAACTCAGAGATCTGCCTGCCTCTGTCTCCTGCTGGGATCAAAGCAGTATACCACCACCACTGGCTGCTTCTGCTTTTATCTTAACTCTTTTATCTTGCCCCTCTGTTGTAGCCCACTAGGTTTCCTAGTGGCTGTACCTAGCAGAACTGCATAAAGAGGTTGATTGGACCACGGGCCTGAGTATCAGATGTTTGTAAGGGTCAGGAGGGAGGTTTTTTGCTCCACCCCTTGGCATTGCTATAAATAGCCCTTTGGAATAAAGTTCTGGGCCTGTTTGGATAGTGATCCATACCCTCTCAGTCTATCCTGTGTTTTCTCTCTGTTTATCTCCCCTCTATTTCTAAGTCTCTTATCCCTCATTCCTCAAGAGCCCCAGGGGGAAATAATGGTGGGGGCTGCCCCCCCCCCTCGGGCTATGATATAATATGTGCTTGTGCCAGTGGATGTTTGCAGAAAGGGAGATAGCTTCTTAATTATCCAAGTTAGCAGGGAATTCATTCTGCAACTTGGTGAAAACCAAAGCTGTTTAGAGTTTGAAGCCTTGCTCTGTAATGATAGGGTTAAAAATACCCTTCCTACTTTAAAAAAAGTCTGTGAATCACTGATTTAAGACAGTAAAGATGTCTGAGAAATGCATGACAGGAAAACCATTTGAAAAAATTACATTAGCCAGGTGGTGGTGGCGCACACCTTTAATCCCAGCACTCGGGAGGCAGAGGCAGAGCCAGGCGGATCTCTGTGAGTTCAAGGCCAGCCTGCCTGGTCTACAGAGTGAGATCCAGGAAAGGCGCAAAGCTACACAGAGAAACCCTGTCTTGAAAAACCAAAACAACAACAACAACAAAAACCCAAAAAAACATTGTCTTTGGGTTTGGAATTTTGGTTTTGGAGAGTAGCCATCTTATGCTGCCCAGAAGTTATGCAGACATAAGTGGTGTCATTCTGAGAAACCAGCCGAGGATAAGAAGACAAAGAAGATGTGATGAGTTTGTATTAGGAAAGCAAGTTCTTCAGTGTCTTCAGATAGACTTGGGTTATTTCCTTTATCACTCATTACACAGTTAAAATAGCTGAGTCTGAAAAGTTAGCATTTGATTGGTTTTTCAAGACAGGCTTTCTCGGTGTAGCCCTGGCTATCCTGGAACTCGCTCTGTACACCAGGCTTGCTTTGAACTCAAAGATCTGCCTGCCTCTGCCTCTGCCTCTGCCTCCCAAGTGCTGGGATTAAAGGAGTGTGCCACTACAACCAGGCTTAAAATCAGTGTTTGTAATACTTTGTTGCCAAGGAAGGAAAACATTGCCTTTATTTATTTACTCACTCATTTATTTATTCACTTATTTATTTATTCACTTGTTTGTTTGTTTATTTATTTATTTATTTATTTATTTGGGGG
Source organism: Onychomys torridus (assembly GCF_903995425.1). Classification (NCBI taxonomy): domain Eukaryota; kingdom Metazoa; phylum Chordata; class Mammalia; order Rodentia; family Cricetidae; genus Onychomys; species Onychomys torridus. The sequence goes on along the minus strand of NC_050444.1, from coordinate 62,842,361 downwards.
CAGGGTCTCTCTATGTAGTCCTAGCTATCCTGGAATTTAACTATGTAGACTAGGTTGGCCTTAAACTCATGGAGGCCTCCTGCCTCTGCGCGCACAAGCGAGATTGTGCCTCAGAACAAATAAACAGCTTAGTGAATATACTTCCAAGGTTCTTTTTGCATCAATAGATCCTGTAAATGTTGTGTGAAATATGGGCTTTTTGTTTGTTTGTTTGTTTGTTTGGACACGGGTTTTGTAGAGGTAGGGGTAAAGATTAGTTATGAATAGTGAGTGACTTTTCATTGGAGGGCAAAGAATCCTCGATCCTGCTAGGGTAGAGAGGGTTTAAAGGCTAGGTATGTGGCTCAGTGGTAGAATGGTTGCCTAGCACATGTGAAGTCCTGGATTTGATCCCTAGCACCATGAAAGAGCAATAAAATAATAATAAAATAAAATGAGATTTTTTTAAAGCTGAGAAAGCTGGATAGGAATGGGACACCTGTATGGAAGAAGCCCCAGACAATGAAATACTTTTCCTTCTCTCTGACTGTAGGTAGCCAGATAGAAATAACTGTACCAAATGAAATTGGATGTCTTCTAATGTTCAAGAGTCCACCAGCATTCTTTTTTGTGGGCAGGTTATAAGCACAGCCTAGCTGATAGCCTTGTGTGGGTGTAGAGAGTTCATCCTTGTCCACCAGTTGCTAGAGGCCTGACCCTGCCCTCTGCAGCTGTGGACAATAAAAGTATCAGCTTGGTCAGCTCCTGGCAAGTGAACACTAGCAGTTGAGCTGCATGGAATTAGGCCTCGTAATTGAGTGTTTGGCACCCTTTGTTGCCTTATCCTCTCCCAGATTGGCAGTGTTGATTTCTTCTTGCTGCCTGCCCTGGACTTTTTAAACCAGTAGTGATTCTTTACTAATTTCCCAGGCAGAGCAGGGTTGAGAATAATGGATTCTGATAGAAAAAGCAAGAATGCAGACTGGAAATTAAATGAAAGTAAGAAAACAGAACTGGTCACAAGCGTTCAATAATGTTAGAGACTCAAAAGGAGCAATTGTTGTTGGGTATTGGAAAGGCTGTGGATCAGGCTGGGATTCTGGCCCAGGCTAGATATTTGGGATTAGGAATGAAGTATTCAGGCGATGTTGACATTTGCTGGTTGCCTTACAGAAGGAGGCCAAGTTGGGGACTGTTATATTTCTATAATTGAACATTTGAATATGGTATAGTACCTCACAGGCTAGAAAGCCAGGTGTGTTTGAAGTCTTCACTTTGTTACTTAATGAGCTGTGACTCTGTAAAATGGGAGCATTATATACTTTGGAGTGCAGAATAGTGTATGATTTAATATCTTAAAAGTCAGGCTTGATTGCACATGTCGATAATCTTAGCACTTTAAAGGCTGAGGCTGGAGGCCAGTTATAAGTTTGAGGGTAGCCTGGGCTATACAGCCAGTGTCATGCTGCATAGCAAGTACCAGGCTATCTGAGGACTTAAAATAATATCTGGCACCTATAAAACAATATATGGTTGCTGCTGTTGTCATTTTTTACTGGTTTTAGAATTTGGGGAATGAGTGTACACCTGGGATCATCTTTACCAAAGGCAGAGACTCAGAAATGAGTTAATACTCTCTGTAGACATTCTTGTTTTTTGTGGGTGAGTGTGTCTAGAGGCCAGAAGTTGATGCTGGGTGTCTTCTTCAGTTCTCTACCTTGAACCCAGTTTGTCAGTTCAGCTACATTAACTGACCACATGCCCCAGAGATCCTTAGGTCCACCTCATCAGTCCTAGAATTACAGGTGTGCACCACCATGCTTGGCTTTTATGTGAGTCCTGAGGCTTGAACTCAGGATGTTATGTTTATGGGACAAGCAAGCACTAGGTGAGCCATATTCCCTGTCCCTCTGTGGGTAGTCTTGGTAGAGTCTTGCTCGTTTGTTGAGAGAGGACTCCCTGTATATCCCTGGCTAGCCTAGCGCTCACTCTGTAGATCAGGCTGGCCTCAAACTCCCAGAGATCCACCTGCCTCTGCCTTCCAAGTGCTGGGATTAAAGGCGTGCACCACCGCCCCCTAACTTTTGTTTTAAAGAAGTTAAAAACGTATCAGCAATTCTAAGTTAAAAATCTATCACTGTATCACATCAAGTTTATTTTGAATAAGATGAGGTAAAAGGATAGAAATTTCATTTGTTTTTTGATTTTTCTATTTTATTTTTCATTTATGTTTTGAGATTTTACTTGATAGATCAGAGTAAGCTCATGCTTTCTGTAGCTCAAGAACCTGAGATATGGAAGAGTTTCTGACAGATTATTTTTAGAAGTCTCTTGCTCTTGTCTGTTTCTATTCTAAGAATTCTCTTGGAATCTGTTCCAAAGTAGTAGAGCTGATGGAAAAAGTGTAAATGCAGTTCCTATGTCTGGCAGCTGGGTACTTGCTGCAAACACAGATATATTTACTACACAAGGGTCTGTTTCCAGAAGAAAGCAGAATCTCTCCATGTATTGTTTTGGTATGTTAGTTGAAAGTGTTTCTTCTTTTTTTTTTTTTTTTTTTTTTAAGGATTTATTTATTATTATTATGTATATAGAAGAGGGCGCCAGATCTCATTACAGATGGTTGTGAGCCACCATGTGGTTGCTGGGAATTGAACTCAGGACCTCTGGAAGAGCAGTCAGTGCTCTTAACCTCTAAGCCATCTCTCCAGCCCGAAGGTGTTTCTTCTTAATCTGGTTTCCATGCCCTCCATTTTCGGTTTAGAGGTAGTAAACAATTTTAAGGGTTTTTTTTTTTTGTGATTACTCTGGTAAGTTTCTCCCTCTTTTCCTTCCTTCCTCCCTCCCTTCCGTCCCTTTGTAGTGTGTATGTAGGGGGTGAGAGGGGTGTGTGTGTGTGTGTGTGTATGTGTGTGTGTGTGTGTGTGTGTACACGCGCGCGCGCAAAAAGAGAACAAAAAAGATGTCATTTTTCAAATAAACATAAAGGAAGCAATGTAAAGCTAAGAGTGCTTGTTTATACCAATAATCCCAGCATTTAGGAGGCTGAGACAGGAGGATTATGTTCTGGGCCAGTCTGGGCTATAGTATTGCAAATGCCTATCGAAACAAAATAAAAACCCAGGCTGGAGAGATGCCTCAGTGGTTAAGAGCACTTACTGCAGTCGGGCAGTGGTGGCACATGACTTTAATCCCAGCCCTCAGAAGGCAGAGCCAAGCGGATCTCTCTCTGAGTTTGAGGCCAGCCTGATCTACAGAGTGAGATCCAGGACAGGCACCAAAACTACACAGAGAAACCGTGTCTCCAAAAACAAAACAAAACAAAACAAAACCAAAAAATCACTTACTGCTCTTGCGGAGGACCCGGACTAGGTTCCCAGCACCCTTTTAACAGTTCCCAATCACTCTTTGATTCCAGGAAATCTGATGACCTCTCTGACCTCCTGGGGTACCAGGCACACAAGTGGTGAACATACATACATGCAGGTAAAGCTCTCACACATAAAAATAAATCTTAAAAATCAAAACAAAAGAAAACAAACAAAAGCAGCTGGTGCTGGTGGCACCTACCCATAATCCTAGTATTAGGGAGGTAGAGCCAGAAAGAGCAAGACTTAAAAGTCATTCTAAACTATATAATAAATTTGGAGGCCAGGCCTGTGGTATATAAGACTATCTCAAAAGAAGAAAAGAAAGAAATCCAAAACCAAACTATGAGCTCTAAACTGAGTGGTGGTCTTAGGTTTTACAAAGCAAGTATTTTGGCTCCGTGTGCTTTCTCATGCCTTTGATCCCAGCATTTAAAGTAGAAGTAGAAGGATCTCTGGGTTCAAGGTCAGCCTGGTCTAAATAGTCCTGGCCCCAGGACAGCCAGGACTAGAGCAACCCTGCCTCAAAACAAAACGCACTATTTTGCTTTAAGACTTTAACTGGGGCCATTTTTATTGTATAATTACATCTTCACTAGAAATGATTTATTTATTTGTTGGTTGGTTTGGTTTAGTTTGGTTTGGTTTGGTTTGGTTTGGTTTTTCCAGGCAGGGTTTCTCTGTGTAGCTTTGCGCCTTTCCTGGAACTTACTCTGTAGCCCAGGCTGACCTCGAACTCGCAGAGATCTGCCTGCCTGCTTCTGCCTCTGAGTGCTGGGATTAAATGTGTGCGTCACTACCTCCGGGTTTAGGAATGTTTTATTTGCTCATAAGTGGAGATATAAAATTTAAATGTTTATACTCAGTGAGTTGGTGAAATTGTTTATTTTTTTAAAATTTTATGTGTATGGATGTTTTTCCTGTAGGCATATTGTCCATGAACTACATGCGTGCAGTACCCAGGGAAGCCAGAAGAGGGTGTCAGGTCCCCTGGGACTGAAGTTACAGATGGTTACACACTGCCACATGGATGTTGGGAATTGAATTTGGGTCCTCTGGAAGAGCAGCCAGTGCTCTTAACTTTTGAGCCATCTTTACAGCCCTGAAATTATTTTTAATGAAGGGGTTTTCTGTTTTTGTGATAGGGTCTCACTATAGTTCTGGTTGGCTTAGAACTCACTATGTAGACTAGGCTGGTCTTGAACTCAGAGATCTTCCTGCCTCTGCTGGACCTAAGTTTTAAAAAAGATTGTATTCATTCATCATTCATTCATTCATTTATTTTATGTGTGTATTTGTGCATATGGCCCTTAGAGACCAGAGGAATTGGATCTCCTGGGACTGGAGTTAAAGCAGGTGTAAGCAACCTGATGTTGGTGCTTACAGAACTGAACTTGGGTTCCTCTGCTGGAGCAGACTGAGCTCTCCATCTCTGAGCTATCTCTCCAGCTCTGAATTAATTTTTAAAAAATCATAAACTTAATGTTTGTGTACTTGAGGGCATATGCACATGCCTTGGTGCCAGCATGGAGGTCAGAAGACAAATTATGGGAGTTCATTTTCTCCTTCTATCTGTGGGTCCCAGGGATTGGAACTAAGGTTTCAGGCTTGGCAGCAAGTGCCTTTTAGCCATCTTGCTGTCCTCTAATTTTTATTTATTTATTATTTTATTATTATTATTATTATTATTATTATTATTATTATTATTTTGAGGAAGGGTTCCTCTATGTAGCCCTGGCTGTCCTGGAACTCGAGTTGAAGACCAGGCTGGCCTTGAACTCACAGAGACTTGCCTGCCTCTGCCTCCTGAGGGTTAGGATTAAAGTCACGTGCCACTGCCACTACCACTGGCAGCTCCCAATTTTTTAATTGAAAATTAACTTTTGTGGGCTAGGTCTCACGTGGACTCCAGAGGATCGTTTTAGGGAATTGAGGATCGTTTTAGGGAGTTGGCTCTCCTTCCACCCGTAGTCAACTTAGATTGTCAACCTTTCTCAGCAGTCACTCTCCCCGAGTCTTGTGCAGCTACCTTTCTTGGCTGACTGTCTTTGGACTGCCAGGCAGCAAATAACAACACGGAGACTTCTTACTAGTTATGAAAGCTTGGTCTTTAGCTTAGAGTTGTCCCCAGCTAGCTCTTATAACTCAAATTAACCTGCTTCTATTAATCTATGTTCTGCCGTGTGGCTTTTTTTTTTTTTTTAATTTATTATGTATACAGTGTTCTGCCTTCAGGCCATAAGATGGCGCCGGATCTCATTACAGATGGTTGTGAGCCACCATGTGGTTACTGGGAATTGAACTCACAACTTCTAGAAGAATAGCCAGTTAACTACTGAACCATCTCTCCACCACCATCTGCCATGTGGCTTTTACTTTTCTTCAGTTTGGCACATCAGACTTGGTACATGTCTCCCTCATGCCTTGATTCATCCTTCTGACTTCTCTCTGTCTGGAAGTCCCGCCTATTCTCTCCTGCCTGGCTATTGGCCATTCAGCTTTTTATTAAACCAATCAGAGGGTGCCTTATGCAGAAATACATCTTTACACTGTAAATAAATATTCTGCAACAATCTTGCTCTTTTTAGGAGGAACAGGGTCTCCTGTATCCCAGGCTGGTTTCAGACTTACTTTGTAGGTGAAGATGGCCTTAAACTTGAGGTTTTCTATCTCCACCTGAATGGAGAATTACAGATGTGCATCAGTATGCCCAGCTTAATGGAGTGCTGGGGAATTATTCAGCGTTTCATGCATGCTGGTTGAGTACTCTACCTACTGAGCTACATCCCCAGCCCCCAATTTAAAAAAACTTAAAAACCCTTTATTTATTGTGTGTGTGTCATGTTGGATGTGATGGGCAACTTTCAGGGGCAGCTCTCTCCCTTCCATTGTGTGGGTCCTGGTGATGTCACTGGGGTTTAGTTACTGAGGTATTCTGAGAAAATCAGGCTCATAACATCAAAATAATGTTTGGTTGTAATAGGCTAGAAAACTTAAGCCTTTTTGTAAATCACAAAGCTCGTGCAGTTTAGTGTAAGGGTGTGTTACGGTTCTTGTAGTTTTCTCACTGGACGGCATTCTATCAGAAGAGGCTCTTTATTATATTAAACATACTTACATTGTTTTCACAAATGGATTGCTTATCTTGTATGTATGAGGCCCAGGGTTAGTCTCTAGTCCTGCCAAAATGAATTGTTTCATTTAAGCAATATAAATATTTCTTGTATAATATTACATTGCTTTGTGGTTTAGAAAATTTGTCTTTCCTTCCTTCCTTCCTTCCTTCCTTCCTTCCTTCCTTCCTTCCTTTCTTCCTTCCTTCCTTCCTTCCTTCCTCTCTTTCTCTCTCTCTCTCTTTTTTTTTGAGACAGGGTTTTGTATTGCTCTGAGAGCTCCACCTGCCTCTGCCTCCCAAGTACAGGGATTGCCCTACTTCCTACTGAGACTTTTTTTTTTTTTTTAAGATTTATTTTATTTATGATGTAAACAGTGTTCTTTCTGCAAGTTTTTGCTGTATGCCAGAAGAGGGCATCAGATCTCACTATAGATGGTTGTGAGCCACCATGTGGTTCCTGGAAATTGAACTCTGGGCCTCTGGAAGAGCAGACAGTGCTCTTAACCTCTGAGCCAGCTCTCCAGCCCCCTACCGAGATCTTTAAACTCAGAGAACAGGATGTTTCTGAGATGGCTCAGTGGGTAAAAACACTTGCCACACAATCTGAGGCCTGAGTTCAGTTCCTGGATCCTACTGTAGAGGAGAAAACTGATTCTCAAAAGTTTTCCTCTGACCTCCACACATTGGCTGTGACATACAAGTGGCCGTGAGCACACACAAAAATCATGAGTAAAACAAGAATTTAAAAACTCAGAGGATACTCTAAAAGTAATACAATTATGATAAAACAAACTTATTCTATATAGTGAAAACAAAGTAACCAAATTAGCAGTCTGAAAGTTGTTAAGTTCAAAATAGGATATAGAGTGTGTTTCATATGTTAGGGGGCTGGAGAGATGGCTCAGTGGTTAAGAGCACTGCTTGATCTTCCAAAGGTCCTGAGTTCAATTTCCAGCAACCACATGGTGGCTCACAACCATCTGTAATGAGATCTGGTGCCCTCTTCTGGCCTGCAGGGATATGTGCAGACAGAACACTGTATACATAATAAATAAATAAATCTTTAAAAAAAGGTGTTAGTGTCTGAAGTAGTGTAATGAGTTTTGGGTAGTGTCTTAGCCACTGTTCTATTACTCTGAAAAGACCATGAACAAGGCAACTTCTATAAAAGAAAGCTTTTAATTGGCACTTGCTTACAGTTTCAGGGGGTGGTTTATTACTACCATGGTGGGGAGGGAACATTGCAGCAGGCAGCAGTCATGGCGCTGGAGATGTAGCTGAGAGCTCACATCTGATCCCGAGTTTCAGAGTTGAAAATCCACCCCCAGTGACACACCTCTAATAAGGCTGCACCTCTTAATCTTTTCCAAAGAGTTCCACCGACTGGAGACCAAGTATTTAAACATGACTCTATGGGAACCATTCTCATTCAAACACCACAGTTAGTTTCTTGTAATTGATTATAATCAGATCTAAAGGATACCTAGAAGTCCCAATAGAGCTGAGGATGACCTTGAATTTCTAATTATCTTTACCTTCCCAGGCCTTGAACTGCATATGTATGCCACCATATCCAGTTTTACAGGGAACTGGGGATTGAACCCAGGGTGCATGCTAGACAAGCACTCTACGACCTGAGCTGCATCCCCAGCCCTCTGGTCTTTTAAACACTTAAGATTATGAAGACAAGTCTGGAAACAGAATGGCTAAAGTAAATATGAGTTAAATGTCGATCCAATGAATCCAACGGAAAGCAGTGCAGGAAAGGAGGCCTGGAGAGTGTGTGGTCAGTTGTACCAGGCACTAAAGCAGAGCGGTGGTTTTGCAGTCAGTCTGGGCAGTATAATGGAACCCCACATGAAGAGAAGAGGACGGGAACGGGGACAAGGGAGAGGGAAAACTGCTAGGGAATAATCCTGGGTACTTGCATTCTGTTTTACATATTTTTAGTAGATAAACTTGAGTAGAAACTTAGCTTGTTATTGTGATGTGGCCTATTTGAATTATTCCCTTTTATGCTCTGGGGTGGTTATGCCAAAGATTAAAATTATCCAGAATTTTACAATTTAGCCCAGACTTACTTCCCTTGAGTTCTATGTAGCTGAGGATAACGTTGAACTTCTGATCCTTCTCCCTGTACCTGAGTGCCAAGATTATAGTCATGGGCTATTATATCTATATCTGCCTTTAGATGGTTCTAGGCATGGTTTTAAGGGGTGCTGGGTTTAAGGCTGCTTCGATTAGAGCTTGTGTTAAAGGTTTGCCTGGAGCACTGCCTTGTTTTGAATGCTGGGATGCAAAATCCAGTCCTCATGATTGCACAGCAAATGTTCTTTTTGTTTTGTTTTGTTTTGTTTTTTGTTTTTCAAGACAGGGTTTCTCTCTGTAGCTTTGGAGCCTGTCCTGGAACTCGCTTTGTAGACCAAGCTGGCCTTGAACTCACAGAGATCCACCGGCCTCTGCCTCCCAAGTGCTGGGATTAAAGGCGTGCGCCACCACTGCCTGGCATCCTTTTCCTCTTTTGAGACAGAATCTCTGTAGCTGTGGCTGGCCTGGAACTTGCAATGTGTAGACTGGACTCAACTCAGATCTGTCTGCCTCAGACTCCAAAGTGCTGGAATTAAAAACATGCACTACCATACTTAGCTCTTTTTGAAAAAATATTCTTTATGTTTTTGTGTGTCTTTCCTCCCCTGAATTAGATGTTTGTTTTTTGTTTTAACCATGCTTTAGAAGTTTTGCTTATAATGCTTTCTTTCTTTGCAGATTTTGTATTTTGTACATACATTATTTTGTATATTCTGTATATGATGACTTCAGTGAGCAATGATCGTTGCCGAGGTGCTCGGGAAAAACCACAGATGCCAACAACACACGCAGCACAGCCCCAGAAACAAGTGGTGCAGGTGAGTCTTGTGAAACTGCTCTCTTGGGGTAGAAGTAAAGACACTGAGGAAGAAGGGGTGTCTTATAGGCCCTTTCTGGACAACTCAGGATTTAACATCGGCTTCACAAGGTGAAGAGATAGCAAGTGTGGGGAGAGGTGATGATGGTCGAATTGAATGTTGTTCCAGGAGAAGCATTTGTTTACTCCTGAATCCCAGGTACATCTCCGCCACAGCACTTCCCTCCTTTGTCTCATGGTCCAGTTTATCACAGCACTAGGAATTGAACCCAGGGCCTCTTGTGTTCTAGACCAGCACTCTACTACTTCACTACACCCTCAGTTCCTTTGTTGTTTTTTATTTCTATTTATTTGTTTATTTATTTTTGAGCTGAGGATCGAACCCAGGGCCTTGCGCTTGGTAGGCAAGCGCTGTACTACTGAGCTAAATCCCCAGCCCTCCTTTGTTATTCTTGCAAGTGAAGTGAGAGTTTAATATGGCACTGAGCACAGTGTCTGGTACAAAGTTATTAATATTCTGTACTATATTGATCCAGTTGACAAGCTTCTTAACAAAAAGAGTACCTTTTTCTCCTTTATATGATTTATTATCTTTACATTTATTAACTGTGTGTGCATACTTGTGCACGCACATATGCATATATATATATATATATATATATATATATATATATATATATATATATATATATATATATATCCTTGTGTTTTTTGAGCTCCAAGGACAGCTAGAGATTATTCTAATTTCAGATCCATGCCTTGATACATTTTTATTGTTTTTGTTTTTTGATATTAGGTCTTATTAGGTTAGCCAATCAGAACTTGTAATTACCCCTCTGCTTCAGCTTCCAAGCTGCTGGGTTTCTGACTTGGACCACTGTGGCTGCCTTTGGATGATACTCTGTTTTGTTTTTGGTATTGGGGTTGGAGCACATGGTTTTGTGCATGAGGCAAATATTTTACCAAATGAGCTATTATTTCCCTTACTCTTTTCAGGAGTTTTGTAGAATTTCATACGGAAATGTTCTGTTATATTTGGTATAGAGTAGAATTTTTTTACATAATTCTTGTGTTAAATTGAGTCTAAAATTGGGCTGGAGAGATGGCTCAGAGGTTAAGAGCATTGACTGCTCTTCCAGAGGTCCTGAGTTCAATTCCCAGCAACCACATAGTGGCTCTCAACCATCTGTAATGAGATCTGGTGCCCTCTTCTGGCCTGCAGTCATACATGCTGTATACATAATAAATAAATACATCTTAAAAAAAAATTGAGTCTAAAATTAGCTTTGCGGGTTGGGGATTTAGCTCAGTGGTAGAGTGCTTGCCTAGCAAGCACAAGGCCCTGGGTTCCGTCCTCAGCTCTGGAAAAAAAAAAAAAAGAGAGAGAGAGAGAGAGAGAGAGAGAGAGAGAGAGAAATAAAAATAAAATTAGCTTTGCATTTTGCTGCTATTAACAGATAAATATTTGCTATGTTAGAGTTAACTCCTAAGTTCTTTTACTCGGTAAGTATTCTTCACAGTTGATCAAGAAAAATTGCCATGTTGAATGTGGTAGCACAGTCTTAATCTCGGCACCAGAGGCAGAGGCAGGCAGAGTTTGAGGCCAGCCTGGTCTACCAGCAAGTTCAGGCTAGCCAGAACAGAACAACATAGGAGACTCTGTTGTTGGAGAACTGTTGTAGCTAGGTTATCTTTTAGTTTATTAAATGAATTATCTTGTATTATGGAAAAAACATAGGTTAGAATAACCATACATGAAGTCCTGATGATTAATAACAATAATAATAAAGTTAGTCTTTAAAAAGAAATTAAATCAGTATGTATATCAGGCTTTCTTTTGGGCCACCAGCCAGCTCCTGAATCATGACACAGAGACTTACTAGTTATGAATGTTTGGCCTTATGCTTGTCCCACTAGCTTTTATAACCTAATTTAACCTGTTTCTCTTTATCTACATTTTGCCTTGGGGCTTCTTTCCTTTCTTTTATTCTGTATGTTTTACTTTTCCTCTTCTGTGTCATGCTGGCCCTTGGTGTCTCCCTCTCCTCCCCCTTACTCTCTTATCTTTTCCCTTCTTCCCCAGCCTAGATTCCTCCTACTTATTCTCTCTGCTCAACAGCCCCGCCTATACCTCCTCTGCCTAGCTGTTGGCCATTCAGCTTTTTATGAGACCCATTAGGGCCTTAGGCAGCAGGCAAGGTGGACATCTTCACATAATTAAACAAATGCAGTATAAACAAATGTAACGCATTTACATAGGTAATTATTATTTCACAACAAGTATGAGGTTTTGAAGCAAGGCCAAATGAATGTTAGTGATGCAGACGGTACCTTGTATGCCTTCCAAGCAGACTTAGAAGGATCGCCAACTAGTTTGCAGTCTGGAGCAGGGAATTAGGGTTTTTGTTGTTGTTGTTGTTGTTAGTTGTTTGTTTTTGTTTTTGTTTTTTTTGTTTGTTTGTTTTTTTGAGCTGAGGATCGAACCCAGCGCCTTGGGCTTGCTAGGCAAGCGCTCTACCACTGAGCTAAATCCCCAACCCTGGAATTAGTTTTTTTTTTCCTTCCAAAAGGGTTTTATTTTTATCCTGTTTCATTTTCAGTGGTTTAAAACAGAGTCTTGCTATGTAGCCCAGGGTGGCCCAGAACTTTCTGTGTAACCAATTCTAGTCTCAAAACTTTAGCTTTTTCTGTCCCAGCTTCCCTGGGATTTGGACTACACTAAAAGATGTTTACTGATAGCTTTTCTGTGGAACCTCTGGGGGTAGCTTAGATCATCTAAAGGAAAAAGCTGCTGGTTGAACAGCGAGGAGGATCTGTTTCCTTTTTGGCATTTTTGTTTGTTTGCTTTGCTTTTTCAAATATTTATATTTAGTTTACATGCATGTGCATTTTGCCTGTATGTATGTCTGCACACCGTGTGTGTGTGTGCCTGTGAAGGCCAGAAGAGGGTGTTTGTGGGATCCTCTGTAACTGGAGTTACAGATGGTGAGCCACCATATGGGTGATGGGAATTGAACCCAGGTCCTCTGGAAGAGCAACCAGTGCTCTTAACTGCTGAGCCATCTCAGTTTTTTGAGACAGGATATCATAGCTCACTTAGGCTAGTCCAGCTTGCTATATCATCCAGGCCGATGTCTAATTGAAGATCTGTCTTCCTCCTATTCTCCAGTGCTTGCTTTATAGATTTGTACCATAATGTCTTAACTTCCTTTTTTTCTTTTTTACATTTTATGTGTATGGATATTTTGCCCATGTGAATGTCTATACCACATACACAGTTAGCAGACAGTTGTGAGCTACCACGAGTTTTTTGGAAATCAAACCTGGATCTTTTGGTGGAACAGCCAGTCAGTGTTCTTAACCACCAAGTCATCTCTCCAGCCCTGTTTTCTGTTTTTTTGTTTTTTCTTTTTAATAAATAAAGATTTATTTATTATATGTATATGGTGCTCTATCTGTATGTATGCCTACATGCCAGACGAGGGCATCAGATTTCATTATAGATGGCTGTGAATTGAACTCAGAGGTTGTTGGGAACTGAACTCAGAAACTCTGGAAGAGCTGTCAGTGCTCATAACCACTGAGCCATCTCTCCAGCCTTCCTGTTGTTTTTAAAATTGGATTTTGGGCCTACAAGATGGCTCAGTGGGTAAAGGACTTTCCCCACAAGGCTGATGTTTGGAACCCATGTAAAGGTGAAGAGACAGAATTGACTGCACAGAGGTTTTCTCTGACCTCCACCTGTGCCCTGTGTGCTTTCCCCTTCTGCCTGTGTGCATCGTGCACATACACACACATCTATAACAAGAAAAAAGATGAGGTATTGGATGATGGTGAGATTGTTCAGTTCGTCAGAGCTCCCACCATACAAGCCTTGAGCCCAGGAACACACACGTTGTAAAGTAAGAGAACCAGCTCTCAAAAGCTGCTTTACTTCTACACACATGCCATGGCATGCAGAAGCCTGCACTCACACATATGTTCATTATCATAATAAAAATGAGGGGGAAAGAAACCTTAAAAATGCAATCTTAAGATGTTGCCTCAAGATTGCCTCAAAAATTTGCCCTCAAGTTATCTTCTTGTCATAGCCTCACATGTAGCTGAGATAATTAAGTTTTCTTTTTGTTTGTTTTTGAGACAGAATCTGTTGTGTAGCTCTGACTGTTCTGGAACTCACTCAGTAAACCAGGCTAGTCTCAAACTCACAGAAATCCACCTGCCTTTGCCTCCTGAGGGCTGGGATTAAAGTCATGCACCACTATGCCCTATGATAATTTCCGATGCTGCTTTTTATAAAATTATGTTGAGAATCTTTTCAAAAGTACTACTAGGGAATTTTTTTTTTTTTTTTTTGGTTTTTTGAGACAGGGTTTTTCTGTGTAGCTTTGCGCCTTTCCTGGAACTCACTTGGTAGCCCAGGCTGGCATCGAACTCATGGAGATCCGCCTGGCTCTGCCTCCCGAGTGCTGGGATTAAAGGCATGCGCCACCACTGGAAGGTTTTATGTTGGGCTGAGGGTATGCTTGCTTTGATGGTACAACATTTGACTAACATACATGAAGTGCCAGTCTCAAGTCACAGCACAATATACACATGAGTACACACTTGGGGATGTCACCTAATTATGGTAAAGTACTTGCCTAGCCTGCATGAAGCCCTGGGTCAGTCTTCAGCACCATGAAAACTGGGCATAGAGGAACAAGCCTGTAACCCCAGCACTCAGGAAGTAGAGGCAGGAGGCAGTGTTATCTTAGGCTGTAGTGTACTGAAGTCAGCCTGGGCTACATGAGACACCAGAGAGAGAAGCAAAGATAATTGTTAAATTAAATGTTAATTTCAATGTAAAAATAGTTCCTGAAAATTACCTTAAAGTAGCAATAAAGAATATTGGTTAAGATACGAATTGCCCACTAAATGTCCAGTCATAGGGCTTTCCTGTCCAAGTGAAGTGCTGAAAGAGCTGTTTTGAATTTGTGTAGACCTGAGTTTGGGTCTTGGGTATACATCTTTATTAATTAGGTAAGATACAATTTCTGGAGTGCTTTTTTTTTCCTTTTTAGTTAAGTATTATTTAGGCATCAGTTCTCTCTAGTCATGTCTCTTTCTGTCCTCCTCTTCCCCATACCAACTCCATTATGCTCAGCACAGGCTGATCCTCTCAGCCTCCCTTCCTGCAGCTTCCTTGCTAGCTGGAATTTCAAGTCTGCCATTAGTAGGGTAGGCTTGTTCTTCAGTTTCTTGTCATTGACATGAAAGAGTTAACTATATTCTGCATTGTCTTCTAATTTGGGTTTGTGTGATACTTCTTTATGATTAGAATTCTATATTTTTGGTATATGTATACATGTGATGTATTATTTTTCCTGTTTTCAGTGCTGGGCATCAAACTCAGAATCTTGCATATATTAGGCACATGCTCTGCTACTGAACTATATGTGATGGGTGAACTATACGTGATCTGGATGAGATTTGTATTTAACACATCATATTATGATATAGGGTCTGTGTTTGTTCTGTTTTACTATTGATTAGCTCTACCAGTTGATTAAAGTAGTGAGTATTCCTCTAGTGTCTTAGAGAGGCCAACTGGTGTTTTAAAATACAAAGTAGAGTATTAATTCTATGCAGAATGATTGTGAATAATTAGAAATTATAAACAGTTGCTATCAGGAAGTGGTAATTTTTATTGTATATCCCACATAAATTATAAAATTATTATTTGAAATTTGAGGTGGACATGATGGTCCATGTCTGTAATCCCAGCACTAGGCAGACTAAGGCAGAGGATTATAATTTAGAAGTTAGGGTTGTTGAGAAGGCTCTGTCAATAAAAGTCCTTGCTACTAAGACTGACAACCTGAATTTGATCCTGGGTTTCAAATGACTGAAGAAGGGATCTACTCCTGCAGATTGTTCTCTGTCCTCCACATGGGTGCTGTGGGGGGATGTGTGTGCGCGCGCACACACACTCTCACACTAAATAATGTAAAAAACAAGATGGCAGGGTGTGGTGGTGCCACATACAGCATACAGGAGGCATAGGCAGGCAAATCTCTGCAAGTTAGCGGTCAGCCTGGTCTACATATACATAGCAAGTTTCAGGACTTCCAGGGCTACATAGAGAGACCCTATCTCAAAAAACAACAAAATAACAAACAAGTAGAAAATAAAATTATCAAATATTATAGAAAATATTTGCTTTCTGTTTAAGAAAATATGTATTTATATTTAGGCAAAATATAGGTTTTTTTCTGCTACTGTTTTGTTTTGAGACAGTGTCAACTATTTAGAGACTGCTCTTCCCTTTTTTTTTTTGGAGTTGAGGATTGAACCCAGGGCCTTGCGCTTGCTAGGCAGAGAAGACTGCTCTTAAACGTACAGCTAACATCCCTCTGCCTTTGCCCCTTAGTGCTAGCTAGTATCACTGTCATGAGTCCCCCTGCTCATCTGTAACGGTGCTTAAAAGAAATAAAATAGGGGCTCAGTAGAGAAAGCTGTTTGTTGCCTAACTTGATGAGCTGAGTTGGGTTTTTAGGGCCCACATGATGGATAGAGAGAGCTGACTCTGGCAGTACGTCCTCTAACTTCTGTATAGGTATATGTGTGCACGTGTGTGAATGGGCACATACACAGCGGAAAGAATAAATGTCTAAAAAAAATTTAAAGTAGTCAAAAAATAGGCCAACTGCATATTTTATTGTAATACTAGGATGATGTGGGAGGATCATTGTGAGTTCCAGGCTAGTCTAGTTTACATACTGATTTTCTGGCTGCGTGGGCTGTAAACACCTTGTCTCAGCCAATGCCCCCAGATAAAACAAAAATTCTAAACCGAAAAGATACCCTTACTTCAATAAGTTATTCAAAGATTTCTGGAAAACAGTCCAACTAAAGAAATGGGTTCATTAGGGAATCTTCCAGCATAGTTTTCTTACAAATTAAAGATTATGTAGTATATGGTTGTTTTACTTGCATAGATATATCATCGCACCACTTGTGTGCCTGGTGCCCTTGGAGGCCAGAGGAGGGTGCTGGAGTACCCTGGAACTGGAATTATAAACTGTTGGGGAGGGTGCACTAAAGTTGTTTCAAGTTGGAATTATTAGTTGACCCTGCTTTTTCCTCTTTTTTCCCTAAGCTGTACAGACCTCTTGACACTTCTTGAGCTCAGCCTGGTAACTTCCCTATTATACTCTTATGTTTGGTGCTTTGTTTTTTAAATAATTGAACTGTTTATTGAATATAAGTATCGTATTGATTAAGGTTTGTAAAGTATTTTATAAAGGTAACACAAGTTAGCACTTTGACTGAGACTGTTGATGTATAGCATTACTGTTGTAATACTGTGCTTATGAACAGCTAAGCCCATCAACTGTGCTTTCAGTTGATAGTCTGCACTCTGTTTAGAGTTAAAGCAGCGACTTCACAGACAAATGTAAAGAATGTTTGTAAAAGTCATAATACTTAACTAAAGAGCCCGAATCTTCTCTATAGATCAGTAGTTGATACTTACATAAGACAAGGAAGAGTGTCTTCATAGTTAGAAATGTATGAGATGGTGCTTAGCTTGTATGAGACCATTGGTAATTATTTTGCTGAAAATCTTAGGCCATGCTTGTTGATTCAGATGCCTTTTAAAAATTAATATTTTATATGATATTTCTATAGGGTCAAGGAATAAAATGCCTTTATAAGTTGTGTGTAATTACAGGCAGTGGACATAAGGAATTTTCAGGCTTAAGTGTTGCTGCCTTGGGCTTGGAGGCATAGCCAGTGGTTGGGTTTTTGCCCAGCCCTTGGTTCAGTCCCTAGCAGCACAAAGGAAAATAACATTCTCTGTAGAGCTAACACTTGTTGCTCATTTGCTCAGACTCCATTAGTTTTTCAAACCCACCTTCAGAAAGATAACATGCACAGTTCCTGGTTTTGTTATTTGTATTGTTGGATCTGAAATTAAAAAAAAAAAAAAAAAAAAAAGACCCAAAAGACTTATTTTTATCATTTTTAAATACGGGTATGTGTGTCTGTATATCTATATGTGGGTATGTGCATATTTAGTGTGGGCAGGCAACCTTGGAGGATGGCCAGATGCCGATGTCTAATCCTCTGCTGCAGTGACATGATTGTGATCTGTCTGAATTGGGTGCTAGGAACTGAACTCTGGTCCTCTGAAAGCACAGCAAGTGCTCTGAACTGCTGTTAGGTCTCCAGCTCCTTTGCACTATGACTATGACATTTTGTCTTTTTTTTTCCCCCAGAGCTGAGGATCGAACCCAGGGCCTTAGCTCTACCACTGAGCTAAATCCCCAACCCCTCACTATGACATTTTGACATTACTCCATGAAGTATTTTCTCTTTGAAAACTCTCAAACCAACACATCCCACTCCATGCTCGCTCGCTCGCGCTCGCGCTCTCTCTCTCTCTCTCTCTCTCTCTCTCTCTCTGTGTGTGTGTGTGTGTGTGTGTGTGTGTGTGTGTGTGTGTGTGTGTGTGTGTGTATACACATATATATTTTAAAATGTGGTTTTTTGAGTCAGGGTTTCTTTATACAGCTCTGGCTGGCTTGACCTCACAGAGATCCATCTGCCTTTGCCTCTCAAGTGCTGGGATTAAAGGTGTGTTCTTCAATGCCATGCTAAGTTTGTTTCTCCTCTCTTTTTATAAGATTATTTTATTTGAACATTAGTGTTTTGCCTGCATGTGTGTCATTGTTATATGTTTATGCAGTACCTGTGGAGGCCAGAAGAGGGAGTCCAATCCCCTGGAACTGGAGTTACAGTTGAGAGTGTTGGTTCTGGAAACGGAACCTGGGTCCTTTTTGAAAGAAAAACGAGTGTTCTTAACCCCTGAATCATCTCTCCAGCCTCCAAATTTATTTATTTTTGAGACAGTGTTGTTGTTGTTGTTGTTTTTCTTTTGATACAAGGTTTCTCTGTGTAGTCCTTGAACTCACTCTGTAGCCCAGGCTGGCCTCAAATTCAGAGATCCACCTGCCTCTATTAGGTCAAAAGCGTGTGTTGTTTGTTTGTTTTTTAATTTAAATCTTTTTAATTTTTTTTTTTTTTTGAGACAGTTTTTCTGTGTAGCTCTGGCTGTCCTGGAACTTGCTCTGTAGACCAAGCTGGCCTTGAACTCAGACATCCGCCTGTCTTTGCCTCCTGAGTGCTGGGATTAAAGGTGTGCGCCACCACCGCTGGGCCTTGTTTTTGATCTTAAAGTTTTAGTCATCTTTCATCATTTGTATTACAGTTGTCATATTTTGTAGTTCTTTTATCAAATTAAGGATGTTCTCTTCCATTCTGAATTTCTTGAACTCAATAATTAAAGAAAAAGTTGGATTTTGTCAAGGACATTCTGTGACTCTGAACATCTTTATAGTTTTTTGTTTGTTTGTTTGTTTGTTTGTTTTTAACACCTGGGCCCTTGTGTTCTGCCACTGAGCCACACTTAAGCCCTAGAATATGTTGTTTATATGTGTTATTGTAGGAATATAATACACTGCATGTTTTTCCCCTTGCCTTACCTTGGCCTTATAGTAGGCAAATGCTCTACTGCTGAGCTACACTCTCAGATTTCTGATGTCAGATGGTACTATATAAATCAACTTTTATTCCTGAGATCAGCCTGATGTGGTCCTAGAGTATGGTCTTTTTTTGCTTTTTTTTGTTTTTTTTGTTTTGTGTTTTTGAGACAGGGTTTCTCAGTGTAGCTTTGTGCCTTTCCTGATTCTCACTCTGCAGACTTGGCTGGCCACAAAGTCACAAAGATCTGCCTGCCTCTGTCTTCTGAGTGCTGGGACTAAAGGCGTGCACCACCAGGGCCCGAGTATGGTCCTTTTTATAAGTTGCCAGTTTACTGGTAGTTTGTTGATAATTTGGGTTTTTTTTTGTTTTGTTTTTGTTTTTTGAGACAAGGTTTCTCTGTTTATTCATTGCTGACCTTGAACTGGCTCTGTAGACTAGGCTGAACTCCAACTCACAGATCCACCTAGGATTACAGGATTGTGCCATCAGTGCCTGGCTTGATAATATATTTTTTTAATCTATTGATAAAGTATGCTTTTTTTTTTTTTTTCTGGTTTTTTGAGACAGGGTTTCTCTGTGTAGCTTTGCGCCTTTCCTGGAACTCGCTTTGGAGACCAGGCTGGCCTCGAACTCACAGAGATCCGCCTGGCTCTGCCTCCCGAGTGCTGGGATGAAAGACATGCACCATCACTGCCCAGCTAAAGTATGCTTATTTATGTCTTTGTTTTTGGTATTACTACAATCCTGGTTTACACGGAGTTGGTAAGTGTCCCTTGTTTTCAGAGTTTGTGAATTAGAATTAACTAGAGAAACTGACTATGCTTGGGCTTTTCTTTCACGATCTAGTCATTTATTCATTCATTTATTCATTGAGTCACTGTGGCCCAGGTAGACCTCAAACACATTGCAATCAACCTGCCTCAGCCTTGTGAGTGCTAGGGATTATAGGTGTGAGCCACCATGCCCCACTGTTTTGGGAAGTTGTGATGACTAGTTTAGTTACATAGCCTGTTATGAGTGTCCTTTTAGTAGATGATGCCCCTGCCCCATTCCTTTGTATGTGTGATGTAAGTCTGGGTTTGCAGGTCAGAGGACAGCCTTTGGGTGTCTGTTTGCTTCTTGGGGCAGGGTTTCTTTTGTTGCTTCTGCTTTTGCAGGCTAGCTGCCCCTCGAATTTCCAAGCCAGTTCTCCTGTCACATCTTTGGTAGACATGCTGGGGTTAGAGTCACACTGTTGCATCCTGTTTATGTCATTCCAGGGGTGAGCTCAGGTGTCAGGCTTGGTTGGTTTGGGCTTTTTTCATGATTTTCTGTCTTCTCTAGGCTGTCTAATTTGGTGACACATACTTGTTCAGGTTTCCTTTTGTTCCATTGTTGCTGTTTGAGGAGAGGTCTCACTGTCTTGCCAGGCTGTTCCTGAACTCACCAGCTTCCTTCCTCACTCGTCCTCTTTCAGTGCTAGGATTTCAGGTGTGTGCAGCCACGCCTTGCAGTCTCTCTAGTAATAGTGTTCCTTTCCTTTTACTCACTATTACTACTCTGAATCTTATCTCTTTGTAGTTGAGTGTTTTATCTGTTTTATTGACACATACCTCCTCGCCCAACTACGAGTCAGATCTTGAGCAGTACTGTTTTAGCCACCTCAGTAGAAGAGTGACTAACTACCTTGCTGGAGGCTCTGCGTTCTGTCCCTAGGACCACATAAAAACAAAGCAAAGCATACACACACACCCCAACCCCGTGAGGCTCCAAGAATCAACCTCCCCACCCCTTTAAATACAGAGTCATAGTCTGTAACTCAGTTGATTTGAAAGTTCAATACCTAGCCAGGGTTGGGTTTGAACTTGACCAGATCCTCCTACTCAGTCTCACCAGTGCTTGGGATTAAAGGTGTGAGTGACTGTTCCCAGCTGTGGATCAAGTTCTCAGCTGGGTTACATCTCCCTTTCTAATCTTCATTTATTTTATTTTCTCTGTCTTCTGTTACTTTTCACTTGGCTTTGGTTTATGAGTTTGCTGTTCTTTTTTTAGTTTCTAAAAGTTTTTTTTTTTTTTTTTTGGTTTTAGTTTTGAGTCTTTGTAGAAAGAGAATCTATGAGTGAATGAGAGCACATAAGCTTGCATGTGTGCACACAGGAAGGCAAGCATCTCTTGGTGTGAATAGAGGTCAGAGGTCATCTTTGTAGTGTTTCCTTCTTTTCACCTTTATATTAGAGTTCTGGGGATCAAATTTAGGTCACCAGTCTCCTGTAATTGTGCCTTTACCTGCCGAGCCATATTGCTAGCCCGTTCACCTTGCTGGTTTTTGTTTTGTTTTGTTTGTGACAGGGTTTCAGTGTGTAGCCCTTGTTAGTGTGGAACTCACTGTGTAGACCAAACTGTTCTCACAGAGATCCGCCTGCCTCTGCCGTCTCAGTGGTAGGCTTATAAGCCTGTGTTCTCAAGTTCACCTTTTTCTGTTGGTTGTGAGTATTGGACTGAGGTCCTCATGCTTGCACAAGTGCGTTTACCACAACATTTTTAAGATTTATTTTCATTTATATGTATGAATGTTTTGCCTGCATTTATGTATGTGGACCATGTGTGCCTGGTACTACAGAGGCCAGAAAAAGGTATTTGGTCTCTTGAAACTGGAGTTCTAGGTGGTTTTAAGCTGCCATGTGGGTGTTGGGAACTGAACCTGGGACTTTTGCAACAGCGGCTGTTAGTCTTAATCTCTTGAGTCATGGCTCCAGTTCCCCATCCCACCCCACTCCCCAGACATTAAATTGAAAGTGATATACAGTGTTTAGACCTGCTATAAAAAGCAGTGGAAGGTATTATCATTAATGAAATGGGACAGACTGCTCCTGTGGGATTTTGATTTTAGCACCAGGAGCTCTCATGGCTTGATCAGAAATGACTCTCATCCAGATTCAATGCAGCAAGGGAGCTCCATTTCAGAGAGTTGTAGTTCTCTTTGGCTTTTCCTCTTGCTTTGTCTTCTTACCATGCTGCTCGGCCTTTGTCTACAACACTGGGATTTCTCAGTTGATGGTGGGTCTGAGGAATGGTTATCTGGTGTGCAGTAGGAATAATAAAAGTGTATTTGGTCCTTGTGTATTGGGAAAGATTGCGTTAACAGTGTCAGCAAGTGTGGACATTGAATTTCTGTACAGACATCTTCTGTGTGTAATGCAATAGTATTTGGCAGTTAAGCTGAGGTAACAGCATGAATAGATTGGAATGATAGGATTGGCTGTTAGATTGGATATAATAGGCTACAGCTGCTGGAATTTGTATAATCACCCACCACAGGAAATGGAAAGGCCATGTAAAAGGTGCTTTACAATGCAGAAACTGCCAGGACCCCCATGCATTTTGATTAAGGTTCCTTGTAATGGGTGAACTATATAATAAAAGCTGAAGGGAGCCTGGCGGTGATGGCACACACCTTTAATCCCAGCACTCGGGAGGCAGAGGCAGGTGGATCTCTGTGAGTTCGAGGCCAGCCTGGGCTACCAAGTGAGTCCCAGGAAAGGTGCAAAGCTACACAGAGAAACTCAGTCTCGGAAAAAAAAAAGCTGAATGGAGCTGGGCTGTAGTTGAGTTGGTACAGTGCCTGCCTAGCATGCATAAGACCCTGGTTCAGTCTCTAGTCTCACATAAACTGGCTGTGTTGACACAGGCCTGTAATCTGACTGTGAGGTAGAAGCAGTGGACAGTCACAAGTTGAAGATCATCTTTGGCTATATGGTGAGTTAGAGCCTAGCTTAGCCTTTAGGAGATTCTTAAGAAAGCAAACCCAGGAAAAGCTTTGATTAATGTACTGACTGAGGCTGTGGCTTATTCTGCCCCTTAGACTGGCTCCTGAACCTATGATCCTGCTTCTTTCTCCTCAGCCATGGTTTTACAGTACATGTCATACTTGGGTTTTTAAATATGTTTTCAGGAATTAATGCACTTTATTTAGTTAAGAATGCTAATTTAGCCAGGCATGGTGGTGCACAGCTTTAATTCTAGCGCTGGGGAAGCAGAGGCACAGGGATCTATGTGAGTTCCAAGGCCAGCCTGGTTTGCCTGGTGAGTTCCAGGCTATGTAGGGAGCCATGTCTCAAAAAAACAAAACAAAGAATAATTTAGGGCCATTGGAATGGCCCAGCACAGAAAGGTGCTTCTGACAAAATCTGACCTGAGTTTAGTTACCAAGACTCACATGGTGGGAGGAGAGAAAGGATCTCCATATGGGTGCTCTGGGCTGCTCTCCCCTGAATAAACAAACGAATGAATTGAATTGGGCCCGGTGTTAGTTAGTCCTGGCATTCTAAAGGCTGAGGCATGAGAATTGCCTTGAATTTGAGGTCAGTCTAGGTTATATAGTGACTTCCAGTACAGGCTGTGCCACATAATAAGACTGCCCCCAAATCAACTGACAGCAGCAATCCAAACAATAGCAACAAAAAAAATTCTCCTTCCAGACAGGACCTTGGGCCTGGAAAGACAGCTCAGCAAGTAAGTGTGCTTCTGTACAGTCTTGAGAACTGGAGTTGGATTCCAGCACCCATATGACAAGTTGGGAGTCCTGGGCATACCAGTAACCCCAGTTCTAGGGCTCAGACACAGGAGCCTCTTTGGTATTTTCTGCTTCCATCTAGCCAAGGAAACATGGGCCCCTAAGGTTGGGGAGAGACTAACTCCTCCTCTGGTGTTATTCACAACACACACCTACACATGCACGCACTAGAATAGTCCAGTAGATGTGCCACCATGCATATACCAGTAGTTCAGTAGACATGCAAATAAGAAACTAACTGAAAAAGTAAGCATTTAAGTAATGTTAGCTCTGTTAAAAACTTGTACAGGGATGTGACAGAAGGTTGATATCTTTTACCTAATTTACTTGTTGACCTAATCCTTGTTTTGTTTTGGTTTTTTTTTGTTTTTGTTTTTGTTTTGTTTTCAAATTTAAGATACTGTATAGGAGCCAAGCATAGTGTTACATATGCCTGTAATCTCAGGACTTTGTAGATTGAGGCTGGAGAAAGAAAAGTTCAAGTCTATGGGCTATGTGGCAAGACAGTCTCAAGAAAGAAAATAAAAGGAGAATCCAGTTAGGCTTGGTGGCACAATCCTGTAATACCAGCTATTCAAGGGGCATAACAGGAGTTCAAGGCCTGTCGGGGTTATAGAGTGAGTTCACAGCCAAACTAGGCTATCTGTCTGTCTATATTTTTGAGACAGTCTCTCTGTTATGTAACCCTGGCTGTCCTGGAATTTTTTGTATACCTCTGACATCTAATTCACATAGCTCTCCTGCTTCTGCCTCTGGAGTGCTGCAATTAAAATGGGAAAGGCATGTGCCACCAGGTCTGCCTTCATCCTGGGCAACTTAGTAAGACTGTCTCAAAACAAAAATGTAAAACAGATTGTGCAGGGGGGAACACACACACACACACACACACATATAGGAGGTCCTAGATTCAATTTCTGATACCATAAAAACAAAAGAGCAGAACATCAGACCACCACCACAACCCCAAATGAACATTTTATAGTGGTCACTGCCCAATGCTACTAATATTTAAATTGCTATAAATAATACAGAAGGAAACCTTAAAAATTCAGGAGTTCCTTCCTTCCTTCCTTCCTTCCTTCCTTCCTTCCCTCCCTCCCTCCCTCCCTCCCTCCCTCCGTTCTCTCTCTCTCTCTCTCTCTCTCTCTCTCTCTCTCTCTTTTTGAGAAAGGTTTTCTTTGTGTAGCTCTGGCTGTCCTGGAACTCACTCTATAGATCAGGCTGGCCTCAAACTCAGATCTGCCTGCCTCCTGAGTACTGGGATTCAAGGTGTGCACCATCATGCTGGGCCTAGAAGTCCATTTTTCTTTCTTTCTTTTCTTTTCTTCCTTCCTTTTTGGTTTTTGAGACAGGGTTTCTCTGTCTCACAGCTCTATCTGTCCTGGAACTTGCTGTGTAGACCAGGCTGTCCTCAAACAAGGAGAAGTCCACCTGCATCTTCCTCTAGAAGTCTGTTTTCTAAGAACAGGGTTTTGAATAAAGAAATCGTTTTCTGTGGAGCTGACTTAACCTCCCCCCCCCCCCCACCCGTGGTTTAACAGAGAATTAACTTCAGAATTATTCTCTTCAACTACATGCAGCCTTTTCCCTTTAGAACCATCCAGAACCAGTTGGGTGTCATTGTATTGTCTTGTGTGTAGCCCTGACTTGTGCGGAACTTGGTATGTAGATTGGGCAGAATGACTTCTGGGTACTGGGATCACAGGCACATGCCACCACCACTGCTGGCATCTTGCTCTGCTTTGTTCCTCAGTGGACAGGAAATCCCAATAAGCAGCATGATTGTCGGGTCATTTGGCCAAGGAAACAAATGCTTTTTTGTTTAATTTCATGGCAGTTTTCTTATGGGAGCAGGTTATATATAGTCTGAAGTCCTAACTTCAGCCAGCCTGCCTGCTTTCTTTCCTCCTTCTTTCCCTCCCTCCCTCCCCCCTTCTTCCTATGGGAACTCACATAACTTAGGGTGTCTTCAAATTCTCATGTGGTAGGATTATGAATGTGTACTATCACACTTGGTTAATGAGTGTTTCTCAAAGTGTGATGCTTAGTGGTTGAGAGTTCTGTTTGACTTGGATTCTAGCATCTGACTTTGTATTTAGTTTTAAAATCCACTACTTTTTTTTTTTTTTTTTTTGCTTTGTAGGCAACGGCTGAACAGATGCGGCTCGCGCAGGTGATCTTTGATAAGAATGATTCAGATTTTGAAGCTAAAGTTAAACAGGTATGTTTCTAGGAAAGGCTACTGTGACTTTGTACTTTATTTTCAGTTAAAAACATATTTTCTGGGGCCGGAGAGATGGCTCAATGGATAAGAGCACTGTCTGCTCTTCCAGAGGTCCTGGGTTCAATTCCTAGCACCCACACATGGCAGCTCATAACTGTCTGTAACTCTAGTTCCAGTGAATCTGAAACCCTCACACAAACATTCATGCAGGCAAAACACCTTTTTTTTTGGTTATTCGAGACAGGGTTTCTCTGTTCTGGAACTCACTTTGTAAACCAGGCTGTCCTCTTTGCCTCCTGAATGCTGGGACTAAAGGTATGCACCACCACTGCCTGGCCAAAAAATAAATTCCTTAAAACAATATTTTCTTTATGTATGTAAGGGTTTTGCCTACATGTATATATGTACACTGCATGCATTCTTGTTATATCCAGGGTGGCCAAAAGGGGGCATCAGCTCTTCTGGAATTGGAATTATAGATGATTATTAACTCCCCTATGAATTCGGGGAACTGAACCTGTTTCCTGCCGCCGCCGCCAGTGTTCTTAACTGCCAAGGCATCTTTCTAGCCACTGCCCTGGATTCTTAATAATGGCTTTTTTTTTTCAACATTTTATTTATTATGTATACAGTGTTCTATCTGCACATATGCCTGCATGTCAGCAGAGGACACCAGATCTCCTTACAGATGGCTGTGGGCCCCCATGTGGGTGCTGGGAATTGAACTTAAATCTTAAAGAGATAATTTTACTAGAGATTTGTAGTTTTGAAATATGCTTACTGCTTAGTTTGAACTTGTATTTGATAATGAATTTGGGGTCTATGATCAAATATTTAATATTGGTAGCCAGATGATGAACTATAGCATGCTTTTCTTTTTTGTTTGTTCGGTTTTTGGTTCTTTTGAGACAGGGTTTCTCTATGAAACAGCCTTGCCTGTCCTGTAGATCAGGCTGACCTTGAACTCACAGAGATCTACTTGCCTCTGTCTCCTGAGCCCTGGAATTAAAGGCATGTGCCACCACTGCCCAGCAAGCATGCTTATCTTGACAACAGAATTTTTTTTTTTTTTTTTTAATTTTTATTTTCCGGAGCTGAGAACCAAACCCAGGGCCTTGTGCTTGCTCAGCAAGCGCTCTACCACTGAGCTAAATCCACAATCCCTTAACAACAGAATTTTTTAAAGTAATTAGTGTGTTTGCATGTGACCATCAGACCAGACATTTATGAAAGCTCACTGACATTTTTGTATACCTATATTTAGAAAGAATAACTTTTGGGATGTGAGGAACATTTTTTTTAATTCTAGGAAAGAGATGCCTTTTCAAATGTCAGTGTGATTTCAAACTTTAATTGACAAAGTATAGATTTTTTTAGAATGGTGTTTTCATTTCATATTTCAGTAGAAGTCTTTTTTGGTAAGTTCATTTTAATTCTAAACCCTTATTACTGCTTTTCACCCTTCTAGAGTCTAGAAATCAGACATTGTTCTCTATGCCAATATCAGATATTTCAATCCTTAGTTGTATTCTAGCAATTGTTCTTGAGAACAAGTGCTGCACAGTATGGTTTTTTGCTTTGTGGATTCCTTGTTTTTATAGTTGTTGACATTAGGCTCATAGCAATTGTGTTGAATTTATCAAAGTAATCAATTAAAAACCATAGAACTCATTTGATTGTGCCCTTTATAGTCCTGGCTACTTGGTTTTTTGAGACAGGGTTTCTCTGTGTAGCTTTGCGCCTTTCCTGGAACTCACTTGGTAGCCCAGGCTGGCCTCAAACTCACAGAGATCCGCCTGGCTCTGCCTCCCTCCGAGTGCTGTCCTGGTTACTTGGAAGGCAAGAGCCAAAGGATTGTTCGAGCCTAGAAGTTTGCGAGCAGTCTGTGAGGCTTAGCCATGTTCTATCTTCCTCCCTAAAAGAAAAAAAGGAAGTGTCTGGAACTCTCTGCCCTTTCCAATAGGGTAGCTAGATACACCTTGAGAAATACTCCTGTGTATTATATTGCCAGTTATCTGAGTAATAAAACATTTGTAAACACACCACTGATCTATGAGTTCAGAGTGAAGTTCTGCTCTTAGTTTTGTATCTTCCTCATCCAGTCAGTAGGCAAAGCCTGATTCTTACTGTATGTCTTAATAATTGTGTGTGGCAGGTAGTACAGATAGTTCCCATCAGTAGCTAAATACTTGGTAAGTGTGCAGGTGATCTCATGTACTTGGAGGGCTGAGATAGTTGCCTGGGCCACTTAGTGAGAGCCTGTCTCAAATTGGAAGTAAAAGGTTACTAAAGATTTATCTCACTGGTAGAATACTTGTCTTGTGTGTGTAAGTTTATTCTTCCAGTAGTGAAAGAAAAAAAAACCTGAACGTAAAGCATTGGGAAACTGTAAAGTATTAGAACTGTAGTTGGTTCAGTGGTCTAATGCAAAGAGCTGTGGTTATGGTTATTAGACCAAGAGGCCTGCTTTCTGCACTTAGGTTTATTTCCTTTTGCAGTGCTGGGGATCAAGCCTCAGACATCCTAGGCAAACACTACCCCTGAACTACAGCTGCAGCCCCTAAGGTTTTTGTTCTAGACAGGTCTTTCTAGACTAGCCTTTGGACCACAAGCAAAAGCTCATGAAATGTTTAAGTCAAGCTGTTTTGAACTTAAGTACATTAAAATAATTAAATTCCATTAAAACACAATAGTTACATTGTAGATTTGTTCAGTAAATTAAGGAACTTATCTAACATGTGGATTGTTCTGAGGAAGATGCTAAGTAGTTTGTTAGGCTGATTAGGAGGATGACTTCAGCTTGTAATCATGCCTACGTTTCTAGAGACAATACTATGTTCAGGAGAGTAGCTTGTGACAGCTGTTGAATTCTACTTATAAGACTCTTATAACTAGGTGTGTATGTGGAATTTTCTAATGAAGTTAGTGATGGTGGCCATGTACAAATATAGTCCCAGTTAATGTTTTAGGGATCAAAACTCTGCAAGTTTTATGCTATTGACCTAAGTTTGAGCATGATCTAGGAGGTCTAAGAATATTGGTCTGTGTATATGTTGTACTGATTATTAGTAGGCTTGGGGTTATGGTGCACCTCTTTAATACTAGCACTTGGCTGGCAGAGAGATAGGCAGATCACTATGACTTTGAGGCCAGCCTGGTATATATAGCAAGTTGTTACAGGCCAGCTACAGCTACATAATAAGATTCTCTTTCCAAAAACAAGAAAGTGGCTTACCTTCAAGAAAGTTGATTTGTGGGTGAATCTACTAGTATTATTGGTTGGCATGGGAAAGTCCATCTGCACTTAGAACCTAAACTTACTTATCTAGAAAGATCCCATATGGAGGGACAGCATGATTGCTGAATTTGAGTAGAAGAATTAGCAAAGTTACTGTTGAGTGTTCTGGTTCCCCTTAACCATTTTCTGATACTTTGAATAGCTTATGGAAGTGACCGGGAAAAATCAGGATGAGTGCATAGTGGCTCTACATGACTGTAATGGAGATGTGAACAAAGCTATCAACATACTGCTGGAAGGAGATTCCGACACGGTGAGTGTCACTGTTTTCCCACTTTCAGATCACTTGGATGGAGCTTGTGGTAGAGGGGTGGGGACATGCTGTAGTTTGGGGTGGGTATTCTGGGAGATGAACCCAGAGCCATTCATATTTAAGACAAGCATTGCAGGGAAGTTCCAACAAAGAGCAGTAATTTGGGTATTCCTTCCAGCAAAATAGTTTCTAGTACCCTAGCCCGTGAATACTAACACCACCTAAGTGCCCCAGCAGTGCACACTAACACACCTACAGTACCCCAGCAGTGCACACTAACACACCTTCAGTACCCCAGCAGTGCACAACACTAACACACCTACAGTATCCCAGCAGTGCACAACACTAACACACCTACAGTACCCCAGCA
This sequence comes from Onychomys torridus, assembly GCF_903995425.1. Lineage (NCBI taxonomy): Eukaryota > Metazoa > Chordata > Mammalia > Rodentia > Cricetidae > Onychomys > Onychomys torridus. The sequence continues at coordinate 62,812,769 of NC_050444.1, read as the reverse complement.
GTGCACAACACTAACACACCTACAGTACCCCAGCAGTGCACACTAACATACCTACAGTACCCCAACGGTGCACACTAACACCACCTGAAGAACTTGGGCTCAGACTGCTCACAATTAATCATTTTGTTGCCACCTCTAATCACCCACTTACTGGTTTTTCTCTGCTTTAGCCCAGGCTAGTTGCAAACTTGATTTGAATATGACATTGATCTGCCTGCCTCCTTCCTTTGTTAGGATTACAGGATACACCACCATACTTGATTTCTACAGGGCGGGGGATTAAAACCAGGGCTTTGTGAATGAATGCCAGGCGTGCTCTCTCTCTCTTTCTCTCTCTCTCTCTCTCTCTCTCTCTCTCTCTCTCTCCCCCTCTCCCCCTCTCTCCCTCCCTCCCTCCCTCCCTCCCTCCCTCTGTTTTGTTTTTTTGAGACGGGGTTTCTCTGTGTAGCCCTGGCTGTCCTGGAACTCCCTTTGTAGCCCAGGCTGGCTTTGAACCCACAGAGATCTGCCCACCTCTGCCTCCAGAGTGCTGGGATTCCAGGCGTGCACCACCACCGCCCTGTGATTGCCGTTGTTTCAATGTCTGGGTTAGCCAGATTGCCACTTTATTAGGTTATTACAGATATCCACTCTATAAAAATTGAACGCTGTAAGAAACCTAATACTGTAACTAAAGCAGTGCTTTCTTTGTAGTTGATGCTTGAAAATGATGAATTTTGGGGGGACTGGAGAGATGGCTCAGCAGTTAAGAGCACATGCCACTTTCAAAGAGGATCTGGGTTCATTTCCTAGCATCTACACAGCAGCTCACAACTCTAACTCCAGGTGATCTGGCACCCATATCTGACATCCATGGACACTAGTCAAGCACATGGTACACAGGTCTACATGTAGACACTCATACATAACATATAAAATAATTTTGTTTAAATGAATGAATACTGGGCATGATGGAACATGCTTCTAATCCTAGCCCCAGGAAGGGAGAGAAATCTTAGTGTGAGGCCAACAAGGGCTACATAGAAAGATCCTTGTCTCAACAACAACAACAACAAAAAGAACCTTGTTGCATAAACCTTAGATAATTTGGAAGGTAGTTTGTAGATGTAACAACAGTCTTATTAAATAAGAAACACAGAGCCAAATGCTACAGTAGTTCACTATTGGAGTACAGCTATAACTGTAGATAAGATTCCATGTAGGAGAGTACCACTCCGTGTGCTTAATACATCAAAGATGAATCTGTTGGGAAAATGTGTGTTAAAAGGTGAATTAAAATGTTCAGCAGTATATAGGGATGTAGCTCAGTTGCTAGAGTGCTGGCCTAACATGCGTAAGGCCTGGTTTTCTTGTCTGTCACCCATAGTACTAGGCATTGAGGCAGCAGAATGATCAGGAAGTCAGGTTCATCTTTGACTACATGGTAAGTGTAAGACTAGCCTTCCGTATGTGAAGCCCTGTCTCCCCAAAGTTCATGCCCCTTTGCAGACATTTTGGGGTACATTTCTTTGGTTTTATAAAAACTCAACTGCACTTTCCTTTCTAATAAAGAAGAAGTTGCTAGGAAAAGAACTTTTCCAATCATTTACTCTAGGTCTTGTTCTTTTCTGTAGAGCTGTACCCAGACCCTGATACTTACTGCTTTCATGTAGCTTCCTTAGATATCAATTTGGGGCTCGAGGATAGTTGGGTAAGCTTTTATTTTGAGTTAAAGTTTCATGTAACCCTGGCTGGTCTTGAGCTTGCTATGTAGCCAAGGATGGCTTTGAACTCCTGATGCTTTTGCCTCAACGTCCCATGCAGGGGTTACAACCATATACCACAATGCCTGATTGTTACTGCTTTTTTTGTGATAAGTTCTCCCAAGCTGGTCCAGAACTCGCTATGTATGGTAAATTACTTCAGACTCAAGGCATTCATAAGTGCTGGGATTACAGTGTAAGCCACCATGCCTTGTTCAATATTTAATTTTTAAAATTGTTTTTTATTTTTATTAGATATATTCATTTTATTTTTTGTGAGTTTTTAACCTGCATGTTTGTATGCACCATGTGTATGCCTGGTGTCTGAGGATGTCAGAGAAGGTGTTGGATTCCCTGGAACTAGTGTTATTAGTTATGGATGGTTGAAGTCACAGTGTGGCTGCCGTGAACTGAACCCAGGTCTTCTCCAAGAGCAACAAGTGCTCTTAACTCCTGAACAAACTCTCCAGCCCTATCGCCAGCTACAGTGAACATGGAAATTTCATAATGCAGGGGCTAGATCTGAATCCTTGTTTTTGTCAAAGAACAGAAAGTAGCAAATTAGAGGCTGGACAAAGTCACAAGAAATGGCTGTTGTTTACAGGGGAGTAGGTGTGAAGGATATGAAGCAGAGGAAAAGTTCTTTTGAAATTCTGGTTTCTGTTAGGACATGGTGTGAGAGAGACATAGTTTCTTTCATGCTCTTTGCCATGTATCTTACTGACATCTTGTTCCGCTCTGTGGCTAATGACTAGCCAGTGGTAATTACTGTCTTCCCATGCTAACTGCAGTGGGGTGACAGTGCAAACAGTGTAGGCTGGCCAGCACCCAGATAAGCAGTAAAGGCAAACAGATTCTTCTGGTCTCTTGACTAACCCTATTTCTGTGCCAGGGTCTCAGAAACAAAATTGGTACTTTGAAATGGTGTTCATTTGAGTATCCTATTTTTGAATATTAATTTGTTTGTTTTTATTTTATGTGCATTGGTGTTTTGCCGTGGGTGTTGGGTCCCCTCAAACTGGAGTTACAGACAGTTGTGAGTTGCTCTGGGTGCTGGGAAGTGAACCCAGGACCTCTGGAAGAGCAGTCAGTGCTCTTAACCGATGAACCATCTCTTCCAGCCTCTTGGGTATTTGTATTTTTAAAGATGAATTTTCTTTTCTCACGTAAGTGCAGATAGAAATACTGAGCATGACAGGTACTGAACTTTTTCTTTTATTATGTCTACATAATGTTTTTAATGGATAATATTCATAGTTGATGGCTGTGCTGATGGTTTTGAGATAAATTTTGAACAAACTGCTTGTCACTGAGATATATCAGGGCAGATCTTATCATGTATTAGAATTTCTTTGGGCATATCTTACAAACAGCAAAATCATAATGATGCAGGTGGTTGTTGTTGTTAAAAAGTTCCTTTGTTTTTTTTGTTTTTGTTGTTTGTTTGTTTGTTTTGAGACAGGGTTTCTCTGTGTAGCCCTGGATGTCTTGGAACTTGCTATGTAGACCAGGCTTGACTTGAACTCACAGAGTTTCATCTGCCTCTGCCTCCTGAGTGCTGGGATTAAAGTTGCTTTGGAAATCTGGTTTGTTTGTTTTTTTTTTAGCTGAGGATCGAACCCAGGGCCTTGTGCTTGCTAGTAGACAAGCGCTCTACCACTGAGCTAATTCCCCAACCCCGGAAATTTGTATTTTTTATGACCTGGTTCTCTTTAAAAACCTTGTGTCCATACACTTGAAGACTATTGTACACAATCATCTCTTTAGTATTTATGATAATGTTAGACTGCCTCCTTAAAGGCTTCTTTTCATTATTTCCCTCACAAATGAATCCTTGTCAGTCTGTGGACAACTCACAATTCCGAGTTGCTTAAGGCTGGTATATCTTTTGCTGAACAATATGGGATAAAATGTTTCTCTCTTAAATTATTTGCACAGAAATATGACCCCTTCATGAGGAATAGCTTATCCACCTTTTGGTTTGGTTCTGTAAAGCTCTCTCTCTGTCTCTCTCTCATATATGCATACACCTGTCTTGTCCTAGCTTCTTGCTCTTCCAGTAAATTTCATGGAAATTTATTCTTTTTAGAGTTTTATCTTAAAGCATGTGTGAGTGTGCATCTCTGAGACAATGGCCAAGGAGGATAGAAAAGTACTGTAGTTATAGGCAGTTGTCAGTTGCTTAACATGGGTGCTGGGAACTAAACTTCAGGTCCTCTGTGAGAGCAGAGCCCACTCTTAAGCACAGAGCCATCTATTTAGCCCAAAATGTACAGCTCAAGATGGCCTTGACCTCCTAGTCTTCCTGCCTCTGCCTCTAGAGCATATCCTACTAGCATATGCTGAACTACAGCTGACTGTATTTTTGAGGAAGGGTCTGACAACGTGTCCCTGGCTACTCCTGCACTCTTGATCCTCCTGCCTCTTCCTCTTGAGTACTGGGGTTGTAGGTATATGGCTTTGCTTCTGTACTGTAACATCTGAAGGTGGGATTGTGCTTAGTTTAATCAGACTTGCAAACATAATAAATTGAATTTGCAGATTTTTACTTGAGGAACAACCATTTTTATAGTCTCCAATTCAAAATATAGAGGAAGTGCTTCAGGAAATCATTAACTTTATTCCTGTATTTACATAGGAAAAGACTTGGTGGTGGGAAAGGAATATGTTGTTTGTAATTATTCATGCACTCTATAAATACAAGAGCTTAACAAGGTTTGTTATCCTTTGTGATATTTGATCTTAGTTTTAGTTTGTGTGTGTGTACCTGCAGAGGTCTGAGTTGTCAGACTCCCTTGGAGCTGGAGTTACAGGCAGTTGTGAGCCACCTGATGTGGGTGCTGGGAATTGAGCCATCCCTCCAGGTTTTGTCTTTTTCAGGAAAGCAGAACTAAATGGGAAAGAATTAAAATGTTGGGTTTGAAAGCTATACAACAGCTCAGTGATCGTAGAACTCTACTTTTTGATAGACGTCATGGGAGACTGTTGGGGGAAAGAAGAAGAATTTTGGAAAAGAAAGCTCAGAAAACAAAGAAAACAGAGAGAAGAGGACTGAGAGAGAAATGAGTCGTGGCCGGGGAAACAACAACCGGAAAGGAAGAGGTGGCTCCCGAGGCAGAGAGTGTGAGTACAGCTTCTCTACTTAGCTTTTTCATACCCCTGAAAAAACAGCCCAAATAATACCCATAAATCCACTTGTCATTGTACATTCCTTAGTCTAATCACTAATACTGGTCTGTTAGGTGCTGTGATGGGTTTCCTGTTAGTGCTGACCTGGCCTGCAGGTTGTTCATTTTTGTGTCCTTTAAGACTGGTTTCTGTTGGAGGTCAAGTGAACTGGGGTTTGGGTAGGTATAGGTTCATTCACTGATACATGAAGCTGTTTTTCTTCCCCAATTATAGATACTCATGCTATAGACACGGATTACATTATAAGAGATATGCCTTTAATCCCAGGCAAAGGCATGTGGATCTCTGTGAGTTTGAGGTTGATGCTGGTGTATGTCATAACTTTCAGGCCAGCTCGGGTTTCATAGTGAGACCCTGTCTCTTTCCCCCCCAAACAAACCTAAAGGAGATAAGTTCAATAGGCAGGCTTTTTGTTGAGTTTAACCTGGAGTTCTCTGAGCTCCACATGTGTGTGTTGGCATGTTTCCTGGGGTTCCCTATTTTTGACACCATTTTACTGGAACAGCCCAGGAGCCATTTTATAGTTAGTTTATTCCTTTGATATTTTATCAACTACTTGCTGTGTAGTGTAGAGACCTATGGAAATGATTAAAACAGATTTTTTTAAAAGGTTAGTAGCCTGGTGATGCCTGTAATCCTAGAATTTGAGAGCTTTTAGTAGGAATAATTGAGTTCAGGGCCAACCTGTGAAATCCTGTCTCAAAAAACACCCCCAACTTTTTTCTCCTCAGTCTTCATAAAGTTAATTAGAAGTTAATTAGACTATCAATATATGTCTCTGGCTTTAATAAATTCTTTCTCCAGCAGTGAAATTACAGACATCCAGCACTATGCCCTGCTCTAAGTTTTTGTTTGTTTTGTGTTTTTAAAGACAGGGTTTCTCTGTGTAGTCCCGGCTCTTGGAGCTCACTCTGTAGATAAGGCTGGCCTTGAACTCACATAGATCTGTTTGCCTCCTGCGTGTTGGGATTATAAAGGCATGTAGCACCTGTAGCTAGAATTTTTCCCAGTCCTATTTGGCTGTCTCACCCTCCGGCCCGCAGCTGCTCAAACCCAACCAAGTAAGCATACAGAGACTTATGTTTTTTATAAACTGTATGACCACAGCAGGCTTCTTGTTCTCTAGTTCTTATATCTTAAATTAACCCATTTCTATTAATCTATACTTTGTCATGTGGCTTGTGGCTTACCAGTATCTTTACATCTCGCTTGTCATGGTGGCGGCTGGCAGTGTCTCTCTTTCTCAGCCTTACACTTCCATGAATTCTCCTCTTTGCTTGTCCTGCCTATACTTCCTGCCTGGCTACTGGCCAATCAGTGTTTTATTTATTAACCAATCAGAGCAACACATTTAACATATAGAACATCCTACAGCAAGCACCACTTGTTTTACATTTAATTAAAATTATTTGTATCTATTTATTGTTTGTTGTATGCCATGATACACACATGTAGTAGCTCAGAGAACAACTCTGGGTTATCTCCTTCTCTCCTTCCACCATTTGGGTCCTAGGATTGAACTTGGTCATCAGGCTTGGCTGGAGCCTTTACCTATTAAGCTATTTCACCAGCCCTATTTTTAAATTTAGGTTAATTGGGTGATAGCATTAAGAATGAGAAGTTAGGTATTTTATGTAATAGAAAATGTATAATTTGGTGCTGATGATTGAATCATGGGCCTTTGCTTAAACTCTTACTTAGCCATATCTCGATCTCTTAAATATTACTTTATTTATTTTTTGAGACAGGTTCTCATTATGTAGCCCTGGCTGACCTTAAACTCACAGAGCTTTGTCAGCCCGTGATAGCCAAGTGCTGGGATTAAAGGCATGGGCTACCTGGCCTTATATAATACTTTAATAGTCTTATATAGAACATCATATGTGAGGAAATAAATTCAGAGACAGGTGGAGATTAGGGGAAGGGCTATGGTAAATTTAAGTGTACTGCAAAGGAGGCCTCACTGGGAGCTCATGGGGGTTTAGTAGCAACTAAAAAATGACGGGAGTTAATGACACGAAGATCTCCTGTCAAGGTTCTCTATCTATGGAGACATTAAATAAAGCCAGTGTGAATATGAGAAATAGGAGTCTGTGATTGCCTCATCTGGGTAGTACCTAAATGAACCTGTCTTTTATTTTACCTTTTCAAGGATACTGTGTGTGTCTGTGCCTGTGTCTGTCTGTCTGTCATCTATGTGGTATTACTGTTTTGTTTTCCAGCCTTTATTATTATTATTATTATTATTATTATTATTATTATTATTATTATTTTTATTTTGTTTCTCTGTGTAGTCTTGGCTGTCCTGGAACTCACTCTGTAGACCAGGCTGACCTTGAACTCAGACTGTCGCTTGTCTCTGCCTCCCGAGTACTGGGATCAAAAGGCATGTGCCACCAATGCCTGGTATTTACCAGCCTTTAACTTAACTAAGGAATAAATTCTGTTATTGTTGTTGCATAATGAATGTTGATTTTGTTGTTACTGTTTAAAGAAAATTTGAGATGAGGGCAGATCCTTACAGAGAAAGTAAAATTACCACGTTATTTATTTATTTAGATAAGGTTTCTCTATGTAGATTGGATGTCTTGTAGCTCCATAAATAGACCAGGCTGGCCTCATAGAGATCCTGCTTCTGCATCATGAGTACTGGGATTAAAAGCATGTGTCACCATGCTCAGCACCACATTATTTTAATTTCATTTTTATACCTGTGATTGTATGTGTGGCCATTCAGTTTTTTGTGGTGGTGTCGTGTCATGTGGTCCCTGTCGCCGCCGCCCCCCCCCCCCCCCCCCCCCCCCCCCCCCCCGCCACTTTGAGCCTGAGTCTCAGTGTGTTGCCTTGAATTCCTTGGTTCCACCATCCTAGTGATGGAGAAGTGGTTGGTCATGTGCTTCCAGTTTTGTGCCACTTTTTATTTTTCCGGCTTTCTAAATGTTGTTTTCATTCTAACCTGCTATTTGAGAGAGGGTCTCACTTGTAGACCAAGCTGGCCTTCAACTTATGGGGATCAGAGGAGCGTGCAACCATGCCTGGCTTTTTTTTTTTTTTTTTCTTTCATTTTGTGCTTGGTTTTGTAAGTGCCTAAAAAGTCTGGTACAAAGGTTTGGAAAAGTTGACATTTCTGCTTTTTCCTGTTTAGTCAAAGGTGAAGAGAATGGAATTGATTGCAACCAAGGAGACAAACCTTCAGAGCGCGGCAAGCGGCCCCGAGGCAGAGGTAAGGGAGAATGAACCAGATGGAATCCTGGGCACAAGAAAAGAAGGCAGGCTGGTGATTTGCTGGGTTTTGAGAATGTGTGGAAATGCTTTATGAATGTTGGCCTCTAAGATGTCGAGATGTAGCTACTGATGCGTAGTGATTTTGTGTTTTCATTTTACTTTGGTTCTGTTGTTTTGGTGTTGAAGATTGAGCCGTGTGCCTGTCCTTGATAAGAATGTATTCCACCACTGAGCTACACCCCAGACCCTAGAATCCTATTGTTATAGTAAGGTATGGTGGTTCCAGGTGTAATCCCAGCACTTGGGAGTCATGCAGGGCCTGGAGAGTTCTGTTATACTTAGACTGTTAACAATGCAAGAATAGCTTACCCTTTATTTTGGGGTTTTGTGGAGGGTTTTCTTTGTTTTGTTTTTTGTTTTTTTTTCTAGACAGTTTCTCTGTGCAACCCTGGTCATCCTGGAACTAATATGTAGACCAGGCTAGCCTCAATCTCAAGTGCTGGGATTAAAGGCATACACCACCACAGGGTATTATTTATTTAAAATGTTTCATGTGTATGGATGTTTTGCCTGCATGTATTTCTGTGTGCCATGTGTATGCAGAGTCTGTGGAGGGCAGAAGAGGGCATTGGATGCCCCTGGGGACTGGTGTACAATTGGTGTGAGCTGCCATGTGGGTGCTGAATGGAGCTGGAATTCCTCTGCTAGAGAAACCAGTGCTCTTAACCACTAGGCCACCTTTCAAGCGCTTGTGATTTTAATTTTTATGTTTTTGTTTTTTGAGACAGAGTTTCCCTGTGTAATAGTCCTAGCTGTCCTGGAACTCACTGCATAGACCAGGCCTCTGCCTCCCATGTGCTGGGATTAAAGCGCACCACCACCACCACCACCCAGCAACTTGTGTTTTTGTTTGTTTGTTTGTTTGTTTTTAAAAGAGTCTCATACTATAGTCTAGATTGTTTAGGAAGTCTCTATGCAGCCCTGATTGGCCTGAAACTCTCTGCTTGATTAAACATTCAATATATATATAAAAAAATACCACTATATTCGACAATTGTGTTTTTTAAAGGATTTGGACGTGGCAGAGGCAGAGGGGCAGGAAGGTTCTCTGCTCAAAGCATGGGGTAAGTTACAGCCATCCTATTGCTGTAGTTATTTTCTAGTTATTCTAATTTCTCTCCCTCTGACTTGTGTATAGTTAGAGCATTGCTATTTCTGTAGATATTAAATCAGGGCTCTGACCTTTGCACTGCTGGCAGTTTTGCTTGGAAAATGCTTTATTGGGATAGTAGATGTTCGGTACTGGATGCTTAGCATCATCCTCTCCTCTAGTGTAGTACCCCTCTCCCCGTGAAGTTACTAAAATGTCTGCAGACACTGCCAAATGTTCCCTATGGAGCGGGCGTGTGTGTGTGTAATTATCCTCAGTTGCCTAGTTGAAAGCCAGTGAAAGCCAGCTAAATCCAGTCATTGTGCATGAAATATGTTTATGTATAAATACTACTTTTATCCCAAATGATGGTAGTAAAGGCTGACCGTTCTAGGTAGGCGTCATAATTAGCTATTATTGTCTCTAGGATTTCCTTTTCTCATTGTTTGTTTTGTGTGGCAAGACAACTCAAATATCGAGCCCCGACCTTTAAACTCACAGCTTTTCTATTATTTCCCATTCCTCTGTGTTTTTTGTAACATTCCTATTTATTTTGTTCTTCATTAATCACCTGTATCATGATGCCTTATGGCTGTCCAGTTAGGATTGAATTATCTTATCTGTATTTTTTTATATCTATTGTGTATTTGTGAACATATGCATGGCGTCCATATGGAGTCAGGACAACTTTTGAGAGGCATCCTTTCCACCATTGTGTCCCATGATTGAATTTAGCCTGTCAATCTTGGCAGCTTGTGCCTTTACCTGCTGAACCATCTCACCAGTTAGGATTTTAATGAAAATACAGAGAGGTGCGGAACATTTCTTTAGCTATAGCTGTACATGAAGAAGACTATAACTCCATTCAAAGGCAAGGTTAGGACCTTGGAGAAATGGTTCAGTGGTTAAAGAGTACTTGTTGCTCTTGGAGGGGACCTGGGTTTAGTCCTAGCACCCAGCTGCCATAACGTGGCTCACAGCCATTTGTAACCTCAGTTTCAGGGGATCTGATGTACTTTTCTGGCATCCCTCTATGTGGCAGGGGCATGTGAATGATTGATATATATCATTCATACATACACACATACATACAGGTCAGACACTTGTACACATAAAATAAAAATGATGGCACAGCCGGGCAGTGGTGGAGCACGCCTTTAATCCTAGCACTTGGGAGGCAGAGTCAGGTGGATCTCTGTGAGTTTAAGGCCAGCCTGGTCTACAGAGTGAGTTCCAGGGCAGGCACCAAAAGCTATACAGAGAAACCCTGTCTCCAACAAACAAACAAACAAAATGTTGGCACAGACTCTTCCTTAATCCCCAGCACACCAAGGTAGAGGCAGGCAGATCTATCTCTGTATGTTCAAAGCCAGTTTAGTCTAGATAGCAAGTTCCAGAACAGCCAGAGTGACATTGAAAAACCTTATTTCAAAAAAACTGACTTCCCCTGAATAAACATGCCAAGCTTAGAGTCTGACATGAGGGAAGGAGATGGGTTAACTCTTGATATATTACCTCTCATTGGAAGTCTTTTAAAGATGTATTATTTTGTGTGTGAGCCTTGAGTGTGTATTTGTGTTTCATGTGCAGGAGGGTTCTTATGAGGTTTCCCTCTGAAATTAACAAGTTACACAATGCATTGATAGTGTTTGTCCACTCTTTTGGTCTTTGGAAATGGTTTCTCTTAGGTCCTGGAGTTCCAGGCCATTTTGAACAGTTTTGCAGATCCTGCAAGAGCAGCAAGTGATCTTAACCACTGAGCCATCTTGCTTGCCCCTTCATTGGAAATTTTTATTGGTGTTCTTTCTTGGCTGGAAAAGCTTCAGGTCTCATAACTACTTAGGATGCCAAAGACCAAATTATAGAAACTCGAGGACCATTTGTAAGAGTAGATAGATGATCCTAAAGTAGCCTTTCCTTTGTAGAAGAGATGCAAGCTTGGCTGGAGATGTAGTTAATAGAGTGCCTCCTTAGCATAGGCAAAGAGAGCCCTGGGTTCAGGCCCCAGCATACCATAAAACGGGAGGTGCTGGTACAAACTTTTAATTCCAGGAGTATTGTTATGAGGTATTCACCAAAGAAAACTACTCAGACATGCGTTCAAGCCAATAGAAAGTCTGTATTAGCTGGCCAGCAACTACTCCAGGTGTTTGGGACACATTGCAGCTCTGAGCCTTTGTCAGGCTGAGCTTTTTTTTAAGCACAAATACCACACCCTGGGTTGACATGCATCAGTTATCAAGAATAGTTAGCCAAAAGGAGAGCTACAGAAGCCAAAAAGCAAGGTTGGTACACTTAGGGTCTTTCCCAGAACTGTGGACTTTGGATCAGGTATTTGTTACTGTGTTGGCAGGTATTGCTGCCTGTGTGCTGTGTTCCAAGGCCTGAATGATACTTCCATTGTGGTATCAATTGTATTAGGTCTGGGGGCCTGTTAAAATATCAGAAGTTTAAGGTCGTCCTCAATTACATAGAGTTTATAGGCAGCCTGGGATACATGAGACAGATCCTATCTTCAAAAATGAAAAAATGGGCCGGAGGTTCATATCTCTTAATCCTAGTACTTGGGAGGCAGAGGCAGGCGTATTTATGCAAGTTTGATGCTTGCTAGCACTGCATAGTGAGACCCCATTTCAAAAGCAAGAAAACAAGACATTTTTTTTATCATTGTGTCTTAATGGTTAAAGGTGCTTGTTGCCAAAACGTGGCTTAAGTTCCGTCTCTGAGAACTTTTTGGAGGAGGGAACCTGTTCCTCAAGGCCGTTCTCTGATCTCTTTAAGTGTGCTGTAGCACATGTGAATCACCACACACTAAATAAAAAAAGAAAAAAATCTGTATCAGGCTGGTGGTGGTGGCATAAGCCTTTAATCCCAGCATTTGGGAGTCAGGCAAATAATCTGTGAGTTCAAGGTTACCCCTGGTTTACTTACTCAGTTCAAGGACATCCAGGGCTACATTGAAAAACAGTCTCAAAACAAAACAAACAAAATCTTCCTTATAGGGGCTGGAGAGATGGCTCTGCAGTTAAAAGCAAAGGACCTGGGTTTGATTCTCAGCACCCACCAGCAGTTTACAAACATCTGTAACTGCAATTTAAGGGAGGTCCTGGTCAGGGCACTTCCAAGTATGTGGTTCACAGTCCAAACACCCATACATGTAAAATAGAAATAAATGTTTCAAAATATCTACATCACATGCCTTTAGAGTTCGAGGCCATCCTGGTCTACAGAGTGAGATCCAGGGTAGGCACCAAAACTACACAGAGAAACCCTGTCTCGAAACACCACCACACCCAGAAAAAAATCCATATCATAATGGCTTAAAGAGTTAGCTGCCACCAAATACTAGGAGGAGAAGGCGGCGGCCTTTTACAGCAGCCCTTCCAAGGATCGCTTTGGCTGGCATGATGCTTGCTGTGTAGACCAGGCTGGCCTTGAAATCAGAGACCTGCCTGTGTTGCCTCCCCAGTGTTGGGTTATGGGTGTGTGCTACCACACCTGGCCAAATTAGAATATTTTTGTACACAAAATTTATTTTGTGATTTTTGAAACTTGCTTTAGTTTCTGTCTGTTTACTTCAAACCCCAGGACATTCAACCCTGCAGACTATTCAGAGTCTGCTTCTACAGATGGCTGTGGGACAAAGTTGGTAGTTTGGGAAGCTGCCCAGAATGGTACAGATGAAGGTCCTGGTAAGTGTTTCGTTTTTGTCTGAAGTCTTTGTTTTGTTCTATGTCTATATTTGAGAAATGGTCTTACTATAGCCTGAGTTGGCCTTGAACTTTCAGTGATCCTCCTGCCCTGTAGTCTAGAAGTCTGGGATTTCAAGACTTAGCCATCATACCTATCTTCAGAGACTTCTTAGTGTTTCTGTCTGTCTGTCGGGGTGCATGTGAGTTTGGGTTCCACATTCCTAGAGCAGTTTCAGGTGCTGTGATCTTACCTGACTTGGATGCTGGGGACTGAATGCAGGTCCTCTGGAATAGAAGCAGACATCCTTAACAGCCCCTAGAGATGGTTTTAAAATGGTTTGTTATCTGAGTATGGTGAGGCATGACCTGTATTTAGCTCCTTGAGTCCAAGTCAGGTATATGTGCTTAACCACTGACTGAGCAATCTCTCCTGCTCAGCCTTTCCTTTTCCAAATGAGATGAGGTCCTGTTTATATCTTAAGCTGGCTTTGAACCACCCATCTTCTTACCCCAGCCTCTGCAGTGCTAGAATGATAGGCAAGTGCTGCTATTTGCAGCTGGGAGGGGAGATTAGGATTCATTTTGTCTTTTACGTTTGCAGTGTTTTTATGCATGTGTATCTGGAAACCACATGTGTGCAGTGCTTGAGTAGGCCAGAAGAGGCCATTGGACCCTCTGGACTGGAGTTGTACTGGTGGTTGTGCAATGCCATTTGGGTGCTAGGGTTCATCCTTGGGTTCCTGGAAGAACAGCCAGTGCTCTTAACTGTAGAGCCATCTTTCTGATCCTAAGAGATAAGATTGAACTGCTTAGTGTTCTGGATGTGGCTGCTAAAATTTAAAATATGTTTGTTTGTTTTGCTTTTTTGTTTATTAAGACAGGGTTTCTATGTGAAGCAGTCTTGGCTATCCTGGAACTCACTCTAGACCAGGCCTTGAACTCACAGAGATACCTGCCTCTGCCTCCTGAGTGCTGGGATTAAAGGCCTGTGCCACCACTGCTGGCTGTGGTTTTGAGGCAGGGTTTCTCTGTGTAGTCCTGGCTGTCCTGGAACTTGCTCTGTAGACCAGGCTGGCCTCGAACTCAGATCCACTTGCATCTACCTATTGAGTAGCTGGCATAAAAGGCATGTACCACTATGCTCAGCTTTTTGAATTGTTTTCTGGAATATATAAGTCAGTAGTTACTAACTATTGGTTTACTTAGATGCCCTGGCCAGCAGGGTTTCAACGGGGGCAACCCACCTGTGGGAGTGAATGAAAGAACAGAGGGCACGAGAGACGATAGCAAGACAGTATTCTGATCAAGCCGCCAATCTTTATTTTCCTCCACATGGCTTATATAGCATAAGAGGGGAATAGGCAGGAAGGAGGGAAGGGGAAGGGACGTGGAAGGGGTGCAGAACGTGGGAGACATGCAGGTCCTGCAACTTCAGGAAGTCGGCTAAGGTCACTGGTCAGGGGCCATTTGTTCTGTTGCTAGGCTACCTGACCATGGAATGCTCTTTACATTCGGTTGCCATGGCACCTGACTGTGGAATGTTCTTATCTTTGGGAGCCTCTGGTTAGTAAACAGGTGTTACTGCTCTGGGGAAGGGCAGTGGGCTTATGACTTGTTCTCTGGCTTAGCTAGTACTTTCCATGGTTCATGTTTGGTCCCTGAAATCTTGGTCCCTAACACTTAGAGATCCTCTGATGACTAATTCTGATAGTCTAACTACAGAAGCTTTATTTATAAAAATATATTTTATACAATAAACTAACAGTGAATTAATTATAGCCCAATGCACAGAAGTTATAAATCTGAAAGCAGCAACCTTTCATGGTGGCACACAACTCTAATCCTAACATTTGAGCGGTAAAGGCAGGATGCTTTGGAGTTGAAAGTCAGCCTTGACTATGTGGTTAGTGTAAGGCTAGCCTGGACTATGTGAGACCCAAGCAAACACATTCTCTAATACATTGAACTATCTCAGAAGCCTAGCATAGTTAATGGTCTAGAAATGAATCTACAGAGATGACAAAAGCTATTTAGGAATATTTGTAAAGGCCTAGTATTTGAGCGTGGTGGAATTTAGGCTGAGGCAGGACTACAAAATTGAGGACAGCATGAAATCTGTGGTGAGACCTTGTGTCTTAGTCAGACTTATCTTTGTGATAAAATACCTGAAAAATAAGAGAGGAGTGATTTACTTTAATACAGTTTCAGAAGCTTCGATCTGTAATGGCTGACTTTTTTTCTTTTTTTAACTTTCTGAGACAGAGTCTTCTCTATATGGACAGGGCCTGCCTTGAATTTACAGAGCATCACCTACTTCTGCCTTCCAAGTGTCCTGATTAGAGCTGTGGGTTACTGTGCCCAGCCCTCTTTGTCTTCGTTTTTGTTTTTGTTTTTGTTTTCTTGATTTCATGATGAGGCATTAACATCATGACAAGCTAGGCATAGAGGAACTAGCTTGGTCACCTCAAGATAGCCAGGAAAGAGGTGGCTCTGGAGAATTTATTGCTCCCAAGGTTGTACCAACTCCAGGGAGCCACCTGAGTTCAGTTTCAGTCTATCCCAGCATATAGACCCCACCTAGGACCACCCCTTCCATACACGAGTCTTTTAGAGAATATGCCATATCCTAACTATGGTAGTCTGTCTTAGAAAGAGAAACCCTAAAACTTCTCAAAAATTACTAGTATAATTGATACTACTTACTGAGACATCAAGGGAAAGAATTGGTGTCATACATTATAGGTAATATCAGAAAATAGTTCTATGCCCTGGGGATGTAGCTCAGCTGTAGGCATGATGCCAACACCATTTCTTATAAGAGAAAGATAAATTTATATCAACAACTTTGAAGTTCTGAGTGCTTTTGTTACTGTAACATTTTGAACAAGCTGTTAGAAAGTATGGTAAGACAGAACAATGACAATATCATTTATCTTAGCAGTGATGGGTTTGCTTACCATACACAAAGCCCTGGTGCCACCACTACCAAAAGAGACTGGCTGGAGAGCTGGCCCAGCCATGAAGAGCATTTAATTGCTCTTCCAGAAAACTCTGGTTTGAGTTTCAGCACCCACACCAGGCAGTTTACCCTGCCTCCACCTACTTCCTGGAGGAACACATTCAAAAACGGGGGAGAAAGGAAGAGAAGTAAGTGTGTGTGTGCTTGCAAATACACATATACGGTTGGAATTTAGGTGTGCTAAAAGACCAGAGCCCAGTCTTGTGGAACACATTTATATTTCCAGCAACTTGGGAGACAGAATTGATGTTAGGACAGTCTGGTTTACCTAGAAGACTCTGTTTTTAAAGTCAAACAAACAGACAAACAAAAAGGGCTGAAGAGATGTCTCATTGGTTTAGTGCACTTGTTGCTCATATGGAAAATCTGGGTTAGAGTCCCAGCACTCACATGGTAGTTCACAACCATCTAAAAATCCAGTTGCAGGGGACCTGATGTCCTCTTTTGACCTCTTGGGCACCACACACATAGTCCATGCAGGAAAATATTAATAATAATTCAGTAATTTTTAGGGGCAGAGCAAGTTGAATTCTAATACATACATAATTGTAACCATAATTAAAATTGAGATGATATTTTTCTAGCAGTGATAAGCAATTACAGGTCAAGTAAAAACAGATCATGATTTAAAACTGTGGCATCTTTTACGGCTGCATCTAACATGCTCTGTGGTAGAGTGTGTTTCATGTGCAAGGCCCTGGGATGTATCCCTAGCATTGAAGAAGTAAAACGTACATAATGTATGTGAAAGACTGATTTATCTGTGGAGAACGGATAGCACAGTTTGTACCAAAGGGGGCATACTCAGGGTTCTGGAGTCAGCGTTCTTATTGTTGCTGCAACTGCCTTTTCCCAGGGTGCTGATAGGTAGCTTCAGCATGGCTTCCACTTCGCATCTTAGCAGGCTTTGCCTTCATTCTAAAGACATGGAAGTCGGGGTGGTGTCACACACCTGTAATCCCAGCACTCGGGAGGCAGAGGCAGGTGGATCTCTGTGAGTTCGAGGCCATCCTGGTCTACAAAGCTAGTCCAGGACAGGCTCCAAAACTACAGAGAAACCCTGTCTCGAAAAACAAAACAAAAAAACAAAAACAAACAAAAAAAGACATGGAAGAGAATTTATGATAATCCAAACATTTGTGATGAAACAACCAAGGACTCAAGAGCTTAATCTCAAATTACAGTGATAGGCAGCATGGAGCTAGCAGAAGCCCATCACGGCTTGACACGGTAGCCTAGCAGGAAGCGTGAGTCTTCTGTCTAGCTGACTGGGGCAAAGATTGTGACATTTTAGGGCTGTTCACCATAGTGAATAGAATAGAGCAACCCCGAGTGGGAAAACAGGCCCAAGTGAGGCCGACACACATTTCACAAAGAAGACACGAGCGAATCTTACCTGCTTTGGGCAAGACAAAGGTTATGTATACAAATCTCAGTGAGCATGAATCATTCAGAATTTGTGTGTGGGGGGGCATCTGTGTGTGACCATGTGTACACCTGCAGAAACCAGAATGTGGCACCATGCATCTTCCTTATTGCTCTCTACCTTTTTCTTATTGTGTGAGTGGGTGTGAGGAGGTCAGGAGACTTTCCACCATTGGATTCCAGGGATAGGCTCAGGACACCAGGCTTAACAGCAAGCCCCAGTAGTTTAATGTATAAATTAGGCATAGTAAGACTTAACAGTTAGAACTAATGAAGTCAAGTGAAAACCCTAAGATATACAGGAATGTGGTTGATGTTTTGTTTCTAGAATTTTCCGTTTAACATTTTTGGGCCTTGGTCTCTGCATGCGGAGGGCTGCTGTAATAATGAACTCTTTTGTGTGCTGACACTGCTTGTTTTCATATGCTGTAAGCCTTCCTTTTACTTTGCTCCACAGAAGGGAGAGCAAAGCCTCACAGCATATCTCAGGAGCTGCCAAATAAAAGTTCTTATGGACTCAAAGGTACGATGAGTGTTTGGTTTTAAAGTTTTGCATAGTTATGAATCATACAGGGCCGAGTGTGTCGTTCACTGGTAGAGTGTTTGAAAGCCCAGGTGTGCCCCCAGCACTGCATGAAGTGGGTATGGTGCAGGGGTACAGGTTGAAGAGTTTGAGGCCAGACTCAACAGAAAAGAAATAAACTTTTGAGCCAGTCAGTTAATGGTAAAGGCACATGTCCCCAATCCTGATGCCTTTATAAAACAAGTGTGTGCTTACTTTGTTCCTATGGCTCTTTTTTGTACTCCTTGCTCCTGGGCTTTTAGTTTTGATGTGATAGGACTGAAGCCAGAGTGTTGCATAAACTGTTCCAACACCGTACCAGTGAATTAGATTCTCAGCCAGCTCAACTCAAACATACTGTTATCAAAGTTACCCATATGTTTGGGGTATAGGACCAAAGATTGAAATTCAATTATTTGCATGAAATTCTTACTGTAAAGTTTGAATGTTCTAGAATTGTTAAAAGTCTGGGCTCAGTCAGGTGGTGGTGGCATACGCCTTTAATCCCAGCACTCAGAAGGCAGAGGCAGGCAGGTCTCTGAGTTTGAGGCGGGGCTAGTCTCCCGAGCAAGTTCCAGGACAGCCAGGGCTACACAGAGAAACCCTTTCTCAAAAAAACAGAGGGCAAAAAAGAGTCTGAGTTCCCCTCCTTCCTAGCCAGTGAGTGGCATTTTTATACTTAGGGCTATTGTACCACGTGCCTCTGGCTTTCCCACCTATTTCTCGACACACCAATTCATGGTTTCTCCTGCCTACAGCTATCATCACACATGATGTCTTCCTGCTTAGAAACAAACTCACTTTCTCACCTGATTATGCACGGCCTCTTTTTGTGTTAATTAATTTTAAAATTATTTTCCTGCTCCTCTGAACTTAGAGCAGGATGACAGTTATGGTAATGACATTGTGTGAACTTAGTTGGGAACTCAGTAATGTAGCCAATATTTTTTAACCTTGTTTTCTAAATCTGATAGCAATAATCTACTTGATATAGGGCCTGGCACAGATTTACATTAAAATAATGTTCCTTTAAATTTTTTATCTTCTCTTTAAAATGTAATTATATGCTCTCGTGGGTTCACATGGAGGCCAAAGTCAAATTCGGATGTCATTTCTTAGGAGCCGTACGTCCTTTTGTGTTTTGAGACTGGGTCTCTCACTTCGGAGCCTCCAGTAGGCTAAGCTGGCCTGCCAGTGTGCCTTGGGGAGCTTCCTGTCACCGCCTCCCAAGGATAAATATATGCCATCATGCCCAGCTTGTTTGTTTGTTTGTATGACATGTGCAGGGAAACATACCCAAAGTAAGCACTCGGAATCTGGTGGAGGACATGAGGTACCTTCCTCTACTGCTTTCCACCGCGTTCCCCTTAGACGGGCTTCTTCCTGAACCAGAGGCACACTGATTCAGCCGTGCTGCTGGCTGAGCTGGTATCCACCTGTCTCCAGTCCCCATCACTGGGTTGGGCATGCTCATGAGTTACTGGAAATTCAAACTCCGTTCTCCATGCTTGCATAGCCAAGTACTCTTCTTCTTCCCTGCCTCCCTAGCCCCTGAATACTTTTTTTTTTTTTTTTTTTTTTTAAATCATGGGTTCTGAGAATTGATTTCAAGTCCTCATACTTTCACAGTGAACACTTCACTGACCGAGCTAACTTTCTAGTGCCTCGTCTTACACCTGCTAGGCAAGCACTCTACGGTGAAGCTGTAACCTGCCCTGTGTTCCATTTTTATTTGTTTATTTTATATTGTTGGTTTGTCGCAGTCTTACTACATAGTCCTAGGTGTACTGCAACTGTGGCCTCGAACTCACAGAGCTCCCTCCTGAAGGGTATTCTACACATCTGGCTCTAGTGCTCAGTTGTAAAATAGTGTGTATCATAACGAATCAATCCATTGTTATTATTTTTTTCTTTTTTAGTATGTTTGCATTTTCTTATAGCAGAATTGCTAAAATATTTCTTAAATTGCAGCTTGAGGTATTAAATAGATTTAAGCATTTAGTTCTGGGTATTTTATATAGAATCATTTTTACTAAGATTAGAATAGATTTAAAGAAATCACGTTTAGCTCAGTGGTAGAGCACTTACCTAGCAAGCGCAAGGCCCTGGGTTCGGTCCTCAGCTAATCACGTTTCTTAGATTGTTAAGTAAATTACTAATGGGATGAATTATTTTTCTTGCATAATACACAGAATCATTGGTAGTGTGGTTGACCTGTGCTGGACCCTTTTTGCTCCCTTGCAGGTGCCTGGAAAAACTCTGTGGAAGAGTGGACAGCAGAAGACTGGACTGAAGATGTAGGTGTCTAGTGCCGTTTAGACTTTTCTTCCTCTCTGTGTCATGGCCGCTCTCAGAAAAAGCCCGGTGCTCTTCATCTCTTTATGTTTGCTGCTGCTGCTGCTGCTGCTCCCACCCCTCCTAGTCTCTCCCCCTCCTCCACCCTCTCCCTTACTCCCCTCCTCCTGTCTTCTGTTCCTTGCATGGCTTTTCAGCATGCGTTCCTCAGAAAGAAATGGCGCATCTTCAGTTTTTTGTTTGTTTGTTGAGACATTGTTGTACGTGGCCCTGAATGTCCTGGAACTCCAGACAAGGCTGGTTGAACTCATGGAGATCTTTCTGCCTCTGCCTCTGCCTCTGCCTCTGCCTCTCAAGTGCTGGGCTAAAGGTATATTCCACCACACCCAACTGTTTTTGTTTGTGTTAGTTACTTATTTGTTTTTTCCAGACAAGGTTTCACTGTGTAGCCCTGGCTGTCTTGGAACTCATTCTATAGACCAGGCTGGCCTTGAATTTACAGAGATCCTCCTGCCTCTGGCTCCTGAGTGCTGGGATTAAAGGCCTGTGCTACTACCACACAGCTTGTCTTTTTTTTTTTTTTTTTTAAGTTAGATATTTAGTTGGGGCGGGGAGAACTGAGCCTTCAAGCTTTAGGTCAAGGACAGACTTGGAAATTGATGCCTCGGGCACACATGGGCAGGCAAATGTCCACATAAAGTAAAAAATGGATCTAAAGATAATAAGCCTGTGACTTAAAATGGACTAGAGATTACTAACCACTGAAATGAAAACTCACCCTCTTCAGAGTGTCCTGCTCTTCAGCACTTTGACTGCTCTGTGGTGTCACAGTTGGACTCCTAGTACTTGAAGGCTGGTTCCTTGGTGTGAAGTCATTCCTGAAGGTGTACTGAGCCATGCTTGCCTTGCCTGGGGAGGTCACTTGATTGCTTAGCTGAGACACACTCTAGGTCACCAGTCGAATATGGCTCGCTTTTGTATTGTGCAGACCAAGAGTAAAGATTTAACTCTTGAACTTTCCATACAGCTTTCTGAAACCAAAGTTTTCACTGCTTCGTCTGTTCCAGCGGAGAACCACATCTCACCTGGGCAAAGGTAAAGCGTTTTTTCTGGGCTTTCTTTTTATCATGTTTTCATCCAGAGCATAATTGAAATTTTATTTGTTTAGGGCAACTGTTTGCGTGTTTTACTCAGATCTTGGAGTTTCTCTCATTCCTCTATCTAGCCTCTGTCTCCCCTGCCTGCAGCACTCCTGTTCACTCACATCTTAGCAGCATGTTCAAGGGTGATTGAATGACTTGTTGTTGGGATTTGTTAGCAGTTGGCAGTTATTATTCTTTAGTAAAGTTTTGTTTTTGCCCTTGAGACAGGGTCTTACTATGTAGCTGTTAGAACCTAGAGATCTTGCTGCCTCTGCCTCTGGAGTTCTGGGTGTATATTACTATTCCTTTGCTGAAACAATTTATTCATTTAAAGAATACACTTACTACATTAATTCTTGGTTTCTCCATGCAATCTATCCTGATTCAAATTAGTCTTTTTTTTTTTTTCCCCTGAAGCTAAGGACTGAACCCAGGGCCTTGTGCAAGCACTTTACCACTGAGCTATATCCCCAACCCCCAAAAACTTGTCATTTTAAATGTGTATATTAGTTATAATGTGCTAAATTCCAGAAAAAGAAGGCCTTTTGAGGTTAACATTCTTTGTGTATGTGAGGATTCAGGTGTGTAGAGGCTTGAGGACAGACAGCCTTGTGTTGTCCTTCAGAGGGCCTGTCCACCCTGAAAAGACATTGTTTTACATTTATTTATTTTTGTGTGTCTGTGCACATTGGTGGATGTGCACCATGCCCATGTGCCATAGCACTTTTGTGGAAAAAATCAGAGGAAAACGTGTGGCATTCACTTTTGTCCATCATGTGGGTTCCAGAGATCAAACTCAGGTTTTCTGGCTTGGCAATATCCACCTCTACCTGATGAACCGTCTTGCTATGCCCAGTTTTTTTGGTTTTGGAGATCAGTTTCTCAGTGGCTGGAAACTGTTAAGGAGGCTAGGCTGGCCTTCCCAACATGCCTAAGAGTCAGTCCATCTGTCTTGTCCTCTCCAGTGCCACCAGGCCCTGTATTTTTCATACAGAGTTTGGAGATCAAATTCAGATCCTTAGATTTGCTAGGACATCTCTTGACTGATGGTCTGTGCAGCCCTGATGCTAATAACAGTCTTTAACCTGGATTGGATGGTCAGGCTTGTGATCCCAGCCTTCCAAAGGCTGATGTTGAAGGGTCATGGGTTTAAAGATAATGTGTGCTGCGGGCGGTGGTGGTGCTTTAATCCCAGCACTCGGGATGCAGAGGCAGATCTCTGTGAGTTCAAGGCCAGCCTGGTCTCCAAAGCGAGTTCCAGGAAAAGCGCAAAGCCACACAGAGAAACCCTGTCTCGAAAAAACAAACAAACAAACAAGATAATGTGTGCTATATAGTAAGACTGGTCAAAAATGAATGTATATGTTGCGGAATTACCTTATTTATTACCTCTTCATTATTTTGCTATGTTGTCTAGGCTGGCCTCACAGAAGTCCTACTGCCTCGTACTTCCCCTAGGCTTACAGATGTGGGCCACCATACCAGGTTTTAGCTGAATTCTTACAGAATCATACTTTTCACAGTAATTCTGAACACCTTTGAAAATGATTTTAAGCTGGGCAGTGGTGACGCATGCCTTTAACCCCAGCACGCAGGAGGCAGAGGCAGGCAGATCTCTGTAAGTTCAAGGCCTGGTCTACAAAGCGAATTGCAGGAAAGGCATAGAGCTATTCACAGAGAAACCCTGTCTTGGGAAGAAAAAAGGAAAGAAAATGATTTTAAGGGTCTGTGTGACTGACTTCTACTATGTGTTCTCTGACCTTAATACAAGCATGCAAACTAGCATATACACATGCTCTAAAGGTATTTAATTTTAAAATAAAAAAAATTTTAAATGCTAGAAGGCAAGTTTGAATCTGACTTCTCAAAACCAAGCTAGATGAGACAGTTAGAACTTTATTATAGGAGAGAGAAAAGGTGCATACACCTCCATTGCATTTATGACTAAGTGAAAAATGACTAATTTTACTGGTGGCACTTTAATTTCTTAGAAAGATGATTGAGAGAGCTAGAAGGGTGGATCAGTGGTTAAGAGCACTTATTCTTGCATAAAACCCAGTTAGATACTAGCACTCCCACGGCTGCTCATAGCGGTCCCTAACTCTGGTTCCAGGGACCTGTTTCCCTCTTCTGATCTCCATGGGCACCAGGCACACACATGGCACACAGATGCCCCTGCACGTGAAACACCACGTAAAATGAATAAATATGAACAACAAGATAATGGAGTTAGGCATGATGGGGAATGCCTTTAATCTTAGCGTTCAGGAGTGGGAGGCAGAAGGATCAGGGGTTCAAAGCATGGCTTACATACAAAGTAAATTTGAGGCTGACTTTGACTACCTGAAACCTTATGTTAAAAAACCCAGACATATCCAGGCAGTGGTGGCGCGAATGCCTTTTAATCCCAGCACCCCAAGGCAGAGGTAGGTGAGTTGGAGGTCAGCCTAGTGTACAGAGTTCCAAGACAGCCAGAGAGCTGTTACACAGAGAAATCCTGTCTTGAAAAACAAACCAAAAACCCAACGAAAATGGTAAACAACAAAACACACAAAAAAAAACAAACAAAAACCTTGCTGTTTTGGACAAGCCAATGTCTCCCCAAATGCTCTGTTCAATACAACTAATCAGATGGCCCTAGGGGCTGCAAACCCCACTGCTGCTAGGGACTGTTATCCCTAGAGTTTGGTCACCCCTTCTGTGTCAGGATGATGTGCGTTTGTGATCAGGTCTCACCTTGTAACCCTGGCTGTCTGGGAACCAAGTAGACCAGGCTGGCCTCAAACTCAGATCGTCCTGCATCAGCCTCCCAAGTGCTGGGATTAAAGATGTGCACCACCATGCACAACTTCATTCAGTATGGGGGTCTTCAGGGATGCGCCCATTAGCAAGTCATCAAGACTTCATGGCTCACTCCTTGCAGCTTCTCCTGACAAGGAGTAAAATATGGCAGTAGACCCTCGTCCAGGAAACAATGATGTGATGATTTCCAAGCACATATCTGATGATTCCGTGTGGAGCTCAGCCACTGAGTTTCCTGGGCTGAGATCAAAACTTCTTCACTTGTCAATCAATGAGCAGTAACTGGGATGAAGGGGTCCTCCTCCTCCTCCTCCTCCTCTTCCTCCTCTTCCTCCTCCTCCTCCTCCTCCTCCTCCTTGTGTATGTGCATTTGATTTTTATTTTGGGGTGTAGGTGTGATGTGCTCCCACACGAGTGCAGGTCAGAGGACAGTTCATGAGCGTTGGTTTTCCCCTTTCCCCATGTGGGTCCCTGTGGTTGAACTCAGGCTGTCAAGCTTTGGTGGCAGGCGTCTTTACTCTAAGCCACCTCATTGGTCAAAACCCCGGACTTCTTGTATTTCCTTTTATTTATTTTTGAGACAGGTTCTCTCTACGTAGCTCTGACTTTCCTGGAAGTAACTTTGTAGACAAGAGATCTGTTTGCCTCCTGAATGCTGGGATAAAAAGTGTGTGCTACCATGCCAGGCTGGAGTGCTTTTACAGAAGATCCTGCAGTAATGGTTCTCACTTGAGTCTTACTAACCTTTTGGAGTAGAAATTGCTTTGATTCTGGTAGTGTTGCAAATTTTATTAGCATTATGTGTAATATACATAAGTGGCTTGTATCACTGCAGTTGGGATATCATGTATTAGAACACTAACTTAGGTTTTAGATTATTAGCCTCAAAATTGAATTGGTTTCAGGAGAGTACAAATGGTTGTGTATAAGGAAAAGAACACGGGCTAGTAGCGTTATCTGTAGGAGGAAGAAAGCCTGAATGATTTAGCTTCCCAGACCCTGTTTCACTGGTGTGGTGAGAGAACTGTTGGGGCAAGCCTGTGAAAGGACTCAGGAGTACCATGCCGGGCAAGCCTTTTGCAGCCCCCACTCTCCTGGGTAAGTCATCCGTGTGGCAGGCAGCGGGTAGCCCAAACTTCATTCTTCTTGAGGCCATGCTTTTGGGCAGGGTGTTGGGGCCATTATGAGATACTTCATTATACTGGGTAGTTGTGTTGCATGCCTTTACAGGCTGATCTCTGTGGGTTCAAGGCCAGCCTGGTCTACAGAGCTAGTTCTAGGATAGCAAAGACTACACAAAGAAACCCTGTCTTGAAAGTCAGTGTTAGCTTGTTATTCCTTTATTATTAACTATTTTAGAGAGAAAAAATTATACATGGCTAAATGTGTTATGGGATAGAATACAGAGTTTATATGGATATTTAAAATAAAATTAAGACTTAAAAACTTCTACCATGGTTGAGGTCTTGATGCTTTAAGAATATTGATTCACTGTGTTTTAAGAAAATAAAGCTGTAGGTGGTGGCACATGCTTTTAATCCTATCACTGGGGAGGCAGAGGCTGGGGGACTCTTGAGTTAGAGGCCAGCTTGATGATGTTCATAGTAGCACTCTTTCTCAAAGCATACATAAATGAAAATGTTGAATAGAAAAAACAAAAAGAAAACTGAAGAAACATGAGCTCAAGCAATGGTATCTGTAAGACATTGCAGTTCCTCTCGGGGTGTCATCGGAACCCCTCAGTGCCTGTTTCTGAGTTGCAGTTCTCTCTGCCTTTGTAACCTTTTTGGTGACTGCTCAGCTTCTCCTTTAAGCTTTCTGAAAAGCCATTGTCCAGTGGTTTTGCTTATTCAATCTCTGGCTAAATTTTCTTTATATTGATTTGCTCTCCAGTTTGCTGACTGGTATGACTTGCTCGTGACAGCTAATTGCTCCTTTGTCTCTCATCTGCTTAGCATTGACCTGGTGGCCTTGCTCCAGAAGCCTGTCCCTCCCACTCAAGCCACAGAAGCCAGCTCCTTTGAAACGTCCCAGCAGCAGGGCTTTGGTCAAGCGCTCGTCTTCACAAATTCTCAACACAACAATCAGACGGTACCAGGGACTGGTAGCTCCACTTCTGCCAACGCCTATCCACCTCAGAGCTTGGTAACTCATTTTATTTCAAGTGGGGGTCTTCAGGGATGTGCCCATTAGCAAGTCATCAAGACTTCATGGCTCACTCCTTGCAGCTTCTCCTGACAAGGAGTAAAATATGGCAGTAGACCCTCGTCCAGGAAACAATGATGTGATGATTTCCAAGCACATATCTGATGATTCCGTGTGGAGCTCAGCCACTGAGTTTCCTGGGCTGAGATCAAAACTTCTTCACTTGTCAATCAATGAGCAGTAACTGGGATGAAGGGGTCCTCCTCCTCCTCCTCCTCTTCCTCCTCTTCCCCCTCTTCCTCCTCCTCCTCCTCCTTGTGTATGTGCATTTGATTTTTATTTTGGGGTGTAGGTGTGATGTGCTCCCACACGAGTGCAGGTCAGAGGACAGTTCATGAGCGTTGGTTTTCCCCTTTCACCATGTGGGTCCCTGTGGTTGAACTCAGGCTGTCAAGCTTTGGTGGCAGGCGTCTTTACTCTAAGCCACCTCATTGGTCAAAACCCCGGACTTCTTGTATTTCCTTTTATTTATTTTTGAGACAGGTTCTCTCTACGTAGCTCTGACTTTCCTGGAAGTAACTTTGTAGACAAGAGATCTGTTTGCCTCCTGAATGCTGGGATAAAAAGTGTGTGCTACCATGCCAGGCTGGAGTGCTTTTACAGAAGATCCTGCTGAGATAAAAACTTCTTCACTTGTCAGTCAGCAGTAACTGGGATGAAGGGTCCTTCTTGTTAATGATTTTTGAAAAAACTTTTCCTTCACTTCTATTTATTATGAGTGTGCTTGCGGGTAGGCCAGTGTGTACACCACGACCCTCTTGAAGAGGTCAGAGACAGCTTGTAGGAGTCAGTTCCCACTCTATACTGTGTGGGCCATCTTGGCAGCCCAAATGGTTATTTTCCCCTAGATTTCATTTCAAGGTCTGTTTCTGTATTGAATATGTTCTAAAATTTTTCTTTTCAAATTGAATAAAATGCAGGTGTTTGTCTTATCTGTCCAGGTGTTCCTACTTGGCACTTCTCTTCCCTGAAATACACTCCTTTCTTTTAAATTGCCAAAGTAATATGACAGAGGTCCTCACTTCAGTATGTTTTCCTTAAAATAGTGCCACCCACTGTTAGAGAGGCACAGTGACTGTGGCTCCTCAGTGCTTTTTTTGTTTGTTTTTGTTTTTCGAGACAGGGTTTCTTTGTAGCTTTGGAGCCTGCCCTGGACTAGCTCTGTAGACCAGGCTGGCCTCCAACTCACAGAGATCCACCTGGCTCTGCCTCCTGAGTGCTGGGATTACAGGTTTGTGACACCACTGCCCGGCTATTCCTCAGTGCTTTTGCAATGACTTCCATTGGTTAGGAAGAAGAATTCTGGGATTGGTAGTGAAGAAGACAGGCAGGTGGGGCTGTAAGCTTGGAGTGCAGCCTGTGGAGGAATGTAGCTCCAGGAAGATGGCTGAAGTCTGTTGTAATGCAAAGTAAATACAGAGGGAATCCTAATCAGTGTGCTTCCTCTGCCTTCCCATTAGCTGCTGATCCAGTATTTCTCACCTCTAGAGTCTCTTCTTGGTCACTGAGTCCAAGATGGAGCTCGACCATCAAGTCTGTTTACACTAGAATCAATAGCTCAAGACACTATAGTGAAAGCTATTTAGCATTATATTGGAGCCGTGGTTCTAAAAGTTGCTACTATTTATAATCCTTGGTGAAATTAAATAAACAACAGTTTACTAAGAATAGTAAAAATAGGCTAACATAAGGCAGAATGAGACAGTGGTATTAGGACTTGGACTCGGTATCTTATTGGTTCTGTGAAGTAGATGGAATTGAGACTTACTGAGTGTTACAGAGAGCAAAGCAGTGGTTGTAGAGAAAAGGTATTTGATAATAGTAGCTGGTGGATGGATGGTGGATGCTGTGTCAGTGAGAAGAATAGCCCTTGGGTAGACTTAAGCCCGATGGGCTTGAGCAGGGCTTTGAAGGCAAAATAACATTGGCACAAATGTGCTAAGAGGCAGGAGCTGTGATTGATGGCCAGAGCTGCCCATGACCTAGTGTATTTTTCTCACAGTAGAGAACTCTGAATTTTCCAAGTGGCCTGTTCCACACCTTAGAATACCGATAATAGTCAGGCATGATGGTGCATGCCTTTATCTCCAGCACTCAGGAGGAAGAGGCCCAGTGATCTCATGAGTTTGATTGCCCCCCCCCCCCCCCCAATTTTTTCCTCTCCTTTGATTTAACTTCTGTAAGATGCACACACTCAGGCTGGAAAGATGGCTCAAAAGTTAAGAGCACTGATTGCTCCTCCTGAGGTTCTGAGTTCAATTCCCAGCCACCACATGGTGGTTCACAACCATCTGTAATGAGATCTGGCGCCCTCTTCTGGAATGCAGACATACATGCAGACAAAAAAAATAGCCTCTGGAGGAGGGAAGCATTGTTTTTTGTTTTTTCTTACTTACAGAGAATGATTGGTGTTCTTGGTCATCTGAACAACCTGAGCATAGTACTGTTGGGGCATTTCCTCAGCTTCTGCATGTTTCAGTGTCTGGCATTAGAATGTGAGCTTTCGACATTCACTTCAGTTGAACATTGCAGGGAACGCTCAGAACTGACCTCTGCTATTTCTGTCATTCAAGATCACTACTGTTTGCAGGTTATGGAAGTTTTGTGTTTGGTCTATCCAGCATATTTTTGTCATTTAGTGGTTTGTTTCTTAATAGTTTATTTTTGGATTGGAGAAAAGGCTCAGATGCCGGGCGGTGTTGGCGCACGCCTTTAATTCCAGCACTCGGGAGGCAGAGGCAGGTGGATCACTGTGAGTTCAAGGCCAGCCTGATCTCCAAAGCGAGTTCCAGGAAAGGCACAAAGCTACACAGAGAAACGGTCTCAAAACCGGAGAGAGGGAGAGAGGGAGAGAGGGAGAGAGAGAGGGAGAGAGGGAGAGAGAGAGGAGAGAGAGAGAGAGAGAGAGAGAGAGAGAGAGAGGGAGAGAGAGAGAGGGAGAGAGAGAGAGGGAGAGGGAGAGAGGGAGAGAGAGGGAGAGAGAGAGGGAGAGAAGGCTCGGATGATAAAAAGCAGTTACTGCTCTTACAGAGGACCCAAGTTTGATTCCCAGCACGCATGAATTAAAAATAATAAATGGATACTCATAAATAAAACAATTTTTTTCAAGGTTGTAGTACATGTTTTGTTTTCTAAACCTCACATCAGAACCAGGGAGGAACGTTGCTTTATTTTGTTGATTGTTAAGGCATAGTTGCATTTTCACGGACTGTTCTCTGAAGCCAGTTTTGCCTGTTCAGATGATCCAAGGTGCAGTGTTCTAGACCACTGTTTGCAAGCCTGAAGTGAAAGAAAGCTCAGGGCTTGCTCTCTCCCTGTCTTCACAGTCATCCGTCCTGGGCTCAGGGTTTGGAGAGCTGGCACCATCAAAGATGGTGAACCTCTCCAGCTCCCAGATTCTAGACAAGTTGAAAGCACCCAGTTTGAGCCCGTTCGCTGCCACGTCAAATGCACAGCAGAACAGTACAAGTCCCCCAGCCACTACTGCTTCTTGGGACCTCAAGCCTTCAGCATCCCAGTCCTCAG
Source organism: Onychomys torridus (assembly GCF_903995425.1). Taxonomy (NCBI): domain Eukaryota; kingdom Metazoa; phylum Chordata; class Mammalia; order Rodentia; family Cricetidae; genus Onychomys; species Onychomys torridus. The sequence continues at coordinate 62,782,796 of NC_050444.1, read as the reverse complement.
TCCTCAATCATTTTGGTAAGTATATTTTCTGTGCTGCTTTAGTATAATGAGTCGTTCAGCAGAACATGTTATATGTGAGCAGTATGGAGGAACTCTTAAAATCCATGCAGCTTTGGAAAATGGAGTTAGTCGTCTTACTGTCCAGTGCCTACATTTCTTTATTGTACAGTTAACAGGAGTAGAGAGATTCCTGGCTAGAAGGGCAGAAATGGTGTATGGTGGTTCATGCCTGGAATTCCAACAGGCAGGAGAGGGGAGGGAAGAGGATCACCACAAGCTTGAGACCAACCCAGTACAGAGGAAGAACCTGTCACAGAAGCTGCTGTGGGCCTGCTTGTTAACATGCCTTGATCTCCGAACTTGGGAGGGAACTGGTCTCTATCAGTTAGATGAACTCAGCTGGTCTGAGTTGCAGGGCTATATAATGAGAGCCTATCAAAAAATTAAAAATAACAAGAGGAAAACCAAGCAAGTGGGACTAGAGGAGTGAAAGAGCGGGTCCTGGTTGGTCTTTCAGAGGACCTGGGTTGGAATCCCACCTTCTCCGTGGCCTTGCTCAACAACCGTCTGTAGCTCCAGCGTCAGGTAATCAGTGCCTGTTCTAGCCTTTGTGGGCACGTCACACAGCGCACAGAGCAAAAGTATAATTACTTAAGCAAGTAGGGAACCAAACGAAAAGACAGAAGGTAAGTAAACGCGTGCTAGGGGAATATGAACATTAGTTTGCAACACTGACTAAAGACGCCTTAGAGTAATATGGAGTGTCACGCAGTCACTTTCTAAGGGTGTTGGGTACAGCTCAGAGGTAGAGTGCTTGGTTGCTGTGTGAGGCCCTGGGTTTTAACCACACACTACAGAGGGAAAGAAAGCCCACCAGAGCTAAGATGCATCCTCATTCAGTCCTTTGTGGAATCCAGCATGATTTGGTCAAGCTTTACTTTCTGCTATAGAGGGAGCATGTGTAAACTTGATGTTTTCTGAACAAAACTCCACTGAAGTCATTTCCAGTTACAGTCCTGTCTGTGAAAGCTTATATAGGAGAGGACAGAGGGGTTGCTTCATAAATGACTTGCCGTGCTCAAAAGTAATGTCTGTGATGGCTACTCCTTTGGCTCTCTTGGAAGCTGGATTCATAGCCACCCTCTGTCTGACAGAGCATGATTACAGATTTGCTAAGGAAACGTGTTAAGCACAAACCATGCTTGTCTAGACATCCTAGGACAGCAAGCTACTCTTCCTGGTTAATGTGTTGATGCCTTGTGCCTTCCACATACAAACGTTGATGCTGGGTCCAGCTAGCATTCAAACATACCATCAAATATTATCAAATAGCGATAAGCCTCTTCTGTTATCTTTCCCTTGCATAATTAATAAATAAGTTTATGGATAGAAGCGTGTTGTTTTGTTTCCATGTTCTCTATGAAGCCTAACTTTTTGGTACATGCCTCATTCTAAGTTGAAAATGAACTCATTTAAATAGGATGTGCTACTTTTATTTTAAAACAGGGCTGTGTTGCTCAGGCTGGCTTTAGCACACAACACTCCTGTCTGGCCTCTGGCACTCTAGGATCATAGGCATGCATCCTAACACTAGGGGAGTTTGCATTTCTGTTCTGTTTGGTTTTTAGCAGGGTTTCTCTGTGTAGCTCTGCCTGTCCTGGAACTCGCTCTGTAGACCAGGCTGGCCTCAAACTCACCTGTCCCTGCCTCCCAAGTAATGAGATTAAATGTATATACCACCATCACCTGGCAGTCTGCATTTCTTTTTTTTTCTTCTTCTTTTTTGGTTTTTTGAGGCAGGGTTTCTCTGTGTAACTTTGTGCCTTTTCCTAGAACTCACTTGGTAGGTAGCCCAGGGTGGCCTCGAACTCACAGAGATGCGCCTGGCTCTGCCTCCCGAGTGCTGGGTTTAAAGGTGTGCGCCACCACCGCCCGGCTGATTTCTATTCAATAAAACTAGAAAAGGTTTTTTGGGTTTTTTTGTTTTGTTTTTTAATTGTAATTGGAGCCTGGCAGTGGTGGCACACACCTTTAATCCTAGCACTCAGGAGGCAGAAGCAGACAGATCTCTGAATTCAGGGAGAGCCAGGTAGGTCTACACAGAGAATCAATCTCTCTCTCTCTCTCTCTCTCTCTCTCTCTCTCTCTCTCTCTCTCTCTCTCTCTCCTGCCCCCAAATGCAATTGGCATGTTCTAGTAATTGATCTAGTTGTATTGAGAAAAGTATACTAGATTCATTCATTACCATTTTGTTTTTATAGCTTATCCACATAATACCAGTATGAAAAAAATAGACTGTATACGCTGAGTTCAGTGCTCTAAAGATGAGGGACGATGCTCTCTGCACATTAAAATGAAGGAGCCTTTAATCCCAGCACTCGGGAGGCAGAGCCAGGCGCATCTCTGTGAGTTCGAGGCCAGCCTGGCCTACAGAGTGAGTTCCAGGAAAGGCTACACAGAGAAACCCTGTCTCAAAAAACAAAAAACAAAACAAAAAAAGAAGCAACCTCTGAAAAGGAAATAAAGATATATAATTACGTCTGTGTGGTTTTTTGATAATCAAGAATGACAGCAGCAGGGGAAGAGTTGTTTGTTACACATGTTCTTTACAGCTTGTGATATTACACGTAATGTGTAGAAAGAAAAGTAGTTTTTAAAGGTAGGTACCAAATTGATGGCTGGGGAGATGGCTCAATTTGTGCAGTACCTGCTGTGTGAGGAGGAACATCTGTGCTTGGCTTCTCAGCACCCACGTCAAAGCTGGGTGCAGTGGTATACGTCTGTAATCCTAGCACTGAGGAAGCCAACAGGGTTAACCCCTGGAGCTCACTGCCTAGCAGAATGGGGAGTTCCTCCAGGTTCAGTGAGAGACCTTGTCTCAATAGAATAAGGTAGAAACTCTGGAAAACATTTTAGTGGTGACCTCTGGCTGCACACAGAGAAATAGCAAAATTGATAAAATAATAAGCATCTAAATCTGTTAGCCAGTGGACAGGTGTGTGTAGCCCTTCCATAGATGTCTCTACTTTATCTCTTCTGCATGAGATGTAAGAAACAAACCATTCAGTCCCCTTTCCAGTCACCAACTGGATTTATTTCCTTTTCCTCCTCTTCCTCCCTTCACTCTTTCAGATAGATTCAGAACACCTGGTAGTGATGGAAGCCTCCTGAAAAAGTAAAGCTATAGACATCCAGATGTTGGAGAATTTTGTTCACTGTTTCTTTCTACATTTCATAGACTTCAAATCTCAGCCCGAGCCATCCCCAGTCCTTAGCCAGCTGAGCCAGCGACAGCAACAGCAGAGCCAGGCAGTCGGTGTTCCTCCTCCTGGTTTGGAGTCCTTTCCTGCCCAGGCCAAACCCCGAGAGTCCGCCCCTGGAGATGGTCCTGCTACTGTCAACAGGCTTTTGCAGCTTCCCAATATGGCTGTCGAAAACATTGTATCTGCCCACCAACCCCAGCCCAAACACATCAAACTCCCCAAGCGTCGGATACCCCCAGCTTCCAAGGTAGGCATTCTGTTCCAAAATTCATGTTTCTTTCACACTAGCTCAAGTGTTGGAAAACTTAATATTAGACATTGGGATACGGTGTCTTAAAGCGTAGCACATCATCACTTGGGAGGATTTGGCCATTTCTTGGGCACTAGGCTAATTATTAGAGTGAATTCATGCTGGGAGACAGAGCCTCTTAGTTCCAGTACAGACCCAAGGGTCTAATTGAAAGCACTCTTGTTATTGTGTATGATATCTCATGGTTGGGAGGTGTGTGATTACCTAACCAGCTAGCTTTAATCACTGCTGTGTCCTCCTGTACCAACTACCATGACACATCCCCCAGCACGCTACAGCCATTTATAATACTAATGTGGACCATCCATTGTTTAAAAGGTTCTGTTTCTCTTCTTCCTTTTTCTCACCGTTTATTTGACAGTGCAGCCCACAGAAGCCACTTGCTTGCATCTGTTTGTAAGCCTTGAGACCTGGAGCCCCTGCCCTCTATTCCTGACAGAGCTTTGCTTTTCCAGGTTCCCGCTTCAGCAGTGGAAATGCCTGGTTCTGCAGATGTCACAGGATTAAATGTTCAGTTTGGAGCCCTGGAATTTGGATCAGAACCATCGCTGTCTGAATTTGGGTCAGCAGCTTCAGCCAGTGAAAATAGTAATCCGATTCCTATCAGCTTGTACTCGAAGTCTTTAAGGTACACACCTCACAGTTTAGTTGTGACTGAACATAGTCCTTGCACAACAGAGTCTAAGCCTCTGGTGAAGACAATCTAATCTGGTTTTGTGTGGCTCCCAGTGTGCTTAGTTTCCCAGACACTTGCTGTGGCACACACTCGCTTTTCTCCGGTCAAAACTTGTCTCATCTACATGTGCCATGTAACTAGAATCATGTAAGATGTGGCTTTTGCATCCCTTAGCTTTTACTTAAAAGTTTTCAAAGGTCATCCATACTGTGTGTGGGCTTCTGTTGCCAAGCATTTCACTGAGCAAATGTGATACATTCAGAGTTGGGAGACATTTAAGTTCTTTTCTCTTTTTGCTTGTGGTGAATCATATCGCCATGTTACAAAGTTCCTGGTAGCAGAACTATTGAGTCATGCCATAAGCATCTGGAGATGGTCAGACTCGTACAGTATCTATCAGTAGCACATTACACTCGCCCAGTGACCCACAGCACTCCAACACTTCATTTTGATTCAGTGGACTATTTTGCAAATACAGAGATTTGGGATTGTTTCATTAGTTGTCTAGAGGGAAATGCTGATACATTAAACTGTGATGCAACTTTGTAGTTAATGTCACTTTAGAGTGTTATACTGAGTTGGTCTGTAGGTGAAGCTGTCATATGCTGCCAGGGTCCGTCTGACACCGTGTACTCTTTTTCAGTGACCCTTTGAATGCCTCTTTACCAATAACCAGTGCTGTACAGAATCCCACCTACACAACTTCAGTCATTACCTCCTCCAGCCTGACCAGCTCGTCCTTGAGCTCCACTAGTCCAGTAACGACGTCTTCCTCTTATGACCAGAGTTCTGTGCATACCAGGATTGCATACCAAAGCTCTGCCAACCCACCAGATTCAGCTCCAGGCTCTGTTGCTGTAAGTGCTTCTCCTGCTTTCTGTGTTTAGGATATTCCCCTGGGAACTTAGTGTGCAGTTTGGCAAATTATGCTTTAACATTTATTTATTAGCGAGGCAGTGGTACTGCACGCCTTTAATCCCAGCATTCAGGAGGCAGAAGCAGGCAGATCTCTGAGTTTGAGGCCAGCCTGGTCTGCAGAGCAAGTTCTAGGACAGCAAATGTTGAACAGAGAAGTCATGTCTCAAAAAATGAGAGGAAAAAAAAATATTTAGTGTGTGTGTGTGTGTGTGTGTGTGTGTGAGAGAGAGAGAGAGAGAGAGAGAGAGAGAGAGAGAGAGAGAGAGAGAGAGAGAGAAAGAAATACCCACATGTGGAAGTCAAGACAACGACTTGCAGGAGTTGTTCTTTCTTTAACTTGTGTCCCAGGGATGTAACTCAGGGCATCAGGCCTGGCCGCTGGTGCCTTTGCTCATGGAGCCATCTTTTTTTGAGCTGAGGACTGAACCCGGGGCCTTGAGCTTGCTAGGCAAGTGCTCTGCCACTGAGCTAAATCCTCAGTTCCTTCCAGGGCTATCTTGCTGGCCCATTGTAGTAGCTTGGGGGAAAGGACTTTCTGTTTATCAAAACAGTAGTGGTACTTTACTCCCCAGCCTGTGGTGCCAGATGTGAACCGTTTCCTGTGGAACAATCATCAAGTCCAGTCAGAAAAGCATTAGTTATCCCCATAACAGGCTTATCATTATTAACCAGTGGGTTCTTCTTGCCTGGCTGGTCTGAATTATTATATATAAGGTCCACAGCCAAGTAAGACAATTGATAACATGTAGAACCATAGTAATAGGGTCTTAGAATCCTGCTCTAATAGTTTCAACAGTAATGAAACTAGCTTGTATTGTTTTGGGGCGCTGAGGGTTGTTCTGTAAGTCTGTGTGTTAAATCTCTCTCTGTCCTTTGTAGAACGGACATGGTGGTGGCCGAAGTCAGCACACAGTAGACGGTAAGTATGTTCTCATTACAACTGGTGGAGAACAAACAGAAAGTTTGGCTAACATAATTTGAAAACCACCAATTGATCAGCGGTTCATTCTCCAAAGTCTGTACTTGACATTTTCCTTGGAATCCACTTTTGTTTCCTTTTGAGATCGTCTGCCTTGTAGCTCTGGCTGACCTGGAGCTTGCTATGTAAACCATGCTGGCCTCCAACTCGAAGAGCTTTGCCTGCCTCTGCCTCCTCTACGCCAGGATTAAAGATGTGTTACTGCCACACCACACCCCAAAACTTGTTGTTTTGAGAGGGTGTTTTATTCACTGTATCCTAGGCTGGCCTCAGACTTCCCAGATAATAAAATGTGAAGTATCTGGGACCCCAGCGTGCATGTCAGACTCCCTTCTTGAGCTGCTCTTGCTCACTCTCCTGCTCCTTTTTCAAGAGAACATTTCTCTGAGACTTTTGTAAAATCAACTTGGGTTGCGTTGGTGATTTTGGCCTCTTAATCTAGGGTCAGATACTTCTGGGATGCTTCATCTTCAGAATCAGACACTAATTCTGTCAAGTCACCTCAAACCCACCTTCCCCGACCCTAGCCTTTCTTTTCCTACCAATTAAACTAAGATTGGCAGCAGTCTTCTCCCGATCACCGGAGGTGACACTCTAGTGACAGTATTTCACTCTAACTGGTAATCTTTCTTGACTTTTCCAGACAGGGTTTCTCTGTGTAGCCCTGGCTGTCCTGGAACTCCCTCTGTAGACCAGGCTGGCCTCAAACTCATCTGCCTGCCTCTGCCTCCGAAGTGCCGGTCGGTGTTAAAGGTGTATGCCACCACTGCCTGGCAAACCTGTAATCCTTTATACAAGACCAAACCAAACTAAACAAAAAACCAGACCCTGTTTTCAGTTCTATTCCAAATTATGAATTAGAAGTCATCATTAGCCTAGTAATCTTTTCCACAATCCTATCATATCTAGGCTGAAATGGTTTCAACTAGACCCAACTTGGAAAAATTAAAGCCTACTCCTCCATTACCCATATAGGATTGGATTATTGCCGTTTTTCCATACAATCCATCTCTTCACGCTCCTTAACCCAATAATTAACATCCTAACAACTTCAGTATTTATCCCCTTTCCTTTTGAGTTGACATTGATTACTTTCCTCTCATAAACAGGAATTAAAATACCCATTGTACTGTTTATATCGTCTATAATCCTTCTGTCACGTGAGGCCTCTGATTGCTGATATGATTTGTACCAAATGAATCATCGCAACATAGCAGCAGTAGCTGGAACAGCCCTACCCAGTTTATTATCTCCATGTGTCTACTTTATGTCCCCACATTCACTCTTTCTAGCAACCAACAACATTCAAAGTTCTAATATTCGTTCAGTCAGTAGAGTGCCTACCTAGCCTATATGTAGCTCTGAGTTCAGTCTCTAGGACCACATACGACCAAGTGTACGGGCAGAAGCCTGTAATGGTAGCACTTGAAGGCATGAGAATCAAAAGTTCATGGATGTGGTGGCATACAGTGTCATTCCAGCATTTAGGAGAGTTCAGAGTCATCCTTGCTTACTTAGAAGTTCATGGTTGGCCTGTGCTACATGAGACTGTCTCAGAAAGAAACAGAATTGACCAAGCTGCAGGTCAACCTGTCTCCTGCCCGCTTTCAACTCCCCTTGTTAGAGCGGAGTGGGCCTCACAGGGAGTTCTGCACGAAGGAAAAGACGATGATGTGTTTCCAAGCACATATCTGATTTATGTGTGGAGGACAGTCAAGCTGAGTCTTTTCCGATGGTTGTCGTTGTGTCCATGTCGTCTCTGCTCTGTGGTTGGTTTTCTGAAACACACCCCAAGGAAGTTCCTGCCGTGCCTTTGCAAGTGCCTTTGCAAGTGGACGCTGGTGTGAATTCTTCCTGCTGGAGAGAGGACAGCCCACCCTCCCTCCCACCCAACCTTCCTTCCTCTCTTCCTTCCTCCCTCCCTCCCTCCCTCCTTCCTCCCTCCCTTCCTCCCTCCTTCCTTCCTTCCTTCCTTCCTTCCTTCCTTCCTTCTTTCCTTCATTTCCCCTGAAGTGCAGTGCTCTCTGGCAGCCCGGGCCTTCACTGCTTTCCAGAGGATGGAAGCGCCCTGAGGAGCCCTTGCCTATCTGCTCTCCACTCTCTTGGCCATGCTTCTGAAGGGAAATTGTCTCACTACATACACATCACTTTTGGCCCATCTTTCCTGGGGGCCTGTGTCCAGTTCGTGAAAGTGGGGTTAATCTGTCCACATCGAGATGGCTTATGATTGGGTCATTTTCGGTTCTTTCTTCAAACCCTCCCTTCACATCTGGTTATGTAGTCTTATCTGCAAGAAATGCAGCTGTCTGCTGACGTGCTTAGGCGCTGTCCTAGGAGATGTAATGTGGTATATCGTATCTGAACGTGACCAGATAGGGACTGTATCTCCGGTACCAAGGGTGGTTTCTGAGGTTGAAGAGGTGCGTTTCTTGCAGCTACTTCATCTGTGCCAGCTCCAAAGACGACAACGATGACGACAGACGCCCCAGGCCTCCCGGCTATGGGCTCTCTTCCCAGCACCACCTCGTGCACTGCTCTGCTGCCTGCCTCGTCCCAGCACGCTGCCACTTTGCCCTCCTTGTCCCAGTCTGGTGATGTGTCCAGCAGCCCCCTTTCTCAGCTCAGCAGGTATGTGGGGGGCAGCAAGAGAAGAAAGGGGATGGAGATGCCATGAACAAACCCACTTGTCACCTCTGGTGGAGTGTGCAGGCTTTGGTTGTAGTCCACTGGCTTGCGCTTTGGCCTGGTCCCATCCCAGCAGCCCTAACTGTTTCTAATGTTCCTGCTAGTGGAATCCAAACCCTCCTGATCAGGAATGGGACCACATGCAGATACTTAATGCCTTGCCTGGCTCCAGTTCTTGGCTGTAATGTGGAATAAGAATGATGTGTGTCTGACTTACCTTTGCCCTGATTCCAAAGATAAATTATTGGAAGAGGTTACATACAGGAAATGGAATTGGCTTGTTACCTATACCTTCTGGGTAGAGGTCTTTGATCCATTTATTTCAGAGCAAACCTGGTTGATTCAAACTCTGGATCTGATTGGAATTTAAGCTGGACTCTAGGTGTGGGCCATACACAGAACCTCATGTGACTCAGTCTTCTGAGCTCTCTAGTTAGCAGTCCGGCTTTACTCTTCTTATAGCCAAAAAAGGTAATGATTTATTGAAGCTAGGGTGTGTCAAATGTCATGATGTATGGCCCTGTAGATCATTTTTGACCACAAGTAGGATTCTAAGGGCATGAACTGTGATGCCCAGCCAGACGTCCTCAGGGATAGGATTGACCTTAATGATAGCCTATCAAACCAGGTAGGTCCTGCTCCTGAGGAAAACTCTGTTTTATTTTCTAGCTCCCTCTCCAGCCACCAGAACAGCCTGCCCTCTGCACATGCAGCACGTCCCGCAAGCACACCACACACTGTAAGTGCCCAGCCCTGCTGCACAGTCCCCCCAACCGCCCTGAGTAGTGGGCAGAGAGGTGCATTTTGTTCTCGGGTGACCCAGGCTCTCATAGTTCATTGCCATGGACTCCTGGGCTTTTTCTCGAGATGTCAGGGCTATGCTTGCTGTCAGGGACTTGGAGTGTGCTCTTTCCTTACAGGATACGACTAGTCAGCAGGGATGGTTTCGTTTCTTACGATTTTTCTTATTTTACACTTATGTTTTTCTTGGTTGAAGAATAGATTTGTTTCTAATTTCTGTCTGCAGATAACTCTTATTGTCTTGCCTCTTGGCCTAAAAGATTATTAAGTTGCATTCCATTGTGTATGAATGTCATTGGGACTTTGCTAGTGTTTGTGATTAGGTGTCCTGTTGACTGACAGGTTAGAGACAAACAGTTTGAGGAATGATGATTTCAGAAGATCAAGAAATCCAGGCCAGGAGAGTTTCAAATTGGAGGGGTCAGCTATATGTGTGTGTGTGTGTGTGTGTGTGTGTGTGTGTGCGCGCGCGCGCGCTCACACACCTGTTACCCACAGAGGTCAGGAAGAGGGTATTAAATTCCATGGATTTAGAGCTACAGATGACTGAGACACCAGGTGTGTGCTAGGGACCAAATCTAGGTCCTTTGTAAGAGTAGCCAGTGCTTTTCATCACTGAACCATCTCTGTAGTGTGCATCTGTCTGTATGCATCTGTCTGTGTCTGTGTGTGACTGCTGGTGCCCATAGAATCTAGAAACAGTATTGGATCCCCTGGAGTTGGCATAACAGTTGGTTGTGAGCCTTCTGATACGGGGGTTTGGAACAGAACTCTGCAAGAGCTGTACGTGTTCTTGACCACTGAGCCATCTCTCCAGTACCCTATAAGTAGTTTGTTTTTAGTAAGTGTATTCAGATACATCTCTTCTCTCCGTCTCCAAAAACAGATTCTCAATATCTTGTCTAGGAGAGCAAATTTCCCTTTCCATGGGGCTAGTTACACTTCTGATTTGCTGTTTTTGTGGTACTGGGTAGAAGCAGAGACACTTGCCCTCTAGAAGAGCTGTCTGTGCTCTTAACTGCTGGGGTTTATGTTTGAGACAGTCTCAGACTGGTCTGGAGCTCAATCTGTAGACCACGGTGGCCTGGAACAACTCCCAGAGATCCACCTGCCCCTGTCTCTGAAGTGTTGGGAATAAAGATGTGTGTTATCATGAACAGCCCAGTTTTAGTAGTCTTGGTGTTCGAGTCCTGGTAGCTGAATCTGGCCCTATAGCCAGAGGCTACACTGCCCCTAAGACAGAGTGACTCACTGTCCTGTAGTCACTGCTAGTGTTGGTGTTTCCCACTGCCCGGGTAGTAGTGCCCACTGCCCTGGAGCGTCCTAGCTGGACAGCTCCATCTTCCTTGCTGTGAAATCCACACGTCTCGGCTTTGTTTTGCCAGCATGCCAGTGTGGAGAGCACCCCGTCATCAGCCACCTTCTCAACAGCAGCAACCTCTGCCCCAAGTGCCCCATCCTCGGGGGTCATCTTGCCTGGAAGCAGCCTGTGCCTGGGTGGGACCACTGTGAGCGTGCCCAGCAACAGTACCAGGGCCACAGCCTTGGTGACCTCAGGTATGTACTCCAAGCCCCTTACCTGCACCCTAAACAGTGATCTTCCAGACCTCTGCCTACACCCCCAAACAGCTGAGCCACCCCATGGTGAAGTGAGTGATTTTTTTTTTTCCGCCTTGTAGGCAAAGCACCCCCAAACCTGCCTCAAGGGGTGCCTCCTCTGCTACACAATCAGTACCTCGTGGGCCCTGGAGGACTGCTTCCTGCTTACCCGGTGAGCATGTAGTAGAAGTGGTTGGCTCAGACGCTGGTACCTTGCAGGACCTGGTAAGGGTTTGTGAGTTAGGCCAGAGCTGCCCACCTGAGGCAGCTCATCTCTCTTTGTCTCTGTCCACCTAATACCTGATGTGTCTTCCTCCTTCTAGACTCTACGTAGACAGGATCTTTTCCTATAGCACCTGACCCAGGTCCTATTCTTGAGTGTGTCTGTTTTGGCCCCCGAGATGGCTTTGGTGTGTGGTCCCTAACGTATCCACTGGTTCTCCTGCAGATCTACAGTTATGATGAGCTCCAGATGCTGCAGTCACGGCTGCCGATGGTGAGTGCAGACTGGCCTCGTGGACCTGGGCACCTGGCTCAGGCCTCCACCTTTCCTTGCTTGACTGCTACCAAGTGTGGATTGCAGGACCTCAGCTATGGGACTCCCGCATAGCAACTTTGAGAAGCTATGTCTGGGGGTGCTCTGCTTGATTTGAGCAGTTCTTTTGGCAGATAAGGGAGCAGTGCTTATCCTGGGGAAATATGAGACTTTAGACAAGAGCAAATGGAAGCCATGCCCCAAATCCAATCTAGTCCCTTGTTTTCCTGCTCCATTCTGTGGTGGAGCACACACCTTTAATCCCAGCACTAGGGTGGCAGAGGCAGGAAGATTTCTGACTTCAAGGCCAGCCTGGGCTACAGAGTGAGTTCCAGGCAGCCAGGACTGTTACACAGAGAAACCCTGTATTGAAAAACAACAACAAAACTATGAACAGCTGAACATGGAGGCACATTCCTATAATCCCAGCATTCGGCTGAGTTCAAGGCCAGCCTAGGCTACATGCTAAGCTCCTGTCTCAGAACAAACAAATGGACATCACGTGAGAGTTGCACGTAGAAATTGAATCCTGTCTTCATCTCAGGACCCCAGGGTTCCTTTGGGCGGCAGTGGCTGATGGCCACACTCAGAATGGTGCCCGAAGGGCAGGAGTTGGCTGACTCCTGACTCCAAGTGCCATCTGGGTTAGCTTTTCACCTTTATTTGCAAGAATGCTGGCCCTGGTGCAGTTGGCCTCACTGTTAGCCAGGACAGTCTGTTCTGACTCCGGCTCTAGGGACAAAAGAAAGGGTCTTGTGGCAAAGCCAGTGATAGGCAGGGAAACCTGGAATGGGCCCGCTCCTTCCTTGTGAAGCAGGATTGCCCTCTGCGTAGCTGGTCTCAGCCTGGTATTTTCTAGGGCATCAGTCAGTGACAGGCACAGAATATGGCCTTTCATGTTCCTCAGACACACACACACACACACACACGCCACCCAGAGTGTACAGCTGCAGGTGTACTTCCACTCCTGCTGGAGTTCTTTTCAGAGGCAGAGACTGGCTGAGGGCGTGATGGCTGTAATGTCCTGTGTATGCATGTTTGGCCTGCATGTACATTGGTGTGCCATGTGTGTGCCTGGTACCACAGGGCAGAAGAGGACATCAGATTCCTGGAACTGGTTACATTGTGAACCTCCATGAGTTACTGGTAGAGCAGACAGTTCCCTTGACCTTTGAAAGTTCTTAGAGGACATCTCCAGTGAGCCCACAGTGGAAACAGCTTTCAGCTCTCCCTTGGGTCATATTTCGCCTTCCTTTTGGGCCTAAACCTCTTCCTGCCTTTGGATCTCCTCATCTTCTGTGCAAAGGGCACCCCCTTCTGGGTGTCCTCCCCACCGTTTCCTGTGCCTTTTGGAATTGTAGCTGAGAATTGCATGGGTTTCCTGGAGCTTACCCAGGCTTGTGGTCAGAGGATGCGAGTGCTGTTCCCAGTAGCGGTGATCTTGTGTGGTGTGACCTCAGAACTGGGGCGTCCCAGAACCCTGGGTGGTACCCCAGGGCATGATTTCTTCATCCATAGAGCACAACCTTCTTAGCCTTTGCAGCTGACATTCTTGAGTTTGGCTCTGGGCAGCGTCATTGTTGCTGGGGCTAAATGAATTGGGAGAGACTAGACTGTTAGGGCCTAGACCTGGGTTTCTGTACCCACCTGGCACTGCTCCCTCTCAGGCCTTCCTCCTCTTCCTTTCCAGTGGCTGTTCATTTAGAGTCTCACAGTAAAGACCAGTAGACTTGGTTTGGTCCATAGCGTTTACCAAGTCTCCATATGTGGCGTAAAGACGTGTGAGATTGCTTGTCTGACAAGCATTAGGGTTTGCAGTCTGCCTACATGTTGTCAGCTGAAGCAGGGGTTCCACACTTGAGGGTATTGTCACACCTGCAGCTCTCTGGGACAGCTGCCTGTCATGGGCACTCTGCATGTGGCATCCCCCAGAGTGCCCATGCTTGTTGGGCCTGCTGGATCTGCTCTCTGAGGGTGGGTGAGACCATTTGCTCAGGGAGTCTCCTTGGTCTTTTGTAGGATTACTATGGAATTCCCTTTGCAGCACCCACAGCCCTTGCCAGCCGAGATGGGAGTTTAGCTAATAACCCGTATTCAGGTTAGTTGGGCAAGAGTGGGAGGGACGGGACGGCCGGTAGCTAGTCACAGGCAGCTAGAAGGTGGATGCAGAGGGCTGGGGTACTTGAAGGTGTGAGTGTGTGAGCTGGCAGTTAGTTAGACCTATTCCTGTTTGTAATGACCAGCCTGGTCTTTCCCTGCATATGAGGTTTGGTATTCTTCTAGGTGATGTCACTAAGTTTGGCCGAGGAGACTCTGCATCCCCTGCCCCTCCAACAACACCAGCTCAGGCCCAGCAGGGCCAATCTCAGACCCACCACACAGCACAGCAGCCCTTTCTGAATCCTGCTCTGCCACCCGGCTACAGCTATACCGGCCTCCCCTACTACACAGGCGTGCCCAGTGCCTTCCAGTATGGGCCCACTATGTTTGTGAGTATTTTCTGCAGCTTGTTCCCAGGGCTGGGCTCCTCCAAGCTTGAAAGCCTGGGCATGGTTTCCAGCATCTGTCAGTAGTAGGAGTGTGGCCATCCACAAGCCCCATTGAGTTACATCTGCTCTTGAGGAATGCCCAGGGTCCGATTCCATTCCCCAGCTGCCTTTAGGTTGTCCATCATGGATTCCACTTAGGGAAATCCTGGTCCTCTCGGTTGTAACTTGGTTTTGCTGGAGGCCCTGGCCCAGACTCCCTGGTCTGCTCTTTGCCTTACTCTTACACTCTAACCTCACCTGCTTGTCCACTAGGTCCCACCAACCTCGGCGAAGCAGCATGGCGTGACCCTCAGCACGCCCCCTACCCCCTTTCAGCAGGCCAGTGGCTATGGGCAGCACACGTACAGCACAGGTAAAGGCGGACCCTGTACTGAGAGGCACAGGGTAGGCCAGGCTTGCTTGCTTAGCCCACACATGCCTCTTGTGTCCTGCCATGCTAGGTTATGACGATTTGACCCAGGGGACAGCAGCAGGAGACTACACCAAGGGCGGCTATGGTGGATCATCACAGGCACCCAACAAGTCGGCTGGATCCGGGTCTGGCAAAGGTAGTGTCAACTCCTCTCCAGGACTAGAGCCTGGAATGCTTGTCTCCTACCTATCTGACTCTGAGGCATGGCTACCCTGGGGTTTCAGGAACTGGCCTGAATGCTAGGGGGAACAATTATTTTTGCTCTTAGGAGTATCAGTGTCTTCAGGCACCACTGGCCTACCGGATATGACTGGTTCTGTCTACAACAAGACACAGGTGAGGAGGGTGTACAAAGGTAGGCAGGTGGATGGGAGGGAAGTATAGTTCAGTCTGCCCTTCTCATTGCCATCTTTGTCCTACAGACTTTTGACAAGCAGGGATTTCACGCAGGGACACCCCCACCTTTCAGCCTGCCCTCTGCCTTGGGTTCCACTGGGCCCTTGGCCCCTGGAGCAGCCCCTGGCTATGCACCTGCACCCTTCCTGCACATCATGCCGGCCCACCAGCAGCCTCACTCCCAGCTGCTGCACCACCACCTACCGCAGGATACCCCGGTGAGCGCAGTGATGGAGGCAGCCTCCTTGCCATGGGCATGGGGTTCTGTGCCAGCCTTTATAGCCTGTTCTCCTCTTCCTCCTCAGAGTGGCTCTGGTCAGCGCAGCCAGCCCAGCTCCCTGCAGCCCAAGTCTCAAGCCTCCAAACCCACCTATGGCAACTCTCCGTACTGGACAAACTAGACCCTGAGAAAAAGAGGGTGGGCTCTTGGGCAGGAGAGCACACATGGAGCACATTTCTGGGAACCCGGTGCCCTTTCCTAGAATTCTGAGACATAACTGTCAGCTGAGCCTCTGTGGGAAGGCTGCCTCCCAGACCCACTATTGTATGTAATGTATTTATGTATGTATTTGTAAATGTGATAGAAGCCTGGAGGAGCGGAGGTGTGGCTACCAGGTAGCATAAAAGTGTGCTCTCCTCATCTGGACACCCTCACTGTAGCCAAGTCAGCAAGCCCCACCCCTACCCTTTATGCCTTCCGGCCTTCCACGTGGCTCCCAGCTCAGTGGGCTGCTTGGTGTGCCATAGAAGACTGGTGGTTTGGAGGTTGGGGTCAGGTACCAATGAAGAATCACGACTTTCTTTATCTCATTCCCTGTGAACCATTATGTTTTTCTCCTCTGTAAATGACTTCATACTTGTTTTTGAGCAACTGATCCCCTTGTCATTTGTCATGGTCCCCCTCCAACAAATCTGAATCTGGGACTAGTAGAGATGACCCTACCCAGCACACACCTGTCTGCTGCACAGCATGGCCTTCTGCTTCTGGTCTGCTCCTGCCCCAGGGGCTTGCCTTTGACCAACCATCTAAAAAAGAATCCGAACTGGGTCTCAGAGATGTTTAGCCAGTCAGCTCCCGTGTAAAGAAATCAAAGATCTGCTTCTATCTCAGTGAAAGCCTATCTCCAAACTAAAGGCTCCTCTATCTATACCAGTTGTCCTGAGCCAGGCAGGCAACTGTTTCAGGGTTTTCTCTCACCCAAACTCCACCTAATAAAGTTCTGAGAGCATGCTGGGTCTCTGCGTACTATGACTAAAGATGGTTTGGGAGCATCACTGGACCTCCCAGGGATGGCCACTTGAATTGCTATCTTCTGCGCTGTACTCATGAAACATAATGTGCCTTTTCTGGCCACCTTAGTAAGACCTGGGACCCGGGGCCATCTTTATATGGTCCAGAGAGCAGGAGTTTCAGAGTAGTGCTGTCCAAATCCCAACTGACCTGGAAGGAAGCCAAGTGCCAGGGTTCAAGGCCCCAGAGCTGTCTGAACCTGTCCTTTGCTTTCACTGACAGACAGTGGTGAGATAGGTAACTGTTGAGTCAGGGGATGGGGACAGGCAATGCTCAGGCTAAGTGAACCACCTGAAGGGGGTGGGGGGCGGCGGACCATGTGTGCCCCAGTAATCCCAGGACCTAGTCAGAGGGATTAGTGAGTTTGAAGTGGGCCGTGTCTACTTAAACAGGACCATCTTTGAATTGGGGGTCCCAGTGATAGACATCATGACAGCCAGGAGCAGCTGTGGACCCCTAGCTTAGGCTCCCAGCCAGTGCATATTGTGTGTCCTGTGACAGTCCTGTTCTTCTGCCTCCTGAATGAGAGACTGAGCATGGTGCTGCCTGACACACTCTTGCTTCCTCCTATTATGACAATGAACACAAAAGGTTTGCCCAGGGATAATGGCAATACCCTTCAGGCAAGTTAAACAAAGGCCTTGACTTGAATCTTAAAAGAGTTATTGACTGGAGGTAGTTAGTGGAGCCCAAGTTTTAACTATTTAGCAGAGACCTGTCAGGGTGTCAGTGAGGTGTATTTTTTAACATGGCGGGGAAGGGCAGTGGCCCATGGGGAAGTAGCAATACAGGTATATTTTATTTCACATTTTTATTAGTAGACAGAAAAAGACAAAACCAACCACTAAGGGGAGTCAACACAATGCATTGGATGAACTTTTCTCATAAGTTAAACTGAAAATCCATCAACAATTTTAGCTAAGAAAACTATTAAAGTCAGGTGTGTCCGCTGGTTTCAGTTGAAAATTGCATCTGCATCTTTTTAGTTGTAAATGTAAACCTTGTGTATCAGGGCAGGAGGGGGGGTACTTTTCCAAGAGAGCTATGCACTTCCCTTCCAATGGGCAGGATCAAACATAAAGGAACCAGCAAACAATGGCCAGGAGAGGGCCAAGAAGGGACTACAGAAGTAGAGAGTGTGGCGAAGGGAATTCTGGAATGATGAGAAGTGGGGAGACCGAGAAGCAACAACAGCATCATGATACTACGGACTTCATCCACTCAGCCTGAGGATACATGAAGTAAAGAGCACAACAGTACTCAGAAGTTCTACCTACAGCCGAGACCTCCATCTACTCCCAAGAGAAAAACACTGCTTCTGGTCTGCTCCTGCTCCAGGGGCTTGCCTTTGACCAACCATCTAAAAAAGAATCCGAACTGGGTTTTCCACAGGGCATGTTCTCAAAGTCTGTGACCACCAACTGTTGTCAGTCAACATAGCCTTCAACAGTAATGTCAACAGGCTAAGAGGCCCACCTCAACTTGCCTCTCTGGCTCCCTGAGTCGACCTGCAACACAGGCCAGCAGGGCACCTCCCACAATGCCAAGGTGTCTAGCATGTCCAGGTATGAGATCCTTTAGCATGAAAGGCTTATGTTTAGGGTGCCAAGAGAATAAGATCAAACTGTCAGCTGTAAACTTTCGGGGGTGGGCGCAGGAGGAGGAAGGTGGGTGCTATGCCTAGGATTTGGCTCCAGGTTTGCAGGCTATGGAGCATTGAGGGGACACCAAGCTACTCCTCTGGGAGTTTTTCCTCTTTACTGTCCACACAGCACAGCAGCTGTGTTCCTGAGTCACTAGATGCACGTACAGCCCTGGGCACAGACCAAACTTTAGAGGCCAGAGAACTGCTGGGAATAGCATTCATTCAGGAGCGTTTGAAGAGTGACTGAAAACCCTGAGATCAGAGAGGAGGAGGAACCATGGGAGGCAGGGCTACCTACTGGATAGTGGAGGATCCGTCCTCCCCAGTTCCTGCCTGTCTGCCCTCTGGTTTCTTTCTGAGCTGTGATCTGAAGGTAAGGATTGACACTGGCACCCTAGGATCTTAACATTCTATCCTTCTGAAAACTGGTTTCACATCATAGCAGTTTGCTGCACCAGGAACAAAAAAAAAAATCTTCAAGTGTTAAGTCCCTGGCTGGTGAAGGCTGCAACTCAATCTTGGCTCAAATCTGGGCAATAGCTGCCTGCTGGAAATGCCTGCAGTCAACTGGGGGCCCCGCCCAAACAGAGGCCGGGGAAGGAAGCGCCATGACCAAAGCACACTGAGGAGAAAAACGTCCAGATCACATCCAAGTCACACACATCCAGTTATCACCACCAGTATAAGCAGCTCAATGAAAACCAAAATCTTAACACATGCACCTAGGATTAATACTGAACAGTGCAAAGTGGCTACTTAAATAAAAAAAAGATTTCATGTGAGAGTATTAGCGAGTTTCCTCTCCCAACTGGCTGCTAGTAGTTCTCGCTCCCCCACCCCCAGCAGCAGCAAACAAACTGGTATAATTTTATAATTGTTAACTCTTTGCTTTCACAACTAAAAATCCACACACACTAACCTCCACTCCCCCCCCACTTCCCCACTCTGGTAGAAAAAAGTTACCCTACCTTTAAAATAAATAGCAACCAAGTGCTCAGTTCTATGTAAAGTATGAATATTTATTTCAGGCTTTAGATCCCAATCGATTCCAAAAAACAAAATCTGATTTCTCTCCTCAGAGTAGCTGTGGCCTCCATGTTGGGACGATGTCACAGAGGCAGAAGCAGCACATTTCATCAGGCTTAGCAAGAGTAAGTCCCTGATGCCCACCGCATCCCAGCCTTAGGAAGGGGAAGAAACAAAATTCACCACCACGGGCTGAACAAATGCACACGCACTAATGGAAAGGAGCAGCTAAACCTGGCAAATTGGCTTTTTTTTTTTTTTTTTTTAAAGTTTGTTTTTTGGGTTTTTTTTTTTTTTTTTTTTTTTTTTTTTTTTTTTTTTTTTGGTTTTGTAGTTTTTTTCCCCCCATTTTCTTTTGCTACCCAATATATGCAGCACTTGTGGACTCCCAGTGGGTTCCCAGCTTTAAACACATGAATGTCTTAAACAGACTAATCTTTAAGAATCTAAAAACAGACAAACGTGTTTTGCTGTGAACATTCTGCAGAGATGAAGTGAGGTGGGAGTTTGAAGGGTGGTGGCTGTTTTTGTTTTTTAAAAAGAATCAATACAGTGATAAGAGGGTCAAGAACGCAAGAATCCAGACATTCCGTGGAGGGTACTTTCTCTCCAGTAACGGTCCATCAAAAGGAGCAAACTGAGATCTGCAGGGGTGTCAGCAGGAGCTGTGTGTGTTTCCCCACCCCATGAGTGAGTTTTTGCTGAGGGGCCACCATAGATCCCCACTTGCTCCCCTCCCTTTGGCCTGAGACGTCAGGGCAGTACAGGGGCACTGAAGGAACATGTCACGACTCCTCATTCCCAGAATCATCATCATCATAGCAGTCGGCATCTTCCTCCTCCTCATCTTCATCATCAATGTCGTCGTCATACAAGTCGTCATAGAGCAAATCTGAGCTGTTGTCATTGGAAGGCACTTTAGTTTTGATGCAGTACTCTGCCAGGGTTGTGGGGACCTTCACTCCATCCTTTTCTGCTTCAGCCTTAGTGGCCGAGACCTGTTTCCTGAACAGAGGACAACACAAAATGGTTTGTGGAAGTCTACTTGGGTTTGGTTTTGAGAGGGCTTCACTAATCCACACTAGCCTTCAACTGGCCTCTTGTCCTTACACCTCCTTGTGCTGGGATTATGAGCAAAAGCCATTGTACTTGGCCTCAGCCTCAGTCTTTTTTTCTTTGGTTTTTTGAGACAGGGTTTCTCTGTGTAGCTTTGCGCCTTTCCTGGAACTCACTTGGTAGCCCAGGCTGGCCTCGAACTCAGAGATCCGCCTGGCTCTGTCTCCCAAATGCTGGGATTAAAGGCATGCGCCACCACCGCCCAGCTCAGCCTCAGTCTTAAAGACAGACTCACTCTCCAAACTCCTGACAGACAGTCCAGATACCCGCACCACCGAAAGGCTCTCAGCTATCGGGTGCCGTCCAGGAGGGTCCTTGTTTAACACTTCAGCATTGCTTGAGACAAAAATCTTGTTGGCTGCTGCATGGATCAGGTTAACTACTCCACAGCATTTGGAAATTCTGTCTTTGCCTCCCAGCTCCTGCTAAGGGCTCAGGGCTTACACAGCCACTACTGGCTTTTTATGTGGGTTCTGAATTAGGGTCAGATACACAGGGGGTGCTAGGAATCAAACCCAGGTCATGCAGCAAACATTCTGAGCTAGAAACCCAGCACATTGTTAATGCCTTGAATGCACGAAGCCGGTCACTCTGGACTTCCCCCTTGGCTTCTAAGGCTCCTCCATATCACTAAGTCTCATTGTTTTGGAGTGCTGGGGATCGAATCCAGGGAGTCACACAGTCACACAATCCTCTTATACCTACTGGGTATTTCCACCTTTCTTGACTTTGACTCCCTTGACTGCCCGGTTCCTATCAGAATGTGGCCTTCATTAGAGCAGGTGTCCTGTCTCCCTCAGTCTTTCCATTACCTAGTGATGGCTTGGCAGATAACAGGCGCGCAGCGAATGTGGACCGATTAAGTGTAGAATAGTCTCTTTCCAAAAGTACAAACCAAAGTCATCAAGATGGGGACAGGGGACTGGAGAAATGGAAAACAAGAACACCACTTTCCTGAAGCTTTAGCTGCCAGGCTTTGCACATGGATGTTCCTATAGCTTCTCTAGGTCTTTACCATTTACAATTCTTGATACAAATCATCTCCCACAGTGGCTGACCACTAAAAACAAGCAGGGCACAGGGATGGACTGGGGAGGCAGAGGCGGGATCTCTGTGTTCAAGGCTAGCCTGGTTTAAATGCCTTCCCCCCCAGGACAAACAAAACCACCACAGTTTATACTGCTCTCTAGTGAATTTATTTTTGTGTGGTTTTTGTTCTGGGTTCTCTTTCAATAGCTCAGTTCAGGAGGCTCCTACTCCACAGATTGCAGGGCCTGTTGTGAAGTCTAACTCACCTGATGATCTCAGCATACTCCTTGTCTTTTCCTTTACTATCCCTCCATTTCCTGAACATGACTGAGGCGTCCACGTTGGCTGGAGAAAAGGTGTTGGGCTCATTAAGCAGTGAGATTACACTTAACAGGATAGTCCTGAAAAGGAGAGAAGAGTCCACTGTGAATCCCACGTTCAGAAAGTACAGTTTTTTAGTTTAAAAATTTTTCTCTTAAAAATATGACACAAATTTGCGGTTATAGTCGATGACTTCTGAAAAATGATGATACAATGGCAGTGGACAAGTTGTCCTCATGCTTCCGCTTAGATGCCATACATATGAACACAGTAAATAGGATTTAGAAAAAATTCTAAGGACCAGAAGCCATGTACTCCGGCTGTCGGAACTCCAGGTAGGCAGCTTGCCAGCGGACCTCCCCCACTCTCAGTTCCCCAAAACCTGACACTATCCCCAACACCCGCCTCCTCCCCATTGCCTTGTCCCAGCCCCCAACACAAGGAAAGAATGACTCCCCTCCTGGATCAAAGGCCATGCAGACCACCATAACTCCAGCCCCCAACTCAGGTAGAGACGTCCTGCTCCGTAAGAGACCAGAATTTTTTGTTGTTTTTGGTTTTTCGAGACACGGTTTCTCTGTGTAGTTTTGGAGCCTTTCCTGGATCTCGCCCTGTAGACCAGGCTGGCCTCGAACTCACAAAGATCTGCCTGCCTCTGCCTCCTGAGTGCTGGGATTAAAGGCGGGCACCACCACTGCCCGGCCAAGACCAGAATTTTTAAGACAAGGTTTCTCTATGTAGCTTTGGGGCCTGTCCTAGAATTCCCTCTGTAGATCAGGCTGGCCTCGAACTCACAGAGAGCCTTCACCTGCCTCGGCTTCCTGAGTGCTGGGATTAAAGGCATAAGCCACCACCCGGCTCTACTATACTTTCAAAGAAGAGCTAACACCAATACTCCTCAAATTATTCCACAAAATAGAAACAGAAGGAACATTGCCCAATTCATTTTACGAGGCCACAGTCAACCTGATTCCCAAACTACACAAAGATTTAACAAAGAAAAAGAACTACAAACCAATTTCCTTCATGAACATAGATGTAAAAATACTCAATAAAATAATTACAACGCTCCACCCCCAAAGCTGGACATTGGTGGCATGCACCTTTTAATCCCAGCATTCGGGAGGTAAAGCAGGCAGATCTCTGTAGACCAATTTAGTCTACAGAGTGAATTCCAGGGCAGCCAGGGCTACACAGGGAAATCCTGTCTCAAAAAACAAAACAACAACAACAACAAAAACCCCCACTAACCGAATCCAAGAACAGATTTGAAAGATCATCCACCGTGACTGAATAGGATTCATCCCAGAGATGCAAGGAAGGTTCAGCATTAGAAAATCTGTCAGTGTAATCCACCATATAAACAAACTGAATGAAAAAAGCCACACGAGGACCAGGACTTATCCCAGGTGCATGAACTGGCTTTTTGGAGCCCATTCCCTGTGGTGGGATACCTGGCTCAGCCTTGATACAATGGAGAGGGGCTAGGCTCTCCTTCAACTTGGTATGCCAGACTTTGTTGACTACCATGGGAGGCCTTACGCCCTCTGAGGAGTGGATGGGGGCAGAGTGGGAGGGAGGTGAGGAGGTGGGAGAAGGGGAGGGAGGGAGGGGGAACTGGGGTTGGCATATAAAATGGAAAAAAATTAATAAATAAACATATTTAATAATAAAAGAAACAAAACAAAAAAAGCCACATGATCATCTTTAGATGCTGAAAAAGCCTTTGACAAAATCCAACTCCCCTTCATGATAAAGGTTTTTGAGACATCAAGGATACAAGGAGCAAGCTGATTGCCAACATCAATTAAATGGAGAGAAACACAAAGAAATTCCAGTAAAATCAGGAACAAAACAAGGGAGTTTACTCTCCCCCTATCTATTCAATATAGTGCTTGAACTTCTAAGGAGAACAATAAAACAACTGAAGGGGATCAGTGGGGATACAAATTGGAAAGGAAGAGGTCAATGCATCATTATCTGTAGATGCTATGACAGTATACGTAAGTGACCCCAAAAATTCTACCAGGGAACTCCTACAGCTCATACACACTTTAGCAAAGTGGCTGGATACAAGATTAACTCACAAAACTCAGTAGCCTTCCTACACACAAATGACAAACAGGCTGAGAAAGAAATCAGGGAAACAACACCCTTCACAATAGCCACAAATAATATAAAATATCTTGGGGTAACTCTAACCAAGCAAGTGAAAGACTTGTATGATAAAAAAACAAAACAAAACAAAACTTCAAGTCATTGAAGAAAGAAATTGAAGAAGATACCAGGAGATGAAAAGATCTTCCATGCTCCTCGAACAGTAGGATTAACATAGAAAAATGACCAAAAGCAATCTGCAGACTCAGACTCAAAGCAATCCCCATCAAAATTCCAGCACAATTCTTTACAGATCTTGAAAGGACAATACTCAACTTTGTATGGAAAACAAAAAACCCAGGATAGCTAAAACAATCAAGAAAAGAACACCCCCCCCCCAAAAAAAAGATAACTGAAGATATCATTCCCCATCCCTGATTTCAAGCTGTACCACAGAGCTATAGTAATAAAAGCTGCGTAATATTGGCATTAAAAAGACACATTCATCAATGGAATCAAACAGAAGACACAGACATTAATCCACACACCTATGAACACCTGATTTTTTTTTATAAAGAAGCCGGAAATATACAATGGAAAAAGAAAGCATCTTCAATAAATGATGCTGGTCTAACTGGATGTCAGCAGGTAGAAGAATACAAATCATCCATATTTATCACCCTGCACAAAACTCAACTCCAATCGGATCAAAGACCTCAACATAAATCCAGACACACTGAACCTGATAGAAGAGAATGTGGGAAATAATCTTGAACTCATGGCACTGGAGACAACTTCCTAACAGCACAGATAGCACAGGCACTGAGATCAACAATTAACAACAAGCGGGACCTCATGAAAGTGAGAAGCTTCTGTAAGGCAAAGGAGACTGTGTCATTAGGACAAAACAGAGCCTACAGCATGGCGAAAGATTTTTGACAACTCCACTTCCAACAGAGGACTGATATCCAAAACATGTAACATCAACAAACCACATAATCCAATTAAAAAATAAACAGAAGTCTCAATATTGGAATCTCAAATGGCTGAGAAACACTTAAAGAAATGTTTAGGGTTGGGGATTTAGCTCAGTGGTAGAGCACTTGCCTAGCACAAGGCCCTGGGTTTGGTCCTCAGCTTAAAAAAAAAAAAAAAAGTTTAACATCCTTAACCATCATGGAAATGCAAATGAAAACGACTTTGAGGTTCCACCTGACCCGTCAGAACAGCTGATATCAACAACGTAAGTGACAACTCATGCTATCGAGGATGTGGTTGGTACAAAGGAAACACTCATTGCTGGTGGCAGCGCAAACCTGTACAGCCACTATGGCAATCAATATGGTGGTTCCTCAGAATACTTGGTATTGATCTACCTCAAGACCCAGCTCTACCACTCTGGGCATATACACAAAAGATACTCCATCCAACCACAACACCTGCTCAACCACGTTCACTGCTGCTTTAGTCCTAATGGCCAGAACCTGGAAACAACCTAGATGTCCCTCAACTGAAGAAAGGATAAAGAAACACCTCAAAACAAAATGACATCATGAAATTTGCAGGACAATGGATGGAACTAGAGCCAGAAAGACAAGCATGGTAAGTACTCACTTATAAGTGAATATCAGCTGTAAATGGTAATTATGTTACAATCCTCAGATCCAGAGAGGCTAAGGAACAAGGGGGACCAAAGAGGAGATGCATAGATCTTCCTGCAAAAGGGAAATAGATTTTGCAGGTGGACTGGCTGTGGGCAGGGAGGGGAACAGAGGGATCAGGTGAGGGGAAACGGGAATGGAGGGCAAGAGTACAAGGAGAGGCGATTGTAATTGGTGGGCATTTGGGGGCCATGTGGAAACTATAGGTGATCCTATAGAGGATTCCTAGTAACGGAGGATATGGAGCCTGAACAGGCCATCTTCTGTAACCAGGTAAGGCTTCCAATGGTGGGACTGGGACACCAACCCAGTCACAAAATCTTCGACCTACAATCTATCCTGCCTACAAGATGTGCTGGGGTAATGGAGGTGCAGAACTTGTGGGAGTGGCCAACCAATGACTGGTCTAAATTGAGACCCACTCCACGAGAGGGAGCCCATGCCCGACACTGCCTGGATGACCAGGAAGCTGAGGCTGGATAGTCCAGAGACTTAGAGTAAAACTGAACACAACTGCCCCCCCCCAAAAAAACAATCAGTAAAATGACTCCTAATGCTATTCTGCCATATTGATAGATCGATACCTAACTAGTTATCATCAGAGAGGTTCCTCTGGCAGCTGATGGATCGGATACAGAATCCCATAGGCAAAAGTTAGAAAGGCGAGAGCCCAGGTTGGAGGTCTCTATCAGGTCCCTCCCATTGGAGCTTAAGGAACTGTGAGAGCCAGAGGGGTGGAGGACACTGGGGGATCACAGCTTTGTGTGATCAACTAAGCACAGTTCTCGGAGGCTCACAGAGACTCAAGTGGCAAGCGTAGGATCTGCGTGCGTCAGCACCAGGTCCTCTGTAAGTATGGCTGTTAGCTTGGTGGGTTTGCTGACTCCTGACAGCGTGAACAGGTGTCCTCTGACTTCTTGCCTGCTCTTGGGACCCTTTTCCTCCTACTGGGTTGTCTTGTCCAGCCTTGATATGGGGGATTTCGTCTTGTTTTATTGCACCCACCACCCACATCAGGATGCTTGAAACTGCCCGTTAACTCCAGCTCCTGGGGATTTGAAGCCTCTGGCCACAGACATATGCACAAACATACACACAGACAGATGCACAAACACACACCCAGACAGATGCACAAACACACACCCAGACAGATGCACAAACACACACCCAGACAGATGCACAAACACACACACAGACAGATGCACAAACACACACACAGACAGATGCACAAACACACACACAGACAGATGCACAAACACACACACAGACAGATGCACAAACATACACACAGACATATGCACAAACATACACACAGACATATGCACAAACATACACAGAGACATGCAGGAACACACAGACAGATGCACAAACACACACACCCAGACAGATGCACAAATGCACAATTAAAAATAAAATGACTCTTTTTAACAAATTGCTTTTCAGCAGTCACCTGTCAGGCCACTAAACTGGGCAGGGTGGTACCAGTCTGTCATTTCAGCACTCCTGAGGCAAAGGCAGGTCGGCCTGAGCTACAGAGTGAGATCCTGCCTCAAACAACCAAGCTAAAGAACAAATTACAAGGGAGAAAAGCAGGGACAAGATGTTTGATTCGATAAAGTCTTTTTTCCTAACAGGATTAAGGACAGAGCTGCTGTCATGATTGTTCTGAATCACATAAAGCAATTTTCAATGAAAACCTTCCCCTGGTTAAACTATCACACCCTCACAGGCACACATGCATGCACTCCATTTCTATTAGGTTAAGGATATTTCTTGGGTCGTTCCCCAAGAGTTTTCTTGATTTCTTCAAAGAAATTTATCATTGCTAACAATGGAAAATGGACCAGCGTTAACATTCTAGAAGTAGAAAAAAATATGTGGGCAGAAAAATCACAAAAGAAAAAAACAAAAATAAGAAAACCCTATGTTCCTTCAGAAGAGAACATATGACACCTGAGGGAAAAACAGGAAAAGGACAAAGCCTGTTACAAAATAGCAGGGAAATGTGTGTGTGTGTGTGTGTGTGTGTGTGTGTGCGCGCGCGCGCACACACACACACACACAATGCATGCAACTAGTAAGTTGTGGCAGTTTGCAGATCTCAGAACACCTGGACAAGGTGTTCAGATTTTTATTGCAGACTTTTACGCAGAGGCAATTCTAAACCAGCCAAGACTATACAGTGAGACCCTGCCTCCAAAACCAACAAATTAGTCTGCCCCCCCCCCCCCAGTCTACATATATTCCCCCAGGCATTTGAGTAGCAAAAAGTTCGTTCCTAAAAATCTAAATTTAGGGCTGGAGAAATGGTTCGGAGGTTGAGAGCTCTGGCTGCTCTTCCAGAGGTCCTGAGTTCAATTCCCAGCAACCACATGGTGGCTCACAACCATCTGTAATGAGATCTGGTGCCCTCTTCTGGTGTGCAGACAGAACACCATCTATATAATAAATAAATAAATCTTAAAAAGGCAAAAGAAAACAAAAACAAACAAAAACAAACAAACAAACAAACCAAAACTAGCTTAACACAGAGATTTGTAGATGAAATTTATAGGCCCAGTATAACTTGGTTCTTTTGCCACAAGCAAACTCCACATACTGCTGCTACTGCTGATATTAGCTTCATCTACCCTGACTCTGTTAATTAGAAGGGATTCTTTGAAAGAGCAGCCAGGAACACCAGAAGATAACCCAGTTAAACTCTGTGGAAGAGATCCCTCTGCACCACCACCCCACCCCGCCCCGAGCTGAGGACTGAACCCAGGGCCTTGCAAGCATTCTACCCCTGAGCTAAATCCCCAACCCCTGTGGAGGAGATCTTTAAAGAAAACATCAGGGCAAAGAATCCACTTCTAACTGGGAAAACAGGGCACCACGGGGCAAATATATAGTAACTTAACTGGTTCACATATCACAATCTCTTTATGCTGCTAAAGCAACTAAGACATTTAATAGTTGCTGCTGAGAAGTGCTGGGGCTGTTGTTGATAATGTATGTATTCCTAGGATAGAATGCAAAACCAGAAAGTACAAAGTTTAAAAACTAAGACTGAAAGGCCAGCTTGGCCTGTGTATTGAATTCCAGGACAGTCAGGGCTATGTAGAAAGACCCTGTCTCAAAAATAACAGCTACATAACTAAGACTGGAGTGGAGGTTGAGTAGGTGGGCATGCCTCTGGAGATCAAACCTAGGGCCTTGCCAAGACATGCAAAAAAGTAATTTAAAAATTTTATGATTGCATGAAGTGTGTCTGTGTGCATGTGTGTGCGCGTGCATGCATGCCATGGCACATGTATGAAGGTGAGAGCACAGTTTTGTTGAGTCAGTCCTCTCTTTCCACCTTTCTGTAGGCTCTGGGGGTGAAACTTGGATGGCCAGGCTTACTAGGAAGTGCCTTTACTCACTGAGTAAGTGCTGTGGCACACACCAAGCAGCAGGAAGAAGAGGCAGTGTGGTCAGGAGTTCTAAGTTCCAAGTTAGCCAGAGCTACACAGCAAGTTCCTAGCCAGGCTGAACTAACTACGTAAGACCCTGCCTTTCAAACAGAAGCAAATTTAAATATATAAAATATCTTTACTTGAAAGAAAAAAAAGTAATGGTAATGACCACTGGTACTACACACACACACACACACACACACACACACACACACACACACACTCTCTCTCTCTCTCTCTCTCTCTCTCTCTCTCTCTCTCTCTCTCTCTCTCTCTCAAAGGAATAAATAAAATCTCCCAGCCCCAAGTGAAGCTTGAAAGAGTCCTGGACAAGCGAGACTGAACTCCCCTAGCTGTGACTTCTCTGCCAGCAAATGCTCATGGCAGACCCTGGCTCTTCGCCCTTCCAATTGTAGACAAGACTAGACAGAAGAAACTCTCTACACAACTGTGGCTGCTGGATTGGTCCATTTGTCTGCACCAAGACCACTCTCTTAGCCTACAGGAAACAGGAGCGCTAACAAGCAGTTCTGGCGCCGTATTTCAGAGAAAGTAGCTGTGGACGGTAAGCAGGCTGTGATAAATGCCCTGGTCTCAGCACGGCTGTGGCCAAAACAAGAACTAGAGCAGGCTGTTTCTCCCGCTAACAAGAGATGGAAGGACCACTCATCACCACTGTCCTCACTGGGTGTCTGGATTTCTTTCAGAAAGGAGGCTGGCTTCCCACCCCTCAGGGATGGCAGACCCATCAGACTTGAGTGCAGGACAACTGGACGTTTCCTTGCTTACTGCTCTAGTCAACTCTTACCATTGTATAGGCTCAGCTCTAAGAGAAGGCTTTATATTCTTTAGGTCACAAAGACCCTTACACACAACTCTACCTCATGACTATGCCCACTAATGTGCTGATCACAAGAAGCCCAAACACAAGAGATTATAATGCCAGTGCCACACAGCAGCTGTTGCTCATGACAGAACAGCTGGACACCACCCCACGGGAATTCCACTGCAGTCCTGCTACAGCAACCCGAAAGCTGGATCAGATCCAATCCCGAGTCAGACAAGCCACGAACCCTGACAAATTAGCACCGAAGTGGTGTGAAGCAAAGACCACCCTATCTGCCTTGTATGTATTCTTTTGTTTTGTTTTCTGAGACAGGGTTTCTCTGTGTAACAGCCCTGGCTGTCCTGGAACTCCCTCTGTAGACCAGGCTGGCCTGGAACTCACAGAGACCTGCCTGCCTCTGCCTCCCGAGTGCTGGGATTACAGGTGAGTCAGTGTTTTGGTGTCATGAGTTTATTGAGCACTTGGGCAGCAAATGCAAGGCGTTTAAACCTGGTCTCCAGAGCAAGTCCCAGGCCGGTGAGACTACACAGTGAGCCATGCAGGGGCCTAAGCAAGCCTCAAACAGACTTCCAATTGACTACATACCTTTAGAAGCCCCTTAACAACCTAGACATGGTTGTGCAAGCCTATAATCCCAGCACTCAGGAGACAGAGGCAGGAAGACTCCAAGTTTGAGGTTAGCTCAGCTACACAGTTAAAACCTTGTTTAAAAAGACAAAAAACTGACAACTCGGGAACCTGCATAGGACTGGATGACAGTTGTGTGGCTTGATCTGTTTGTGGGGTCCCTGGCAGTGGGACCAGGACTTTTCCCAAGTGCATGAACTGACTTTTTGGAGCCCATTCCCTGTGCTGGGATACCCTGCTCAGCCTTGATACAAGGGGGAGGGGCTAGGCTCTCCTTCAACTTGGTATGCCAGACTTTGTTCTCTACCTTGGGAGGCCTTACCCACTCTGAGGAGTGGATGGGGGTAGAGTGGGAGGGAGGCGAGGAGGTGGGAGAAGGGGAGGGAGGGAAACTGGGGTTGGTATGTAAACTGAAAAAATTTTAATAAATAAATATATTTAAATACAAAAAAAAAAAAAAAAGACAAAACCTTTGCCTCTTCAAGTAACAGAAACAAAAAGAACAAGTAAAACTATTCCCTACTGCTGTAAATCCTGAGGTGGTACTTTCCTAACTAATCCCAAAGACAACCAGGTGACGCCGCCAAGCTAATAAGGTACAAAAGTCTTCCTGAGCGACCCCAGAGATCTCACAAGCTGAGAAGAGCTATGCTGGAGTGACACCAACAGGTCCATGGAGCACTGAGATACAAGGTAGCCAGTTCCAGAGCAAATGTCATACATACACTGAGCTTGCACAGTACCTTAAGGTATGACTCACAGACCACCTACAAGACAGACCTGCACAAAGCAGGACAAGGCACTTCTGTGTGAGGAGAAAGAGCTCTTCATTCTCTCCACTCTCTCCTGAGAAAGGATCTCACAATGTAGTCCTATAACTCATTATGCAGACTGGGCTGGCCTTGAACTCAGAGATCTACCAGCCTCTACTTCCTGAGAGCTGTGATTAAAGGTATGTGCCACCACAAGCAACCCAAGGAAAAATATCTTGAATGAATACACCATCCAGGAAAGAATATAATGTATAAAAATCTTGAGGCCGGGCAGTGGTGGTGCACGCCTTTAATCCCAGCACTTGGGAGGCAGAGGCAGGCGGATCTCTGTGAGTTCGAGGCCAGCCTGGGCTACCAAGTGAGTTCCAGGAAAGGCGCAAAGCTACACAGAGAAACCCTGTCTTGAAAAGCCAAAAACAAAAACAAAAACAAAAAACCTTGTTCCAGGCTGTCCATCAGGGAAGAGTCTTGTTTTCTGAATAGAGAAACAGAAACATTGATTCAACACACTCAGCCTCTAAAGAGAAGTAGCAGCAGTCCCTTAGAGACTGTGTCCTCAGGCCCAGGTGTCCCCTATCCCTGAGAAATAAACACAGACTCATACTTCAAGGGACAACCAGGATGGGTGTGTGTGAATGTATGTCCAAATCTCAATAAATTTTCAAAAAAACTTTTACATAAAGTAGCCCCTCTTATCCTTGGGAGTAGTTTTCAAGACATTCAGGGAAACTAGAGCTCAGAGAGTATGCTGTGCACCCTACAAACTAGGTATTAGAAGTCAACAACAGAACCAGGAATGGCACTCATTCCTATAATCCCAGCACTCAGGAGCTTGAGGCAAAAGGTTTAAAGTTCAAAGGGATCCTCAGCTAATAGCAAGTTCTGAGACTCTCTCAACAACAACAAACATCCTGGGCTTGTGGCACTGACTTCAATCCCAAGCACTGAGGGAAAGAGGCAGGTGGTACGTGTCATTCAGGGCCTACAGTACAGGCCTGGTCTACAGCACCTGTTGTGGGGTCCCTGCGGGTATCACAGCTGACAGGAAAACTCAGTTACAGATGAACTTGGTCAGTCAGAGGACCAAAACTTCTGAAGAGTCTGATCCCTGGTTTAATTTTCTTCCACATTTAAACACAAACTTTAGGGGAAAGTCTCCACTTGACAGTTCTCAGAACAAAGCATCTGAGACCTTCACTCTAAAACTGAATTCTCCTGTCTGGGAAGCAATGCTGGGGCCTAGAGAGGTAGGATTTGTAGTAAGCATATGGATGGGTGCTATTACTGATGGAGAATGCAAAGGCCACTTTCTAAGGGTAAGTTCTAGCCACTGACAGACAAAGCCTAAACAATTATTAGGAGCTGGCCCCCAGTTGCAGTAGAGCTGGCTGCTAAAGACAAAGGGTCACCAAGGCTGTGTGACCATGTCACCCCAGCATCCGGGTAACTGGGCATCAGTTTCCTGGCTTTGGAGAAAACAGGTCTGCAGGGTTGACAATCTTGGCTGCTCCAGTGCTTCCTTTAAGCTGTACCTCCTACAACTACATTTGTGTTAGGGGCCAAGAAAAATAAAGTTCCCTTGAAATACAAGAGTGCATTCCTACACATAGTAAGTGATACCCTGCACTGGTGGAGAGAGAGACAGCCACTAAGTGACTAAAGTGTGTAACTTACAGTTACAGTCAGGACACAAGGGAGAGAGGTACAGTCTCAAACTTAGAAAGTGTTCCTAGAATTTCTCATTTAATGCTTTCAGACCACAGCTGACTATGGGTAACCAAAATTACAGAAAGCAAAATACATTGTCTATTTAATTATATTATCAAAGTTATTTGGAATGTGGAGCATAACAATATCTCTCGAGTAGCCTCCTAAACACTTCAATGAACTTAAAGTGGAAAAAAAAAAAATGAAACTCCTAACCTTCGGTACTTTAAATGTCTGTTAAGACAGGTCCTCTAAGCCAGGTGGTGGTGGCGCACACCTTTAATCCCAGAACTCAGGAGGCAGAGGCAGGTGGATCTTTGTGAGTTGGAGGCCAGCCTGGTCAACAGAGTGAGTTACAGGACAGCCAAGGACTGTTACAAAAAGAAACCCTGTCTCAAAAAAACAAAAAACCCAAGGTCGAGACCAGCCTGATCTACAGAGCGAGACCCAGGACAGCAGCAAAGCTACACAGAGAAACGCTGTCTCAAAAAAACCACCACCAACAACAACAAAAAAAACAAACAAAAACTAAAAAACTAAAGATAGCTCCTATATACAGCATTTGCTATAGGTTTTTCTCAAAACAATTAGGATGAATTTTAATAACGTGTTTGAAATAATTTATTTTTATGTTTTTAGCATTCAAATTAAATTTGACATTATGGAAAGTGTGCTGTGATGTATACAGGCAGCTAGCAGCTATTTCTCCCCACAGGCAAATAAAAGGTATCTGAGGAATTAAAAAGAATATTTCTTTCTTTCTTTCTTTTTTTTTTTTTTTTTTTTTTTTTTTTGGTTTTTCGAGACAGGGTTTCTCTATGTAGCTTTGCGCCTTTCCTGGATCTCACTCTGTAGACCAGGCTGGCCTCGAACTCACAGAGATCTGCCTGCCTCTGCCTCCCGAGTGCTGGGATTACAGGCGTGCACCGCCACCACCTGGCCTATTTCTTTTCTAATATATAGCAAGTGGCCATTTCACATTTGACCCGACTCCTCATCCCTCACCCCAGAAGCAGATTTCCTAGTCCATCTACTCATGGCTTCTATCTACTAAGCAGGGGGTTACCCTAGGCCTTTAGATGAGAGAACCAGAGACATTGAAGGTCCCTCTAGTGATTATAGTATTAATGACTAATAAAACCTAATACCTTGAGTATTAAAAACACAAAGCCTTGGTGTGCCATAGTTAATTATATGTTTTATCACATATGCCGGCTAATACTGTCAGTATTTTGAGCCGCCCGTTGGGGACCCGCCCCTTGGGGACCCGCCCCTTGGGGACCCGCCCAGCATCCTGCCTCCATCTCGCCCCTCCTCTTGCTAGTGGTAGCACGCACCTCTTCCTCCCTCCCTCCCTCCCCACAAAATAAACTTGCCATGTGGACGTCACCTCTGCCATGTGAGTAACTTTGCACCATCCACAGCTCCACATGGTGTGTCTCACCCACCACCTGACGCTGGGCACTGTGGACTAAACCCATCAAGGCCTCCCATGCTCTACATCATTACAACTATCATCTGGCCAGCCTGGGCTACACAAACACTGTCTCACAGCAGCGACAAAAGTCTCTACCTTTTCTTTGTGTCTTTCTTATTTTTTTCTACCAGGAGGTCTTACTATATAGAACAAGTTGGTCTCGAACTCAGAGATTAACCTGCCTCTGCCTCTTGGGTGCAGGAATTAAAGGTGTGCACCACCACATTTGGCCAAAAGTATATTTCTTACTTCATCAAAACTATAACTAGGGGTTGGGGATTTAGCTCAGTGGTAAAGCTCTTGCCTAGCAAGCACAAGGCCCTGGGTTCGGTCCTCAGCTCTGGGGAAAAAAACCAAAAAAATAAAAAAACTATAACTAGTCGGGCATGCCTAAATACCTCATAAACAGCCAGGTGAGGTCTGCAAGATGGTAACTGCAAGTGAGAAGGTTGTTGTCAAGCCTGATAACAGAGCTGACTTTTTGGAATCCACATGATGGAAAGAGAAAACTGACCTCTACCAGTTCTGGCCTCTGATCTCAACACTCAAGCTATCTCACACACATACACACACACACACACACACACACACACACACACACACTCACTCACACACACTTCTGTGATAAAGGCCAAATCAATACATATGTGTTAAAAAAAATAATAAAGTTTAAACACAGGAGTTATGGGGTCTGAGGAAGAATAAATTTTAATATAAGAAGAAGAACCTGATGGAAGGAAACGGGAATCCCAGCCACCACTGCTCAGGAAGTCAACACTTCAAAGTGATAGAGGCACACTTGTTCGTCAACCAAGAATCGCCCACATTCCAGAACCAGGTGCTCCCCAACTTGCACCTGCCACCTTCAACCCTCATCACTAAAGACCACTGTGACTGACCCACTGTCGCCACTGCCTCACAGTTGCCTTTGAGAATGCTCCACACCTTCCCCACCCCGTACCACCACAGCTTGCTCCCTCTCTCATCCCAGCTCAGAAGTGGTCTCTCACCCTCCCCCGCCCAATACATTTCTGATTTTTACAGCATTTCTTGGCCTTTCAATTGCCAAGATACCCGTTTGAAGCAAAACCTTTATAACACATCCTCATCCTCTAACCCAGAGAGCAAACTGTCACACAGGAAAGCTTCTTTTCACGCTTCAAAGAGAATGAGACCCCATATACCCAAACCAGGACTCAAGCAGCAACTGTCTATAGTCCTGTGTATGGGAGGCTGAGGTAAAAGGTTTACTTCAGCCCAGAGTTTGAGGCCAACCTTGGCAACATAGTAAGAATGTCTCAAAAACAGCTGGGCAGTGGTGGCCCACACCTTTCATTCCAGCACACAGGAGACAGAGGCGGGCGGATCTGTGAGCTTAAGGCCAGCCTGGTCTACAGTGAGCTCCAGGAGGCCGGGATACACAAAGTAACCTTGTCTCAAAAAAAAAACAAAAAAACAAAACACCAATAAACAAACAAAGGAATGAATGAGAAAAAGAACAAAACACGGTAAGTTTCATTTCTTATAGAACACCTTACCTCACATTCTGAGTAGGATTCCACCTTTCAGAGGGCAGTTCTCCACTCTGTGGGTCATCTACAGGCGGATGAAGAATTGAAATGCATACATCTCCATTCTACAAGACAACAAAACGACATTCAGTAAATACATAAAAAACTGATGTAAGCAAGGCATAGCAACACACACCTGCAATCCCAGTACTCAGACTGAGGCAAAGGATCTCAAGGATGAGGCCAGCCTGGACTACATAGTCACAGCTGGTCTACACATGCATGCATGTGTACACACACACACACACACACACACACACACACACACTTCTGTGATAAAGGCCAGCCTGGACTACAGTCTACATGGCAAATTCCAAACCAGCTAGGGCTACAAAGAACCTGTCTTTAATAAAACAAACACAAACCAACAACAACAAAAACAAAATATGCAATGTATAAGGCATATAATTTTTTGCTAAAAATTGTTTCTTTTTATTGTGGGAAAACAATTCTCCATGTTAAAATTCGAAGTCGAAGAAGAATTTACACAGTATAAAATTCACCTGGACCAGGTTTGACTAGAGGCAGGAGGATCACTCCAAGTCTGAGGCAGCCTGATCTACATATATCAAGTTCCAGGTCATCCAGGGTTACACAGAAGTCGTATCCTTCCTCAAATAAAACAAAAACACTTGGGCCAATCTCCAACATGTCTGTCCTGTCTGTAGCACCATCCTTCCTAAACAAGCAAACAAGATAATTCTTGACTATACGGTTAAACACCAACTGCTGTAGTTACTACAGTTTGCTGCATAAACGGAAGAACTAATCCAACAAGTACATTCGGATTACTTCAAACATATCACATGACCGACATACGCGACACAGAAGTATATAAATGGACACACACTCAACAGAAAAGTGTAGCTGAAGTAAAATAGTCGTGTGTGTCATTAAATCCTCCCTGCCTTTCTTCTCCTGTTGTTCTGAGACAGGTTTCTCTGTGGAGCCCTGGCTGTCCTGGAACTCACTCTGTAGACCGGAAATCCACCTGCCCCTGCCTCCTGAGTGCTGGGATTAAAGATATCGGCCAGCAATCCCCAACAAGTCATTTGGTTTTTTTCTTTGTTTTTTTTATTGTTGCTGTTATCTGAGACAGGGTTTCAAGTCTAACAGTCCTGGCTGTCCTGGAACTCACTTTGTATACCATGTTGGCTTCAAACTCACAAAGATCTGCCTGCCTCTGCCTCCTGAGTGTTGGGATCAAGGTTGTATGTCACCACGCCCTTTTTAAGAACCAAAACTGGGAGTAGCTGGGGCGGTGGTGGCGCATGCCTTTAATCCCAGCACTTGGGAGGCAGAGGTAGGCGGATCTCTGTGAGTTCGAGGACAGCTTGGTCTCCAAAGTGAGTTCCAGGAAAGGCTCAAAACTACACAGAGAAACCCTGTCTCAAAAAAAAACAAAAAACAAAAAACAAAACAAAACAAAAAAAAAAACTGGGAGGTAAGAGTTAAAAAATTTTTGAACCTATATGTATAATATAATGTACACAATTTTATATATAGCTCAAATTTAAAACACATACAGATGTTTATGTAATTATAAAATAGAGCTTCTAAAAACTTCTGTGTGGGGCTGGAGAGATGGCTCAGAGGTTAAGAGCGCTGTTTGCTCTTCCAAAGGTCCTAAATTCAATTCCTAGCAACCATATGGTGGCTCACAACCATCTGTAATGAGATCTGGTGCCGTCTTCTGGCCTGCGGGTATATGTGCAGACAGAACACTGTCTACATAAAAAATAAATAAATCTTTAAAAAAAAACAACAACTAACTAAGAGAGTAAAAGGGAATTAAAGAAAACAAACTTCTGTGTGAACCAGGTGGTGGTAGCATGCACCTTTAATCCCAGCACTCAGGAGGCAGAGCCAAGAGGATCTCTGTAAATTCAAGGCCAGCCTGGTCTACAGATCGAGATCCAGAACAGGCACCAAAACTACACAGAGAACTCCTGCCTCAAAGAGAAAAAACAAAACAAAAGAACTTCAGTGTGCTGGGCAGTGGTAGCATACGCCTTTAATCCTCAAAGGAGGCTGAGCTCTGAGTTTGAGGCCAATCTGGTCTACAGAGAGAGTTCCTTGATAGCCAGGGCTACCAAAGAAACCCTGTCGTAAAGAACAAAACAAAACCCTTCTTTGTACATGTGTGTGAATATATTTGTGAGCATTTGTGGGAGCCAGTGGTCATTAATCCGGGGCTTCCTCAATTGCTCTCTACTTTAGCTTGAGCACTTAGCTATTCAAACTATACACTGCTTGGCTGGAAAGCATCAGGGATCCTCCTGTCCCTGTCTACACAGCACTGGAATTACAGATGTGCACTGCACTGTCAAACTTGGCTTTTCACGGGGTGATGGGAATATAAACTGAGGTCCTCATGCCAGCACAGAAATCACTCATTGAGGCTGGCCTCAAACTCAGAGATAGCCTGCCTCTGCCTCCTGAATGCTGGGATTAAAGGCGTATGCCACCACGCCCTAAAAAAATTTTTTTGTTTGTTTTTTGTTTTTCAAGACAGGGTTTCTCTGTAGCTTTGGAGGCTGTCCTGGAACTCACTTGGTAGTCCAGGCTGGCCTCTGACCTCACAGAGATCCACCTGCCTCTGCCTCCCGAGTGCTAGGATTAAAAGCATGCACCACCACTGCCAAGCTGAAAAAAATTATTTTTAAGAGAATAAAATTTTAGGAAAATAAGTATCAAATAGTGTAGATCATAACTGGACACCACCAAAGAAAGGTGAAAGACAGAAAGAACACAGTAAGAAAGAACGAACTGTATATGGACAGAATAGAAGAAAGCGAACCAACAAGGGGTGGGCTCTGTGGTCGTGGGAGCTCTTACCCAGGTCCCCAATCATGAGTGAAATTTCACCGTGTGTCTGTCCTGAGAAATCATCATCAGAACAGGAGCTGGGGGAGCCTTGCTGGCAGTGTCTAGTATACAAGCATGAGCACCTGGCTTGGATCCCTGGATCCATGGAAAGAGCTGGGCGTGTTGGAGCGTGCTCATCAGCTCAGCAGAAATGCTTCCTTGGGCTTCCTAGCCAGCCAGCAGAGCCTATGGGCTCCAAGTTCCAGGGAGATCTTGTATGGAAAGAAACGAGGTAGATGGCTCCTGAGGGATGACACCTAAGACTGACCACTGGCCTCAGTTCAATTACCCATGCACTCATGTACTATGTACACCCATTCTAAATGAATGAATGAATGAATACGCGATAAAATAAAATACTCCTGGGTACTTGTTTCCTATTACTGCTCTAATAATTACCACAGCACGATGGAATAAACAGCAAATTCAACCTTTTTGCCAACACGGTGCCAACAGTGAAGAAGGAGCACTGCCCTCCCCAAGCTGCAGCCAAAGCGAAGGCTTTGAAAGCCAAGAAGGTGTGCTGAAAGGTGTCCACAGCCACAAAGAGAAGATCCACATGCCACCCACCTTCCAGCAGCCCAAGACCCTGCAGCTCTGAAGGCAGCCCAAATACCTTTGAAAGAGCATGCCCAGGAGAAACAAGCCTGACCACTATACCATCACCCCATTCCCCCTGACCACTGAGTCTGCCATGAAGAAGACAGAAGACAATACCACACTTGTGCTCATTGTGGATGTCAAGGTCAACAAGCATGAGATCAAACAGGCTGTCAAGAAACTCTATGACAGTGATATGGCCATAGTCATTACCCTGGTGAGGCCTGCCGGAGAAAAGAAGGTGGCGTTATGTTTGGGTGGCTCCTGATTATGATGCTCTGGATGTTGCCAACATCTAAACTGAATCCAGCTGGCTAATCCTGACAGAGTTAAAGATCAATGTGTTGGCATTCCTCTCCCCTATACTAAAACTACTCTTGGGCCAGGGAGATAGCTCAGGGGAGCTTCTAACTCTTCAACAAGGACATACAAAGATACCAAAATGGTTGAAATAGAAAAAGAATTCAAAGATCTAGTTTTAAAAAACAATGACCCTAATGACTACTCAAATTTGAAACTTGGATAAACTCTGTTGACCTGCTTAACACCCTCATGTCCTGCCTGCCTGCCTTCTGTACTCCTTTACAGATCTCAACTCTCACCTGCAGTAGATAGTGACTGACAGAGGACCCACAGCTGGCCACCAAGGAGATTAACTGCAAAGGCTCAGAACTGTCAAAGTGCAGAGAGCCAGTGAGAACTGACAGCTCAGGCACAAGAGGACAGCACAGAAGGGCAAGAAAGACTAAGAGATCGTGGAGACTGGAACGATGATTCTGGACATGACATGGCAGGTGCTCTCTTCAACTCACAGCAGCTATGAAGACCTTCATAATCCCTGAACAAGATTGCCTGCCAACATCCTATCATGAAAGAGGAGTCATGAGGTCCTACCCTTCCTTGATGACAGTTAATGGTTGCTGGTTGCTGGGGAAGGAAAGACAATCTCTTCAATGGTAAAGCCACTAGGAAGGCGTCCAGGCTCGTGTAATCAACCATATGCAACTCATTCATGAAAAAAGGACAACAAAGTAGAAAGAAGACCAGTTAGGGAGAGAAAAGGGTCAGTGAAAATGGAAGTGGGACAAGAGAGTATGGAAGGAGGTATAATCAAAATTATAGCCATGTATGAAAATGTCACAGCGAAACCCAGGATCATAATTAATAAACACTGGTTTTTTTTTGGAGACAGGGCCTCTTGTCTCCTCAAGCTCACAGATCTACTCTTTGTGTTTTGTTTTGTTTTTGGTGTGTGTGTGTGTGTGTGTGTGTGTGTGTGTGTGTGTTTTGAGACAGGGTTTCTCTGTGTAGCTTTGCCTTTCCTGGAACTCACTATGTAGACCAGGCTGGCCTCAAACTCACAGAAATCCACCTACCTCTGCCTCCTGAGTGCTGGGATTAAAGGCATGCACCACCACCACCCAGCTCCAGATCTAGAATTTATGCCTTAAAATTTTTTTTAGATGAATTCCACTTACTAAATTAAACTTTTTTGTTGTCTTTTGAGACTGGGTCTCAGTAGCTTTGGCTAACCTGGCACTCTATGTATACTAGGGCTGACCTTGAAATTGAGAGCCACGCATCTCTTGCCTTTAAAGACTTGTCACCACGGCTGACTAAATCAAGTTTTTAATCTGAATAATTGGGTTGGGCATTGTGGCACATACCTATAATCCCAATACTTGGAAGACAGAAGCAGGTGGGTATCTCTAAATTCCTGGCTAGCCTAGTTTTCATTGTGAGTTACTCAAACAAACAAACAAAAAATTAGCAAAAGAAGAGGGAGGATGCTGCCTGGAAGTATAATTCAGTGTTAGCATGCCTCAGGCTCTAGGTTTGATCCCAACACGACCACCAAACAAACAAACAAACAAACAAAACACAATCCAGTGGTTTTTAGTGCATTCAAAGCACTGTAAGAGTAACACTTCAAGTAGCTGTCAAGTTCCTTGCACTCTGCTTAGTGGTTTCCTCCATTACTTTATCTCGCCGTGTTCAGTCACTACCAACTTGCTTTTGGATATGTAGTGCCATGTATATTATGAGCCGTTAACATAATGGACCACACACATGCACCCTTCCTCTGACTTCTTCCACTGAGTTGCCTACCTGGTAGCATGTGCTTGAGAAGTCCTCCACTATTCCGCGTCTATGGTGAGGAGCTTGTGCTGTGGTTTCTGTTGGTGGGCACTGGGGTTGTATGTGAACAGTGCTGCTCTCTCTATACATGTGTGCTTGTCCTACAGTGAGTATCGGCTTCTTTCCCCTTGGACTAGAAAGTGGGTTAGATGCCAAGGTCTGTGGCATTGTTTTAATTTCATTTCCATGGGCCTTTTTTCTGACAACACATGCACCATTTTGTGAGTTAGTGAAGTCTCACTGTGGGTCTGATGAGTATTTCAGCTTATTCATTTTCTGCTTCTCTTTATATCTCCAATCTGTTACTGCCCAGTCTGGCCTCAAACTCCTGGGCTTTGGTAATCCTCCTGCCTCAGCCCCCTAAGTACACACTTGTGGCTTACTCTGGCTACTTTTCAATTAGGTT
This sequence comes from Onychomys torridus, assembly GCF_903995425.1. Classification (NCBI taxonomy): domain Eukaryota; kingdom Metazoa; phylum Chordata; class Mammalia; order Rodentia; family Cricetidae; genus Onychomys; species Onychomys torridus. The sequence continues at coordinate 62,741,035 of NC_050444.1, read as the reverse complement.
AATCCTTGTATTAACTGGTTTTTAAAATTCGTTAAAGAACTTTACAGACCATGCTGGCCTCAAAAGCAGGAATCTTCCTGCCTCTACCACTTGAGTATACATCTGAGCAGTTTTTGAAGAATTTTTTTTATGAAGTAGGGATCCAGTATCATTTTTTTGTTTGTGAAAATCGAACTATTAATGAGACTGTTACTTCCCACTTGTGCTAATTTTTATGTCAACTTGACACAGACTAGGAGGATCATCTGGGAACACGGAACCTTAACTGAGAAAATGCCTCTATCAAATTAATCTATGGACAAATATCTGGGGCACTGACTGATATGGATGAGGGGTTGGGACCACCCCTGTGCAGTGGTCCTGAGTTGTCTAAGAAAGCAGGCTGGGCAAACTATGAGAAGAGTAGCCAAAAGGCACACTTTCACCATGGCCTCTGCAACAGTTCCTGCTTGGCTTCCCTCGATGGGCAGTGCACCAGAATATGCAGACCAATAAACGTTTTCCTCCGCAAGTTTCAGTGTTTTATCACGACAGAAATCCTAGCAAGGACGACACTATGAGCTTGGTGTCATTTCTGTCAATCTATTGACTATCACTGGGCATCACAGTCCTGCCTACAATCCCAATACTTGGGAGCTGAGGAAGGAGGATGGTATGCTGGAGGCGACTCTGGACTACCTGGCAAGATCTTACCTCAAAAAGAAAAGTTCTCATAGCTGCAGATGTTCTCCATTATCTTAAAGTTCTCAATTCTTCATCACAGCAGTACTAAACTTTCTTGGTAAGAACAGTTTCATACTATGTTTTAATTCCTTTTCAATGTTGTTTTGGCCTTCTAGGTCTCTTATTATTTCTTTATAAATTTTATAATCATCTTGTTGATGTTTGCAAAAAATAGAGAGATTTTGATAAAGGATTGTTTGTGGGTCAGACTGCCAAATACTATCTGTCCTCTTGAAGTTGTCTTTATTGGGAGCTCAGCTGGTAAAGTATTCGATACACAAGCATGAAGAATCTAAATTCAATCCCTGGTGTGCCCACAAAAAGCTGAGTATCAGGGCTGGAGAGATGGTTCAGTGGTTAAGAGCACTGACTGCTCTTCCAGAGGTCCTGAGTTCAATTCCCAGCAACCACATGGTGGCTCACAACCATCTGTAATGACCACATGGTGGCTCACAACCACTTGTAATGAGATCTGGTGCCCTCTTCTGGCCTGCAGGGACACATGCAGGCAGAATACTGTATACATAATAAATAAATAAATCTTAAAAAGAAAAGAAAGCTGAGTATCATATATGAAAGAATAAAAAAATAAATGATATAGAATGCTAAAAAATAATGATAAAAAGCTGAGTGTATGGGTATTTTGTCTCAGGCACCACATGTATGCTGGTGCAGGGACTGAAGATATAGACAGCTCTGAACTGCCATGTGGGTGCTGGGAATCAAACCCTGGTCGTCTGCAAGAGAAGCCAGTGCTCTTAATGGCTGAGCCATCCCTCCAGCCTTACACATAAAAACCTGAGTGTGGTGGGGCACTTACAATCTCAGTGCTGGATACAGATAAAGGGGTATCCCCAGGGTTAGCTGGCCAGCTACCCTAGATTAGTTAGTGGTCCTTAGGTCCCACTGAGGGCATGTATCAAAAAGAAAGGTGGACAGCATCTGATGAACAACACCTGGGTTCTCTCCTGGCTTCCATGTGTGCACACACATAGGGACACACAAAACAGTTGCTTTTATTAGCATGTATAAATGTGCAAAATAATGGGTTTGGGCCTAACGCTCTCACACACATCGATAACATAGCTAGAGCATATCTAACCCCCACTCTTTTTCCTGACACCCGTCCTATTTCCAATAGTCCCCATTCTACTTTTTTGTCTGTGTGTCTCATTTGTTCACTGTTTCTATCTGTAAGATCTGGATTCATTAGAGAGAAAACATAATATTGTCTTTCTAAACCTGGCTTATTTTGTTTGACCTAATAATTGTCATTTCTGACCCTTTTCCTACAAATGACAGGACTATTCTTTTTGGCTGGATAATATTCCATTGTGAGTATATTCTACATTTTATTTTCCCCATGTATGTTTTTGTAGTTTGAAATAGGGTCTTACTATCCAGTCCTGGCTGACAGGACATCAGGTGACCTCTACTCATCGAGATGCCTGCCTATGCCTCCAGAGGGTGCAGTGAGATTAAATGTGTACACCACCACACCTGCCCCCCCCCCCCCCTTTTTTTTTTTTTTTTTTTTTTTTGGTAACTACTCTGTGGCCCTGGCTAAGCCAGACTGGCACTGCCTGCCTGCCTTTGCTTCTCATATGCTGGGGTTAAAAGCTTGCCCTATATTTTATTTTTGAGACAGGAAGCCTTATCTGGCCTGGGTACTTGCTACTTAGCCCAGGATACCCTCCAACTTGTAGAAATCACCCCGATTCCATCTCCTAAGTGTTATAGTAACAGGGATGTTCTATTTAGTTTATGTGATGTTGACAATTATCGAGCCTACACTGATTATGTAACCTGATTGTTGTGAATAGTGTTAAGGCATGCAAGAATCTCCACTGTATCTAACTTTGATTCCCCAAGGTATATAGCAAGGAACAATACAACCTGATTCCATGGTAGTTCCCATTTTTGGAGGAATCTCCATGTTGACTTTCATAGTCTCTGCACTAACTCACAGGCCTAATCACTACACAGTTCCTTTTTCTCTCACACCTGTGTGGTGTCATTGCCCCCACACCCTTCTTCTCATGAACAACTCATGTGTACAGGTGTCTGCTGCGATGTCCTGTGCCATGTGTGTACTAGATACCCGCAGAGCTGGGAAATGGGCTTTGGACCCCAAGAAACGGAGTTACTCAGATGGTTGTAAGCCACCTTTGTGGGTGCTGGGAATCAAACCTGGGCTCTCTGGAAAAATAACCAGTGTTCTTAACCACTCACCATGTCTCCATCTAGTCCTGTATTTTGTTTTTTTAAAGATTTATTTATTTATTATGTACACAGAAGAGGGCACCAGATCTCATCACAGATGGTTGTGAGCCACCATGTGGGTGCTGGGAATTGAACCCAGGACCGCTGGAAGAGCGGTTGGTACTCTTAACCTCTGAGCCATCTCTCCAGCCCCTGTATTTTGTTTCCTTGATTAACTGCTTTGACTAAAGTGAACGAGAATTGCAAGGTCATTTTGATTGGCATTTTCCTGACTGCACATACACCTCTAATCTCAGCACAAAACCAACAATCCCCAAATTAACATGTTCTAAAAGTGGCTAAATCACACTTGAGAAAAACTGAAGGTGCAAACACAAACACACACACACACACACACACACACACACACACACACACACACTTTAAGTACAGAAATAGCAGATCTGTAACCTGAGCACTTGGGAGATAGTGGTAAGAAATTCAGTCCTTCCTGTTCTATAAATATGAGAACATGATACACGACCGCCTGCCCCCCCCCCACACACACAAAGAAGAAAAAATACGGATGGGAGACAGTGGTCTAAGCGTTGGTAGAGTATCGTGGTTAGTATGTGCAAGCTTGGGGGTTTAACTGCAAGCAGTAAAAGAAAAGAGAGAGGGCCGGGGAGATGGCTCAGTGATTGAGAGCACTGGCTGCTCTTCCAGAGGACCCAGGTTCAATTCCCAGCACCCACATGGCAGCTCACGGCTATCTGCAACTCCAGTTCCAGGGTACCTGGCACCCTCACACAGACATATATGTAGGCAAAACACCAATGCACATAAAATAAAATAAATAAATTTAAAAGATAGAGAAGAGGAAGAAAGAGAGATGGAGAAGGAAGGAACCAGGTACAGCCGGTCTAATACTTAGCACTGTGAGCACAGGTAGACCGACTTTCTGTGTGTAATCCCTACACTGAGGAGACTGAGGCTGGAGGCCAGCCTGGGGTACAAAGGGACAGCCTGCCTCAAAACACTAAAACAATATTAAAAAAAAAAAAAAAAAAAAGAAAGAAAGAAAAAGAAAAAGAAAAAAAAGAAAAGAAATTCGCTGGGCAGTGGTGGTGCAAGCCTTTAATCTCAGCACTCGGGAGGCAAGGCAGGCCAGCCTGGGCTAAAGAGTGAGTTCCAGGACAGGCACCAAAACTACACAGAGAGACCCTGTCTCAAAAAAACAAAAAACAAAAACAAAACAAAACAAAAAAAGATGAAACACACATACAGACTTTGGGAGTTAAATAGGAGAATATACAGAACTTTTCTCCAGAGTATCAGGTATGAGGAATATTATACAAGCCAATTAAAGATAGCCTGTTTTGGCTGGGCATGGTGGTGCACAGCTTTAGTCCCAGCAGAGACAAGGGAGTCTGTGAATTGGAGGCTAGCCTGTCTAAATAGTAAGTTCCAGATCAGCAGGAGCTATAGAGTGGAGGAAATTAATAATGGTTTGTTTTAATCATAAAAACAGTAACTGGACAGGCAGATCTCTGTTGAGTTTGAGGCTAGCCTGGTCTACAGAGTGAGTTCCATGTCAGGCTTCAAAGCTACACAGAGAAACCCTGTCTGGGGGGGTGGAGGGGGAGTTACAGTTACAAAACACTTGTTGAGAGATCAAGGCCAGCCTGGTCTACAGAGCAAGTTCTAGGCAGCCAGGACTACACAGAGAAACTCTGTCTCAGAGAGAGAGAGAGAGAGAGGGAGGGAGGGAGGGAGGGAGGGAGGGAGGGAGGGAGGGAGGGAGGGAGGGAGAATATGAATGAATATGAGAATATTTCATCCCCAGAAAACCTGGGTTCATTTTGTAATGACTCACAATTATCTATAACTCCAGTTTCAGGGGTTCTGCTGCCCTCTTCTGGCATCTGAGCACCAGGCACAAATATGGTTCATAGACATACATGCAGGTAAAACATACACATAAATTTTCTTTAATTTAAAATTGTATATATCCATCCCAAGACAGGATTTCTCTGTGTAGCCCTGGTTGTCCTGGAACTCTTTGCAGACCAGGCTGGCCTCAAACTCAGAGATCCATCTGCCTCTGTCTCCAAAGTGTTGGAATTAAAGGGGTAAGCTTCCATACCAAGCTAAAATGAATAAATTTTTTTAAAAAGAATTTATGTGAGCCGGGCGGTGGTGGCGCACACCTGTAATCCCAGCACTCGGAAGGCAGAGGCAGGCGGATCTCTGTGAGTTCGAGGCCAGTCTGGTCTCCAAAGCAAGTTCCAGGAAAGGTGCAAAGCTACACAGTGAAACCCTGTCTCAAAAAAACAACAACAACAAAAAAACAATAACAAACAAAAAAAAAGATTTATGTGTATTTGAAAAATGCTTTTAGAGTATTGTATTTATGCCCCCTTTTAAAAAACTTATTTCTACAATTCTTCTTTCTGTAAGGCATATTCATTTTATGTGCATGAGTATTTTATGTCTGTGATGTGTGTAGCCGGTACCTGTGGAGACACAGTAAAAGGGTGTTGGATCCCTTGAAACTTGAGTTACACATGGTTTTGAGTCACCGAGTGGGTGTTGGGAACTGGACCTGAGTCCTCTTCAAGACCAGTCAGTGTTTTTTCCTGCTGAGCCACCTCTCCAGCCTTCATGAACCTTCGTAAAGGATGCTGAGTAAAAGAATAGAATGGGCGTCTCTTCTTTGATAAGCTCACACCCATGCTCCAGGTTGTCTTGTCTGAGCGTCTCTCTTCTCTTTCATGCCTAAGCCTATGTTAAAAATATCTTTAATAAAACTGTTTCAAAGATGTTATGGAAATTATAAATCAGTGACTGGTGTGAGAATTAATCTAATTGTCAATTTGATGGAATCTTATTAGAATCTCAATAGGAATAAATTGTCTGGGCATGTCTGTGAGGGATTATCTAATTTGGGAAGACTTACTTTAACATAGGCAGTACCATTCTAGAAAAAAAACAAAAAAGAAAAGCAGAGAGTGGCCAGGCCTGGTGGCACACACCTTTAATCCCAGCACTCAGGAGGCAGAGACAGGCAGATGACCTCTGAGTTCAAGGCCAGCCTGGTCTACACTGTCAAACCCTGTCTTGGAAAAAAAAAAGCAGAGACCTGAAAAACATTGATCTCTGGGCTTGTGATCAACTATTTTAAGCCTCTGAGGCTATAATTCCCCCACCACAATGAACTCTACCCTCAAAGTGAATCAAAATATACCTTCTCTTCCATAAGTAAGTTGTTCCGTGAGGTATCTTCTTCACAACAATAAGAAAAGCAACTGATTGGCAACATGAAGGTCGTGGGATAGGGCACTGAGGAAAGTTCTAGCAGAAGAGCAGGAGTCGGGAGAGCAGTGGTCTAGTCTGCCCAAAGCCCGAGGTTTGCCCTCCAGAAGTTTTTAAGAAAAATGAACAGTGGGTGGTGGTGGCCCACACCTAATCCAGCACTAGGAAGGCAGAGGCAAAAGGATCAACACACAGAGAAATCCTGTCTTGAAAACCACAGAGAGAGAGAGAGAGAGAGAGAGAGAGAGAGAGAGAGAGAATACCATTAACACCGATAAAATCTTCACAACACTCAGCACTTTTTCCCTGAACTAAGGTTATAAAGTTGAAGAACAGTGTTTCCTGTGATTTCAAATGGGGCAGGAATAAGACACAGAAATATAATCCAATCACTGGGGAAGCCGAAGCAAGACTGCCCTGAAATGGAAGCTACCTAGTGCATAATAAGAGCCTGCTTCCATGTTATATGTATGTATGCATGCATGCACGTGTGTGTGTCTCTATGTATGCATGCACGTATGTACGTATGTACGTGTGTGTGTGTGTGTGTGTGTATGTATGTATGTATGTATGTGGGAATGTACAGGCTGAAGCAGGATAATAAGAAGTTTGAAAACAGCGTAAGGTTCCAGTCTCAACAAAGAATCGGGGACTGCAAAGACGGCTCAGCGATGAATTACCAGCACACACAGGAGCTCACAACCATATGTAACTCCAGTTCCAAGGGATCTAACCTCATTCTTCTGGCCTCCACAGGCACTGCACGTATGTGGTGCACAGACATCCTTTCAGGCAGAAACCCATAAACATCAAATAAAAAGACACAGAGCCAGGGCTGAGTGCAGTGACTCTCACCTACAAATTCTCAGGATCAGGAAAGCAGGAACAGGCGGAGGCTCCAGGATTAGAACCTGGGCTACTGAGACCTCTCTCAACCCCACTCTCCCCAAACCAAAACACCCAAACAGAAAGGACACATGGGAACAAGGAGCGGTGGTCCACACCTTTAAGCCCACCACTGGGAAGGGTAGAGCAGGAGAATCAAGAGTCTGGCTACCCAGGGCAGGGAGTGAGACCCTGCCTCAAAATGACCAAAGTAGGAACTGTTTTTGTAACCTTTCTCCAGCCATAAAGTTTTCTTATTCTAAGAGTGTTTAACTGCATGTATGTCTGTGTACCACGTATGTGCTTAGTGTCCCCAGATGTCAGAAGAGGGCACTGAACCCTCTGCAACTGGAATTATGGATGGCTGTGGCCATCATGTGCTGCTGGGAACCTAACGTGGACCCTGCAAGAGCAACCAGTGCTCTTAACCACTGAGCTGGCGATGTCCCTCCAGCCCCAGGCAAGTTTTTAAATCTAAGGTTGCTTCAAAAAATTATTTTTAGGGTTGGGGATTTAGCTCCGTGGTAGAGCGCTCGCCTAGCAAGTGCAAGGCCCTGGGTTCGATCCTCAGCTTAAAAAAAAAAAAAAGAAAGAAAGAAATTATTTTAAAAAGTTGATCTGAATGGTTTTTAATGTGCCTGAAACACTGGGACAATTACAGCAAAGCATATATTAAGCTAAACCTTAGAATTTTAAAATTTTGGATTTAAATTTTATGTGAGTTTAATAACAATGAGATAGTAACAATTTCTCTAGTTTTAAAGATCATAAGACCGCAATATATAATCTATGCAATATAAATCCCAATGTATTATCTTTAGCTTTGCCAGTTGATTCCTAATTAGGACAAATTATTAAAGTTAACATTCTGGGAAATTAGAAGTTCTCCAAAAGAGATAATCTATCTACTAAGTAGGAGGAAATAACTCAGCAAAGAAACAAACAGAAACAATTCCACCTGCTCTGCCGCTGCCGAGTCCACTAACAATGGCTTATCACCAAACACAGCAGAGGCTGGCCACAGGGCCGTGCCGCACTCTACAAATCCAACCCTGGCAACACTGGACATGGCAGCAGGTGGGACGGACGGAGGGGAGGAAAGCCGTGAAAAAGTAGAGGAAATGGAAAAGTAAGCAAAAGTATTCTGCCAGTTCCAGGATTCAAATATATTTCCTGCAAATAATATATAAGCACTATCAATATAGCATATGCCTGGTTTGTTTTAGCCCAGGCTGGCCTTTAGTTCCTGGGCGCAGCCTCTCTGAGCTAGACTATAGTATGTGCCATGACACCAGGCTCTCCCATACACTTTAAATTTGGTGGTAATGTTTCACTTGGCCATCCTATCTGTAAGGTGTGTAATCGTTGGTATGAAAATGATAGTGTTTATGAAGCCACAGGATTCCAGTTGTGCACTTCTGAGTGCACTAAAACATGTAACCAGAAAACGACTTAATTAAAAAGATAAAGTCTCACCACATAGCCCTATCTTGCCTAGAACTCTCTATGTAGACCAGGCTGGCTTCAAATGCATAGACATCCACCTGCCTTGCCTTCCAGCTGCTGAGATTACGGGTGTGCATCACCACACTCTGCTGCAGACTAGACTTTTTAACAGTTTGAAACAGTGCAGAGCAGAAAGGAATCCTATTGTGCAGCACTATCCTATCGCTGATGGCAAATCCATATTAAATTTGCGTTTTAAGTACAGGTTTATTTTTAACTGTGTGTATGTGAGGTGGGGAGATGCCTGCAGAGGCGAGATGTGTCAGATCCCAGGAGCTGGGGTTACAACAGGTACTGAGAGCCTCACAAGAATGACAGGGACTCAACTTGGGTCCTCTGCAAAAGCATTATCACTCGGTAAAGTGTTTTGTTTTTGTTTTTGTTTTTCAACAGGGTTTCTTTGTGTAAAGTCACGGCTGTCTGGCTGATTGGAACTCACTCTGTAGACCAGGCTGATATTGAACTCACAGAGATCTGCTTGCCTCTGGCTCCTGGGTGCTGGGATTAAAAGGCATGTGCCACTTTCTCAACTTCATCTTTATTAATTTCACAGACATAGTATTTTTTAAATAATTAAATTCACAAGTACTAGAGTTTACATCTTTTTAGGTAGTACAGTATTCAGCAAACTATAATCAAAGTTTCTTTGTGGAGCCCTGGCTGTCCTCTGCCTGGGATTAAAGGCGTGTACTACAATGTCAACTCCATCTTTTGTTTTTTGGGTTGTTTCTTTTTTCTTAAAAATTTATTTATTTATTATGTATACAGAAGAGGGCACCAGATCTCATTACAGATGGTTGTGAGCCACCATGTGGTTGCTGGGAATTGAACTCAGGACCTCTGGAAGAACAAACAGCCAGTGCTCTTAACCTCTGAGCCATCTCTCCAGCCCAGGGTTGTTTCTTTTTTAACATGTATGTGGAGGTATGTATTTATTGGAGGTGGGGGATGAAAGTGCCGTGGTATGTGTCGAGGTCAGAGGACAACTCTGAAGAGTCACTTCTCCCCTTCCAGCGTGCAGGTTCTAGAAAGTCCACTCCAGCTGTCGGGCTTGGTGGCTTTACTCACTGCACCATCCATCTCATCAGCCCCACTGCTGTTCAGTAACATTATGATTATGTTAATTCTAACACAAAGTATTCCAGGAGGCTATTCTGGAAAGGACAGCACATATCACCTTTGCATCATGTCCTATCTAAAAACCAAAAACTGCGGCTGTCTGGAACCCCACTTGTGAGGCTCCAAGGACTACAACTTGGAAGACAGACTACCACACACTATGAGGGCTGGCCTCAAACAAACATGAATAAAAAAGGAAAGGAACTGTGGAAATCAAAGGCTCCTCTACTAGGCTAATACATTACTCCAACACTGTCATAATTTTGCCGAAAGCTAAGTATGTTGCTTCAGGTTTCAACCAACAGTTCTAACTAGAAATGCTCCCTGCAGGTACACTAACTTGTCCCACAGAAGAACCTCACCTCAAGTGCTCAGCAGTAACTCTGAAAGGAGGCAGTCCAAATGTAGGAGGGTAAATCCCCCCAAAAAGCTGAGGCTCTGCCCATAGCAACAGTTGACCCTTGCTGTAAAGTTAGAGGACAGGTACACAAATAAATTTATAGGACTTTACTAAATTTTTAAAATGCAAATGTTAGCAAGTGTGCATTATAATACTAGCAATGAGCTGCAAAGGCTTAAATCCTTGATCTTTAACTGGAATATAATTACTATATATTGTCAAACTACCCTTGATTTTAAGTAATTAAGCCAGAGGATACAAAGTAAGTACAAAATCACGAATATTTCTATGTGGTTACAGCAAAACACAATTTACTGAGATATAGTGTCTATTTCAAAGGTGGGTGTGGGTGTGGTGTTGTGCTGAACCTAGATCCTTGTGCATGCTAAGCAAATGCTCCATCACTAAGCTACACCCTCCAGTCCAAATTACTTTTTTTATGTGGTGTGGAAATCAAACTCAGGGCCTTGACTGGTAAATCCCTAGTCTCTTTTTAAAGAACTAATCTGAAAAATCCAGAGAAAGTTATGACAGAGAAAGGTATGTCTCTTACCTCATAAATGTTGGGGTGCCACATTTTGGTCAAGAATCTGAAGGTAGGTGGTGAATATGGGTAGTCAATAGGAAATTTAATATGTGCCTGAAAAGAAAGAAAAAGATAATGCTAATAAATGAGACAAGTTATTCATTTGCCTAATAGTTCACTCTCTTATACCCCAAAGAAGCAAAGTTCCTTTCTAAAAAGCAGGCTGCTGAGAAGTTATTTGCAGTATCAGGGCTATTCTGTTAGTATCTTAGCAAATATTGATGTCTTTGTTAAGTTACCCAAATTCAATTTGCAGGAATGAAAGGTAAGATGTGCCAAATACTGAGGCTACTGTTCCCATGCAGAGTGGGACCCACTGCATCCAGATGTGCACCCTACTACGAAGCTAGTCCTCATCCTCTGCTAGCAAACAAAACAACAATATGGTTTTCTAGTAAACAACAGAACGCGTTTCCCTTTTCATTGACATCATGCAAACAACACGCCCTCACGCAGCAGCAATAATGCTGACATTTTCGTTCAGTGGTTCTTTTCATTACACAATGCTCTTTTTCTACTCCCCAACCCTTATAAGAGGCACTTGCCACCAAGACTCATGACTTGAGTTCAATTCCCAGGTCTTACAGCGCCACTTCTCACACATTTTCTCAACATTAATAGTTTTTTAAAACTTTTTTTTTTTTTTTTTTGCTTTTTCAAGATAGGGTTTCTCTGTGTAGTTTTGGTACCTATCCTGGATATCTCTCTGTAGACCAGGCTGGCCTCAAACTCACAGAAATCCGCCTGCCTCTGCCTCCCGAGTGCTGGGATTAAAGGCGTGTGCCACCACTGTCCAGTTTATTTTTTAAAAATTTATTAATTTCATTTTATTTGTACTGAATGATTTATGTGCATGTATATATATGCACCATATGTGTGCCTAGTGACTTCGGACATTAAAAGAGGGTAGGTGATCCCCAGGAACTGGGGTTGGGATTGTTGAGCCACCTTGTGGGTGCTGGGAATCAAACCTGGGTCCTCCACAAGGGCCACAAGTGCTCTTAACCACTGAGTCAACTCCGAGGCTACCCTAAGACTTTTTTTTTTTTTTTTTTTAATTTGATAGCAGGCTGGGATTTAGCTCAGTGGTAGAGCACTTTTCTAGCATGTATGAGGCCATAAGTTCAATTCCCAGCATTGACAAATGGAAAATTTGGATAACAGAGTAGTGGGGGGGGGTGTGCAAAAATGAACAAAATATTAACAAAGTATGTATATGAAAATGTCACAATAAAATGCATTTGTTAACAAAAAAGTGACTCAAAAAGGAAAATTTAATACCTCAAAATGTAAATATACTGAATTTTTATTGTTTTTTCCTCTGTTTGCATATTCTGTTTTTGCCTATATCATAACATGAACATGTTTTATTATAAAATATTCTTATTCTGGGCCAGCCTGGGCCACATAAGATTGTCTCAATGACACAAAAAACTAGCCATGGTGGGACACATCTACAATTTGGGAGAAAAAAATAGAGTACCAAGAGTTCAAGGTCACTTCCAGCTCCACAGTAGGCTCAAAGCCAGCCTGTGCTACAGTAGACACTATCAGAAGGACTTGCTTTGGAATGCTACAGAGAAGACTGATGTGGACCCTACCCAAGGAAGACATCTGCGTCATGAAGCAGTCCATAGTTTAAAACATAAATAAAATAAAAGATTCTCTAAGTGTGATTATTAGTGTTAGCTAATGATGATATACATGAACAGATGAGCCCTTTTTTCAGACAGGCTATGTAGCCCAAGCTAGCCTCAAACTTGGAGTCCTCCTGCCCACGCATGTACTAACTAGGATTATGATACGCACCACCACACATGAATCATTTCTTTCAAAAGGGGTTTCTTTTTTTTCTTTAAAAACTTAATTTGTGTGTGAGCTTTATTTAATTACTATACTAGTTAATATAAAACATGACATGTTTTCTTAGCTCCTGAATTCAGGTGTGAACCCATAACGTTTTCAAATAGTAATCCAAAAGAACAGGCCCTAATCTTAAAAGAGCCACAGTGGAAAAGGGACCAAACGGCCGATCTGTCTGTAGTCTTGAAGAACAACTAATGGAGTTCACATAAAGAAGACTACTACAATCCTATTATCAGTCAAAACTGAAAACAACATTGCACACAAAAATTATTCTTGACGACCCAAACATCTTAAATAACAGAATGAAAATCAATCCAAACTAGTTAAAATCCAGTGCCATCAGGACAAAAGGGATTTTCTTACCTTGGGACAGTTAGGCTACTCCTTGCTCTTTTGATATAATATTTTACAATATACGTTCTTGGAAAGATCTCATATTTAAAATACAAGGAAATATTTAAAAGGGGGGGATGGGGTGGCGAGATGGCTTTTGCAGAGAATCCAGGGTTCAGTTTCTAGCAGACACATGATAGCTCACAAATGTCTATGTAACTCCAAACTAGAAGATCTGACACCCTCTTCAGACCTCCTCACTGCATGTATGTTGTGCACAGACATACATACATTCAAGGCAAAACATTCATACACATAAAATAAAACATAAATCTTTTTTTAAAATCCAAACTAAGGATCCATATGAGTTCTGTTATAAAAGCAATGAAACAAAGTTCCCAAACTTTATAAAGATCAACTATTTCACACTTCTAGAAGAATAGTCAAAGCCAAGCATGGTAGCACACAGCTCTGTGATAGCAGCACTCAGGAGGCTGAGGTGGAAGGACTGACAAATGCTAGACCAACACCAGCAAGACACTCTCCAAAAAAAGGAAAAAAAATTAAAAGACCATCATTTTTCAGAAACTATTCACAAAAATGGCAGAGCTTCATAAGAACAAGTTTTATGGTTTAATTAAATCTAGTCCAACCTGCTATTGCAAAACAAAAACAAAAAACAAACAAAAAAAAAAACAAATATTTTACAAATTCAACCTAAAAAGATAAGGTGGGTGGAATGTGGGGAGGGGGGGGCAGTGATGGAGCTGGCAGGAGAGAAGGACCTTCTGCAACCTGCTCACCCCATGACAACACCACCTCCCACCCGAGAACCGTCACTGTTTCTAGTTGTGTTCTAAACACTCCACTTGCAGGCTTGGGCGGCGGTGGCGCACGCCTTTAATCCCAGCACTCAGGAGGCAGAGCCAGGTGGACCTCTGTGAGTTCGAGGCCAGCCTGGGCTACAGAGCAAGATCCAGGACGGCATCAAAACTACTCAGAGAAACCCTGTTTCGAAAAACAAAAAAAGAAAAAAAACCCTCCACTTGCAGAGAGATGTCTATTTCATCTAATTTGAAGCACAGCCATTATGCAAACTTATGGCTTTTGTTAAAAACAACTGCCTAAAATTATTAAAGTTCAGAAGTACCCTATGCAGTGAGAAAAATACACACACATAACAACAACAACAACAACAACAACAAACAAACAAAAACAAAAACCTGAAAGACAAAACTAGGCTCTGAGATGCCCATGTCTTTGAAAAGTTCTGAAAAATTCCGATGAATTTAGAATAGCACACCGATATGTGGGTTGTGTGTATGCACAGAGAGATGTGCATGCCTGACAAGGATCAGAAAGCTCACATTTCTCCCTGTGAAAGCAAGAACTGAAGCCTAAGGCCAAGCTGTCAACCACTTGCTCAATGTTAAAAGTGTTCCCTAACACACGCACACAGGCACACTCCACGAATCCCAAGTAAATCAAAGCTATCTCTAGCTGGGCGGTGGTGGCGCATGCCTTTAATCCCAGCACTCAGGAGGCAGAGCCAGGCGGATCTCTGTGATTTCAAGGCCAGCCTAGTCTACAAAGTGAGTTCCAGGAAAGGTGCAAAGCTACACAGAGAAACCTTGTCTTGAAAAACAAACAAACAAAAATCATAATTTACATATATTATATGCAAAAAATTTAAATAACTATATAATTATGTAAGACATAAAAATACAGAGAGAAAGGGAGAGGATCAAGCAATTACCTGAAATTAAAATCCTGGCTAAATTTCCTGAAGATTTTTCATTTTTAAAAAATTTTATCATTGGAGGAGAGATGGCTCAGTAGTTAGGAGCACTTTCTTGGCAGAGGATCTGGGCTCAATTCCCAGCACCCACCTGGCAACCCACAACTGTCCATTATTCCAGTTTCAAGGGCTCTGACTTTCTGATCCTTGAGGGCACCAAAACCGTATGTGATGCATAGACATACATGTGAGAAAAACACTCATACAGAATAAAGTTTTTAAATATTTTAAGGGATTTTTATTAAAGGTTAGAGGGGTGTGCACATGAGTGCCTGTATGCACCCGAACATGTGTGCCTGTGTGTGGATTTGTGTCCACGGAGGCCAGAGAGGGTATCAGAGGTCACCTGAAACTGGAATTACAGGTGGTTGTCCCCAACTTGGGCGCAAAACTCCCCAAGAACAGCAGGCGTACTCTTAACTGCTGAGCCATCTCTCCAGGCCCTACTCAAGATTTTTTTGTTTTTGTTTTTGTCTTTCTGAGACAGGGTTTCTCTGTGTAGCTTTGGAGAACTGGAACTCACTCTGTAGCCCAGGCTGGCCTTGAACTCACAGAGATCCGCCTGCTTCTGCCTCCCGAGTGCTGGGATCAAAGGCGTTGAAGATTTTGCATTAGCTCTTTTCAACAGGATTATGGGAACTGTGGCTGAAGGACCAATGGAATCAGCAAGACAGCACAAGCCACAAACTGCTCTTGGAAACTGACACAGGCTTTGAGTTCCGGCCAGGCTGGAACACATAGTTATACCCTGTCTCATACATATAACGGGAAGGAGAGCATTAAGTGTCTCAAACAATTTCCATCAAGGTAAGGGGAGACAGAGGTAGGAGTGTGATGGTCTGAAAGAAAATGGCTCCCAAAATGGAGTGGACTATTAGGAGGTGTGGCCTTGTGGAGTGGGTGTGGCCATGTTGGAGGAAGTGTGTAGTTACTGTGGGGGCGGGCTTTGAGGTCTATCTTGCTCAAGCTTCCCTCAGTGTGACACTGAGTCCATTTCCTGTTGCCTTGTGATCAAGATGTAGCCAGCACCATGTCTGCTTGTACATTGCTCTGCTCCCTGCCATGATAATGGACTGAACCTCTACATATAAGCTGTTACCTCTGTTAAATATTTTCCTTTATAACAATTGCCATGGTCATGATGTCTCTTCACAGCAATAGAAATCCTCACTAGGACAGGAGGAACAATGAAAAGATAGGACATAGGCCCTGACAATTTATTAACCCTATTATTTAAATCTCTATACTTTTTTTTCCTTTTCCTTTTTCTTTTTTTTAGACAAGGCCTCATTATAGTAGCCCTGGCTAGCCTTTAACTCACAGAGATCTATCCGTTTCTGCCTTTCAAGTGCTGGGGTCAGAAGTGTGCACCATCAGCCTGGCTAAGCTTCAATTTATTTATATAAAATAAATATATTTGTGTATGATGGTAATATTTAATAAATATATTTTTATATATTATGAAAATATAAAATACACACATGCACTTAAAAAACCACTTTAGGTAAGGTGTCTCTGGTCTTTAACCCAGCACTTGACACCGGGAGGTGGATCTTTGTGAGTTAGAGGCCAGCCTGGTCTATGGAGCTAGTACTAGGACAGTCAGGGACACAGAGAAACCCTGTCTAGAAAAATCACAATGAATGAATGGGTGAATGGATGGATGGATGGATGGATGGATGGATGGATGGACGGACGGACGGACAGACAAGTGCAGTTAGGGCTGAAGAGCTGGTTCAGCAGTTGACAGCGCCTGCTGCTCTTCCAAAAGACCAGGGTTTGGTTCCCAGCACCCACTTGGCAGCTCACAATTGCTGTACTTCCAGTCCCAGGGGATCCAATGCCTTCTTCTGGACTCTGTGGGCACTGCATTGCATACATGTGGCACACAGACATACATGTAGGCAAAATATCTATACCCATAAAGATTATTAAATAAAAAAATAATTTAAAAGATAAAGTGAAATTTTCAAAATGAGAAAGTTTTTATTAAAAAACAATCTAGGATGCTTAATATTCATTATAATTGAAGATTAAAAACAAAATAAAAGCCAGACATGGTGGTGCACACCTTTAATCCAGCACTTGAGCAGAGGTAGGCAAATCTTCTAGGCCAGCCTGGTCTACATAGTTCTAGAACTACTTAGAGAGACTCTGTCACAGAAGGGAAAAAATAAAAATGAAATAGATCACAGTAATGTGTTTCCCATTAATGCAAAACACAACAGCTGGAAGGAAGGGGAAACCCAAGGGCAAATCTTTGTAAAACTGTAAGATTCCAGAGAGCCCGGGAGGGGCTTACCGGCTACTGTCACTTGCCACCAAGCCTGACAAGCTGAGGTCCCTCCCACAGACACACGTGGTGCAGGAGAAAACAACTCCTGCGTGTGTCCTCTGACCTCCACACAAGAGTGACAGCATACACACATATTGTATGCACACACAAGTTAAAATGTAATTTAAAAAATGTTCATTCCATAAAGACGGTGGGCATAACTGTATTCCTGATACTAAGAAGGCTAAGGCAAGAGAACTGAAAGTTTTCTGGGGTTGCTTTTGTTAGTTTTTTGTTTTTCTTTTTTGGTTTTTTGAGACATAAAAAAAATACTTGTAAGAGATGTCTCAACAGCAATACTAGAAACAACACATGCTTTTAAAAGTCTGTAGAAAAATTATCCACTCTAGCAAAACTATACTTCAATTACAAAGTATGTATTTTCAGATGTAAAAATGTCAATATTATCTTTAATGATGCTCTTAGAACTGACCTCACAGTGCCACACTCTAAAGACTGTAACTAACCACTGCAGCGGCACAAGCCTGTAAGCTCAGCACTCACAAAACAAGACAGGGTATCTAAAGCACCAGGCCAGGCCAGCCTGGGCTACAAAACAAGACCCTTACCTCAAAAGAACCCAAACCACACAAACAAATGTTATAAAATATACAAGACTCAAAAGAATAAACTTATCAAAGTGAATAATTAGTGTAACCACTAAAAAACAAGGCAATTTTTTTTAAAAATCACTTATTTTAGCAACAATTATTTTGGTGGAGAGTAATTAAGGTAAGACTGGGCATATTCCTGGTATAAGACTGTAGCCAGTATTAAAGAGGACATCTAGCATGACCTCTGACCTCCAAGCACACATATACACGCATGAGAATTTGTGCCCACACACATGCACTTGCACTCCCGAATGTGCATGTATGCACACAGACATTGGACATCGTGGTGCACTTAATCCCAACATACAGGAGATTAAAGCAGGGGCATCCGGAATTCAAGGTCACCCTCCACTGCAGAGTGGGGATCCTGAAACCTAGGAATAAATCTACAGGGATAACTGTGATTCTATGCTGAAGACTATAAAATATTCATGGGGAATTTTTGTTTGTTTAGATATAGTCTATGTAGCCCTAGAATCTCACTATGAGGACCAAACTGACCTTGAACTCACAGAAATCCACCTGTCTCTGCATATGCTAGGATTAAAGGCTTGCTGATAATTTTTTCCCCCTCTGAGACAGGGTTTCTCTGTGTAGCTTTGCGCCTTTCCTGGAACTCACTTGGTAACCCAGGCTGGCCTCGAACTCACAGAGATCCTCTTGGCCCTCCCGAGTGCTGGGACTAAAGGCATGCGCCACCACCACCTGGCTGATGATAAATTTTTTAAGTGAGTGTGTAGCTGAAGTTTTCCTGCGTCCTGCCTGGCCCTCAGTCAGGACAAATCTCTCTTACCCGCCAGTCCTGCAGCCACTAGCACCCAAGTAAACACACAGAGGGTTATATTATTTACAAATTGTGTAGTCTATAGCAGGCCTCTTGCTAGCTAGCTCTTATATCTTAAATTAACCCATTACTATTCATCTATGTATTGCCACATGTTCCGTGGCTTTACCTGCGTCCCATTACATGTTGCTCCTTGGGTGGTTTGCTGGCATCTCTTCACTCAGCCTTCCTCTTCCCAGAATTCTCTTTGTTCTCTTATCCCACCTATACTTCCTGCCTGACTACTGGCCAATCAGCATTTTATTAAACCAGTGTACAAAAGCATTATCCCACAGCATTTCCCCTTTTATGTTTAATTAAAAAGGAAGGTTTTAACTTTAACATAGTAAAATTACATATAACAAAATAGTTATCAAGCAAGAATTATAGTTATAATATTTAGTCTATTTGTATTTGGCAAAAATCAAAGAAGATATCCTATCTACCCTATATTTGTGAGTTCAAGGTTTCAAATCTACCTTATCTCCTATCAAAACCAAGGAAAACCATAATTATAACTATCTAGTCTTCAACTACATCAAAGACCTCAGAAAGATACATTATTACCTAAGTAAACAGGAAGAACATTGTAAGCAACTTCCAAAAATCTAGAATGACAGAGACAGCTGGCTACCTGGACAGTTACCCAAAGTTTTTCTGCAACACTGAGGCATCCATTCTTCAGCCTATAGGTCTAGAGTCTCTCAGTCACTTCTCTCTGTATCCTGTAGAATGTCTGGCAGTTTCTTCTGCAAAGCAGGAACCTGAAGGACCATTTCACCTTGTTTTGGCAAATTCAGTGATCATTTTCCTATGTGTCCTGTATGTCCAGTTTATACAACATTTATCAGCAATCCAGGCAAGAATAGTTTCTTGCCCAAATGGCTATTTTTGCCAAGAAGAAGATAAACTCCATATGGAGTGTCTCTGATGACCATCATCTTCCTTGAAGTAACTGGTGCTTCCAGGAGCAGACGTGTCTCATTGTCCAGAAAGTCTATAAGTTTTTAAAACATTTTAATTGCCATATTCTGTAGGTCTTTGAAGTGTTTGAAGATTATCTACCTAACTGAAATATATCTACTTATATCTAAAAAACTTAATGTGACAAGTTTGATTATCATGGAGACTAATTATTAATCTGTATTTCTTAATTATACATTACAATTTTAAATAAGCTATACAAACACAATACCTTAAGAGTAGAAATATACATAGTTTAACAAAATTAACTTTAAGTTTGTATCAATAAACTAAAATCCATAGCAATGTAAAACATTTTAAATAAGTTGTTATTCTTTATCCTATTATATCTATGTCCCCTTTTTCTTTTTTACAAAGAGATTGCATTTATAACTAAACCTCTTTAAATAAAAATAAACATTTGTAAACAATATTTTGGGAATTTAGGCATAGCTTCTCAACTACTTCCTGTTGGTCTTTCAATGGGTTTTGGGTTTCAGGTAATTGTCATTGTTTAGGATGGTTGGTTATAAGTTGTTATTGTTAATGGTCAGGAAAGAAGCTAAACAAAAGAGATTAGATTTATAATTCTTGTTTTGAAAAAAGGATATAGGTAAGAGGTAGATTATTGAATCTACTTAAAAACAATATAGAAATAATAGAATAAAGGGTAGATTAGTGAATATATTCTGAAAAGAAAAAAGAGAGGATACAGACATGATACAGATAAAAAGGTAATTATTGAGTCTACTTTAAAAGACAAGTACTAGTTTTAAATAGTTTACATTGGATTGGATTGTTATATGTTGTAAACAAATTATATATATATTAAGATTGATATTGTTAAAAGATGCTGTACATATATTTTTAATCTTGTTCAGGATATTGTACCTATACAGTTCATTCAAATGTAATGCATTTTGCTAAACCTTAAATGTTATTATTACCAACTATTAGGATATAAAAAAATAAAAGTAGTTAAAACATTACAATAGAACTTGTAGTCATATTAGGTATGTTTTCAAGGTCAAGCAGAGATATATTTTTAGATGGACAGGTCATCTTCAAACCCTTCAGAGATCTACAGGTGGCATTTAAAATGTTTTAGTAACATAGATTTTTTTCTTTCTTTATGACTATGAGACATGTCAGCTCCTGACAGCACCAATCTACTTCAGAGAACATATGGGCATTAAAGAAAATGCATATGGAGTTAACTTTCACTGTGGCAAAAGCTAACCACTGGGCAACAAAGTGCCCTCACATTGACTGCTGACAGTATGCTGTCCAAATGGACAAACAGGACAAAACAAAGGACTACTGGTCCTTGCCATGACAAGTGTGGTTGCAGCTTTGGCAACAGGTGTCCTCTAAGGCCAGGACAATATGGCACCATCGCTGAAGTGGCTTTGTAATCCAGGAAAGGTACACTGCCCCTTTCTTTGAAGGCAGCTGAACAGGCAGTAGACCGATGGCTTCTGGTGTGTAGGGGAACAGTAGCTGTAACAGTTATTCTTGAAGAAGTAACTAGGCTGACAGAGTTTAACCTCTCAATGGTAGACTGGCATTTAATAAAGGAGATGAAGTTACCCATAAGCTGAGAAGAATGGACAGCCAAATTCCAAAAACACCAGCAATTTCCAGAATTTAAAATCCTGAATCATGGCAGGACACTGGCAGAATTCAAGCTTATCTGGTATATGGTCTACTCTCATCGAATGTGAGGTCCAGCTGTAGGCCTTGTGTACATCCTACTTCACAAATGAGTCTGTCAGATACACTAAGCCTATAATATGCCGAAGATGATGCCCTAACGTGCAGAGAAACCTCGGGTGACTGTCCAGGCAGCTGGCTGTTTCTGTCAACTCTTATTTTTTTGGAAGTCACTTGTTTGCTCCTCCCGTTTTACCAGGTAATGTTATATTATTTCCTTCTCAGGCCTCTGAGGGAATTGAAGATTAGATAGATAGTTGTAGTTAACAATTTTCCTTGTTAAAAAATTCAGAGCCGGGCAGTGGTGGCGCACACCTTTAATCCCAGCACTCGACTCAGGAGGCAGAGGCAGGTGGTGGATCTCTGTGAGTTTCAGGACAGCCTGGTCTCCAAAGAGAGTTCCAGGAAAGGCACAAAGCTACACAGAGAAACCCTATCTCGAGGAAAAAAAAAAAAAAAAAAAGAAAGAAAGAAACTGACTAAGGAGGTGTAAAGTGTTTAAGTTTGAAAGACATTATAACACAGCTTTCTGTTGGTAATACAAAACAGGATAGAAAGTGAATTAAGTACATTTTGGATTCACCAAAATAGGATAGATAATGGAATATTTTCTCCGAATTTGTCAATGCAAATGAACTACACATTGTTGATGTATTTATTGCTTGTATATATTGTATATAGTTATTTTACTTATTGTATATAGTTTTTCTTATATTAGTTATAACATTTTTTTAGACAAAATAAAAAGGGGAAATGTGGTGATATTTTATTTGTGCTTTAATAAAGTTTGCCTGGAGATCAGAGGAAACAAGAAGTCAGGCAGCACATTCCCTTAATCCCTCAGCAGGCTGGATCTCTGTGTGTTCAAGGCCACACTAGGGAACAGCCAAGCACGGTGACACACACCTTTAATCTCAGTACCAACCAGAGAGGCCTGGAGGTCTGTACAGACAGACAGAAAGTGGCAGAGTTGCATAGGAAAAGGAAATGAGGGAGCTAAGATAGCCAATGAGAGGGCAGAACAGCAAGGCAATAAAAAGCCTGGGTAGACAGGAAGTCGGTTCATTGGGAAGCTGCAGAGCTGGTGAGGTAAGGTTGGCTATTGGCTTTCCCTATTTCCCTGATCTAAGGCTTTCCCCCCTATATTTGGCTCCATGTTTGTTTGTTTGTTTTCTCTCTCTCTTTTTTCAGAGCTGAGGACCAAACCCCGGGCCTTGTGCTCCATGTTTTTTATTTAATAAGAACATTTAGAAATTTGTCTACATGAGTGAGGTAGCAAATGTCTGAAATCTATCACAAAAGACTGAAGCAGGAAGAATAAGTCTAAACTACATAATCAAACCTGTCTCTAAAATAAAGACCTAAATAAGTGTGGAGATAAATAAAACACATTGAACTACAATTAAAATGTCCGTTTTCCAATGCAAAAACCCCATTCACTCAAACTACTCCCCACACATATGCACACACAGCATACACAGGTGTGCGCACACACAATGGGCATAGAGGCGCGTACTTGATCCCAACACACGTTAGAAAAAAAAAAATCTAAGCAAAGGAGGTTGGAGAGATGGCTCAGCAGGTAAGAGACCTAGCTGATCTTCCAGAGGACCCAGGTTCTATTCCTAGCACCAAAGTGACTCAGAACCATCAGTTACTCTAGTCTCAGAGAATCCAAGGCCCTCTTCAGGCCTACACTGGCACTGAATGCACATGCTGTACAGATATACTGTACACATATTAAATTATATATACATCCTGCAGAGTCACTTGGAGACTAACAAACTGTTATTAAAACTTCAATGAATGAGTGAGGATGTAGTCCAGTGGCTACTTAGCATGTTCAAAGTTCTAGGTCTGATCATCAGTTCTACAAAAACTTCACATGGACAAAGAGTAGACAAAACAATCTTGAAATAAGAAACAAAACACATTTTTAGTCCCAGCACTTGGGAGACACAGGGAGGTGGATCTCTGTGAGTTAGAGGCCAGCCTGGTCTACAGAGCCAGCTGCAGGCTCCTTGTCTCGAAAAACTAACCAACCAAACATCAAAACAAAAGAGAAACAATAATAAACCTGATTATATTAGATTTCAAGACTTTATAGTAATTAAGACTGCTAAAGGTACAAGGCCAAACAGACAAATGTAAGAGAAGTGTGTGCTGACACATACCCACATGCACAGAGTCACCAACTTTATAACAAAGACACCACTGCAATTCAGTGGAAAAGGATAGTTACTCTCTGTTTTGTTTTTGCAACTAAGTCTCACTGTGCAGCCCTGGCTGGTGTTGAACTCACAGAGATGCAAAGAAGAAAGGATCCTTTTATTGGGGGGTGGGGGGCGGTTCGAGACAGGGTTTCTCTGTAGCTTTGGAGGCTGTCCTGGAACTCACTTTGTAGACCAGGCTGGCCTTGAACTCACAGAGATCCGCCTGCCTCTGCCTCCCGAGTGCTGGGATTACAGGCATGCACCACCGCCCAGCTAGGATCATTTTTAATAAATAGCACACACCTTTAATGCCAGCACTTGGGAGGCAGAGGTAGGCTGATCTCTGTGAGTTAGAGGCCAGCCTGGACTACAGAGCTACAGAGTGAGTTCCAGGAAAGGTGCAAAGCTACACAGAGAAAACTTGTCTCAAAAAACCAAACCAAAATAAACAAAAGTAACAACAGAAGCAAAATATTTAAATACTAAAGCCTATGAACCAGCTGGCTATTCTGGCAGTATTTTGGAGGTGGAAAAAAAAAGGATAGAGTTTAGAAGTCAAGGATATGAAACAACACCCTGTCTCAAAAACAAACTTGGCACATTGGTGCATACTTGTAATCCCAACAACTAGGAGGCTGAGACAGGAGGATTGCCAAAGTCAAGGCAACCTGAACTACAAAAAGTAACCCTGACAAAATAAAGCAAAAATACTATAAGGAAATAATCTTATAATGTGAGACATAAATACAAAAAGCCATTTGCAGCAAAGGACCTGAATGAATGAGCCAAAAAGAAGAAATACAGTATACTATTCACCAGCCTGTTCATGGACTAAGAATTTGAAAAGTCTATATGAAAGAGCCTCTTACACAGCGAGCCAACAGTGTAAAAATGTAGACTAATATGCCAGTGGGGAATAATGAGCACAGAAAAAAAGCCAGCCAGGCAGAAGGAAATCCACATCAAGTGTCAAGTTTCCCACAGTAAGAAGGAACGAGTAGTGGTGTGCCCACACACTCTCCTATGTGCCTGACAGGCATTACACACTAGACCCAGACTCCCAGGCAGGAGCTTTGAATGACAACTGGGGAGAATTATACTAACTCTAAAATAAAAGCAGTGGCAAAAGAGAAAAAACAAGAAATCTCTAACTCTTGACAATTTATCAGGCAAAATGACAACCAGTAGATCTTAGTACATAAGATGAAACTACGCAATGGTTATCTCTGTTAACAGTCATTCAGATAAGAAACAATAAATATAACAAAGTTTTCACATACCTTCAACAATCCATGTATTACATTCCAACAGTAACCAAGTTCAAATACGCCATCTCTTAGAAAAGTAGCATTTTCTAAGATACAGAAAACAAATTAAACTGGCAGAGGATTGCCTTAGAACACGCTGCCTAATATTACCTAATTATTGAAGAATAGACTGTTAAGTGTAACAAGGTAGCTCATTTTAACACAACACCTCCAGAAAGAAACTCTATGTCAGACAAGCAAACCCTGGAAACCTGTTATATAAACACATATTTGTGATTATTCTGGTTTCAAATATATGTAAATTTAGGAATGAACAAATGAAAAGGCTGTTGCTGCCCATGTTTTAACTAGAGCTGCAAAGAATAAAGGTACAGAATATATATGCCTTCCCATTATCATATGTAGGATCATCCCTCTTCCAAAAAGGTACATGCCATTTGTAACCTAATAACTGATACCGAACAGTGTATGGGAGTGACTGGCACAAGGCCCCAGCACTGCAAAATAGGAAGGTAATACAATTCAGTGAGACCAAAGGTTAAGATGTCAGAGGAAAAGGTTCACTTATTGTTGACCTACCAGGGAAAGTTTGATTTCCAATGAATTTTAACGGGATGACTTGGGAAAGAAGTAACTTGCCAGGTGGTGACGGCAAACCCCTTTAGTCCCACCACTTGGGAAGCAGAGGCAGGTGGATCTCTGTGAGTTCAAAGCCAGCCTGGTCTACAGAGTGAGTTCCAGGACAGCAAGAGCTGTTATACAGAGAAACCCAGTCTCAAAAACAAAAGGAAGGAAGGAAAAGAAAGAAAGAAAAAGTAACTTACACAGTCACAAAGATTTTATGTTCAATATGAAGGCAAGATTTAGACAACCAAATGGTATCTTATTTGGACCCAAAATCTTTCAGAAGAGTAGCCTAAAAAGCAGTCTCAAAAATCCTGGTGTCACACAAAGATCTAAACTTTGACCTTTAGCTACTTAAGGGAAACAAAATTACAGTTCCAGTATAATTTCCAAAAACAGGATGTAAGACAGGAAGAAAGAAACTAGTACCAAAGAATCCATCATAGTCTTAGAATGTTCTGAGTCCATTTTAATACTTCACATAAATTATTTTATGTATACCTTGAAAACAACCTAGTTTGTCAAACAGGGTATCTTCACTGGATATGGTAACACACACCTATAATCCCAGCACTTGGCAGAGGGGGAACAAGGCAGTAAGATGCCATAAGTCTGGGGCCAGTCTGAACTACACGAAAAATTCCAGAACAGCCTGAGCTACAGAGTGAGACCGTATCTCAAAATAACAAACAAACAAACAGAAACAAAGCCAGGAAACTCTTAGGGGTCTAAAACTAATAGACAGGGCAAATATTCTAAAGTAAATCTGAGCAGTGAACCTTAAAGTTTTAAATATAAACTGTCCACCAATATCTGAGTGTCAGCTCCGGGAAAGCATCTTCAGTTTTTTTTAAAAGATTTATTTATTATGTATACAATATTCTGCCTGCATGTATGCCTGCACTCCAGAAGAGGGCGCCAGATCTACATTATAGGTGGTTGTGCGCCACTGTGTGGTTACTGGGAATTGAACTCAGGACATCTGGAAGAACAGCCAGTGTTCTTAACCTCTGAGCCATCTCTCCAGCCCGCATTTGTATTCTTTTAAGACAGTCTCACTACGTAGCCTTGGCTGGCCTGGAACTTACTATGTGGACCAGGATGAGATAAACCCACTTGCCTGGTCTGTAGGTGCACCACATACATGACCAGTTCCTACAGAGGCAGAAGAGGACATCAGATAGCCTGGAACTAGAGTTCCAGATGTTGTGAGCTCTTAACCACTGGGCCAACTCTCCAGAACCTCAAGCCACAACCCCATTCCATCAATGGACTGCTTGGTAGAAAAAGGTCCCTGCCACCAAGTCTGATGACCCGATTCAACCCCTGGGAGACTGAATCACTAATTCCCCTAATTGTTCTCTGACCCACACTTGTATATCATAGCTCATGCATACCCACACACATAGCCACACAATTTTTTTTTTCTTTTTTGTTTTTCAAGACAGGGTTTCTCCATGTAGTTTTGGTGCCTGTTCTGGATCTCACTCTGTAGACCAGGCTGGCCTCAAACTCACAGAGATCTGCCTGGCTCTACCTCCTGAGTGCTGGGATTAAAAGTGTGTGCAACCACTACCCAGCAAATTTTTTAAAAAGTGAATAATGTATTAATTTTTTTTAAAGCATCTATATTTATTTAATTATTTTTTTAGACAGGGTCTTTCTACATTTTGCAGGATATTTGTTCACATTGACATTCCAAGACTACCAATAAAGTTTACCTTGAGAGGTTGGGGATTTAGCTCAGTGGTAGAGCACTTGCCTAGCAAGCACAAGGCCCTGGGTTCGATCCTCAGCTCCAAAAAATAAAGTTTATCTTGAATCGGGGCAGAATCAACAACTGGCTGACTAGAGTTAGCCAAAGAGGTTTTGGGGGACTCAGATTGGGGTGGGGTGGGGACGCAAAGGAAGTAGTAGGGAGGGGCTTAGAGAGATGCTTGGGCCTTTTCAATCTGGGATGCATGGAGAGACAGGGTCAGCTTATCATTCCTTAGTCCCTCTTTGGTTCAAGATAAACTTTATTGACAGTTTGAAGTGTCAGTGCAAGCAAATATTCCACCAAACAATATAGCCCAGGTTGGCCTGGAACTCAGAGATCCATCTGTCTCTACCTCAGAATGGTGCGATTAAAGGCTTATGCCACCATGCCCAGTAGCATCTGTATTTTCAAAGTAACTGACAGACAGGCTTAGGAGAATACACCTGTAATCTCAGTAATCAGGGAAGCCGAGGAAAAGCAACCTTGAGTTCAAGGCTAGCCTGGGCTACAAAGTGGAGCTCTTGAGATGGCCCAGGGATTAAGAACAGTTACTATCCCAAACAAAAACAAAACAAAAAGAACATGTACTACAGCTGGGCGGTGGTGGCACATGTCTTTGCACTTGGGTGGTAGAGGCAGGCAGAATTCTGCGTTCAAGGCCAGCCTGGTCTACAAAGTTCCAGAATAGCCAGGGCTCCATGGAAGAAGTCTGTCTTGAAAAACCAAAAATAGGGCTGGAGAGATGGCTCAGTGGTTAAGAGCACCAACTGCTCTTCCAGAGGTCCTGAGTTCAATTCCCAGCACCCACATGGTGGCTCTCAACCATCTGTAATGAGATCTGGTGCCCTCTTCTGGCCTGCAGGGATATGTGCAGGCAGAATACTGTATACATAATAAATAAATAAATCTAAAAATAAAAGTAATCCTAACAACGGATGAAAAATGTGCTGCTCTTGTGGAGGACTCAAGCTTGTTTCCCAGCACTGTCAGGCAAGATCACAG
Source organism: Onychomys torridus (assembly GCF_903995425.1). Taxonomy (NCBI): domain Eukaryota; kingdom Metazoa; phylum Chordata; class Mammalia; order Rodentia; family Cricetidae; genus Onychomys; species Onychomys torridus. The sequence goes on along the minus strand of NC_050444.1, from coordinate 62,712,988 downwards.
CTACCTGTAATCCCAGCTCCAGGGGATCCAATACCTTTAGTCTCCATGGGCACCTGCACTCATGTATTTGTGGGTGAGTAAGTGCACACAATTTTTGTTTTATTTTGGCATTTTGAAAGAGGGTTTCTTTGTGTAGGTTTAGCTGTCCTGGAACTAGCCCCATAGACCTCCTAGGCTGGCCTTAGCTCACAGAGATCCACCTGCCTCTGCCTCTGCCTCCCTAGTGCTTGGATTAAAGGCGTGCGCCACCTACCACCACCAAGCCTATACGTAATTAAATTTTTTTTTTTTAATTCAAGGCCTGTTGTGGAATATTTGTCTAACTGGGCAAAGATGTGTTAAATCTGTTTGTGCTGCATTTGTTTAACTAGGTAAAGATGTGTTACATTTGTTTAACTATGTAAAGATGTGTAACATTTGTTTATGCTGCATGTGTTTAACTATGTCAAGATGTGTTGCATTTGTTTCACCTTGCCGGCCTAAGGCACCTGATTGGTCTAATAAAAAGCTGAATGGCCAACAGCTAGGCAGGAGGTGGCTAAGCAGGCCTGGTGAGCAGAGAGAATAAGGAGGAGGAGGAATCTAGGCTCAAGAAAGAACAAGGGAGAACGAAGGGGAGACAACAGGGGCCATGCAGCCACCAGGCAGGCAGGCACGGAGGAAGCAGGAAAGTAGGACATACAGAAGGAAAGAAAGGTAAAAGTCCTGATGCAAAACACAGGAGAAGAAACAGGTTAATTTAAGTTAAAAAGCTATTGAGAAACAAGTCTAAGCTAAGGCTGAGCATTCATAACTAATAGTAAGTCTCTGTGTCACGATTTCAGGGCTGGCAGTCAGAGAAAGTCTGCTACATTTAAGACCAGCCTGGGTAACTTAGAGAGACCTTGTCTCAAACCAAGCAAGTGCTAGAAGGGTGGCGGGCTCAGCACTGAAGAGCACTCACTGTTCTGTCAGAGAATTTGGTTCCTAGCGCTCACATCCAAATAGCTTAGAATCATCCATAACTCAAGTTCCAGGTCATGCCTTGTTCTGGCCTCCATGAGCACCTGCACACATGTGATGCACATACATACACTCAGGCACACACAAACACAGGTAAAGTAAATAATCTTTAAAAAAAAATTGAAATGCTTTTTAAAGGGCTAGAAGCATAGCTCATTAGCACATTTACCTAGCATGTACAAGAGTTCAATCCCAATCTCACACGCACACGTGCGCGCGCGCACACACACACACACACACACACACACACACACACACACAAAATGTACACCACTGTATATCAATTTTCAAAGAACTAAGCTGTGATGGTTAGCTTTAGTTATCAACTTGACACAACCAGGAATCCACGGGGAAGCTGGTCTCAAAGAGAAACAGTTTACGAGTGTAGTCTCCAGTTAACTGCTGTGGGAAAACAGGGCCTACTATGGATGGCACCACTCTCTGGGCAGAGTCCTGAACTGTATCCATGGAGAACTCAAGCTGAGCCTAAGCAAGCAAGAAAGTGAACAAGCTCACATCGTATGCATTCTTTTTACTCTCTTCTCAACTGTGATATGACTAGCTGCTTCAGGCTTTGCCTCGACTTTCCCAGTCGAGGACTGTGAAGCTAGAATAAAAAACTCTTTCCCTAAGCTGCTTCCCCCCTCCCCAGAGTATTTGATTACAACAGCACAAACTAAACAAGGTAAATTATTTTATGTATACGGCTATTGTCTGCATTTATGTCTAGGCACCACATGCATGCAGTACCCAAAGGCCAGAAGACAGAATCAAATCTCCTGGGAATAGAGTTACAGATGGTTGGAACTGCCATGCAGATGCTGTGAATCAAACCCAAATTCTCTGAAAGAGAAGCCAATGTTCTTAACCCCTGAGCCATCTCTCCAGTCCCAGTTAAATAATTTACTTACTGTTTGTCTTAGCCTCTAATTCTCTAACTTGCTAAGTAGCCATGGATGGCCTTGAACTTTTTTTTTTAACATAGTCTTATTGAAATCTATTGTGTTCACATGTAACAGACTGTTCTTTTTCTTTTTCTTTTTAAGATTCATTTATTTATTATGTATACAGAAGAGGGTGCCAGATCTCATTACAGATGGTTGTGAGCCACAATGTGGGTACTGGAAATTGAACTTAGGACCTCTGGAGGAGCAGTCAGTGCTCTTAACCTCTAAGCCATCTCTCCAGCCCCAGCCTTGAACTTTTTTTTTTTAAAGGTTTATTTTATTTATTATGTATACAGTGTTCTGTTTGCACATATCCCTGCAGGCCAGAAGAGGGCACCAGATCTCATTACAGATGGTTGTGAACCACCATATTGTTGCTGGGAATTGAACTCAGGACCTCTGGAAGAACAGCCAGTGCTCTTAACCACTGAGCCATCTCTCCAGCCCATGGCCTTGAACTCTTGATCTTCTCATTCCCCACATCCAAATGCTCAAACAGACTACAGGTATGTGCCACTATCACCAACTTGGAAAACAGCATTTTAAAAACCGAAATATTTAGCTGGCCTGAAGATACGTGCATTCTGAGTGCTAGGGTTACAGGCATGTGTCTTCTGGCCTAGCTAAATATTTCCGTTTTTTAAAATGCTGTCTTCCAGGCTGGAGAGATAGCTTATTGGTTAAAAGCACTGGCTGCTCTTCCAGAGGTCCTGAGTTCAACTGGCAGCAACCACATGGCAGCTCACAACCATTAATAACGGGGTCCGATGCCCTCGTCTGGCATGTAGGCATACATGCAGATAGAGCACTCATAAAATACATACATAAATAAAAAATTTTTGAAAATGCTGTCTTCCAACTTGGTGGTAGCGCACACATCTGTAATTTGTCTGTAGTTTGAGCATTTGGTACAAGTGAAACACAGGGGGTAGAGTCCCAGTATAAAACACACACACACACACACACACACACACACACACACACACACACACCATTCACATGCTAATTTGAAGAAACAGAAAATAAGTTGGGTATGGTTTTAGACATTGACACTAGGGTCTCCTACATTCTGGGCAAGTGCTCTACCACTAAGCTATATTCTCAGATCCCATTTAAAAAAGACATTTATATATTTCTTCTGCTTAATGTATATAAATACTTTTCCTGGATATTTAGATAAGCAATCCTGATGCCTATGAAAGCCAAAAGAGGGCATCAGATCCTCTGGAACTGGAGTTACACACAGCTGTGAGCCTCCACATGGTGCTGGGAATTGAACCCAGGTCCTCTGCAAGAGCCAAGTGCTCTTAACTCTGAGCCATTCTCCAGGTCCCCAGACTCCCAATTTTTACACATGAAGTAAAAATCACCGGCTGAATAGTTAGCACTTTACCCACCTTCAGTCCAACTCTCACAAAGTCAAGTCCTGGAAACAAATCCGTCTTCGAAAGCAAAAGGTAGAGAAAAGGGCCTTTTCGTCCTCAGTATTTTCCTGGCCCAGTCCTCCAGGACTGTGACAAAGAACCTGGCATCAACAAACCTCACATAAAATTGCTGCCAATGCCTAGAAGTCTCAGCCAGCTAGAGTTGTCCCCATTAACATTTTTATGCTGAGGTAGACCACTGCCACTAGGTGGCGGCACACTACCTCCAAGACCAGATCAGATTTAGATCATGAGGATTTCCTGAAACTCCAAGACAAATAACATCTCACATTTTGTGCAACTTGTTTACCGCCACTTTATCACAGTAAAGCAGAACTTACATATCACCAACCACATAATGGCCATTCTAGAATATGACCTTCTGGACTAAATCATATGTTAATTCTGTTATATACACAATAAAATTAAACATCATCATTTATGCCAGTGTAATATGCATGCAATAAAACTGAACAGGTACATTCTTATAATCATAGCAATCAGAAACAGTGGGAAGACCTGAGTTAAAGCTGTCCTGAACTACAAGTGATACCTTATCTGGGGCAGGCAGAGAGGGTTCTAGAGATAAAGCAGTGATAGGCTAAGCTCTCGCTGCAACCCTAGGCAGTCTCCAGCACTGTGAAACAAAACCACACACTCCTCATCACTATTCATTCATCGAATGATAAGTCTATAATCCAGCTAATAACTTCAGAGGCTGAGGCAGAGTTAAAGGCCAGCCTGGGCAACACAATGAAACTCAAAATTAAGTTGCTTACCTACTTGAAAAACTGGGAATGGAGGCTAGAAAGAGGTTCAGTGGTTAACGCTGCTTCCTGTTCTTCCAAAGGACCCAAGTTTGGCTCCTAACACACCCATGCAGTAGCTTACAACTGCCTTTGTCTCCAGTTCCAGGGGAAACAACTCTGCAGCACCAGGCACACACATGGTGCATACATGAAGCAAGACACTCTTAAATAAAATAGATCTTTTTTAAAAATTGGAAATGAGAGCCGGACACGGTGATGCAAACCTTTAATCCCAGCACTCAGGAGGCAGAGGCAGGTGGATCTGTGAGCTTGGATCTCTGTGAGTTCAAGGACAGCCAGGGCTGCTACACACAGAAACCTTATTTTGAGAAAAACAAAAATATAAATAAGAATAAAAATAGGATATGAAATTCTAGAGACACAATAAGTGAATAAAAAGTGAAGTGCTGTAGTCCCAGCACTTAGAAGACTGATGCAGGAGTTCTCAAGTTCAAATCCAGACTGGGATACAGAGCAAGTTCCACGTAACGAGCCATAAAGTGAGTGAGACCCTTCTCAAAAATTAAAAACTAAAAAATAGAAAGTTGGACAAGGTGTGTGTGGTGGTTCATGCTTAGAACCCCAGCATTTGTTAGGTAGAGGCAGAAAGAATAAGAGTTTAAGGTTAGCCTGGGCTACATGAAGCCCAGTCTCAAAAGAGGGAGGAGGACAAGCGAGTGGGAGAGAGAGAAGAGAGGAGAGGAGAGGAGAGCAAAGAGGGAAGCTGAGCAGGGAGAGATTGTTTTTGTTTTCCGAGACAGGCAGGGTGGCTCTGTGGACCAGGCTCCTCAAACTCAGAGGTTAGGATCACACAGAAAAGTGATTGTGGTGGAGGGGCCTGGCAGACATGTTGCCATTGATGAGACGGGAAATGAGGTGCTGCCTTAAAGGACAAAGGAATGTGAGGAAATCCCACAAACTCTAACAGAAAGACAGTCCACAAAGTAAGTGATTATAATGACCAAACAGCGATCAAGAAGTCTAGAGCAAAGACGAGGGATGCTACTGTGCTCAAAGGTTCTGCAGACAGCTCAGCCAGAGGCAGTACAAGACTCGAATGTGTCCTTTGTTGCCGAAACTTTATGGTGACTGGGCAAATTTAATGGGTTTTAGGTTTTTTTGTTTTTTTTTGTTTTTTCTTATTTTTCTTGTCTTCTTGGGATCTGAGTATTAACTGGTATCTCAACCTTACTTTCTCTTTTGGGGAGGCAGAGGAACAGAGGTCCTGCTCTGTATCCCAAGCTAATCCCAAACTCACAACAACCCATCTGCCTAGGCCTCCCAATTGGTAAGATTACAAGTATGTGTTAATGGGCTGGAGAGATGGCTCAGAGGTTAAAAGCACTGACTGCTCTTCCAGAGGTCCTGAGTTCGATTCCCAGCAACCACATGGTGGCTCACAACCACCTGTAATGAGATCTGGTGCCCTCTTCTGGCCTGCAAGGACACATGCAGACAGAAGACATAATAAATAAAATCTTAAAAATAATAGTAGTAATAATAATAATAATTCTGAGTGTACAGAATACCCTTGTTTGTAGGGTACACACTAAAATACTCAGATTAATAATGAAACATCAGATACCTTCAAATAGCTCCCCCCCCCCCAATTCTTTGAACTTGTCTCAAAGTGTTTAATTCTTTAAGAATTAGATTCTGGGGTTGGGGATTTAGCTCAGTGGTAGAGCGCTTGCCTAGCAAGCACAAGGCCCTGGGTTCAGTCCTCAGCTCTGAGAAAAAAAAACAAAAAAAACAATTAGATTCTATTCTTTATTAGACACTCATCAGAGTTGTTGTCCAAGGAGTAACAGGAAAAAAGGGGAGCAACAAATAAAAGGCAGCCTACAACAGCCAAAGTAATAATGAACCATAAATGGGGCTTGAGGTACAGCTCAAGAGATCGCAAACTTTGGACCTTTGGTTCCTTTTCTAATAGTTCAGAATCTCAGAGGGATCCATGAACTGAAAACTATGATTATGATCTCAATGCTAGAAAGAGTAACTTAAAAATTATTTAAGTACTGAACCATGATGGAATCTAAGGCTAAGAACATCTTTCACCTTTCAGGTGGTTTTACTTTGGAAGTAAAGACTCTGCATTCTGTAGGAACTGAAAGGCATTGCTACTGGTCAGTGGATGTGTTTCCTCTGTGAAGACAGTGAGCAATGTGGATAGGCAGGATTTGGAGGGGAGGTCAAGTTTTAAGTTTAAAGCCAGAATTAAGGAATCCAGACAAGCAGGTCAGTTAAGTCATCAGCCACCAGGACATAATGACACTTGGTATTGCAAAGGGCATCTAAGCCACGAACGAGTCCAGTAGTTCAGTTGGTTATAAGGATAGGCTGGTTTAGCATGTCCGATGAATGGTTACACATGACTGATAAACAAGGCAAGCAATGGCGCTGTGTTACCACTCTACAATCCTTGTCCTGCTGCGACCTTAAACACACCTCCATCAGCGTACTCGAATTCTGACAGACAGTTCTGATTTCATGTTAATAGTCCAGACTCTCAGCTTTGGTGCAGTCTTAAACAGCCTACTAAATTCCAATCCCATTCCTCAAGCCCAGGTACTAGATAAGAGTGTGCCCCAACTCTGATTTTTCTCCAGAACATACACTGGGCAAAGTGTACAAAGCTCATGGGAGAGTATTTATTTAGCATACATACAGTCCTCAACTTAAAACCCAGCACTGTCTACCTGTCGCCCAAATTTTCTAATGTTTATTCATCTATTAGCCATGAATTACACTTCTTCCTGAAGGCTGCATTCGTCTCCAAACCACAGTCCAACTGCAAGATCTTTATAGATCTCTTACCAGACAACAGACCTCCACAGCTGAACATTCAAGCATGGTTTTGAGAAGCAGGGCAAATATAGTTAAGACATACAAACTTAATAAGCCACAGAACCGGAAGGCAAACTAATCCACGTAACCCTGGGCAAGTCTCCTAAACTCCCTACAAGCCTTAAGCCTTCACTCTTCATCCATTTGTAGAACCACGTTAGTAAGAGCTCACCAAGCTGCTGTCCACGTTATATGACGGTAGGGAAGGCAGAGGACTGGGGTGGGGGGTGGGGGGGTGGGCTAAAACACCACAGAAAGGCTGAGCATGGAGGTACACATCTGTAATGCTTGTAGGGGCTTGGGGATAAGCCAGACCCAGGACGATTCTGGGGATCATTCTAGCTAACCAGCCTAGTTGAAATGGCAGACTCAAGTTTCAGTAAAAGACCCTGTCTCAAAAAAATAAGGTAGAGAGTAATGTTAGAGGACATCGCCTTCTACCTCTGGCCTGCCTTCACACAGAATGCACAGAGAGCGCACCCACGGACACATGCAGGTCTACACCCTCACAAAATACACATGTATAGGATAAAAGAAAGTTATCATTCACTGTGTATTTCCTGTGTGCTGGACACGCTTCTAAAATATTTTATGTGTTAATTCATTTAATTGCTAAAATAACTGTGAGTTATCAGAACTTTATTATAAGGAAAATGAATACAAAGTTTTAGAAACTTATATAGGGTTACATTTAAGTGAGTCTACATATTATTTATATAAAATTCTTTCTCTGTGTATATATGTGTATATGCAACATGCAACACAGATAGACTTTCCATTTTAGCACAGGAAAGGGCAAATGCAATAAACAGCAGCTATATCTTTGTAGTTCTCCATTAAACAAGACAATTTTCTTTATTTTATTTTATTTTTGTGTGGGGAGGGGGGTGGAGACAGGGTTTCTCTGTGTAGCCCTGGCTGTCCTGGAACTCACTCTGTAGACCAGGCTGGTCTCAAACAAAGGAGATCTGCCTGCCTCTGCTAGGATTACAGGTGTGCAGCACCGGGCCTGGCATATCTCCTTTCCAATGCTTTCCCACTTTTAAATGTCAAGAGTACCCTTGAAGCTTTTTCTCCTAACAAACCTCGTTTCCTGAAAGATAATTATGTGTTGACTTCTTTTTCTCTTCCAATAAAAGAAAAAAGATACAACCAGGTGGACAGCAATTGAAGAGCAATACCCGAGACTGTCCTCCGGCCAGCACAGCAGAAACGGAAAGACCCTGACGAGGCAGAAGGCACGAACCCAGCAAGTTGTCCTCTGAATTCCACATGTCACCATGGCACAACCGCCTGCTAAGCACGTACATACTCAGGTTCTCACACAAAATAGTTTTCAAAGAAAAAATGTCTCCGTGATTCTTCTTCAGCTAACTGTCTCAGCACTGGGCTTTACAAACAAAAGCTCGAATCAACTAGGTATAGTGGCTCACATGTGTAATCCAGCAACTGAGCAGGTAAGGCAAGAGACATCATGAATTTGAGGTCTGAGCTATGTAGTGAGTTACTAGCCTGAGCTAAAGTATCAGCTGTCATGCCACTGAATTGCTACATACAGGGACAACAGAACATTCTTTGGGAAATACACAAAAGTGAATGAAATTCCCTTCTCATCATTACTGGTCCATGACTGATTCAAATATTTCCTGCTCTTAAAGTATCTGCTAATAAGTAAATGAAATGAATAATCATAAGTTGGAAACATTTATTACATTGCATAGGTTCACCAATTTGCTAATTTGCCTTTTTCTGTTCTAAATGCATTTTTACCACAGTTATAATATGTTTTAGCAGATTCCACTTTTGTGTTGTACTGAATTCTTGACCCAGGTTCTTCCAAACAAGCATTCATACAAATTCCTTTTCGTTTTGGTTTCAGACAAACACTATAACCAAATGAGCTACATCCTGGTCCCTATACAAACTAAATCTTCCATAACTTCATACTATATCCACTAGTCAAATGAACATCAATTGAGCAGTATCCATAACATATGCAGACTCATCTAGAGCCAAGGAAACAACCTGACATCACTTAAATTTCTTAATTAGCACCATTGGCGTTGTCAACATCCTCAACTCGCTCAGCAACTGTCCTCACCAAAAGCTAACCATTCTAAAAGTTTATTTTCCTAGTGTTGGAATTAAACAATAAGCATGCTAGTCAACACCATGAACACAACTACAATATCATTTTGTTTTCTTTTATGTTTTGTTTGGGAGACAAGGTTCTCTGTGCATACCCGTGGTGCGCCTAGAACTCATTATATAGACCAAGCCGGCATCAAGCCCGTGACCATCCTCCTGCCTCGGCCTCTTGAGAACTCAGACGATGGTTGTGAGCCATCACAGCTGATGCCTTCACTAGGATTTGTAGTACACCATGGGGCAGCATGAACGCTGAGACCACCACCCGTCTCCTGTGGAAACTACTCAACTTTGCCCTTGGAGCATTAACAAATGCAAAGTTCAGGGCTGGAGGGATGGCTCAGCGGTTAAGAGCATTGGTAGCTCTTCCAGAGGTCCTGAGTTCAATTCCCAGCAACCACATGGTGACTCACAGCCATCTACAATGGGATCTGGTGCCCTCTTCTGGCATGCAGGTGTACACGCAGATAGAGCAGTATATACATAAAATAAATCTTTAATTACTAAAAACAAACAAACAAACAAAAAGCAAAGTTCTAGCAAAACTTTTAAGGGCCCTGAAACTTAAATTTCATATAATGTTCATGTGTCAAGAATACTACTCTTTTATATTTAATCACCCATTCTCTGCTCCACTGATTATTCCTTGCAACTGGAACACTTTTGAAATTTGAGACATTCTCTTTAGTCTAAAGAACTTTCCTTTTCAATTTTTTTCTACATTTATTTATATGTGTATATGTGTGGGAGAGTAAGTGCCACAGCACATGTGGGAGAACAGAGGGCAATTTGGGGAGTCAATTCTCTCTTTCTTTTTTTTTTGTTTGTTTGTTTGTTTGTTTTTCAAGACAGGGTTTCTGTGTGTAGCTTTGGAGCCTGTCCTGGAACTCACTCTGTAGACCAGGCTGGCCTTGAACTCACAGAGATCCACCTGCCTCTGCCTCCGAGTGCTGGGATTAAAGGTGTGCGCCACCACCGCCAGGCCAATTCTCTCTTTCTACCATATGGGTTCTAGGAACCAAAACCAGGCTGTCAGATTAGGAGGCAATCACCTTCATTTCACTATCCCCATAACTTTCTTTTAATTGATTCTAAATTGTTGCAGTAATTATTGCAATAGTACAAGCCTGCTGGCAAAACTTGCCACATTTTCTTTTAAAATATGCTTGTTGGAGCACTTTACTGCTCTTCCAGAGGACCCCTATGGTTCCTAGTACCCCTATCAACTCACAATTGCCTGTAGCTCCAGCTCCAGGGGATCTAACACCTTCTTCTGGCCTCCCCAAGCACCCTCATACACCTGGCATAGACATAAATAAAAAACTAGAAATTAACATTAGAAAAATGTATTTATTTTGTTTTGTATAATGTGCTAAGGATCAGACTCAGAGCCTCATACATGCAGGCAAGTGCTCCTACCAACAATTCACATCTTTCTCTCTCCCTCTCCTCCATTTACCTGTATTTGCTTTAGATTTTTAATACATTTCATTTATTTTTTTACAACCTATTCTGTCTGAAACTGCTCTTTTTGCTTCAGTGTGAATGCTGTTTCTATTTCTGCTTATTTCACAATACAAATATTATAAATGAAAACTATCTTTTTTTAAAAAAAAATATTTTTATTTGATGTGCATTGGTGTTTTGCCATGGGTGTCAGGTCCCCTGGAGCTGGAGTTAGAGTGGCCATGTGGTGCGGGAATTGAACCTGGGTCCTCTGAAGAGCAGCCAGTGCTCTTAACCACTGAAACATCTCTCCAGCACCGTGAAAACTGCCTTAAGTCTTTTTGAGCTGCTACAACACATATACCAGAAACTGGGTGGCTTTTAAAGAATAATTTTTTTTTTCCCTGCTATCCTGATCAAGAAGAGGGTGTAGTTCTGCTGGTGGAGCACCTGCCTAAATGCTGCATATCTAGGTGTGGTAGTGTATTCCTGTAACCTCAGCACTTGGAAGGCAGGGGCAAGATCCAGGAGTTTAAGGCTAGCCTCAGCTACATCCAACGACCATGTCTCCAAGACCAGGGGGGTGGGGGATGAACCAACAAATGCACAAAGAAAGAAACTGGAACCACTACCCAAGTATTAGAAACCTCAACACTGGCCAGGCAGTGATGGAACACACTTTTAATCCCAGGACTCAAGAGGCTGAGGCCAGCCTGGTCTACAGAGTAAGTTCTAGGACAGCAAGCCTGGTCTATAGAGTAAGTTCTAGGCAGCAAGGGCTACACAGAGAAACCCTGCATCAGAGGTGGGGGTGGAGGGGAAGGAAATAGAAGAATTAAGCATATGACAAATCAAAGGTAGTGATTATATACACTGCATTATTTCATTTGAATTTTCATATAAATGTCTGGAACGTGAAAACGAAATTACAGAGAGTGACTGAGGAGATATATAATATATATGGCACCTGCCAGGCTGCTGAGATGGCTTAGTGGGTAAAGGCACTTGCAGCCAGGCCTGACAACCTGAGTTCAATCCTCAGGACCTACCAAATCCTACAAGTTGTTCTCTGACACATATGCTTTGGTATGCACACAACACCACACACATAAATGTAATTTTTAAATCTTGCCAAGCATGGTGGTGCATGCTTTTAATTCTAGCACTTGGGAAACAGAGGCAGGTGGATCTATGTGAGTTCGAGGCCAGCCTGGTCTACAGAGCAAGTTCCCGGCCAGTCAGTCAGAGCTGTTACACAGAGAAATCCTGTCTCAAAAGAAGGATGTAAAGTAGGGCTGGAGCACTGGTTACTTTTCCAAAGGAGCTGGGTTCAGTTTCTAGACCCACATGGTGGTTCCACATGTGACCCTGGAGGCATCAGGTCAAAAATGGAATACATTCATGCAAGTAAAATACTTGTATACATAAAATGATTTTTAACTAAAATGTAAAGTGATTGTCTGGGATAATGTGGGGTAGGAATGATCAGAAAAGCAGCATAAAGGAATTTTTAGAATGACAGAGGTGCCCTATAATTTGTGATGGCAGCTATATGAGTGTGTACACTTGCCAATATAAATCAGAATTAACTCAGTAACAGAAAACCTGACCACGATACAAGGCTCTGGGTACCATCCCCATCAACACTCACACAAATGAAATGTTCACAGAATCAAAACTGGTAACGGTCAAAATGTAGAAACCCAAATATATTACCAACAGAGGAGTAAATGGGAGCAAAGCAAATGTTTTAAAGGAAATGTGGGCTGGGCGACATAGCTCAGTTGGCAGAGTGCTTATCTAGCATTCAAAAGCCCTGGGTTTGTTTGATTTCAAGAGCAGTACATAAAGCTGGGCAGTGGTGGCGCGAGCCTTTAATCCCACCACTCGGGAGGCAGAGACAGGTGGATCTCTGTGCGTTCGAGGCCAGCCTGCTGAGTTCCAGGAAAGGCCAAAGCTACACAGAGAAACCCTGTCTTGAAAAACCAAAAAGGAAAAAAAAAGAGAGAGAAAGAAATGTCAACAGTCTCAGGTAGCACTTGAGACTTTTATCACTTCTTTTTTTTTAATTAATTTATTTATTATGTACACAGAAGAGGGCGTCAGATCTCATTACAGATGGTTGTGAGCCACCATGTGGTTGCTGGGAATTGAACTCAGGACCTCTGGAAGAGCAGTCAGCGCTCTTAACCTCTGAGCCATCTCTCCAGCCCCCTTTTATCACTTCTTAAGGTTACTTATACTCTAAAAAAATCAACCCATAAGGACTCAAGAAATTAGATGCACTAAATCTAACTTTAAACAAACCGAGGGGAATTAGAGGGGACGAAGTCTTAAGGGATGTGGGAAATACAGAAGGAAGATATGGAGTATGCTTAACAAGCAAGCAGGAGGGATGCGGGAAGGGGCATGAGAGGGGCAGTGGGGATAGAAATAAATGACAACAAAATATGGTATACATAATTTGAAGAGGCCATGATGCAACCATTACTTCGTATTTCAATCTAAAAAATTAATTTAAAAAAGGAAAAGGGGCTGAGCATGATGGCACACACCTTTAAGCCCTGTACTCAGGAGACAGAAACAGGCAGATCACAGTGAGTTTGAGGTCAGCCTGATCTACACAGTTAGTTCCAAGCAGCAGGGAAGAAAGGGAGGGAGGGAGGGAGGGAGGGAGGGAGGGAGGGAGGGAGGGAAAGAGACTGAAGAGATGGCTTAACACTGAAAAAAGGACTGCTCTGGAGCCCCTGAGTTCAGTTCCCAGCACTTTCCAGTTCAGTTTGAGCACTCACAATCGTCTGCAAGCCCAGCTCTTACCTTCCATGAGCACTTACACTCACATATGTGCACACCCAAGCACACACATACACTTAAACACAATCAATATGGTGGTTTGAATAGGAATGGCCTTCATAAGCCCATATATTTGAACACTTGGTCATTAGTGAGGAGGCACTACTTGACAGGATCAGAAAGTGTGACCTTGTTGAAGGAAGTGTGTCACTGGAGGTGGACTTTGGGTTTCAAATGCTCAAGCCAGGTCCGGTGTCTCTTCCTGCTGCCTGTGAATCTGGATGTAGAACTTTCAGCTACCTCTCCAGCCCCATGTCTGTCTGTCATCATGCTTCCCACCATGATGGTAATGGACTAAACCTCTGAAATGTAAGCCAGCCCTAATTAAATGTTTCCCTTTATAAGAGTTGTCATGGATGTCCAAAAATCAGCTGGAAGCAGTTTTTGAGAGGAACGAATGATGCCCCTATTCCCATCTACCTGCTATTTTTTATAATAAGTGAAAGTCTGGAATGTAAGGATTCTGTCCTTAATTACGTCATCAGCCTGTGACAGTGTCCCAGCCTAAAAAGCAGGCTGCTGTGGATATCGCTCTATGTAAATAAAGTTCTGATTGGCCAGTGGTCAGGCAGGAAGTGTAGGCGGGACAAGAGAGAAGAGAATGCTGGGATGTAGAAGGCTGGGGAGAGACACCGCCAGCCGCCGCCATGAGAAGCAACATGTAAAGACACTGGTAAGCCACAAGCCATGTGGCAAAGTGTAGACTAACAGAAATGGGTTAATTTAAGATAGAAAAAGTAGATAACAAGAAGCCTGCCACAGCCATACAGTTTGTAAACAATGTAAGTTTCTGTATGCTTTCTTGGTTGGGTCTGAGCGACTGTGGGACTGGCGGGTAAGAGAGATTTGTCCTGACTGGGCCAGGCAGGAAAACTCTAACTACAGCAGGCGAGCCCTCTGTGCGTTCCTTTTCCCCACTTTTCCACTCTCTCTCCATCTGTCTGTCCTCTCTCTCTCTCTTCCCCCTTCCATACTCTCTTCCCTCCCTTCCCTCTGCTCAGTCTCTCTCTCTACCAATAAAGCTCTAGATAGGTACAAAAATAAGAGTTGTCATGGTCATGGTGTCTCTTCACAGCAACAAAACACTAAGACAATGAATGAACGAATGAACGAACAAACGAATGTGTTGGTTTATTGAGATAAGGTTTGTGTAGCTGTTCTGTAACTCACTGCATAGACCAGGCTGGCCTCCCACATGGGTACTGGGAATTGAAGCCAGATCCTTTGAAGAGCAGCCAGTGCTCTTAACTGCTAAGCCATCTCCAGCCCCAAATAAACCTTTTTTTAAAAAAAGGAAATTTGAGAGTCATCCAGTTTCTCTTTTCTTCCCTCATCCCTATTGCTCTGAAAACCCAGACTGGCCTAGAACTTACTATGTAGCCCAGGAAGGCCTCAAACTCATAGAAATCCTCCTGTCTCAGCTTCTTTCTTTTTTTTTTTTTTTTAAAGATTTATTTATTTTATTATGTATACAGAAGAGGGCGCCAGATCTCATTACAGATGGTTGTGAGCCACCATGTGGTTGCTGGGAATTGAACTCAGGACCTCTGGAGGAGCAGTCGGTGCTCTTAACCTCTGAGCCGTCTCCCCAGCTCCTGTCTCAGCTTCTTGATGGTAGGATTATTGACAGGCATATAACACTATGCCTAGTTTTTAACCTACCATTTCTCCTATTCTTAGTCAAGAACAAATTCTCCTCAGCTACTCAATTTTAAAAACACATGCTGGGCCAGGCGGTGGTGGCACACACCTGTAATCCCAGCACTCATGAGGCAGAGGCAGGTGGCTCTCTGTGAGTTCGAGGCCAGCCTGGTCTACAAAGGGAGTTCCAGGACAGGCTCCAAAGCTACAGAGAAACCTTGTCTGGGGGGGAGGGGGTTAGTTATGTGTATATGTGTCTTTGTGTGGGTATGTGCATATTTGTGCTCACAGAGGCCAAAGGGATTGGCCAGCCTGGTCTACAGAGACAGCCACGGCTATACAGAGAAATCTTGTCCGAAAAGAAAAAAAAAAAAAAATTCTGAACTCAGTCTAAATAGTCTTCTACTCACTACCCAGTCTGCTATTCCCTTGCAGTGCAAACTAGTTTTCCAAAACTTTCAAAATTTAAATAAAGTTATCATCTGGTTTATATACTCACAAATTAATTTTTTTTTAATGAACTTATCAGGGCTGGAGAGATGGCTTCTCGGTTAAGGTCTTCCAGAGGACCTTGGTCAATTCCCAGCACCTACATGACAGCTCATAACTGTCTGTAACTCCAGTTCCAGGGGATCTGACTCCCTCACACCAATGCACAGAAAATAAAATAAAATAAATTATTTTTAAAAATGAACTTATCAGCTGAGCATATTAGTAACAGCAGCACTTAAGGGTCAAGAAGAGAGGGTCAAAACATGTTCAAAACCTTTCTCTGCTTGTTCTACATCAAGTCCCAGGCCAGTAAGGAACACAGGTAGAGGCTACAGACACAGCTCAGCACTTGCTGCTCTTGCAGAGGAGCCAGAGTTCAGTCCCCAGCATCCATGTGGGAGTTGACAACCACCACCTCCACCTCCAGTTCCAGGGAACCCAATGCCTTTCTCTGGTCTCTGCAGGCTGCTGCCCACATGTGGTGCATATGAGCTCACAAAGGCACACACATATGAGGAAAAAAAAAAGATAACTTTAAAAAAAGGAATACATAGTGAGACCTTATCTTTAATTAAAAAACAAAAACAAAAACAGTGTATCACACACCTTTAATCCCATCATTCAGGAGGCAGAAGCAGGTGAATTTCTGTGAGTTCGAGGCCAGCCTAGTCTACAAAGCAAGTCTCAAGACAGCCAGAGCTGACAGAGAGACTCTGTCTTGAAAAACAAAAACAAAAACAAAACACCCTGAAACAAACTAACAAAACCCTTACAGGTATATAACTTTAAAACAAACATTCTAATCATAAAATAATATTGAATATGTTGATTTGCAAGAATTACATGGAGACTGGTTGAGGTAGTATATAATCATAGCACTCTGGATATTGAGGCAGGATCGGGAATCCAAGGTCATCCTCACCTACAATAAAACCTCGTCTCAAAACAACAATAAAAAAATAATAAACTGGGTGTAGCACCATACACCTTTAGTCCCAGCATTTGCTAGGCATAGGCAGGTCTCTGTGAATTCAAGATCAGCCTAGTACTCCAGCCTGGTCCACAAAGCAAGTTCCAGGCCAGCCAGGGATATACAATGAGACCCTGTCTCAAAAAACAAAAATAAAAAAGTCATCAGTTTCCCCACCACTTGTGGGCAGCGAGGATGGCTGAGCAGGTAAAAAGCACTTGCTCCACTGGCCAGAAGGCCTGAGCTCAGTGCCAACAAAGGAGAGAACCAACTCATGAGAGCCGTCTTATCTCCGAATGCACACTATGATCCCCACATGAACAAATTAAATAAAAAGTAGAATTACTTGTAGAGATTTTCCACCAGATTCTTGTTCTAACCTAAAGATTCTGATTCTGAAAAAGTACAAACAGATCAAATCTGTGTGCTGTGGGTCTTGCTATGTAGTCCCAACTAGCCTTGAATTCAGCCTCATTTAAACAGAGAAAAACAAAGGACAGAGAAATAGTATTTTACATAAATATGCAGACTCCATTACTTCACTATGTGATCCTGAGCTGGGATTACAAGCATGTACCACCTTACCCAGTCCTGGATTAACATATTTTTCAACTATTATTCAAGTTTCCAAAAATGGTTTAAGTATTTA
Organism: Onychomys torridus; assembly: GCF_903995425.1. Lineage (NCBI taxonomy): Eukaryota > Metazoa > Chordata > Mammalia > Rodentia > Cricetidae > Onychomys > Onychomys torridus. The sequence goes on along the minus strand of NC_050444.1, from coordinate 62,695,757 downwards.
GCCCTTCATCATGCTTAATAGAATAGAACACTGCCCTAAGCCCCATCAAAAATGCATTTAATGATCTCTGACAAAAACTTCAAGGGGGCTGGAGAGATGGCTCAGAGGTTAAGAGCATTGGCTGTTCTTCCAGAGGTCCTGAGTTCAATTCCCAGCAACCACATGGTGGCTCACAACCATCTCTAATGAGATCTGGTGCAGACAGAACACTGCATACATAATAAATAAATAAACCTTTAAAAAAAAGTCACCACCGGGGGAGGGAGGGGTGGCACACACCTTTGATCCCAGCACTGGGGAGGCAGAAGCAGGCAGGTCTCTGTAAATTAAAGGCCAGCCTGGTCTACAAAAACAAATACATACATACATACATACATACATACATATATATATATATATATATATATATATATATATATATTTAAGTAAATAAATAGGAATCATCTCCCCCCCCAATACTTGAATTTACGGAAAGCACCAAATATTGGAAATCCTTGGCCAAACTTAATGAAATCTGCCTTGTTCTTCTGATCTAGTTTCTATGTAAAAAGAAACTATGTAAAAAAAATATTAAACTGAAAGATACTGGTATTCAATGCTTCCAAATTCAGATACTCAGGAAAACTGAAAGATACTGGTATTCAATGCTTCCAAATTCAGATACTCAGGAAAAAATAAAGAAAATCTAAACATCCTTCAGAACTTGCTTCAATTTTACTTTTGTGAAATCATTAAATTTACTAATAAGTTTCCAGTGTAAACATACTGACCTATAGAAATCTATTTCTATTAATTTATAATAGATAATACCAGCCAGGCAGCGGTGGCTCATGCCTTTAATCCCAGCACTCAGGAGGCAGAGCCAGGCGGATCTCTGTGAGTTCAAGGCCAGCCTGTACTACCAAGTGAGTTCCAGGAAAGGCGCAAAGCTACACAGAGAGACCCTGTCTCGAAAAAACAAAATAAAACAAGGGGTTGGGGATTTAGCTCAGTGGTAGAACCCTTGCCTAGCAAGCACAAGTCCCAGGGTTCGATCCTCAGCTCCACCAAAAATAATAATAATAATATCTGTAATATTTTAGGCCAAGGCTGGAATGGTGGTTGTAGGGTATCCATTACTCCATTTGTTTTCCTTTTTGAGATGGGCTGTGTGATGTTGCCTAGACTGGCCTCAGCTCCTAAATTCGTATGTCTCTACTCCCTCAATCTTCCCAGTTTCTTGAATGGATGCACACCTCTGTTTGGGCTAGATTTCTAAAATCTACAATACTTCATTGCAAAGGCTACATTCTAAGGGTGTATAGAGTAAATTTCCTTGGAAAATAAAATTTATATTAGGGTAAAGGCAAAAAAAAAAAAAAAAAAAAAGTCCAACAACATAGGAAGTACAAAATTACAGCATGTATACTGAATAGCAATTAAAAATGTATAGTGGTTGGGGATTTAGCTCAGTGGTAGAGTGCTTGTCTAGCAAGCGCAAGGCCCTAAGTTTGATCCTCAGCTCTGAAAAAAAGAAAAACAAAGACAAAACAAAGAGAAAAGTAATTAAATGTGGGAAGAGATGGGTCAGCAGTGAAGAGCACTAGCTCTTGTAGAGGACCCGTGTTAAGTTCCCAGGGTCCAAATGGCAGTGTAGCTCCAGGGCATCTGAAACCCAATCTGACCTCCAGGAGCACCAAGCAGACACATAATGTACATACATATATACATACTTGCAGGCAAAACACTCATACACATAAAATTAAGTCTGATAATAATAAATGAAATAGAAAAACATAAAACTACAGTATAAAAAAAAGCCCAGGGGCTGGAGAGATGGCTCAGTGGTTAAGATAACCTCTTCTAGAGGACCTGGGTTCAATTCCCAGCACCCACATGGCAGCTCACAACTGTCTGCAATTCCAGTTCCAGGAGACCCAACACCCATGACAAAACACCAATGTACATAAAATAAATAATTTTGCTGGGCAGTGGTGGCGCACATCTGTAATCACAGCACTCGGGAGGCAGAGGCAGGTGGATCTCTGTGAGTTCGAGGCCAGCCTGGTCTACAGAGCAAGTTCCAGGACAGGCTCCAAAGCTACAGAGAAACCCTGTCTCAAAAAACCAACCAAACAAACCAAACAAACAAATAAATAAATAAATTTTAGAAATTAAAAAAAAAAAGCCGCAGGTGGTGTGGTACATTATAATGCTTGTAGTACTAACATTCAGGAGACTGCAGAAGTAGCCGTCTTAAATTCTAGGTCACTTAGTTTACATCCTTCACAATCAGAACACCCTTCACAAACAATACAACTAGTTCACACATATTGGCAACAGTGAGATCTCCAAGATAAAATTAAAATCCTGGGCAGTGGTGATGCACGCCTTTAATCCCAGCACTCAGGAGGCAGAGCTGTGCAGATCTCTGTGAGTTCAAGGCCAGCCTTGTCTACAGGGCGAGATCCAGGACAGGCACCAAAGCTACACAGAGAAAACCTATCTCGAAAAAACAAAAACAACAACAACAACAACAACAAAAAAAACCCCAGTGTTAACACTTTAATGTCATCTTATAAGGGGCAATCATTCTGCTTCAGCCTGCAGAGTACAGGTGTGTACAACCACACCAGGCTATAACTTCTAATTTTAGAGAATATAGGTATGTTTACATATGCATAGACTTATTTCTGGAGGATTACATTTTGAACAGTTAAGTGGCTTTCAGGGATAAGAAAGACATTCATATAGCTTGTTTTCCTATACCAGTCTTTTTAAAAAATAAACATGTTAAATATCACTGCTATAAAACTTGAATTTTTGTATAATATCTATGATGATAAAATTATATTATCTTTATCCACCGGGCTTGGGGGAGGATCTCTGAGATAAAGGGCAGCCTGGTCTACAGAGTGAGTTCCAGGACACCTAAGGCTACACAGAAAAACCTTGTCTCAAGGGGGGAAAAATTTCATCCTATCTTGTACTTTTTTTTCCTTACCAAATTTACAAACCTAACTTTACACAGCTCTCATAAAGAAAAACACAAACATTTAACTTACTGAACTGTTCTTTTTCGTTTTACTTTTGTAGCGTCAGGAGTTGAACTGAATGAGGTCTTATGCACCCTAAGCAAGCACCAACCACTGAGCTACAACCTCAGGCCTGATAGCTCGATCCTGAAGTGTGGACAAACAAGGGTTTAAGAATTGAAAGGGAGGAGAAAGAGGCAAGGCTAGCTCAACAGGTTTAGAGCTCCAACTTCCCATTACTTTGTAACTGCCAACTTTGGACAGTAGCATTAGTACCAGATGAAATTCTTTGGTTTACAACAATATGTAAATCTAACAATCCAACAGTCAATTCTACAAAATTGAAGGTAGCATCTCAGCTATTAAACACACTCAACTGTTACAAATTAATGTTTTAGATCTGGAGAGATAAGATGGCTCAGCAGTTAAGGGCACTGCTGCTCTGTTCTCACAGAGGACAGCTCCCAGATGTCTGTAACTCCAGCTCCAGGGTATCTAATGTCTCTGGCCTCTCTGGGCACCTGTGCTCATATGCACATGTACATACAGACACACGCAATTTAAAGAAATGTTTTTGTGTGTGTGCACTCAAGTGTATAAATCAGAACAATTTATAGGAATTGGTTCTCTCCTACTATGTGGGTCCTAGATACTAATTAAACTCACAATCCTCAGGGTCAATGGCAAGCACCCTTATCCACTGAATCATCTTGCCAGCACCTCCTCCCCTTTTTCTGGAAACAAAGTAACACCGTGTAACCCTGGCTGGCCTGGGACTCACTATAATGGAGACCAAGTAGGTCTGGAGCTCACAAAGCCTACCTCTGCCTCCAAATTTGGTATGGATCTTAATTTTTCTTAGAGTGGACACATACAGTTAGAATACGGAGAAATTGGAGCTCTCAAAGACTACAGCTAGGAATGTAACATGGTAGATCTGCTATGTCTAGCAGTCTAATAGTTCCTCAAATAGTACACACAGATTTAGCCTCTGAACTAGCAATTCTATTCCCGTTAACACCTAAAAGAAATGGAAACATAGCCAGGCAATGATGGACACATTTAATCCTGGCACTCACCAAGAAGAGGCAGGCAGATCTCTGGAGGCCAGCCTGCTGTGGATGTCACTCTGAGTAAATAAAGTTCTGATTGGCCAGTGGCCAGGCAGGAAGTATAGGCAGGACAAGAGAGAAGAGAATTCTGGGAGGTGGAAGGCTGGGGAAAGGAGACACTGCCAGCCGCTGCCATGAGAAGCAACATGTAAAGACACCAGTAAGGCACAAGCCATGTGGCAAAGTATAGACTAACAGAAATGGGTTAATTTAAGATAGAAAAAGTAGATAACAAGCAGCCTGCCACGGCCATACAGTTTATAAACAATGTAAGTTTCTGTGCGTTTACTTGGTTGGGTCTGAGTGACTGTGGGACTGACGGGTAAGAGAGATTTGTCCTGACTGTGGGCCGGGCAGGAAAACTCCAACTACACCAGCCTGGTCTACCAAGTGAGTTTCAGGACAGCCAAAGCTACAGAGAAACCTGTCTCAAAAACCAAGAGAAGAAAAAAAAATCCAAAAGAAAACCATTTTTTTGAAGATCAGCTCCATTTTGCTCATTCTAAGTATGTACCATGAGCAAGTGTTTTTCTGTTTTAGTGATGTTGGAGACTGAGCCAAGGCCTCGAACATGCTTAAACGCCCACTCCACCACTGAGTTACACCTACAGCACAAAATCAATCAGGTGTGCCTCCCTATTAGAGACAACTTCTTTTTCTTGTTTTTCTGGAGCTGAGGACCAAACCCAGAGCCTAGCAAGTGCTCTACCACTGAGCTAAATCCCCAACCCTGTCTTTTTGTTGTTGTTGGTTTTTTTTTTTTACTATTTTGAATTGCACACTTTTAAAATTAAGATTTCTTCTATTATTTCATGTAAATGTGTGCACCACATACCCACTTGGTGCCTGCCAGAGTCAGAAGAGGGCATCTGAGACCCTGGAACTGGACGAGACAGGGTTTCTCTGTGTAACAGCCCTCCCTGTCCTGAAACTCCCAAGTGCTGGGATTAAAGGTATGCTTCACCACTGCCCGGCTCTTTTTTTGTTTTTCTGAGAGGGGCCTTACTATGTTGTCCAGGCTGGCTTCAAACTTCTGGGCTTAAGGGTTTCTCCTGTTTGAGCTGAGACCAGCTTTAATACTACTTACTATTATTTTTTGAGTTCTCTCTCTCTGAGATAGGATCTCTATGTAGCACTCTCTTGGAACTTACTCTGTAGACGAGGCTGGCCTCAAACTCAGAGATCCTTTTTTGAGAGAGCGTTTCTTGACAGGTGTGCAACAGCCCTAGCTGTCCTGGAACTCGCTCTGTAGACCAGGTTTGATTTAAACTTTCAATCTATTTGGACTGTGAAGTTGCTCTGCTTACAATTTTTTTTTTTGGGGGGGGGGGGTTTCGAGACAGGGTTTCTCTGTGTAGCTTGCGCCTTTCCTGGATCTCACTCTGTAGACCAGGCTGGCCTCAAACTCACAAAGATCCGCCTGCCTCTGCCTACTGAGTGCTGGGTTTAAAGGCGTGCGCCACCACCGCCCGGCTACATTTTTCCTCCTAGGAAGAAGTTGGATTTTATTTTAGAATTTGATGTCAGTGACATTTTATCTAGTTGCTGGGTCGCCTGATTTAGAGCTCAGGCTCTTAATGACTGAAGGGTTGGCTAAACAACAAAAGAAGATGATTGTCATCTTGGTAATATAGTCAGTATAGCACATTAGCATCTTTGTAAAGACATCTTATAACTAAATGTACGTAGGGGAAGCGAAGCATTCCACAACAGTGATAATGAGGACCATTAGTAAAACCTGCCGGCAGTAACAACCTTGACTTCTGTGGTCCCGTGAAGATAAGACTGCTTAACCTCATTTGGAGAATCTAAGGAACAAAAAAAACCTAATTCTATCTTTACCTTAATTTTTACAATACAGAAGTTAAAAGCCAGGTGTGGTGGTCACCGCCTTTAATCCCAGCACTCAGGAGGCAGAGGCAGGTGGATCTCTGTGAGTTCCAAGACAGTCAGGACTACTTCACAGAGAAACCCTGTTTTGGGGGGGGGGGGGGACAAAAACAAAACACAAAGCCAGATGTAGTAGCAATGCTTAGAACTTGGGGGTGAAGCAAAGGCAAAAAGAAGAGGAATTCACTTCAAATCTAACATGGGTACAGGAAATCCTGTCTCTAAAAATCAAACAGCTTGCCAGCGGTAGTGATGCACACCTTTGATCCCAGCACTCGGGATGCAGAGGCAGGTGGATCGCAGCTGGTCTGCAAAGCAAGTTCCAGGCCAGCAAGGGATGTTACCCAGAGAAACCCTGTCTGGAAAGAAAAGACTCAAACAAGGGGCTGATGAGACAGCTCAGCAATGAAGACACTGACACTCCCTCTAAGGCAATGGCAGGAATTTGATCCACAAGGTGGGAGGAGACAAATGAATCCCAAAGTTGTCCTCTGACCTCAGGGTGCACACATGAAGTAAGTTGTGATCAACAGAGCAGGGGCAGGAGAGATGGTTCAGCAATTTAGAGCACTGGCTACTTTTCCAAGTTCTGAGTTCAAGTCCCTGCACCCACCTTTAGACACACAGGCTCCAAAGCCCTCTTCTCATGTACATGCAGACAACACACCCCTAATACATAAAAAATATATAAATATTTAAAAATAAATGAATTAAACAAGAAATAAGTAATAAGTAAATAGAGCAAAAGAGCCCATAACCTTAAGAGTTTATATATACTCAAACACTACTAGCAAGCTTTGCTCACTAGAGAAAACTTTTTTTTTTTTAAAGAGAGAGACAGGGTCTCAATTATCAGTACAGGCTGGTCTCAGTAATTCAAAAACATGACAATCCTCCTGCTTCAGCCTCCCATATACTGAGTTTGTAGGTGTGAGCCACCACACCTACTAGCTAAAGCAAATATTTTGCAGTAGTGAAGACTGAACCCATGGCCTCAGCTGGAAAGTAACGCCACCCGTAGTTTCTGTCTGTAGCCCAGGCTGGCCTCAAACTCAGAGCTCCACCTGCCTCTGCCTCCTGAGTGCTGGGATCAAAGGCGTGTGCTGCCACCGCCAGGCTTGGAAAGCGTTCCTTAAAGAATAACGCTTTACTGAGGTAGGAAAAGAGCACCCTGTAGCGGCAAGCGGGAAGAAGACTCAAAGCCACCAAGACTGTCCTAGAAGAAACTTTTCAAAGCCAGAACTAACAGATTCCTTAAAATAGAATACTGTAGTCTTCCTATAACTTCCTTTCCAGTTTACCACTACGATGTTTATTAAGTGATCTCTTTAACTTATGCTACAATTAACCAAGAGTAACTTCAGCAGGAACTGGAACTAGTGGTAGAGTACTTTGCCTGACACACATAGGTCAGGTCATCAGCCTTGGCAGCAAGCAGTCTTAACCAGCTGAGTATCTAGTCAGTCCCTGTGCCAACTTTCAGCTGCAGCTAGAGAGGAACACACTAGAACTGAAATTTAAAAACACAGAAACAATGATCACAAATTGACCTTTTGCCAAGGAAGAACTAGTCAGATAACTTGGAGAAAAACAGCAGAAATGCCACTAAACAAATTTCTCACAAAGACTGAACAGAAAACCAGTTAAGAGTTTTCATACTTTGCCTCTCAAAGAGCTGGCTTAACAGGTAAAAAGCATTTGTTGCCAAGTATGCTGACTGAGTCCATCTCCGGTACCCACACTGCAGAAGCACAGAACTCACTCCCAGAAGATCATGCAAGCATACACATACACTTAAACATGAGATTCGGGGCTGGAGAGATGGCTCGGAGGATAAGGGCACTTGTTATTCTTGCAGAGGACCTTGTTCAAGCACCTACATGGTAGCTCACAGGCGGACATCTTCAGATCTTTTCAGGCACCAGGCACACATATATGGTACACAAACATACATGCAAGCAAAGCACTTCTTTTTTTTTTTTTTTTTTTTGGTTTTTTGAGACAGGGTTTCTCTGTGTAGCTTTGCACCTTTCCTGGAACTCACTTTGGAAACCAAGCTGGCCTCGAACTCACAGAGATCCACCTGCCTCTGCCTCCCGAGTGCTGGGATTACAGGAGTGCACCACCACTGCCCGGCCAAGCACTTCTATTTAAAAATAATAATAAAAAAAGTGGCAGTCAGGTGGTGGTGGCACACTGCCTTAATCCCAGCACTTGGGAGGCAGAGGCAGGTGGATCTTTGAGTTCAAGGATAGTCTTGATCTACACAGAGAAACCTTGTCTCAAGTTCCAGGAGATCCAATACCCTCCTTCTGGCCTCCTCAGACCAGGCCACATGATGCACATACATACAAGCACTTACATACACACATAAAATAAAAATTAATAATAATAATAATAATAATAATAATAATAATAATTTTGGTTTTTTGAGTCCAAGTTTCTCTATGTAGCTCTGACTGTCCTGGCACTATGTCGACCAAACTGGTCTTAAAGCCACCAGGGATTGCCACTAGGTCTCTGCCTCCAGGGATTAAAATGAATATATAAAAATATATCTTAAGGGGTTGGGGATTTAGCACAGTGGTAGAGTACCTGCCTAGCAAGTGCAAGGCCCTGGGTTTGATCCTCAGCTTTAAATATATATATATATGTATGTATATATATATCACTCAGGAGACAGAGACAAGATCTCTGAGTTCAAGGCCAGCCTGGTCTACAGACTGAGTGCCAGGACAGCCAAGGCTTAACAGAGTCTTTCTTGAAAACAAACAAAACAAAACAAATGTGTATGTAAAAGGCAATTAAAAAAAAAAAATTCTAGGGCTGGAGAAACAGCTCAGCGGTTAAGAGCACTGACTGCTCTTCCAGAGGTCCTGAGTTCAATTCCCAGCACCCACATGGTGGCTCACAACCATCTGTAATGAGATCTGGCACATAGGTAGAACACTGTATACATAATACACAATAAATAAATCTTTTTTTTTCTTTTTGAGCTGAGGATCGAACCCAGGGCCTTGCACTTGCTAGGTGAGTGCTCTACCACTGAGCTAAATCCCCAACCCTACAATAAATAAATCTTAAAAAAAAAAAAAAAAAAATTCTAGGATCTGGAGATGGCTCAGCCAATTAAGGGCACTGGCTGCTCTTCCAGGACCAGGGTTCAAATACTAGCACCCACATAGTAACTCATAACCATCTATAACACCAGTTTCAGGGGATCTAGTAACCTCTTCTGTCTTCTATGAACACCAGGTATGCACATGGTGCACAGACATACATGCAGGCAAAACACACACACACACACACACACACACACACACACACACACACACACAAAATGAGTTAAAGACCAGCCTGTGTACATATTGACACACAAAATGAGTTAAAGACCAGCCTGTGTACATATTGAGTTCCAGGACACTGAAGACTATGTAGAAACCCTGTTTCAATGACCACCACCACCACCACTACCCCCCCCCCAAAATAATTTCTGAGGGCGAAAATGACGGTTCAGTAGTTAAGAGCATTTGCTGTTTTTCAAGAGGACCCAAGATCAATTTCCAGCAACCACATTAGTGGGCCCACAACCCTCTGCAACTTCCAGTTCCAGGGGATCTGATGTGCTCTTCTGGCTTCTGAAAGCACCCAACCCCCATGGCAAACAGACTGACTGACTCCCCCTCTCTCTCTCTCTCTCTCTCTCTCTCTCTCACACACACACACACACACACACACACACACACACACACACAAGTATTTTTAGAGGATTTTCCATTTTTGATGTTGAGGATATAACTCAGTTGGCAGAGTGCTTGTCTGGGTTCAGTCTCCAGCATGGCATAAACCTGGCATGGTGACAAAAGCCTGTAATGCCAGCATTTGGGAGGTGGGAGGCATGATCAGAAGTTTAAGGTCATCCTTGGCTACATAGTTGGCTACAAGGCAACCTAGGTTATATGAGGCATGTCTTTAAAAATAAAAAAGGGGTTTTCATACGTTACTAGAACAGGATAGCACGGACCTATTACCCTGGCCCCGCAGAGGCCTGAGAAGAGTGCCGGTGAGTTGGAAGTCCATACAAGTTACAGAGTGAGTCCCTGGCCGTCATGAACTGTATTCAGGACCTCATCCTGCAGCACAGGCTGGCACCAACACTACAGAATGAGCCATGGGAGTAAGGAGTTTGTTTGGGTTTTTTTTTGGGGGGGTGACATTTTTCTTAAAAAAAAACTAAACAGTAAAAATGCTGAGGGCTCAGCTTAAAGGACAGACTTTGAGAAGCCCTGGGTTCAACCCCCGGCATCAAAAAATTAGTACAGGGGCAGGCGAGATGGATCAGCAGATAAAGCTCTTGCCATACAAGCCTATAAATCTGCGTTTAATCCCTAGAAGCCACAGAAAGGTGTAAGGAAAAACTACACCCCAAAAGCTGTTCTCTGAACCCCACAAACAAGCTGTGGCCTGTGCTCACCCATATACACAAACACACACACACAAACACAACTTTGTAAAATTAAAACAGAAAAAAATAGGGAACACAAATCCTAATATTAAGAAATTTAGCCAGGTAGTGGTGGTGGTGCACGCCTTTAATTCCAGCACTCAGGAAGCAGAGGCAGGTGGATCAAGGCCAGCATGGTCTACAGAGAGTTCCAGGACAGCCAGGGCTACCCACAGAGACCCTGTTTTGGAAAAAAAAAAAAAAAAAAAAAAAAATTTAAACAGGAGCTGAAGAATTGGCTCAGTGGCTAGGAGCATCTGCTGCTCTTGCAGAGGACCCCGGTTAAATTCCCAACACCCACAAGGTGGCTGACAACCATCTGTAACTGGAGTTTTCAGAGGATCCGATGCCCTCTTCTGAACTCTGAAAACACCAAGCAAGCACACATGCGGTACACATCCATACATGAAAGCAAAAATAGTCATACACATAAAAGAAATCTTAAAAAAGGGGACATGAGCCAGGCTTGGTGCTGCTTGACTTTAATCCCAGCACTCAGGAGGCAGAGACAGGCAGATCTCTCTCTGAGTTCGAGGCCAGCCTGGGCTACAGAGCTAGGTCCAGGTTAGCCAGGGCTACACAGAGAAACCCTGTCTGGAAAAACAAAAAAACATCTTAAATAGGAAATAAAGCCTTTCCTTTCTCTTTTCCGCCCCCCCTCTTGCTATGCAGTCCTGGTTGGCCTAGAACTTACTATGTAGACTAGACTGGCCCTCTAATTTGCCTGCAAAACTCCTGCCTTTGCTTCTTGACGGCTGGGATTTCAAGGACATGTGTGGGTTTAGGCAGTACTGGAGACAGGCCCTCTACCACTGAGATATACACCCAGTCCCCAAAGCCAATCTTTGCATCAGGACTAAAGCTGTAATTTATTTTGTTGTGTGTGTTGCTGGGGTTTAAAATCAGGGCTTTATTCATGATAAGCAAGTACTCTACCACTGAGCTACAGTTCCAGTCCAAAGCCTTTGTTTTAAATTATGCTACAGGAAGTATTTCTATATTATCATTTCCAAATCAAGAGTGCCACATTCTGTTCCCCATTAGTAAGCAGAAGTATTATTTTCTTTCATAGTTTAAACAAAAAAATTCCAATAGAGGAATTTACCTTAACTATTGTTTCAGTAATAACACTTTTTGGAAATTAAACTGTGTCCTTAAGTCAGGTGTGGTGGTACAGTGCTCTAATCCCAGCACTCAGGAGGCAGAGGCAAGTGGATCTCTGTAAGTTCAAGGACAGCCTGGTCTACTCAGAGAGTTCCAGGACAGCCAAGGCTACAAAGAGAAACCCTGTCTCAACCAAAAGAACAAAAAGCAAACTCACAAACTGTATCCTTTAAAATTAACCAGGCATTTGCTTTCAAAGTGTTTTCTAGGAAAGTTATCATATGAACTCCACTTTGTGCAATACTTCCAATATCTACAAATGAATGTTTATATTTGACAGTACATACAACACACCTCAACATGGACACAATAATACCCTTTCCAATCTGTCACTAATAACTTGAACCTTTACTTAGTAATTTTAAGCACCTGCGTCTAAAAAGTATAATGTACACTGACCACAAAAGATGAAGCAAACAGTTGGTAAGGATACCTACCACCCTTACATAATGTTCTAAAAATGTCCTTTTACTAAGTATTCAGCAACTATCACATGCATGAATGTTAAGCATTCTCTATCAATCCTATTTTCAACAAAGTTGACCCAGTTTAAAGCCTGAAATTGAGGCTTTTGAACGGTACAAAATAAGAGTTAAGTAATTGGGTAGTCCTAAAAATACACATCACAACTACATGACTAAGATATTCGTTTAAAACTTGTGCCAAGATAACCCCTCCCTTCAAAACAAACTAAAATTGACTCATTGGCCTATTTTACTTAATTCTAGAAATTAAAAAAAAAAAAATGGATTCCTAAACACTCATTTCCTCTGTCTCTACCCCCCAACTCCATCTTCACTCAGGGATTCCACCCTCCAAAAAAAAAATGCTTTAGTCAAATCAAGACAAAACAAAAACAAAACAACAACAACAAAAAAAAAAAACCTCAATGTCTCCAAGTACTGAACTCGGGAGTAACTGGTGAAAGACAATAGAAACAATGTATATATATCCAGGCTGCCTAAGGAGCCTCTCCACCATGAGAAGAAACCCTCTCACTTCAGATGCTTCTGGTTTGTGGGACGACCCCATTTGCAGAAGCTAACCACCTAAGCAAAAGCACTCAATTTTCTCTCCCTAAAGTGGGAAACTATCAATCTCTCTGCCTGACATGTCCCACCCTTTGTGGATGTTTGTACGGGGAGGGGGGGGGGTGCTTGTAAACTTGGTAGGAAAGGACAAAGGGCATTCTGAAAGCAGGGGAGACTATGGAGTAAATGAGGGCAGAAAGAGAGCTAAATTAAAGTCCCCTCAAGCAGATGAGCAAGGCAACGCCAGCACACCACCCTCCCTTTTTTGGCCACCCTCCCCCAGGGTCCTCTTCCTTACGACCACCTACTGGAATCAAAAGTTGGACTACTCCAACCCAAGACCAACAAATCCTCCAAATGTCAGGGCACTAGCAACATCGGGAATGACAGGCTAATGTTCCTCCCCCCCACTCCCTCCCCCCCAAAAAAGAGAAAAGTCCAATCCAATAAGTGCAGGTCACCCTGCCCTCTGGGGCAGTTCCAGCCTGCGCAGAGAAGGCTCGGAGGGGGTCGAGAAAGAGAAGATAGACCAGCTCTATTTCCACACACCCTCAGCTGGAGAAACAAAACAAAGGCAGCCCTCCTTCCCGGTAGCCACTACCCCAGCCACAGAGGCTTTCCTATTTCCCGGTGCAGTCTGGCCTCCCGCCCCCGCCCCATGACAAAGAAAAGGCACTTGGTGAGCAAGGCCTTCCTGCCTCCACCGATGGGGGAGGGGGGCTGCGAGGTGAGGAGCCCCCTCGGCTCCCCCGCGCTCACGCTGCCGGCCCGCGGCGGAGAGCGGAGGCCCGGGAAGCGGGTCCGGGAAGGGCTGGGGTGGGGGGGTACCTTGAAGTAGCCGCCTTCGTAGAGGGTGTTAGGGGGTCCGAAGATGGCCACCTCCCAGTTGTAGAGGTCGGACTCATCCACCAGGGTGATCCGGAAGCCCTCCACCGGTTCCTCCTGCAGGGATTTCAGCTCAAGCATCAAGGCTTTTTGCGAGCTGGTCATCTGCTGCTGGGCCATCGCGGCGGCGGCGGCGGCGGCGGCCGTGCGGGGCCGCGGCCCCAGTCCTCGCGCACCGGCCGGGCCGGACCAGACCAGGCCCCTCCCCTCCGCTCGCCCTCGGGCCGGGCCGGGCCGGGCAGGGCCCCTGACTTCACACGCCTGGCGGGACCGGATCAGGCCCCAGACGGCCCGTGGGCCCGCCCGGGGTCCTCCTCACTCTGGACGCGGGCCGGCCCGGGCCCTCGTCACTCTGGGGCCGGGCGGGGGCGGGCCTGAGGGAGTTGGGGGGAATCCGCTCCGGGACCCGGGCCTCCCCCCCCCGGATGGGGGCCTCTACTTGGAGGGGGGGGGGAGTGGAGGTGGAAGCGAAGGAAGGCGGCGGAGGGCCGGCGATGGTGAAGACAGGGGGACCGGGCTGGGCCGGGAGCGCCGTGCTCGCTCGCCCTCTCGTTCTCCGCGGGGGGCCGCAGGGGCGCACGAGGGAGGGCGCGCCGTGCGCTGGGGTCTCGGGACGGCGGCGGCGGCGGCGGCGGCGGCGGCTGCGCGGGGGGAGGGGCGGAGGAGAAGAGCGAGAGCGCCTCGCGCCGCGGGAGCGACAGAGCCGAGAAGGAGGGAGGGAGGGAGGGAGGGAGGACGGGAGGGAGGGAGGGAGGGAGGGAGGGGAGGAGGGGCGCGCGCCGCGAGGGGGCCGGCTCGCGGCGGCAGCGGCCCGGTGCGCGTGCGCGCGCCCCTCCTTTCCCTCCGCCCCGCCCGTCCTCCCGGCTCGGCTCTGCTCTGCTCCTGCACCCGCCTGCCCGCTTCTCCCCTCCCCACGCCGGGCCCCACCGTGGCGGCGCTTTGTGACGCCCGCGCGTGTCCCCCACCCTTCGAGAGCCAAGCGGCGGTGGGGATCAAGGGCGGGTCGCGGAGGATCGCTCTGGGCCCTAAGTGACGGTTGTGCGGCTGGACGCCGCGGTTCCAGAGGCGTGCCCCGGAAGGAACCTCAGGTCCTGGGGCTCTCGGCGGCGCTCTCGCCCTGTGTGGCCCCTGGCCTCCGCAGTCTTGTGTGGCTTCCCTGGTCCCCTGCGGGCTCCTCTCAGCGCCCACCCAGGCTCTGGTCCCCACGCTTAGTAGATGCTGGAATAAGCTACACACCTCGCGCTGGTCGAGCCCCTAGGCAAGACGCCCACCTTAGGGAAGCCTGTCTCCCAAAAGAGAACTAGAGAAAAGCAGACAAGCTAGCTCCTGCTTCCTTTTACCGAGAGAAGGTTGTGTGGAAAGAGTAGAAAACTAATGCTGAACCCGAGTCCAGGTCCTACTCCGTGAGATTTGGGGAAGAGCGCTGCCTGTACCTTAAGAGTACCTGATTGCAAAATACTGAGGTTGGCCTGGTATGAGCTTGGAAAGGAAGAGGGAGAGGACAAAAGCAGAAGCGTCAGTGTGAGGCCAACCTGGTCTACTTGTGTAGTTCCTCGCCAGTCAGCGCTACATAGTGAGATCCCATCTCTAAAAACATAAAGCTGTGGTTGAACTTTTATCTCCCACGGATCCCTTCTGGTTGATCTGCCTGGACCTGGCATGACTGAAGAGAGATAGGGAAACATAGTCTTCAGTCCCGGCGTTAGGATACTCAAGGATTGTTTGATACAGAAACCAGAATACTACTGGACATGGTGGCTTACGCCTTTGATTCCAGCACTTGATAGGCAGAGGCAGGCTGACTGAGTTCAAGGCCAGCCTGGTCTACATAGCAAGTTCCAGGACAGCCACAGCTACATAGAGAGACCCTCTCTCAAAATAATAAAAATTTAAAAAAAAAAAAAACAACCAGAAACCAGAATACTGAGGCAAGTTCCAACACACCACTTTGGGTTCAGAAAGCTCCATTCCAACTACTTCTCTGATCAGCTTCTGTAGAAGTACACCTAACACAAGGAGTTGTAATGGTTAAATCAAATCTACAGCTAACAAGACTTTACTTTTACAAAAGTTTCAGATTTTTAGAAACAGTAAAGTACTTAGCACCCAGTTCCCTATTATAACATCTTCCATAGTATAGGACAATTATTGTGCTTTATAAACCAATACTAACAGCTCAGTTTGATGCTCCGTGCTTGTGATCCCAAGATTCTGGAGGCAGAAACAGAAGGATCACTTCGAATTCTAGGCCTGCCTGACTTATAAAAGAACCTTTCTTAACGCCAAGTGCTGCTGCTGCTGCTGCTCACCTGTAACCCCAGCCCTCTGGGAATAGAGACAAGAGGATCAGTTCTAGGCTACAAGAGCCTGTCTCAAAACAAGGAGCCTGTGAGAAGCCTCAGCAAATAAAAGGAAGTGCTCTTAAGCCTGAAGACAGAGAAGGAGTCCCAGGATCCACATGGTGGAAGTAAAGGACTGACCCCCACAAATTGCAAGTTGTCCTCTGACCTACACTCAGTGCTTGCAATGGCACACACTAAATAATAAATAAATGGCATAATTTAAAATTGTTTAACTATTTTAGATGTGTGTGTGTGTGTGTGTGGCTTGCTTATGTGCTTATGTGTATGTCTGTAACACATTCAAGGCTGGGTGCTGGAGAGATTAATAGTGGTTAAGAGTATGTACTTCACTTCTGGAGGACCTGAGTTCAATTCTCAGCACCCACATCAGATAGCTCACAATCACATATAACTCCAGCTCCAGGGAATCTGATGTTCCTGGCCTCTGGGGTCACCCAAACTCACATGTACTTATCTATCCAAAAATGTAAAAATAATTTTTTTAATATAAAAAAGGAGGAGACTGACCAGGCGGTGGTGGCGCACGCCTGTAATCCCAGCACTTGGGAGGCAGAGGCAGGTGGATCTCTGTGAGTTCGAGGCTAGCCTGGTCTACAGAAGTAGTCCAGGACAGGCTCCAAAAGCTACAGAGAAACCCTGTTTTAAAAAAAAAAAAAAAAAGGAGACTGAAGAAATGGTTCAGTGGTTAAGAGCACTGCTCTTCTTGCAAAGGACCTGGATTTAGTTCCCAGCACCCACATGGTGGCTCAAAACCACTTGTAACTCCACTTGCAGGGGATCAACACCCTTTTCTCACTTCCATGGGTACTGTATTCACATGGTGTACAGACATACATGCAGGTAAAACACCCATACATACACACCTTCAATCCCAGCACTTGGAAGGCAGAGAGAGAGTTCTAAGACAGCCAGGGCTACACAGAAAAACCCTGTCTCAAAAAAACAAAAACAAGAAAAAAATCCATATACACATTAAGCCAAAACATTTATTTATTTACTTATTTTGGTATTTTTGACACAAAGTACTCACTATATAGATCAGGCTGGCCTCAACTTACAGAGATCCACCTGCCTCTGCTTCTGCCTCTCAAGTGCTGGAATTAAAGTCATGTGTCAACCACACCAGGCAACTTTTAAAAAGTTTTTTTTAAACCCCAGTGTTTCCAGTTCTGCCGACCTCTTTCTCTTTAAACGATGGCCTAGTGGCAGATGCCAGCATGCAGCCCTTTATGGAGACCTAAGGAATAAGACCTTCACCCTAGAGTCTGAGCCCAGTGACACCATTCTCAGGGCCAAAATCTAAGATATAAAGAAGGCATTCAGCACAACCAGCAGAGCTGATGTTCACTAGGAAGCAGCTGGAGAATGACCACACCTTGTCAGACTACAATATCCAGAAAGAGTCCCCCCTGCACCTGTGGGGTGGCATCACAGAGCTGTCCCTTTGCCAGCTCATCCAGAAGTACATCTGGGACAAGATGATCTGTCACAAATGCTGCGAACCCCTGCACCCAGGTGCAGTGTAGTCAACTGCCACAAGAAATGCACCCAGAACAACAACCAACCTGTACCTAAAAAGAAGGTCAAATCAAGTTGAGGGCCTGCTTGGCCCATGACCTTATACCCAGGAAAGTACCCCTCCATCACCTGGAAGTATATACATGCCAATACTGATGCATTACTATAAACTGGAGTATGGTTTTAGTCATATTTTCTTTGTGTTTATCTAGTGACATTTTCCTTTTTTTTTTTTTTTTTTTTTTTTTGTGGGGGAGGTGGGTTTGAGACAGGGTCTCTCTGTGTAGCCCAGATGTCCTAGAACTTACTCTGTAGACCAGGCTGGCCTTGAATTCAGAGATTAGTATCATTTTTCTATTTCTACATCCCATCCCATCCTTTTTTTTTTTTTTTTTTTCCCGAGACAGGGTTTCTCTGTAGCTTTGGAGCTTGTCCTGGACTAGCTCTGTAGACCAGGCTATCCTCGAACTCACAGAGATCCGCCTGGCTCTGTCTGCCGAGTGCTGGGATTACAGGCGTGCGCTGCCGCCGCCGCCACCACCACCACCACCACCCAGCATCCCATCCATTCTTAACTAGTACAGTTTCTTAGACTTTTCTTCATTTTGATGACTTTGACACTTTTTTTTTTGAGCTGAGGACCGAACCCAGGGCCTTGTGCTTGCTAGGCAAGCGCTCTACCACTGAGCTAAATCCTCAACTCAACTTTGACACTTTTAAAGAATATTGGGGGCCTGGGACTGGAGATACGGCTCAGAGCACTGGCTCCTCATCCAGTGGACCTGGGTTCAATTCCCAGCACCCACATGGCGATTCACAACTCCCTGTAACTCCAAACCCTGGCACCCTCATACATACATACAGGCAAAACCACCAATGCACTTAAATAAATAAATGTTTAAAAATTAAAAAATAATAATGGGGGGGTGCTGAAGAGATGGCTCAGAAGTAAAGAGCACTGGTTGCTGTTCCAGAGGACCCGGGTTCAATTCCCAGCACTCACATGGCAGCTCACAACTGTGTATAACTTCAGTTCCAGGGGGATCCAACACCCTCACACAGACACACATGCAAGCAAAACACCAGAGGACATAAAAAAGAAAAAGAAAAAGAAATCATCAAAAAAAGTTTTTTGTTTTTTGTTGTTGTTTTTTTTTTTAAAGAATATTGGTTTTTGCTTTTGTTTTGTTTTTCGAGTCAGGGTTTCTCTGTGTAGCTTTGGTGCCTTTCCTGGAATTCACTTGCTAGCCCAGGCTGGCCTTGAACTTACAGAGATCCGCCTGCCTCTGCCTCCCAAGTGCTGGGATTAAAGGTATGCACCACCACCGCCCGGCGGATTTTGCTTTTTAAATTTTATTTATTTGATGTACATGAGCATGAGCGATTTGTCTGCATGTACGTCTGTGCAACATGTGCATTCCAGGTGCTCTCAGAGGTCATAAGAGGGTCAGCTCTCATGGGACTGCCCTGTGGAGGACTGAAGTTGTAAGCTGCCATGTGGGCGCAGGCACTTGAACCTAGGCCCTCTCACAGAGCAATGAGTACTTTTGATGCGGAGTCATCTCTCCAGCCCTGCTTCTCTTTCTTAGTTCCTATGGTGGTGCTGATGATCAAAACCAGGGCCTCTGACCTGGCTAGTTTTATGTCCATTTGACACAAGCTGGAGTCATCTGAAAGGAGGGAAGCTCAGCTGAGGAAATGCCTCCATAAGATCCAGCTGCAGGGCATTTTCTTAATTTGTGATTGATGGGGGAGGGCCCAGCCCATGGGCATCACCCACCATGGGCTGGGCCCTCCCTGGGCTGGTGGTCCTAAGTTCTGTAAGAAAGTAAGCTGAGCAAGCCGTGTTGAACAAGTCAATAAACAGCACTCCTCAGCTCCTGCCTCCAGGTTCCTGACCTGTTTCAGTCCCTCACTGCTTTGGATGATGAACTGCTATATGGAACCGAGAGTAAAATCAGCCCTTGCCTCCCACAGTTGCTCCGGTCATGGTGTTTCATCACAGCAATAGTGCCCTAACTAAGGCAGCCTACAAACTAAAGAAGCATTCTACATCTGAGAGATAGCCTTTGGTCATTTGTTTCTTCTTTTCATTTTTTAAAGGATTTCCTCTTTATTTATTATTATTTTACAGTGTGTGTGTGTGGGGGGTGTCCTACATGGAGACCTTTATCTACTGAGCTATCTCTTGCTTGACCCTGTTTTACTTTTTGGGGGATGGGATTTTACCTGTAAACCAGGCTGACTTCAGCTAGCAGTCTCTGCCTCAGTCTCCAGAATGTTTTTTTAATAGGAGTAGGCCACTACACTTACCTAGATCAAGTATTTAGTAGACAATCCATCAAAATTGGGATTTGTGATGTTTTTCTAGTAAGTAAGACTGTTGGGTTTATTTTGTTTTGTTTTTGTGTTTTTGTTTTTTGTTTTTGGTTTTTGGTGTTTTTTGCTAAAGAGAATGATCACAGAGGTAAAATACCATTTGCATCACATCATACCAAGGGCATGTAATAGAACAACATGATTAGCCTTGTTGTGTTGACCTTGGTCACCTGGCTAAGGTAGTATGTCAAGTCTCTCCACTGTGAAGTTACTCTGCCTCCCCACCCCTTCTTTACTGTGTTGTTTGGAAGGAAGTCACTGTACAAAAATTCACTTAATGAGCCATTTATTTATTTACTTATGGGCAGAGTATGTTATTGCTGTACTGTCCAAGCTGACTTATAACTCAGTATGTAGCCCAAGCTGGCCTAAGACTTGTGAGTCTCCTGTTTCTGCCTGCCTGATTCTGGGGTTACAGGCATGTGCCACCACCAAGCACAACTTTCCCCACCCCCACAGAGCTAAGACATCAGTACTTTAAAGCATCATTCTTTCATCCCAAGGTCATCTTTAGCTATATAATTAAACCCAGCCAGGGTGACATAAGACCCTGTCTCAAAATATTTTTTAAAGGATAATTGATGGGCCCAATCCTGTCTAGGTCACGAGACCAAGTTCTGCCACTAGAATTAGGAACCCCTCAAGGAAAACTATCCTAATTAAAGCACCCTCTCCTCCCAAAATGATGACTTATGCCTAGCTCTAGCTTCCTTCCCTCCACTATTCATTTTCAGGACAAGAAGATTGTTGACCTAGAAACCTGGGAGATGATGTTGACACCTTTAACAGCACAGCTGTGAGTAGACCAATAGTCAAAGATCACCTTCAAAGCATGTCACCCACACACAGTCACCATAGCCCCACCCTGACCTATAGGATTATAGATCCTTAGCCTAACCCATTGAAACGTACACCTGTTTTCTTGGGCTAAAGTCAACTCCCAAATTTATACACTAGGCATCTACTCTGGGCAC
Organism: Onychomys torridus; assembly: GCF_903995425.1. Lineage (NCBI taxonomy): Eukaryota > Metazoa > Chordata > Mammalia > Rodentia > Cricetidae > Onychomys > Onychomys torridus. The sequence continues at coordinate 62,674,923 of NC_050444.1, read as the reverse complement.
AGTCCTAAGTTAGAAAGCTGGCATCCTCTTGTCTTAATGGGTTTTATCTCAAATCTCTCCACTGTCAGTATAGAAGTGCAATCCCACCAACTAGCTCCTGTCTTGCTCTAGCCAGTCAAGACATTTGACTTTTAGTCAACTGCAACTGTTTCTTATTCATCTCTGTATCTCAACAAAAGCACCACATCTGATACAAAGTAGATACTTAGTATTTGGGGTTTTTTTGTTGTTGTTGTTGTTGCTTTATTATTATTACATTTATTTGTTTTGTATGGGGGACCACATGCAACACCAGAGTGGGATGTAGAGGTCAGAGAACAACTTGCGAGAACAGGCTCTCTGCTTCCACCGTGCGGCTCTCACGGGATGGAACTCCAGCCATCAGGTTCAGCGACCCTTTGAGCCTCCCCCCACATCCCGTTTGTTTGCATTCTGAGGCGGGGGCTTCTCTTGTAGCTCATGCCACTTAAGTATTTGTTTTCAAAGACCACAGAACTGGGTAGCACAGTCTGTAATTTCAGCACTGAATGGCAAGGCTGAAGCAGGAGGTCCAGCATTTGGGTAGCTAAGGCAGGAAGATTATCTAGAGTTGGAGCTATCTAGTGAGTACCAGGCCAACCAGGGCTACACAGCAAGATTCTGTCTCAACACACACATCCACACACTGGGGGAGGGGGAGCAGTAGAGAGGGCGAGTCAGAGTCAGAACCAAGAAGATAATCAGTATCACAAAATAACACATTGAACCCCACCTTCCACGCCATGGCTACGCTGTCTCTGGCACATAGTAGGTATTCCAGACAACAAAATCTATAATCCTATTTCTCTAATGTTTGTCACATATTAGGTTCTGAGATAAAAGCAGACAGACCTAGTAATGCTGAGAGATGGAAGAGATGGAGGCAGGGGAACCCAAGTTCAAAGTCAGCTAGAGTCCGTTCAAGATCAGTCTGGGCAAGTTGGCCCTATCTCAGAATAGAAAGTCTGAGAATATACAGCTCAGTGGTAGAGCACCTGTGCAACATGGAAGGCCCTAGGTTCATGGCCTGGTACTGAGAAACACCACCACAACAAAAATGATTCCCAGAAATGACAACATTCTGTTTCATTATGGCAGGAACAGACTCGAATTGATTGATTGGTGCCCTCTTGTGGTCAAGAAAACAAAATACCGACCCACAGTCTAAGGCATCACCTGGTATATACCAAGCCGGGAACTTCTGTAGAGTCCATTAGTTGTTTTTTTTTTCCAAAAGAGTATAGACATAATCTAAACAGAGGGAGAAGTATTTTATTTGGGATATTTAAATTTTTTTGTATCATTTCCCTGATATTTAAAATTTTAACAGAGTTTCCAGTATCCCCAGCTGGCCTTGATCTAACTGAAAATGACCTTGAACTTGTTACTCCCTTGCCTCCACCTCTGCTTGGTCCAAGTATGCCAGGCTGGCTTTAAACTTGGTGTGTAGTTACAGCTGTCCTTGAACTAATCTTCATGCTTCTCCTGGACAAGTTATGGGACTTCAGGTGTGTGCCGCTTATCCCAGCTGTCAATTCTGAATTAAAAGATTGGGTTAGGAATATACATTCCTAAAAACAGCAACAACAACAATATGCAAGGCCTGCATTCAATCCCCACAACCCCCACAAAAAATACTTAAAAAGCTGTATTTTCTTATTGAGTTTTTAGGCATATCACCTATTTTTCACTTAATATGTTAACATAAAGCCAGGTGTAGTGAGGCGTAAGTGCGGTCCCCGGATTCTGGGAGTGAAGATAGGATATCAAAAATTTGAGCAGGGCTGTGATGGTCCACATCTTTAATCCCACCACTTACGAGGCAGAGTCTTCTTGTGGATCTCTGAGTTCAAGGCCAGCCTGGTCTACAGAGAAAGTCCCAGGACTATATAGAAAAACCATGTCTTAAGTGGAGGAAGGATATCAGTAATTCAAGGCTATCCTAGACTACAAATTGTGTTCAAGTTCGTGTATCCCAAGACTGACTTGAGATACAAGAAACCCTGTCTCTACCAGGTGGTGGTAGTGCACATCTTTAATCCCAGCACTGGGGAGGTAGAGGCAGATGGATCTCTGAGTTCAAGGTCAGTCTGGTCTACAAAGTGAGTTCCAGGACAGCCAGAGCTGTTATACAGAGAAACCCTGTCTTGAAAAATATATAGAAAGAGTTTGAAGAGGTAGTTCAGTGGCTAAGCCCCACCCAAGGTCACTCACTTAGTACTAGCTTTGCAAAGGACCTGAGTTTAGTTCCCAACACTCACATCAGGCTGCTCAACTGCCTGTGGCTCCAGCTCTAAGGAATCTGGTGCCTCTGGCCTTGGCAAGTACCTAAACTCATACCTTACAAAAGTAAATCTTAGCCGGGTGGTGGTGGCGCACGCCTGTAATCCCAGCACTCGGGAGGCAGAGGCAGGAGGATTTCTGTGAGTTCCAGGCCAGCCTGGTCTCCAAAGCGAGTTCCAGGAAAGGTGTAAAGCTACACAGAGAAACCCTGTCTTGAAAAAACCAAAAAAAAAAAAAAAAAGTAAATCTTTAAAAATGAAAAGATATGGGCTGGAGAAATGACTCAGTGGTTAAAAGCACTGACTGCTTTCCAGAGGATCTGAGTTGAGTTCCCAGCACACACATGGCAGCTGAAAACTGTCTGTAACATCAGTTCCAGAGGACCCAAAACCCAAGGCAACACACTAATGCACATAAAATAAAAATTGCAAAAATTTTTTTTTTAAATGAAGAGATGTGTCATACTTGAACAGTGCTACTAGGAACTACAATCATCCAATAATAACTAACAATTGTTAAGCACGTATATGGAATAGGTTGTTGTGGGATAATCTCTTTGTAGAGTGTGAAGATATTTTTCTGCCAAGGCAGCTTCTGATTAGTTTAATAAAGAGCTAAATGACCAATAGCTAGGCAGGAGATGATAGGCAGGACTTCTGGGCAGAGATAGGAACTCTTTGAAAAAGGAAGGTGGAATTTGCCAGCCAGACACTGAGGAAATGGGACATACTGTACGGAGGAAAGTAACAAGCTACATGACAGAATACAGATTAATATAAATAGGTTAATTTAAGTTATAAGAGCTAGTGTGAACAAGTCTAAGCTAAGGCCAAGCTTTTGTAATTCATAAGAAGTCTCTGTGTCATTATTTGGGAGCTGGTGGTCCAAAGAAAGTCCACCTACTATAGGTTCTTCACATACAGCTTCTCAGCTAAACTTCACAAAATGCATTACATTCATTCATTTTACTGAGGCTACCCAAGGTCACTCAATTAGCAAATGGCAGAACCTCAGGTTAGCCTTAATTATCCCATTTCATGGATTTTCCTGGAGCAGGAAAGGGGTCTTTCTTGCTGTGTAGCACAGGTTGGCCTTGAACTCAAGATTCTCCTGTTTCGGCCTCCACAGTGCTAAGATTACAGGTATGCTCCATGACACCCAGCCTCAACCACCCCATTCCAGGGAGACTGCTATAAAGTGCCTTGTGTGTAATGTTCTTAGTGTCATACGTTGACAGCAATCTGTGTACATCACAGCACTACCCACATACTGAGGTTGTTTACTTCTTCCTCCCAGTCATCAAGATGCTCTCACGAAAGCCATCCATCCTTTCTTCCATTCAACAAATATATGGTGAGTGCTTCTTGCATGACAGGCTCTGTGCTAATTGCCAGGAATACAGCAATGAATCAGACAGATTTCCTGGGTGGCACACATCTATAATCCCAACCCTGTCAGAAGGTGGAGACAGGGGAGATAAGAAACTTATGACCAGTCGCAGCTACATACTAGGTACTGAGTTTAAGACTATTCAGGGTTACTCAAGAAGAAAGAAAGGAAGGAAGAAAAGAAGGAAGCAAGCAATCAAGTAAGCAAACAAACAAGTCATCTTAAGGCACTGGCTCGTCACCAAGCCTGATGGAAAGAGAGAACCAACTCCTGTAAGACCTCGTGTGTCATGGAACAAAATCAATGGGAAAAATTAAAAACAAACAAAACATAAATGATTGATTTGTACCATTATGTGGCTAGCTAATAGCATTCTAATGGTTGAAACAGAAATAGACACAAACAAGCAGTTACAATGTGGCTGACACCTGGGAGATAGTTCCAGGTCATCCTCAGCCACAACAAATGTGAAGCCAACCTGGGCTACATGAAACATTGTCTCAAAAAGAACAGCAAACACACACACACACACACATACACACACACACACACACACACACACACAGAGAGAGAGAGAGAGAGAGAGAGAGAGAGAGAGAGAGAGAAAGAGAGAAAACCCAAAAGTGTCTACCATGTTAGAGGCCCTGCATTGTAAATAAACAAACAAATAAATACATAAATAAAAATTTCTTAAAAAGCCTCTTGACAGCCGGGCAGTGGTGGTGCACGCCTATAATCCCAGCTCTCGGGAGGCAGAGGCAGGTGGATCTCTGTGAGTTTGAGGCCAGCCTGGTCTACTGAGCTAGTCCAGGACAGGCTCCAAAGCTACAGAGAAACCCTGTCTCGAAAAACCAAAAAAAAAAAAAAAAACCAAACCAAACCAAACCAAAACAAAAACAAAAACAAAAAAAAAAAAACCACTTGACAACCTGGTCTATGTAGCAAGTTCTAGTCCAGCCAAGACTTCATAATGAGTACCTATCTTAGAAAGAGAGAGAGAGAGAGAGAGAGAATGAGCAATAAAAACACCAGGTATGGTGGGGAATGCCTGTAGTTCCAGCTTCTTGAAGTGGCTGAGGCAGGAATCCCTTTTAGGTCTGTAAGTCTAACATCCAAGACCAGTTTAGGCAGTGAAGAAAGAAAAGAAAAGGTAGGAAAAGATGCAGTTACAGATGAGAGCAGGAAAGGGAGGAGGATCGGAAGAGACGCGACAAAGATGTGTGAGTTTGTGAAGTTATATATAACCAGATAAAAGGGGCTAACCTGTGAAATAGAAAGGGGAGAACATTCTTCCAAGTTTCTGGCTTATGGTCAAGACTTAAGAAACTCTCTATCCTAGACACCAAGTACAGGGCTTGACATTTCTTACATGTCTATCATTATTTTTACAATAATTTTTAACTCAGGGCCTCTTAACTGCAAAGTGCAAACCCTATCACAAAGTTCAGGCACACACTCCTTTTCATTTTATTCTTTAAGATTTACTTACAGGTGGCTGGAGGGATGGATTAGTGGTTCAAAGCACTTACTACCTTTGAGGGGAGCTGGGCTCCTTCCCCAGCACCCACACAGGGCCTCACAACTGCCTGTAACTCCACTTCTAGGAATCAATACTCTCTTTAGGCCTCCAAGGGTTCCTGCACACACACGGTACACGGAAACTCTCCCAGGCACAAACACATGCATACACAAAAATAAATTTAAAAGATTTACATTTTTGTTTGTTTTGTTTTTTTCAAGACAGGGTTTCTCTGTAGCTTTGGAGCCTGTCCTGGAACTCACTCTGTAGACCAGGCTGTCCTTGAACTCACAGAGTTCTGCCTGTCTCTGCCTCCCAAGTGCTGGGGCTAAATGTGTGTGCCACCACCGCCCAGCTTAAAAGATTTACTTTCAAGATTGGAGAGATGGCTTAGCAGCTAAGAGCTCTGGCTGCTTTTATAGAGGACTTGGTTCACTTCCCAGCACCTACATTTTGACTCACAACCATCTGTTTCTCCAGTTCCAGGGGATCCAATGAGTTCATCTGGCCTCCACTAGCACTGTACATACACGGTGCATAGATATACTGAAGAATATGTATATACCTATACACATAAAATAAAATTACTATGGCCTATGTCTCTAATCTCACCAGTCAGGAGGCAGGTGGGTCTCTGTGAGTTCCAGAGCATCCAGGGGTATAGAGTGAGACACTGTCAAAAATAAATAAATAAAAGATTTATTTACATGCAGGTATGTGTACCATGGGAGTGCCTGGGGCCAAAGGAGGGCATCGGATTTCATGGAACTGCAGTTACAGCAGTTGTGAGCCTCAGTGCTGTGTGGGTTCCGTGAACCAAACCCAGGTCTTCTGCATGAGCAGCAAGTGCTTTTAACCCCTGTCTCCAGGGGTAGAGTTCTTTTTGTTGTTGTTGTTTCTAAAATTATTTCTTCCCTCCCTTAATTCTGTGCACACACACACACACACACACACACACACACAAGGAATACAGGTATCACACTAATGAATGTGGAGGTCGGAGGACAACTTGCAGGAGTCTGCTCTCTCCTTCCATCATGTGGGGCCCAGGCATAGAGGCAGGTACTTTTACCACTGAGTGGTCTCCTGTGTCCTCAACTCTTGACCTCTTTGTCTTCCTGTTACTCCCCTCTGATCTACCTTATTTATCTTACAATGTAGTCCTGGCTGGCCTGAAACTCCCTACGTAGACTAGGCTGGCTTTGAACTCAGAAATCTGCCTGAGTGGATCTATTCCTCCACTGGAGTGCTGGGATTAAAAATATGGGTTACCATGTCCAATTTATTTTATTTATTGAAACAGGGTATCATTATATAGCCCTGGCTGGTCTGGAATCTCTGTGTAGACCAGTCTGGTCTTGAGCTCAAAGACATCTACCTGCCTCTGCCTCCTAAGTGCTAGGAGTAAAGGCATGGACAACCACACCTAGACTAGGTAGCCTAGATCAGAGGTCTTAAAAGGAAGATGCCAAAGTGTCATTTTGAGAGTTTCCCTCATAAGAAGTTCAGGCTCAGCCCCATGAATGGGATTTCTGGGATGAGCCCTCATGCCCCGTTCCAAGCAGTTTTGTAAAATAATGTTAATAAAGGTAAAGTAAATCTGGCGAAATACTAACACTGAATGAATGTGAAAAGTATTTAGAAATTCACTGTGTTTAAACATTTAGTGTTTGAATTGTTATATTTTAAGATGGAAAAGCTGGAGAGAAGCTATGTTAGAATTCTAGATACTTGAACTAAACCTGGCTGTGAAAACAGAAAAAAACAAATTCAAGATATATTTTAGAGGTAGAAATCACATGACTTGCTCATAGACATATAAGTTAGATGCTGAGAACCGCTAGCATAAATCAGACACACACACACAAAAAAAAAGCAACAAAAAAACCCACCGGAAGCCAAAGCAAGCTCCACCCTTCCCTTCCCAGAGAGGGAAGTGAGGAAAGAACGCGACCAGCTGGACTCACACGCGCTTCCGGTCTAGTGTCGCGAAGAGGCTGTAAATTCGGGGACCTCCTTTGGTCCCTCCCACAATGGGCGGACCCCTGCGAACAGCTGACCAATAGTGAGCGAGACGGCGCGCACCAGCTCAATGGCCCTGCAGTGGGTGGAGCCTGTGACAGGCGTTTGAGCCCTGGAGTTGGCGTTTCGGCCCACGTGGGAGCTGCGCGGTAGATCCGGCTTGAATCCCGAGTGCGGGAGAGTGGTCTGCCGTGGAGATGGGGCCGGCCCCCGCCGGGGAGCAGCTACGCGGAGCACCAGGGGAGCCACAGGTTGGTTGATCTCAGGAGGAGGAAGAGAGTCCCAAAACGTGCTTTCTTAGGTACAGAGCCTGAGATAGTCAGGCCTGACAGCTAGCTTGTGAGGGACTTCAGCGTGGCCCATTCTGGAGGAACCGTTTGGAAGCCAGCCTGGCAAGATCTGAATAGAGCAGGGGTGGAGGTGATATCTTAAAAGCCACAAGCCTGTCTCAGCTAAAGATTTGTGGGGTCTGGAAACACGAGGGCTTTGGAGCGCTGCTTAAGGCGGTGAGCAGTAAACTGAGCCAGGTCCACGCAGGAGTGCAGGCTTGTGCTGTCAGACTCATCCCGATGACGGACATCCTGAGTTTTATAAAATATGATGCCCACTGAAAGGGTGGATGAAGCCTTTCCCCACAACCTTTAGACAGCTGAGGTAGATACCCACGATTTCACGTTGGCTTTTCCTTCTTTGGCCGTAGGTTTTGGGACTTGCCCTAGAAGGCGTGAGCAAGGAGAAGGGGACCTCAAGAAAGCGTGCAAAAGCAGAGCCACCTGCAGAAGGCCTCCTGCAGCCAGTGAAGCTCAGTCGGGCAGACCTGTACAAGGAGCCTACGAATGAGGAGCTGAACCGCCTGCGGGAGACTGAGACCTTGTTCCACTCCAGTTTGCTTCGTTTACAGGTACTTGGGTGACCAGAGCATAGGTTAGAGGGGCTTCCTTGGGTCCTGAGGCTGACAGATTCTCCCCTTTCCCTCTCTTACAGGTGGAGGAGTTACTGAAGGAAGTGAGACTCTCAGAGAAGAAGAGAGAGAGGATTGATGCTTTCCTGAAGGAGGTCAAGCAGCGGATCCAGAGAGTGCCCTCAGTCCCTGAGGCTGAGGTGAGACAGGTGGTCTGGGGAACAGCGAGGCATCTGACACACTTTGCTGTTCTCCCAAGAGAGGGGTGCTGGGGAAATCGTTGTCACTGCAAGAAAACGGAACCAGGTCACCAGCCATCCATGTATTCATCACTCAACAACCTTATGTATGTCTTGTACAAATGTTATAGGATTTTGTTGGTTTGAACAGGGTCTTATGTAGCCCTGGCTGGCCTTGAATACCCAATAGTCCTGCCACAGCTCCCAAGCACTGAGACTGAGGGCCTGAGCCACATTTTGGGTTTTAACACAGGGTCTTAACTCTGTAACCCATGTTGTCCTCAAACTGGTGGCTGTCCTATTTAGCCTCTGAGTGCTGGGATTGTAGCTGTGAACCTTTACTTCCGACCAAAAATGGATTTTCATGTATTTATTTATTTATTGGGACAGGGTCTTGTATAGTTGGGGCTGGCCTTGAACTTGATTACTATATAGTCAAGGGAAACCTTGAACTCCTGATCTTCCTATCTGAAATGCTGAAAATGGGTAATAATAGAATTAAGTCATGGTGGCTTAAATATTTTTGTGAGTCAAGTTGCCTTCATGGAGAAGACGTTTATGGAAGGTTGAGAGTTTAGTTTTTAGTTGTGTGTGTGTGTGTGTGTGTGTCTGTGTCTGTGTCTGTCTGTCTGTCTGTCTGTCTGAGGATTGAACCCAGGGCCTTGCATTTGCTAGCAAGCACTTCACCACTGAGCTAAATCCCCAACCCCGAGTTTAGTTTTTAACATACTGGTGTGTTGTCTACTAGACATTGGGGGTTTGTGAGGAACACAGTAGAATCCATGTGTTTCCTCTCTGTCCTTACAGCTCACTGACCAGTCATGGCTGCCAGCTGGGGTTCACGTGCCCCTACACCAAGTGCCCTATGCTGTGAAGGGTTCCTTCCGCTTCCTGCCTCCATCCCAGATCACTGTTGTGGGCAGCTACCTTCTGGGTACTTGTATCCGACCAGATATTAATGTGGATGTGGCGCTGACCATGCCCAGGGTAAGGCCCATGGTTTGGGGGATATAGAGGCCCACCACTTTGAGGGTAGCTTAGATGTAGCTAAGGGAGCCCTTGGTCCAGTTACTGTCCCTTTGGGACTTTGTGCTCTTTGTTGGGAATTGGATGTGTTGCTTCTGTTGGTTTAGGCATTCCTGAGTCAGTGAAGAAGCCCTGAGACTTCAGCCTAGCTTCTACCCAGCCCCTAGCTCTGTCAGCATTATGTATCTGACTTCTCTCTTCCTCCCTGACTCCTCCAGGAAATCTTACAGGACAAAGATGGGCTGAACCAGCGCTACTTCCGCAAGCGAGCCCTTTACCTAGCTCACTTAGCCCACCACCTGGCCCCAGATCCACTCTTTGGCAGTGTTCGCTTCTCTTACGCCAGCGGCTGCCACCTGAAACCCTCCCTGCTGCTGCGGCCACGTGGTAGGGTCACACACTGGGCTCAGTGCACAGTGTGGGGTGGCAGATCTGGAGGGTGGGGTCACAAGGTCCAGAAGGTCTAGAGGAGGAGAAATGGATGTCTCAAGGCCAAGGTGGAAGGCACTGGCCTCAAATTCCAAGTCGGGAAGTTATGGGTCTCCAGGTATGAAGTAAGGGGGTCCCTCTGGTCCCAGGAGTTGTAGAATGTCGATGTTCCTTGTCTCTACCCAGGGAAGGATGAGCGCCTGGTTACTGTACGTCTGCATCCATGCCCTCCTCTGGACTTCTTCCGCCCCTGCCGCTTGCTGCCAACCAAGAACAATGTGCGTTCTGCCTGGTACCGAGGGCACAGTGCTCCAGAGAGTGGTAAGTGGCCACTGGTGTTGGGATGAGTTTTTGGGCAGGGGTTTGGTGGAGGCTTTGTTCCTCACAGCGTCTATTTCTTCCTGGACAGCCAACCCAGAGCCCCCTACACCCCACTATAACACATGGATCCTGCAGGATACAGCTCTTGAGTCTCAAATGCACCTACTGTCAACCGTGCTGGGCTCTGCCCAGGGGCTGAAGGATGGTGTAGCGCTTCTGAAGGTTTGGCTGAGGCAGCGGGAGCTGGACAAGGTGAGTGGGGTGGGGGGGTAGCCCAGTCTCCCTCCCTCATTATGTGATGGGCTGCTTCTGAGCTCAGTTCTGTCATGTCTCTTTCAGGGCCTGGGTGGATTCAGTGGCTTCCTTATTTCCATGCTGGTTGCCTTCCTGGTGTCTAAACACAAGATCCATGTTACCATGAGCAGCTACCAGGTCCTGAGAAGTGTCTTGCAGTTTCTGGGTAAGGTGGCTGGACTGGAGAGGCCAGGGGTCCCTTATCCTAGGGATCCTCTCATTCCCCCAGAGCTCCTCTAGTTCCTTGTCACCAAGGATGAGAAAATGGTCTGAGACAAGCAGGTGTAGCCACCCAGGCTGAGGGAGGGAGGGAGAGAAGGGAGGAAGGGAGGTCTCTCTATGGCAGGGTCCTGGGAAGAACCTTCTAACACACCTACCTTCACTGTTTACTCCAGCCACTACAGATCTGACAGTCAATGGGATCAGTTTATCTCCCAGTTCAGATCCCTCCTTGGTGAGTTGGGGAAGGGCAGGTCTGTGCCAGGAGGCCTGAAGGTAAAATTGAGCCCTGATTGGCTTCTCTCTGCCTCCCAGCCAGTCGTGGCTGACTTCCACCAGGTTTTCCCAGTTGTGTTCCTGGACTCTACAGGCCGCCTCAACCTCTGTGCTGATGTTACAGCTCCCACTTACAAGCAGGTACCAATGGTCTCCTATTCCTCTATCCTCCAGAGGACCTATTCCTCCATCCTCCAGAGGACCTATTCCTCCATCCTCCAGAGGACCTATTCCTCCATCCTCCAGAGGACCCATTCCTCCATCCTCCAGAGGACCCAGCTCAGACACTGGTCCTTTGTTGGTGATAGTACCTCAGACACTTCTCTCCAAAGAAGTAAGGTCAGACAGATGTGACGCTTTCAGCTGATGAGGATTACAGTTGTGGTCCCTCCTTTACCCTGTGGCCCAGGTGCAGCACGAGGCACAGCTGTCCATGGCCTTGCTGGACAGCAAAGCTGACGATGGATTTCAGCTGCTGTTGATGACTCCCAAACCCATGATCCGGGCTTTCGACCACATTGTCCAGTGAGTTTGGGGTGATGCAGGGTGTGGGTCATTGAGGAGGAGGAGTCAAAGACCTAGTGGTTCCTGATTGGTCCCTTTGTCCTCTCCCTCCAGTATCCGCCCACTGAGTCGTCTGCAGGCAGCATGCCACCGGCTAAAGCTTTGGCCAGAGCTGCAGGACAATGGTGGGGACTATGTTTCAGCAGCTTTGGGCCCGCTAACCACAATTCTGGAGCAGGGTCTGGGGTCCCGGCTGCACCTTCTGGCTCACTCTCGGGCCCCAGTCCCAGAGGTGAGACCATGTAGAATGGAGAATTTGTGGGGTCCCAAGGGACACAAAAAACAGGCTGCCCAGCTGGTTAGTTTCTAGGCTGAGGGACTTTGGGGTTGAACTCAACCTTTTTATCCTCGACAGTGGGATATCAACCAAGATCCACCAAAGCACAAGGACTCTGGGACCCTGACCTTGGGACTGCTCCTCCGGCCTGAGGGACTGACCAGTGTTCTTGATCTTGGTCCTGAGGCTGACCAGCCTGAGGTGTGGAACTCCAGCCTGCCGTGGGGAGGAGTGGGTGGGTCATCCTCATGCTAACCAAGTTGAGGCCTGTCATATGGAGGTTTCTGAGTCAGTCTGTATCTTACTTGAGTGCTTAGAACTGAGCTTAGGGCTTTGATTGTGTTATAAGGCAAGTACTCTACCACTGTGCTACAGCCCAACTCAGCCTTTCTTTCCTGATCTTTTCTCCTGTTCTTTGCTTCTTCCCTAGGCTGCTGACTTTCGTCAGTTCTGGGGATCCCGCTCAGAACTTAGACGGTTCCAGGATGGAGCCATCCGGGAAGCTGTGGTCTGGGAGGCAGCCTCGATGTCTGAGAAGCGCCTCATTCCTCACCAGGTGGTCACCCACCTCTTGGCACTGTGAGTGTTAGTTAGCATCTTCATGCCAGGAGGCTGCTGTGGTCAGGCGGGGCAGCCATTTTCAAGCCCCTCATTGTATGTGTTCTTCAGCCACGCTGACATCCCGGATACCTGTGTCCACTATGTGGGCGGATTCCTCGATGCATTGATCCAGCGCCCAAAAGAGGTAAGAGCCTGGGGCTCCGAAGTGAGTGAGTGTGGAGTAATAATACCTACCTCATGGCAAGACTGGAAAGAACCTTTTTCGCCCATGGCTAGGCTGTATCTTCGTGTGTCCAGCAGGGGGTGCACTGGTCCTGCAGTAGCCTGAGTCATGGCAGGATCCTAGGTGGTGCTGGGGTTTTGTAAGACCCAGACTTCTTCCTGAATGTCTTCTCTTCATCAGCTCTCCAACACAGGTGAAGAGGCCCTGGTACAGGCTGTGCGTTGCTACGATGACCTCAGCCGCCTACTGTGGGGCCTGGAGGGTCTCCCACTCACTGTGTCTGCTGTTCAGGGAGCTCACCCAGTGCTGCGCTATACAGAGGTAAGGTGGGGAGCCCTTTCCGGTGGGCGCCTCCCCCACCCCTCTGTTCCAGTCACTCAGTGTTGCTCCCTTTTACCTCCTGTCTCTGGGCTCTCCCTCCCCGTTAAAGTTGCCTGCCGTCCGTGCTCATTGCTTCCGCAGGTCTTCCCTCCGGCCCCAGTTCGACCGGCCCATTCCTTCCATAAGCATCTCCCAGAGCGGGCCTCATTGCTGCCCCGGCTGGACAAGCCCTGCCCAGCCTATGTGGAGCCTATGACGGGTAAGAGGGTGTTGTGGGGGAGTGGAGAGGCAGCGGGCAGCAGCAGTAGATCTCCCGCCCTTTTACTTTTCAGTGGTTTGTCATCTGGAGGGCAGTGGGCAGTGGCCTCAGGATGCCGAGGCTGTGCGGCGGGTGCGAGCCGCCTTCCAGCTGCGCCTGGCGGAAGTGCTGACGCAGCAGCATAGGCTACAGTGCCGTGCCACAGCCACCCACACGGACGTCCTCAAGGTCAGGCTGGTGCGGGAGGACATCACAAAGAATGGACTCCGGGGATGCAGGCAGCAGAGCACCCCCAACTTCTGACATCACTTCCTCTGCCACGTCTTCCCGCAGGATGGGTTTGTGTTCAGAATCCGAGTGGCCTATCAACGGGAGCCACAGATCCTGAGGGAGGTCCGGAGCCCCGAGGGGATGATCTCCATGAGAGACACACCTGCCTCCCTCCGCCTTGAGAGGGAAACCAAGCTGTTGCCCCTGCTCACCAGTGCCCTGCATGGGTAAGGCTACATGCATAGGCTCTCCTTGGATGGAGGCCTTCTCCACTCTCCTGCCTCCCAGACTCGGAGAGAACAGATAGCATAATACGTTAGCACCAGTCTCCCAGGTATTTGCTAGAAGACCCTTCAATCACATATGTAACATTAGGGCAGAGGCTGAATGCCTGGCCGTGGGGCTGACAAACTGTTTGGGGCTCTGGGTTCCTGGCTCTCAGTGCCATTCCCGCCTCTCCAGACTCCAGCAGCAGCACCCAGCCTTCTCTGCTGTGGCTCGCCTGGCCAAGCGGTGGGTGCGTGCCCAGCTTTTGGGTGAGGGATTCACGGATGAGAGCCTGGATCTGGTGGCTGCTGCCCTCTTCCTGCACCCTGAGCCCTTCACCCCTCCCAGGTAACTCCTCCAGCATGTCCTTACCCAGGAAGTTGTCCTTACCCTACACAGGGGAGTGTGGCTGAGTACCTGACAGGACATTTTCAGACACCCAGACCTCCCACAGTCTACAGAGGGATTATGGGAAGCTTGGTGGGGACATCAGGCCCCTGATTCTTTCCTGTTCTGTCTACTCAGCTCCCCCCAGGTTGGTTTTCTTCGGTTCCTTTATCTGGTATCTACCTTTGATTGGAAGAACAACCCTCTCATTGTCAACCTCAACAGTGAGCTGACTGGTAAGTGGTAGGACTCCCATCAGACCACTGGGAGAACTCCCCTCTGTAGGTGGCATGGCACAGTAAGACAGAAGGGCTCTGCCTGGAATTCTGTCAGGGAAGCCTCCCGCACCCAAGTGTCTAAGCTCCTGTCTGTCTTGGGGAAGAGAATTTTCGGGAGGAAGAGGCCCATATCAAGTCTGGCTTAGGGAGCTTTGCCCATGTGGTACTCCATGACAAAATGGACTGAGGTGGTAAGCACGCCACCCGGGGGGGCTGTGGAGAGAGGGGATTGCTGAGGAAGGCTTCTAGAATACTAGGTGAGAGGTCTTGTGTGCAGGGGCGGGGGAGGGCGGCAGGAAGTTAGGCTAGGTGCCCACACCTTGTGGGTGGGATTGTTGATTTCCCATTGTAATCTTAGGAGCTCTGGGTCTCAGAGAACAGGGTGTCGGGTTCCTAATTCTCCAGGTGTATGAGAGCCCAGGATGAGGGGGGCCTTGGGCAGGCCTCAGCTTGTGTAAGTCAGAGACTAGACTGGGGGTGATAAGCAGTGGAAAACTCTGCCTCTGGGCTGAAGCTGGGAGATTAACACCCCACCCCTTGAAGGCCCATGTGGTGTCCCTTTTATAACCTTTGTCCTTTAGGAGAGGGGTATTGGGAGAACCTGGGGCAGTAAAGGTCTTTTGGGGAGGCTGATGTAGTACCCCCTGTCATCTCCAGCTGAGGAGCAGGTAGAGATTCGAAGTAGTTTCCTGGCAGCTCGGACCCAACTCCCAGTCATGGTCATCATTACTCCCCAGGACCGCAGAAGCTCTGTGTGGACGCAGGATAGACCTTCTGCCCAGGTTCAACTTCATACCTGTCCCTATATTTATTTATACTAAGAAGAAAGGCCCAGGCCGAGCTAGGAGAAGCATGGTCAATCTTGTAACTTTTCTGTGTCCCAGATCCTTCAGCAGCTCGTGATCCTGGCTGCTGAGGCACTCCCTGTCCTAGAGAAGCAGCTGATGGATCCCCAGGGTCCTGGGGACATTAGGGTAAGCATCAGACTCAGGGTAACTCCTAGGGCCAGAAGTCCATGGTTCAAGGGCTTCTCAGGATACCCAGTTGCTCTGTTTGTTGAACCATAATACAGAGAAGGCTTTGAAGTGGCTGTGGTGCCTGGCAGTGGTAGGGCCTGGTGGAAATCCTGGGCATCCTTTCGCCTTCTGTTTCTGGACTCAAGCTGGCCCTTGCCGCTCTCCTCTGTGGGGTTACTGTACTCACCTTCCTGTGGGCACACAGCCCATAATGGATGGCCAGATGCATGGGAATGAGGTCGTGGAAGGGTGACTTAAAGGCTTCCTTAGACAGTGTTCCGGCCACCCTTGGACATGTACGATGTACTGATCCACCTGACTCCCCGCCACATTCCCCGACACCGACAAGCTGTGGACCCTCCAGCTGCTTCCTTCTCCCGTGGTCTGCTCAGTGAGCCAGGGCCTTCACCTCTGATGCCCGTCCTGGGCTATGATCCCCCTCAACTCTATCTGGCACAGCTCCGGGTAAGTTCTAAAGGACTGGCCGGCCTAGGGAGTGTTCCGTGGAGCCAGAGCCGTGGAGGTGCCTAATGTAATCCTGTTTGTGTTCTGTCCTTTCTAGGAGGCCTTTGAAGATCTGGCCCTTTTCTTCTATGACCAGCATGGTGGGGAGGTGATCGGTGTCCTCTGGAAGCCCACCGGCTTCCAGCCCCAGCCCTTTAAGGTATGCTGACCAGTGACTGTCACATGTTGCTGACATGGACGTGTGGCTCTCTGTGAGTAGGCATTTCTGTGTGGCCCTGGGTCAGGTATGTGTAGGGCTCATATATCTGTCTCCACTGCCCCCAACCTTGCATCTCAGTGTGTGCCTTTGTGACACTTCAACTCAAATTTATTCTCTGATTCTTCAGGCCTCCAACATAAAGGGACGCATGGTAGTGTCTCGAGGTGGGCAGCTTGTGATGGTGCCCAACATAGAAGCAATCTTGGAGGACTTTGCTGTATTGGGTGAAGGCCTGGTACAGGCTGTAGAGACCCGAAGCGAAAAGTGGACTGTGTGATTCCAACTTTGACGAGCAGTAGGTGGACTGTGGGATTTGGACCTCTGAGCAATAATATGTCAGTGGGCAGCCACTACAGTATGGACACCTACTGGCCTGAACACTGATCATCCCCAGAGAAGGCCCTGCCAGATTATTCAGTCTGGTGCTTTAGCCCTGGGGCAGGGGCCATGGTGTCTGGTGTCCACTAGACCTAACCAATCAGATTCTCAGAAAAGGAGCTCCAAGGAACTGAACCCACAAGCTCCATTTGCCTGTTCTGTCGGTCCTGAGTCAGCCTGAACTGTTTCTCTCCATCTTCATCTTCCTGAAACAACTGAAGCTGTGGTGAGGCCAGGTCCTCTTCCCACTGACGGAACACATGCCCACATAGCAGTGTGCCTTTCAGGCCTTCAGATAGGACCCCAAAGAAGTTGCGTCCCTTCCCGGGGGTCACAGCACCAGCACTGAACAGTGGAAAGGGGCCTGTGTGTGAGGAGAACCCATTGAACAAGCATAGCGCCATCCTGTGTTAACGCTACTGCCTCCCAGCACAGCAACAGTGGGAAAAGACAGGCCCCAGGGCGTCCGTGTATGGAGTTGAGGGGATCCTCCAGTACGGAAGGAATACATGAAGCACCGGGTGCTGCTGCCTGGCCTCTCAGTGTGAGTCCGACCCTTCCTTTGCGCTCACTGCCTTTGGTTCCCCATTACTCTGCTGCACACCTGCTCTCCAGAAGCTCAGAGGGAGGCAGGCTGCTGCCTCTCAGCCTGATCCACACCCCTTCTGGCAGCCACTCTGCTTTCCTTCCCTAATCCTGGCTGGTGTTTTAGAGTCAGCTCAAATAGCACCCTGCCCTCACCCCCAGCCTGAGGTGTTCTTTCCCTCTTGAGAACTGTGGATGCAGCTGCTCTTTGTTGAGTTCACTTGGCAGGCATGCATACCAGTGTGCACCTTCTATTGTCTTGAACTCCGATTTAAAATTAAATTGCTTCATGCTTTCTGGATACCTGACTTGTCTTTTCTCATGATTTTAGCCTGCTCTTTGAGAAAGCTCTGTGGGGACAGAGCATGCTGCACACAGATGACTTGGTGCTCCTTGTGGCACCAAGGATGGGGCTCAGGGAGAAGACAGATACGTGTAAAAGGAGCAGCTAGCCCAGGCAGGTGGAAACCAGGGCTACCAGCAGAGAAGGCCACAAGGAGTGGCCTATCAGACCTTGTGGACTCTGCCTACAGCAGGCAGGGGGTAGTGATAAAAGAAAGTCTCAGACTGACTGGGTGGAGTGGTGGCGCACACCTTTAGTCCCGGCCCTCGGGAGACAGAGCCAGGCAGATCTCTTGAGTTCGAGGACAGCCAGGACTACACAGAAATCCTGTCTCCAACAAACAGGCTGGAGAGAGGGCTCATTGGCTGCTTTTCCAGAGGTCTTGAGTTCAATTCCCAGCATCCACATGGCAGCTCAAACTAGTCCCGTGAGATACAATACCTTCTTCTGATGTGTAGACATACATGCAGACAAAGCATCCACATACATAAAATACATAATAAATCTTAACATATATATATATAATACACTGTTAGACTGTTAGGCGTTGGCTTCCATACCTTTTCTTAGTCTTTTGAGACAGGGTCCTCTGTAGCCCAGGTTGGCCTTGAACTCACTGTATAGGTGACTCTGGTGTTGAATATTCCCGAGTTTCCTGCTTCTATCTCCCAAGTGCTGGGATTATGGGTGTATGTCATCATGCCTGGCTTGACTTCATATTTTCTGTGTAGAAATGTGGTTATATAATCATACTGGCCCTATAAAGGAGGTACTTGGCCAGGCAGCAGTGGTGCACGCCTTTAATCCCAGCACTTGGGAGGCAAAGGCAGGTGGATCTCTGTGAGCTGGAGGCCAACCTACTCTACAGAGTGAGATCCAAGACAACCAGAGCTACACAGAGAAACCCTGTCTTGGGGTGGGGGGAAGAGGTATTTTTATCTCCTTTCTGAATGAGGAATCAGGCTCAGTGCTGGGTGGGACCAGTGGTGCATGGATAACCAGTGAACTCCATCACAATGAGAAGCTATGTGAAGGAAGGAACTCTGTCTCCATTTTCCTGTCCCTGCTGTCGTTAGAGCGCTCGGCCCAGGCTTGGAATTAGCACAGGAAGTTGAATTGGTTGGAGTCTGCATCTCTGTTACACAGTTCATCTGTGAAGAAGCATCTGTGTGCTGTAACCTCGTCCCTTGCAAAGGCCTGTGGCCTGTGGTCGAGGGTTGCCCTTGGCTTGTCTCTGCCCCATTTGCCCTTGGTTCCTTGGTCTATTTCTGTACAACTCCTCTGTGGGCTCCGAGGAAAGTCACAACTGGCTGGCCCTTTTCAAAACCATTCTGTTTCATCCCCCAGGGCAGCTTCAGTCCCTTGTACAAATCCAGCTCTGGATGGCTCAGTTGGAGGAAGGTGTGGGTAGTGTGCCCTGGAGGCAGATCTATAGCAAGAGGCAGGTCTCTGGTGGGTGGGAGGTCTATAGTGGGAGGTCTATAGTGGGAGGCAGGTCTATGGTGGGAGGCAGGTCTATGGAGGGAGGCAGGTCTATGGTGGGAGGTCTATAGTGGGAGGCAGGTCTATGGTGGGAGGCAGGTCTATGGAGGCAGGTCTATGGTGGGAGGTCTATAGTGGGAGGCAGGTCTATGGAGGCAGGTCTATGGTGGGAGGCAGGTCTATGGAGGGAGGCAGGTCTATGGTGGGAGGTCTATAGTGGGAGGCAGGTCTATGGTGGGAGGTCTATGGTGGGAGGCAGGTCTATGGTGGGAGGCAGGTCTATGGTGGGAGGCAGGTCTATGGTGGGAGGCAGGTCTATGGAGGGAGGCAGGTCTATGGGTGGTTCTAGGAGGTATAGATACCAGAACCCATCAGGAATTGGGCCTCCCTTTGGCTTGGCTCACTCTCGCCGTCTATGGAAGGCATACAACAATAGCTTTGTTGAGTGCCCTCTGCATGCCCGAGTGTCGAAAGAGGAGCAGATCTCAGAAACCCAAGGAACCATACCACTCCTTCTCACACACTTCTCTTGCCTGAGCCAGGGCGGGAAGCCTAAGCTTTCATTTAAATCCCTCACATGGCAGCTCCAACCTGTTTTCCTCACATCTTCTCCAGGAGGCGAGAAAAGAGATGACTCTGCCCTGGCTCTTTGCTACAGGGCAGGATGACACTCTCTTGGCCATTTGTGTCTCAGTCCACTGGGGCACCTGAAGAGGGCGCTACTCATGTGTTGACTGAGGGTTGGAGAGAGGAGCTGGAACCTGGGGAAGGGAAAGGAGGGGGGAGAAGGGAAGGGAGGCTCCATTCAGAGAAAGCCTTTGTGTGTGCTAGAGATGGTGTTGGGGGTCCATCCCAATGGGGGCACCTACCTCTGCCCACTCACTTTTCACTGCAGGGGGAATAGATGGGGTCATTTGATCTCTGACATGGTCTGTCCTGTATGCAGTAGGCATGCACATGAGCACTCACACATCTGTATGCCTTATTCTGTCTACATAGGCTTGTTTTGTCTCCAGCACAAGGAATCACCACAAAGAGGGAAATCTGGTTTTGGAGTTCAGGTCAGGAGAAAAAAGCTCTCAAGTAAAAAGGAATGTAGGAATCCTGGACTTCTTCCTGTGGCTCCGAGAAAAGCTGTTCACTTTGTTCAGACTTCCAAAACTCTGATCTTTGCATCCTCTTTTGTTCAATGTGGTGAACAACCCTCCTCCCTGGCTGCAATACAATCAACCTCCTCTCAACGAGAGTCGTTTTAGTTGGAACCCGTATTTCCCTCCACCCAGCTCCTTACATTGGAAGGAAAAGCATAGTGCCCCCAAGACCCAGGGGACTGTGAATCAGGTTACACTCAACGGAGTCCTAGAGTCAGATTTAGGCTAACTAGCCTCTCCCCAGTATACATGTCACCCCCTAACATCCGGTTCTTGTGAGTCAGGTATTAATCCAGGTGAGTGATAAGGGAGAGGGGAAGCGTGGGGGCACTGAGTCATCCATGCTCTTCACTCGAAAGGCCATTCTGCCCATTACCCTGCCTCAGAGAAGGAGGAGGCACCTCAGATTGCCCCAGGTAACTAAGTAGGACCAAGGAAAGGGGTGTTCCAGATGGAGACTTCCTCCTGTTCCTCAACTTCTAAGAGGTGGGTGGGGAACATGGTTTTTCTGGTTTATATGAGATTCAGCCATGTAGGAACTTGTCCAGGGAAACAGTTGCGGGTAAAGCTACAAGCTGTTCCGGCTGTGCTGAGCCTGCCCTTTGGGCCAAGAGGTGAGGTGAGGTGAGATGTGGTAAGGGGCAATAAAGGAGAGAGGCCTGAGCTGTAGGTCTGTCCAGAGGTGACAAGGAGGGTGACACCTGGTCCGCTTCTCTCTTCTGGCCTGTTAGTTCTCCTCCTCACCTCTCTTCCAGGCCTTGAATACAACTGCTGTGGCCAAGACCCAGACGGACGGGGTCAAGGGAAGGGACAGGGGATGGGAACATGAGTCCTCAGGTGTACCCCAGCTCAGGCCCAAACTTCTACCCCTCAAAAGCAAGACCTAGCCGGGTGGCAGTGGTGC
Source organism: Onychomys torridus (assembly GCF_903995425.1). Taxonomy (NCBI): domain Eukaryota; kingdom Metazoa; phylum Chordata; class Mammalia; order Rodentia; family Cricetidae; genus Onychomys; species Onychomys torridus. The sequence goes on along the minus strand of NC_050444.1, from coordinate 62,653,997 downwards.
ACGCCTTTAATCCCAGCACTCGGGAGGCAGAGGTAGGCAGATCTCTGTGAGTTCCGGGACAGCCTGGTCTACAAAGCAAGATCCAGGACAGACTCCAAAGCTACACAGAGAAATTCTCTCTATCTCAAAAAAAAAAAAAAAAAAAAAAAAAAAAGCAAGACCTAGCTCTCATCTATTTTCGAAAGATAGATCTTGAAGTTCCCAAGAGCTGAAGAGGTCAATCGGGCCTTGACCAAAGAGCAGCGTTGAGATCCAGCCCGCTGTCCCACCTGTCAGTCAAAGTGTGGATGAAAAAGAAACACAGAGAAAGGCATCCTGGCCTTTCTCTAATCTTCCCTCCACAACATGCCCCCTCCCATCTCCAAGCCTCTCAGCCCACTGACCCCAGAGCTAGAGGCCCTTGGGAAGAAATTTCTGAACTCTGACTGCAGAATCTGCTGATGTGCTCTGTCCCTCCCTGGAGCAGTCCCCTGTGACTCCTCTCCCTTTGGGCAGGAGGCTGCTACCCTGTAATTAGTAGCCGGCCTGGGCTGGGATGAGGAGAGAGAAACCGGGACTCATGCAGCACATGGAAACCTTTTTTGGCATGTCACATGTGGTATTTCCTTCTGTGAAATTCCTATGAATGTGCCTTCTGTCGTGAGGTCCTTCAAAGAGCTGTGGCCCAGCTGGTCCCGGGTTCGGACCTCAGGTCCAGCTCCTGTCCACTCACTTCGGTCCACCTGCCCTCCCTACTCTGCCTCCTGGATCATCTATTCCTCAAGCAATTTCCACACATCTGACCTCTTTCTCTTCTTTATGGCTCCTCCTAGGCCTCCTGGCTTCAGTTCCTCTCCTTCCAACCCCTCCTCCACTGAACAGTTGGTGAGATCCTTCCCTGTGCAAACGCTTAAAACGCTCACAGCTTCCGTCAGCCTCTCTTCGTGGTGGAGGTCCAGGCTCTGCATGCTGCCTTTCCTACTCCCCACTTCCAGCTGAATCAGCTCGAAGCTCAAATCGCCCCTCGTCCCTTCATGAGATCTAGGCTCTCAGTGTAAGTCCCAAGGTGCTTCTCACATCACCTATCTCCCTCTCTAGCCTCTCTGGGGCTGATAGCTCCCTGCTAGACAGGCGATCATCTGTTATCTCTCACCTAGAAACCCAAGTATTCCTCAGCAGAAAGCCCACCAATTAGTCTAGCCCTTCTTTTCCTGGCTGCAGGGAAGGACACTGTGCTAACTCTCAGCTTTAGTTTAGACCCAGGCAGCCTATGAGCATTTCTGTCTTCTTCACCGCTGGTTTTTTTGTTTTGTTTTGTTTTGTTTTGTTTTTAGGTTGATTTATTTATTATACATAGTGTTCTGAAGGCATGTATGCCTGCATTCCAGCAGAGGGCGCAGGTCTCATTACAGATGGTTGTGAACCACCATGTGGTTTCTGGGAATTGAACTCAAGATCTCTGGAAGAGCAGCCAGTGCTCTTAACCTCTGAGCCATCTCTCCAGCCCCCACTGCTGTTCTTGACCTCTCATCTTCTGGAAGAGCCCTCTTGGCTCCAAGAGCTTTCCTGTCAGTGAGAAGGAAGAGGGGAAATCAGAAGGCAGGGCTTCAGGGATCTGGTTCCTAAGAGGCAAGCTAGAGCCCTCCAGACATGCTAGACCTGCTCCCAGTGGTGGCCAGGTTTGTGCCGACTCCATATATTAACTTTTCTTCCCCCGGTGGCTGGCATGGGGTAGGCCAAATGTTCAGCAGTTTGTCTCCAGAACTTTTAACAAATTCATTCTCACCTATCTTTAGGGCTTTTCTAAAAACTAGACCCACATGCACCTGGATGTACATGGATATTTATACATGAGCACATGTGGCTGAAGATCCAGCTTCAGGGCATGACCCTTGATGACAGTGTGGTACACTAAGCCTGAAATGGTCTGGTCTTTCTTTCTTTCTTTCTCTCTCTCTCTCTCTCTCTCTCTCTCTCTCTCCCTCCCTCTCTCCCTCCCTCTCTCTCTCTCTCTCTCTCTCTTTCTTTCTTTCTTTCTTTCTTTTTTTCCCCCCAGTTTTCCAAAACAAGGTTTTGCTCTGTATCCATGACTGTCCTAGAACTCATTCTGTAGAGCAGGCTGGCCTCCCATTCAGAGATCTACCTGCCTCTGCCTCCTGAGTGCTGAGGTTAAAGGTGGGCACCCCCACACCTGGCTCTGAAATATTAATACTATTTGACTCTTACTGAGACCCTGGAGTTGTTTCCAAACAAAACCTCCATGGGACTGAAGAAACTGAGACTCTCAGGGGCCTCGAAGGATCAGTGGCCAAGCCCGACTGAAAGTTCACTCGGCCTCCAGTTCCGGGGATCTGCTGCCTTTTTCTGGCCTTTGTAGGTATCTATACTCATGTGCACACACATACACTCACACACACACACACACACACACACACACACACACACATACACACACACACATTTTCAAAATAAAGTAAATAAAATTTTTAAACATTTATTGGCCAAGAGGTAGTGGTGCACACCTTTAATCCCAGCATTTAGGAGGCAGAGGCAAGTGGATCTCTGTGAGTTTAAGGCCAGCCTTGTCTACAGAGTTAGATCTAGGACAGTCAAGGATACACAAAGAAACTCTGTCTAGAAAAACAACAAAAACAAAACAAAAAGATTTATTTATTTATTTTTTGTTTTATATGCATTGGTGTTTTCCCTGCATGTATGTGTGTTTGAGGATGCTAGATCTCCTGGAACTGTAGTTAGAGACAGTTGTGAACACTATGTGAGTTCTGGGAATTGAACCTGGGTCCTCTGGAAAAGCAGTTAGTGCTCTCAACCACTGAGCCATCTCTCTAGCCCAAAATATATATTTTTTATTTTTGTTTTTTATTTTTTGAGAAGGGTTTCACTGTGTAACCCTGGCTGTCCTGGAACTACCACTGCCTAGCTAAAAAATTTTTTTAAGATTTATTTTAGGGGCTCAGGGCAACCAGGCACATAAGTGGTACACAGACAAATGTGCTGGCAAAACACCCAAACTCATAAAAAGTAAATAAATATAAATCTATTAAGCCAGACACGGGGGTGCATGCACTCAGGAGGCAGAGGCACGTGAGTTGAAGGCCAGTCTGTTAGTTCAAGACCAGGCTTCTCCAGAGCAACCAGGGTTACATAGAGAGACCCTATCTTAAGAAAGAGAGAGAGAGAGAGAGAGAGAGAGAGAGAGAGAGAGAGAGAGAGAGAAGGGATTTAGGAAGGAAGGAAGGAAGGAAGGAAGGAAGGAAGGAAGGAAGGAAGGAAGGAAGGAAAGAAAGATAAAAACCAAGCCAGGTGGTGGTGGCGCACGCCTTTAATCCCAGCACTGGGGAGGCAGGGGCAGGCAGATCTCTGTGAGTTCAAGGCCAGCCTGGTCTACAGAGCGAGATCCAGGACAGACTCCAAAGCTACACAGAGAAACCCTGTCTTGAAAAACTAAAAAAAAAGAAAGAAAGAAAGATAAAAACCAAACACTTATTTTGACCTTCTCTGTTTTGGACCTGGGCTAGTTCACCCCTCCTTAGGTATCCTGGTGGTCCCCTGCTCCCAGGAGGTCACAATATAGATGCTGAACTTAGTGAGGACATGGTGCACTACAGCCCAGAACTCCTGAACTCAAAACAATCCTCCTGCCTCATCCTCCGGAGTAGCTCCAGGTCTATAGGCATGTGTCACCATGCCCAGCAAAACAGGTTTTATTTTTTATTTTTACGTATGTGTGTGTACGTATGTGTATGTATATGCATGTGAGTGCAGGTGCCCAGGGAGTCCAAAAAAAGGTGTAGGGCCCTTTGGGGCTGGAGTTCAAGTTTTCGTGAGACACCTGCCTAATGTGGGTGCTGGGAACAGAACTCAAGTGCTTTGGAGAAGAGGCAATCACTCTTAACCATTGAGCCGTCTCTCTGTGCCCTGGGCCGCTCTCATTTAGACCAAAAGAATTGGGGGGAAAGGAATGAACAGTGTGTCATCCTTACCCCTTAAAGGGCCCCAGCCAGCCCCTCTGGTCCAGCAGGCTTTGACTTGGATCTTTTAGCCCATCCCCAAGCTGGGAACCCACTCCCCTACCTCTGACCTTGAAGGAGTCATGGCCTCCCACAGTAGGATGGGCTTCCAGGCCCTATCCCTAACTCAGCCTATTGCTTGGGTGAGACATAGGCCTTGCTCAAGATGCCCAAGGAGGAGGCCCCACTTCCTCTTTGCCTCCCTAGAGCTCTCAGAGGAGCTGGCTGGCCACTTGCTCTCAATCTTGGCTGTCCTTCCCAAAGAGCAAGAGGGAGCCCCGAGGGCTCCAGGTAAGCTGTGTGACTCAGGGTTGAGACTTTATCAAGGCATCTCTTTCTCTTGTTCTAGGGGGGTACCAATCACATTAACTACACTGAAAATGATGTCCCAGAATTACTCAGCAGTGAACAAGGGAGTCCCCCTTCTAGCCTATGCTCAGGCAAACCTGGTATTTCTTTCTTTCTTTTTTTTTTTTTTTAAAGATTTATTTATGGGGGCTGGAAAGATGGCTCAGAGGTTAAGAGCACTGACTGCTCCTCCAGAGGTCCTGAGTTCAATTCCTAGCAACCACATGGTGGCTCACAACCATATGTAATGAGACCTGGTGCCCTCTTCTGGCCTGCAGTCATACATAATAAATAAATAAATCTTTTAAAAAATATTTATTTATTTATTATGTATTCATCATGTATGGCCAGAAGAAGGCACCAGATCTCATTACAGACAGTTGTGAGCCACCATGTGGTTGCTAGGAATTGAACTCAGGACCTCTGGAGGAGCAGTCAGTGCTCTTAACCTCTGAGCCATCTCTTCAGCCCCCTGGTATGGTATTTTTTTTTCTCCCAGAGCTGAGGACCGAACCCAGGGCCTCACGCTTGCTAGACAAGCACTCTACCACTGAGCTAAATCCCCAACCCCACCCCCTGGTATTTCTATATATACATCCTTCATCCTCTCTATCCCTGGTGCGTAAGAGCTGACAGGAATAAGGAGCCTTTGGAAGGCATCTTTCCTCTCCTTCAAGTAGAGTCCTCTTTCATCCATTAAGGAGTAGGAAGGCCTACCCATCTATAATGTCCTAATTCTGATCCTACTCATCCCAATGGGCCTATGTTTGGATATGTGTGTATACTATGGTCATGGATACCGATTAGTTTGGTAGAATTACATGGTGTCATAGTCCTGTTTGCTGATCCTGAGACAAAGGGGGATAAGCTATGTGCCCTAGCATATGTCTGGCTGACGGAGGGTGGGTATTGAAAAGATGCTCCATGTTGACCTGCAGCCCCAGGATTCTAGACAGGCACGTCCAAACACAGACACACAGTGAATGGGTTGAACTGCCCACATATAAGTAAACAGAGCACTATGAGAATAAGACACACATATGCAAGGTTGTGTCTCCTTGCTCATGCACTCCTAAGGGAGCTGAGTACAAGTTCATGGTCAGGGGCCCTCATAGCACTTGGATATATATGTTATACACGCATACACATGAACACACATACATGCACCTTTTTTTTTCTCCTTTGCTCTGGTTCCTAGGCCAGGCCTAGGATGGGTAAGGTAAAAGATGGGGTCCTGTGGACTGGGTTGTCCTTTTTTTTTTTTTTTTTTTAAAAAAAGGCATGATCTCTCTATGTAGTCCTGGCAGTACTGGAGCATGCCATGTAGACTAGGGGCTGGCCTCGAATTCAGAGATCCTCCCAAGTGCTGGGATTAAAGGCATGTGCCATTATGCCAGGATCTCTTGTCTCCTATTCATGTTGAGCAATTCCACCTGAGGTAATGAGAGGCCTAGACACACAGCAAGGGTGGAGAGCACAGGGCATCCTGGCAGAAGATGTTCCCCACTCCCGTAAACCACAGTTGGAGCTCTGGCTCCAGGAGTCTTGTATTCTGTCTTGAGTCACAGGCTGGCAATAGGCCCAGCAGGCAGGCACTCAATGATGGCTGCCTGATTCACTATGGGGCCTCCCAGCCCAGGGGGGAAGGGGTGTCTGGGAAAGGGGCATCTTCTTTGAGAAGCTTCATGTATTGGTTCCATATACCTGGGAGCCTATGGGCAGTTTCCTGTGTCAATGGAATCTCTTAAACTAAGTTAAGTGCCTATAAGTAAGAATGTAACTACAAGCTGTGTGTGGAATGTTAGGTATTTCTCCTTAGAATAGGAGAAATAAGGCCCCACTGGGTGGGGTCAGCTTGTGGCTTTTCCTGGGTCCAGGTGTTACCTACCAGAACCTGTGTCTGAGCCTCTAAGCCTGTCATGGTAGCTGTGTGGTCAAGCTGTTTTGGCCCCTCCCCACATGTGTGTACATGTATTTGTATGTGTGTGACTGAGCAGTTGTGAGTCTACCTTATATATTGCTAATCCTCAGCACTAGGGTTTTCTCCTGAATACCTTTTTTTTTTTTTTTCCTTTTGAGGTAGGTTCTCACCTTGTAACTTCGGCAGGCCTGGAACTTGCTATGTAGGCTGACCTCAAATTCATGGAAATTTGCTTGCCTCTGCCTCCCACACGCTGAGATGAAAGGTGTTCACCACACCACTGTGTCTGATTTTTTCTTTCTTTTAGTATTTTTCCTTTTTCATTTATTTGGAGGGGGGCGCATATACCATAGTGCATTGTGAAGGCCAGAGACAGCTTATAGGGGCCGGTTCTCTCCTTCCACCACATGGGTCACTGGAATTGAACTCAGCTCACCAGACCTGGAGGAACGTGCTTTTCCCGGCTGAGTCATCTCCCTGCTGTCTTTTGTTTTTTGAGCAAAGGTCTCAAGTAGTCTATCATGTGCTCAAACTTGATATGAAGCCAAGAATGACCTTGAACTCCTGATCCTCTTGCCTCTGCCTCCCAAGTGCTGAGATTATAGGCATGGCTCCCCTATGCCTTTCCTATGGTAATTGCTGTTTCAAGCCTTTGCTCAGAGGGCAAGTCCCCAGGGCCTTTAGCTCACCTAGAATAAGTCCTCCTGAAAAATGTGGTTTCTTGGGTCTTCCCTGGCGATAAATGCTTCTATACAGACCATGGGTGAGAATACACACTTTTCTCCAAGCCATATGGGAGCATGGCTCAGGCCGCTAAACCTGCTTCCAGTTGGCCAGTTGACCAGTTGATCCATTTCTCTTTTTGATGCCAGGCATGCAAGACCGTGGGCATGCTAGGTAAGCCTTTTACCATTGAACTCCACCCTCAGCCCAATTTCCCAGTTACTAAATCAGACTGGGAATAGTGGTTCATGCCTATAACCCTAACACTTGAGAGATTTACCAAGAGCTAGAGGCCAGCCTGGGCTACATAGTGAGTCCAAGGCCAGTTTGGGCTACAGTTTGTGTGACTTTGTCTCTCAAAAAAAAAAACAAACCAGTCAACCAAACAAACAAAAACTCAAGGTAAATAAATAAATGCAGTACTGGGTGGCAGGTGGAGCTCAATAGCAGAATGCGTGCTTAGCGTGCCATGCTCCAGGCCCTGGGTTTTAATCCTGTGCACTCGAGAAAAATGCAATAGAAGAAAGAAAAAGGCAGGCAGCCAGCCAGCACTGAGGACAACGTTGCCTGTGATGCTCCCCCTGGCTGATGGATCAGATGTTCTTACAGTTTGTCAGATGAAATCTCTTTCTCTCCATATTTTAGATTTTTGGGGGGACAGTCTCTTTTTTTAGGGGGCGGGTTTAAAACAGGGTCTCACTATGGAGCAGCTCTGGCTGTCCTGGAATTCAGTATGCAGACCAGGCTGTCCTGAAACTCAGAGATCTACATCTACTTCCTAAGTGCTGGAATTAAATTCGAGCACCATCATTTTATATTATTTATTTATTTATTGAGACAAGTTTGTGTGTGTGTGTGTGTGTGTGTGTGTGTGTGTGTAGCATTGGTTATAAACCAAACTGGTCTTGAACTCAGAGATCCTCTTGCCTCTGCCCACCACTACCCAGCTATTTTATTATTTTTAATTATGTGTCTGTATGTGCATTTGCCCACATGAGGGAAGGAGCCCACAGAGGCCAGAGATATAGATGGAGTTGGTGGTTATGAGCTACCTGATGTGGATGTTGATCTGTAAGAGTAGTGTACTCTTCCAAGACAGCCATAGCTACTCAGAGAAACCATCTCTCTCTCTCTCTCCCTGTCTGTCTCTCCCTCTGTCTCTGTCTGTCTCTCCCTCTCTCTGTCTCTGTCTCTCTGTCTCTCTCACACACACACAGACACACACAAGAGAGAGAGAGAGAGAGAGAGAGAGAGAGAGAGAGAGAGAGAGAGAGACTGAGCAAGGCAGTAAGCAGCACCCCTCCATGGTCTCTGCATTAGCTTTGCCTCCAGGTTCCTGCCCTGTGTGAGTTCCTGTCCTGACTTCCTTCAGTGATGACCAGTGATGTAGAATTGTAGCCAAATGAACCCTGTCCTCCTCAGGTTGTTTCCTGATCAAGTGATTTGGGTTTCTCACAGCAATAGTAACTCTAACTAGGATGGAGTGACATTAATGTGTGGGATATGGAATTGTAACAGGTCTGACAGAAATAGAGATATTATAAAGAGAAAGAGAAAAAGGAGTAGTGCACTTTTAACCCCTGAGCCACCTCTTCAGCCCTCCCACCCCCCAATGTTTTTGAGACAGGCTGTCAATAAGTTGCTCAGGGGCTGGGTGGTGGTGGTGCATGCCTTTAATCCCAGCACTCGGGAGGCAGACCCAGGTGGATCTTTGTGAGTTCGAGGCCAGCCTGGTCTACAGAGGGAGATTCAGGAAAGGCACAAAACTACACAAAGAAACCCTGTCTCAGAAAAACAAAATAAAACAAAACAAAACAAAAAGTTTCTCAGGCTGGCCTTGAACTCACCCTTTAAGACAGACATGCCTTGAACTTGTAAACTTCCTGTCATCCTCCCTAGGAGCTGGTGAACTCTCCCTTTTTGAGACAGGGTCTCATTTTGAAACCTAGGCTGATTCTAAATCCACAATTTCCCCACCTTAGTCTCCTGAGTGCCGGGATTGCAGGTGTGTGCCATGATACCTGGCTCAGTTTAATCTGTCTTAAAAAAATAAATAAATGTGCTGGCACATGCCTTTAATCCCAACAGTTGGGAGGCAGAGGCAAGCAGATCTCTATGAGTTCAAAGACCAGTTTACATGGTGAGTTTCCAGTCAGCCAGGGCTACACAGTAAGACCCTGTCTCCAAGAAAAAAAGATGATGTATGTGTGGCACATGCACCACTATGGGTGTGTGGGGTTAATTCTCTCCTAATGCCTTCAAGTGGGTTTTAGGGATTAAACACAGGTCATCACTCTTCCTGCCGAGCCATCTCCTGCCCCCAGCCTAATTACTTAAAAGGCTGGATTTACTTCAATGGAGGTCAGCCAGGTGGGGAGAGTTAAAAACAGCTGGAATTCACCCTTCTGGCGTGATGTGGCATGTCAGGCGTGATGTGGCATCTGCAGCTCAGCCTCAGGAGCCACGGGTATAGTGCAGGAAGACCGACCCTACAGGAGAAAGTCCACATATCCCAGGCGGCATGTGCACATCAAAAGTATGATCAGGTACACAGGACATCTGCAGTGTTAACACAGCTATGGGCGTAATCACACCATCACATGCAATATGTGACATGTTCCCAGAGCACAAGAAAGGGCTGGTGAATTCTGGTAAGAACTCAGCACGCGTGTGCCCACTAGGGTAGGCACTGCGAGTTCTCTTCCCACTTGGGGCCCCTAGCCTCCTTTTCAGCCGCCTGGCTGAGGACCTGCTCTATCTGGTCATCTTGTAGCAAGCTGGTTCCTCTTCTCGATGACAGATTTCACCCCTAGCGTGCGTGAGATGTGATGCCCACAAGACTCACTGTGAACCCGGCGAGATCGCTTTTGCTTCAGGTCCTTTTTCACAGTCCTTCCCTAAATCGACTCCCTTCCCTAAGTGTCCTCCAGAGCCAATCCACCCTTAAAGCTCCTTAGGCCCTTCCTCGCCAGCCCCCTCACCCCGCGTCTCCACCAGCGCCCCTAGGCTGGGCGGTGGGTGGGGTGGCTGCACTCCGCCCCGGCTCCGCGGGCGGGGCTGCTCTCCCGTGCATATAAAGGGCGCCACCTAGGCTGCGGCCGTCGCTCTCGGTGCCCGCCGCTAGCCACTTTTCGTCCCCACGCCCGACCGCCTCGCTGCCTGCTTTGCCATGGGTCGACAGAAGGAGTTGGTAAACCGTTGCGGGGAGATGCTCCATATCCGCTACCGGCTGCTTCGCCAGGCGCTGGCGGAGTGCCTGGGGACCCTCATCCTTGTGGTGAGTGCAGGGAAGTGAACAGCCCCTTTCTCTTTCCAGCCCTCGTGTGCTCCCTGATTCCTTATTCCGAGGGATAGTTTTTCAAGGCAGATCCGACCAATTCCCACTGCTCTCCAGGCTAATAAGCCCTCGGGGTCAAGCCGACCTCCAAAGCTCTCCTCTTCAAAGTTCTAATTCAGTTCCTGACAGCCCCGACTCTTGAGAACGAACGTGTTACTCAGCAAGAGCAACTCTGCCCCTGTACCCCTGGAGACCCAGACCACAGGCTGCCAGAAGGGTCACCCCTACAGTTTGTGGCTGTCAACTTTCTCTTACTTCCCAGTCTTCCAGCTTCCCAGAGCCCCAGGACACAGTGAAGGCAAACAGACCCCTTATTAGGTTTTTTTTGGGTCTTGAGTGTCTGGCCCCTAATGAATAATTAAGCCTCAGGAAGTCCAAAAGTTGCAGTGAAGTGAGGACAGGTTACCAGAGGTGGGGGCAGAGGGCGCAGGCCTCTTGGGCTGCTAGAGGCAAGATTGGAAGAAAGGAATGTCATGAAGATAGGCGACTGTGGAAGGGAACAGGGTCCTAACAGAGGACCGGGTGTGTGAGCTCGGCACTAAATTTGTCTCCCTTCAGATCTCGTCTGCAACCCATATACTTCCAGCGTCTCTGCAGAAGATTGCTGGCCTTTTTTTTTTTTTGGTTTTTTCGAGACAGGGTTTCTCTGTGTAGCTTTGCACCTTTCCTGGAACTCACTTGGTAGCCCAGGCTGGCCTCGAACTCACAGAGATCCGCCTGGCTCTGCCTCCCGAGTGCTGGGATCAAAGGCGTGGGCCACACCACCTGGGCGATTGCTGGCCTTTTGATCCTTCTCTGCTTCTCAGTTACTCTTGACCCTCTGATCCCTCATGCCGAGTTTTCTGCAGTTCACCCTGAGTTGTTCTGGGTAACTCTGGGTGCATTTCTTGGTCTGACAGGCAGTCATGGTGTTCATTTCCTGTCCCAGTTACTCTGATTTTCAGCCATTGATGTGGTTTCGTTACATTTGTTTTCCTCTGAGGCTCTTCTGAATTAAGTTGTGCAATGTGAACATTGCAGTGGGTGGGTTACTTGAGTTCCAGCGCCCGCCTCCCCCCCCCCCCCAGTCCTAGGTAATGGGGATGGTGGGGCAGGCTCGGGAGAAGAGGGTCCAAACCGGTCTATCAGTTGTCCCCATTCCCTCTCTCCCCTGTACCAAGAAGGGAGTCGGGGGACACTATTGCCTTCTTGTCGATCTTCCCTATCTTGATTTGTGAATCCAGCCACCTGTTTTTGGGGCACCAAGGACAAGGAAGGTGTCTTCCTCGTCACAGGTTCCTTATCCCTTCCCAAGTCTCAGGTCAACTCCCCTGTGAAAAGAGTAGTCAACCCTCGCTGAGGCCCAGGATCATTTGGCTTATGGTGGACCACAAAAAGAGGGTGCTGGGTTTGTGGTGATGGCTTTCAGGTTCAGGTAGATGTGAGGTATCAGGTGTTGGTGAAAAGCAGAGCTGGGGTGGGGCAGACCTCGGGGATACCCTGAGGGGTGAGGGCTTGCTTGGGCACCTGTGTTGCCAGACCCAGAACCTTGCAGTGTCAGATTCCAGATTGTCTTTGGGGGTGAGAAAAGCCCTCTTCCCTGAGGTATATAGTTGGGTGGGGTGAGGGGCTAGCTGAGAACCTGGAGACAGGGGTGAGGGGGGTGGAGAAGGAAGAGGAAGATTAGCCCCAAGGTGGTGGAACTGGCTTTGATGCTCCTCCTCCCTCCAAGGCCTCTCGGCTTGAAGCCAGGTCTAGGCCTCAGGCAGGCAAAGAGCTCAGGCCAGGGTCTGGCTGGGCCCAGTGCTGCAGACCTCCACGTGCCTCCACCCCACACTCTTACAATCTCCAACCTTTGCTTCACCCTGCCTGCACACCTTTGCCCTGAATCACCTCCATTGGCTTCCCTAGCTCATCTTTCTGGGTGATAATAATCAGTGCTTAACAACTCAGTACATGGCACGGACCCATTAGAGTTAATGGAGCGCAGCCTGCTGGCTAGCAGGGCATTTTTTTAAAGCACAGGGTCTCTCTACATGGCCCTGGTTGTCTTGGAACTATGTAGACCAGGCTGGCCTCGAACTCACAGACATCTGCCTGTCTCTGCCTCCTTGAGTGCTGGGATCAGGCCCAGCTCAGCACAGCACTTTGAGTTATGGAGAAGTGAGAAAGGAGACCCAGGGCTGGGCTGGAGGAGCTTTGCGGGACACTAGAGACTCAGGATGACAGTATTTTACAGCTTGTGGGGATATTTCCCCTTTTGAACATATATACTATGTCTGCACAGGCTGAGTCCCTCTCTCCCAGGCAGAAGGTTAGAACAGGTCTCACTGGCGTTGGAGAGAAAAGCCTCTTAAAAACCTTATTTAGGACTCTCCTCCAGGCAGAGGGCTGGAGAAGGGAGGGGAAGGTTCGCCTGGGGAGGTGCTGAGAGGGGCAGATTCAGGAGAGGGAAGTTGTCAAGTGAGGAATGTGGGGAGAGCCAGGCGCTCAGATACTTCTAGACTCGGGAGCACTTTTGCTCCCCTCCAATATCCGGATCCCCCATCACCTCCACTATGACCTCAGCTTTGGAACTGAATGCGTGCAGGACAGGGTACTTTCTACCTCTGTGTGCCTGGTCTGGAGGGCAGAGGCAGAACCCGCTGGAGTGACAGCCCCCTCCCATGCCCTTCTGAACCAGTGGATAGTGTTAGGCAGTCTGGGTTCCCAGTCCTGAACCCAATCCAAGTCCCTCCCATGGACGGGGCTCCGCCATATTCAAGATGGAACGCAAGCGATGTTTGATTATAGCAGGAAGGGAGGATTTGGGTTACATTCCAGGAAAGACCTCCAGTCTTCTGTGGTAGCAGGAGTTGCTGGTCTCAACGGGGCTTCCTTTGTTTTCTGACACAGATGTTTGGCTGTGGCTCCGTGGCTCAGGTGGTGCTCAGCCGGGGCACCCATGGTGGCTTCCTCACTATCAACTTGGCTTTTGGATTCGCCGTCACCCTTGCCATCTTGGTGGCCGGCCAAGTGTCTGGTAAGGCCTCAACCTCAGTCTCAGTCCTTGGCCCTCATCAGCGTTTCCAACAAGTGTCTGGCTAGAGAGCAGAGAGGGAGGGGTACCCCCAAGTGCGGAGCCTAACCGTGCCCTCAGCTTTGGGACCTTTGGAGACCAGGGTGGAAGGGACTTGACACTCTGGAACCTTTGACTCTTACCTTGGAATCAAAGATTATCAATCTGGGACATAGTCCGACTGCCATGCAGGCCAAGAAAGCCTTCCTGCAGCCCAGAAGGGAGGTGCGCGTGGGCGCCCTGGCTTCCCCATGGTGGTGGGCTGTAGCTAGTAGGTTCTATCCCCTCTCCTCAGGAGCCCACTTGAACCCTGCTGTGACCTTTGCCATGTGCTTCCTGGCACGTGAGCCCTGGATCAAGCTGCCCATCTACACCCTGGCACAGACACTGGGGGCCTTCTTGGGCGCGGGGATCGTTTTCGGGCTGTACTATGGTAAGCATTCCCCATCCTGCTCTTCTCCATTGATGACAGCTGAGGCCTGCCCAGGCCCAGGGCTCATGATGACTCATGAACACTCACGCCCAGGTTGGGGGCTCCAAGGGAAAGAAACAAGTTGGGCAACAACAGAGTCTCAGGTCCTCCACCCCACCCTGCTGCCTGTGCCTCCAGAGTACTATGCTTACCCATGACCCCTGGCAGGGTGGGGAGGGCAGGGCTGTGAAGGGGGGGGGGGCTCTGCCCGCACTCACAACGGATCTACTCTGTCGCCAGATGCAATCTGGGGCTTTGCCAACAATGAGCTTTTCGTCTCCGGCCCCAATGGGACAGCGGGCATCTTTGCCACCTACCCCTCTGGACACTTGGACATGGTCAATGGCTTCTTTGATCAGGTATAGATTGGGGACACGCTCTCAATTTGTGGGGGCCCCCCCACCTCAGAACATGGTGGTGGGTCCTTTATAAGGCATGGAGCAGCCAGGCGGTGGTGGCGCATGCCTTTAATCCCAGCACTCGGGAGGCAGAGGCAGGTGGATCTCTGTGAGTTCGAGGCCAGCCTGGGCTACCAAGTGAGTTCCAGGGAAAGGCACAAAGCTACACAGAGAAACCCTGTCTCGAAAAACAAAACAAAACAACAAAGCATGGAGCTTCCCACTGAATTGCTGGGCTTGCAAGCATCCTAGGATCAGTCAGGGCAAGGCAGAGGGAGGGAGGGATGGGAGCATTGGGGAAGGAGCCGTCTCTCACCTTGTTCTCTTGGCTTTTCCAGTTCATAGGCACAGCCTCCCTCATCGTCTGTGTGCTGGCCATTGTTGACCCCTATAACAACCCTGTCCCCCGTGGCCTGGAGGCCTTCACTGTGGGCCTTGTGGTCCTGGTCATCGGAACCTCCATGGGCTTCAATTCTGGCTATGCTGTCAACCCTGCCCGAGACTTTGGCCCTCGTCTTTTCACTGCTCTGGCTGGCTGGGGCTCAGAAGTCTTCACGTGAGTACAGCTGCTGCTCAGCTTAGCTTGCCTGTCCCCTGCCCTGCCTACCTGCCCCTCATTACCTGTCTCTGTCCTCCAGGACCGGCCGGCACTGGTGGTGGGTACCCATCGTCTCTCCACTCCTGGGTTCCATCGCTGGTGTCTTCGTGTACCAGCTCATGATCGGTTGCCACCTGGAGCAGCCCCCGCCCTCCACGGAGGCAGAGAATGTGAAGCTGGCTCACGTGAAGCACAAGGAACAGATCTGAGTGGGCAGCAGCCATCCCACTGTTCACTCTCTTGAGTATCCACTGACTGTGTGTGGGCCACTTCCTAAACGCACCCTTGTGATGCCTCTCACAGGCTAAGATACTCCTGTACCCACTGCCCCTGCTGGATGGCCCTTTCAAAGTTTCTACTGAACTTCTGCCCAGTAAAACGTTAGGTCCCCTCTCTTAAGTTAAGGTAGTCTAGCAAGTAGAACCAAACATCCTTTTGTTTCCCGAAAGGAAGAGAATGTGCAGTGTGTGTGTGTGTGTGTGTGTGTGTGTGTGTGTGTGTGTGTGTTTGTGCAGGCATGTGTGCTGTTTTCCAGGCATTCAGGGCAAGGGACCAAAGTTTCAAAACAGACCCTAGCAGCTCAAGGGAGCCCAGGGGAAGGGAGTGAGCACTGAACATACCCCAGGGTGTGCATGCTTCAGGGAATCATGTGGGGGTAGGCCCAGAGGTGTGCTTCTGAGTATGTGTGTGTCTGCTCTTTTTTTTTTTACAGTGGGTTTCTGGGCTTTGGGAGAGGGGAAGAGGTAAGAGAGGGTACAGCTCACATCTGGAGCTGTGACCCTTGAGTAGGGGCTGTGTAGTATATTTCTGTCTTAGGATAGGCATTGGGGTGGGGATGAAGTCCAGGCCACAAGTTTCATATTTTGTTTTTTTTTTAAATATATAAATATACACGCACATTTTATATATATACATGTTACAGCCTTAGGAATAGGGGTAGGGAGACTCCTTTTTAAAGGGGTTGTTTCCTTCCTTTAATCCTCCAATCAACAATGTACTATTGCCTTTTATAAAAAAAAATAAAATAAAATGTATGCATAAAACAAGAACTGTGCCTTTCTGCTTGTTTTTTGTTTGCTTTGAGAGAAAGTCTACGTAGCCCTGGCTGTCTATCCTGGGACTCACTATGTAGACCAGGCTGGCCTTGAACTCACAGAGATCCCTTGTTGGCATCAAAAGCATATGCTATCCCATCAGAGTCTGCTCTTTCTGGAACTAGTAATGCAGCTTTGGTGTTATTTGACCACAAACTCCCAAGTGTCTAGAGTCCAATCTCAGCTTGTATTTAGTGATCCCACTTTGCACCCTCTTGAGCACCTTCCGAATCTCACCCTCCTCCCCAGGAAGGAAGTTTGGAGCCCCTAAGGCAGGCAGGCTGCCCAGAGAACTGAGAGGGTAAGTCCCCCATGGCTGGAAGAGGCCAGTCAGACTGGGAACCTGCACTGCCCTCCTCAGCTGCTTAAGCTCCATCCAGACTTCTTGGCAGCCCCCTGCAACTGGCAGGCTCCTCAGGGGTAACACCCTGAGAACAGGGCTCTTTCCAAGGTCCTCACCGTATCTGAGACTGCTCCAAAGTCCTCCACCCGTGTCCAGGTTCTCCAGAACCCGTCCCTGCCCTGACCCAACCCATTTCAATACTCCTGGCTACTTTTCTGCGGCCCTGGGCTTGCCTACTTCATCAGCCCATCTCGAGTCACTTGCCTGAACCAAGAACCTCTGTTGTGTTTACTGGAATCCTCTTCTGCCTCATTAGTCCGGGACATATCCCTGCCCAGTAAGGCACGGGTTGTGTGACGAGCCTGGCACACCTGAGCCAGGAAGTGCGCCTCATTTCCGGCTTCCTTACTCTATCTGACTTAGATTTCACCAGGAATATGAGGGAAACTTTCCTGCAGAGTTAACCCTGTAGGAGCCAGAAGCTTTGGGGCCTGCACAGTTGTGCTTTTCCAAGGCTCTTGCACCCTAGCTCCTTCACAGACGAGACCCAGGCCCAGAAAGGGTGGGAGGCAAGTGTAGACCACACAGCTAGGACTATGACCTGGGAATGGGTGCAAGAAGACAATTCCTCCGCCACCGATCTCTACCCTTTCCTTGTCCCCAACTCCCAAGAGGCATGTCTGGAATGCTGGAGAGACCTGAGCCAGAGGGAGTGTCCCTTTCCCAGACCCTGAGGGGGAAGAAAGGTGAACCCTGGGAGGAGAAGGCGCCTGCAGTTTCATCCAGCATACCATACCAGCCTCATTCAGCAGCCATACCAGTTCCTCCCTGGGACCCCTCCATCCACGACCCTGCCCCACCACCCTTCCTTTCCAGTGGGTGGCAGGCCTTCAGGGGCCGGGACCTGAAGATGGTGGAACCTGGGGATCCATGCCCATCACAGCCTCTCTGGTGTGTTTGTGTTCTTCCCCTGGACCTTAGTTCCCTTGTCTGTGACACTGGGGTTAGTAAAAGGACTAAATAATAGGAGATGATTCATAAGAAGGGCTCAGCAGGCTAGCGAAATGGCTCAGCAGGTAAAGGCACCTGCCTTCAAGTCTGACAAGGTAAGTCTGATCTCTGGAACCCAAACGGTGGAGGAAAGAACTCAACCCCCAAAAGTTGTCCCCTGAGCCCCACACTTGCACCCTGGCCTGTTCACACACACATACACACATGCAACAATAAATGTAATTAAAAATATAAGTGGGCTTAACAGTGACCAGCAATCAGTAAATGACCCCTCGAGACTTAACTTGCAGAACCAGGCGGGGTGGGAAAGCCGGGGTAGAGGAGGTGCCGGGAGCTGTTTTGTAAAGGTCATTGAATTCAACAAACATCTTTCACCTGAGATCCCTTCCACAGCTGTGAATTTACTGAGAGGGGAAGGAAGAAGGGGGTGGTGACTTGCTCTTCTGTGTCCAGATCCTCCAAGGCTCTTGGGGTGGGAGTGAGAGGCAAGACCGAGCCACAGTGTGCAAGGCAGAGGTGGACAAGGGTATGTTGGATGGACTCTCAGAGCTGGTTAAAGCCGGGAGCAGTGAGTAGGAACAGGAGCGAAGCAGCCACCTTGTGACCCCTCCAGGCAAGGAACTCCCCATGAATACGAATATTACCAACTAAATTCTGGAAGGAAAATGCTCTACTTCCTGTAACAAAGTTTCTCCTCCGTTTCACAGAATTTATTTTCAGGGAAGCTAGAGAGAATTGTCCCATGGAAGGGCAGCTGTATCTTAGGGTTTGCAGAAGGTTCTTCCTCCATGCTTCAAGTCCTTGTCACAAACCCTTTGAAGAAGCCATCTTTCTTCTTTTTCTGAGACAGGATTCCCTGTATAACAGCCCTGGCTATCCTGGAACTAGCTCTGTAGACTAGGCTGGCCTCAAACTTAGAGAGATCCACCTGCCTCTGCCTCCAGAGTGCTGGGATTAAAGACCTGCTTCACCACACTGGCACCATAATTCTTAAAGCACCGATTTGCTCCAATCCGCTCCCTGAAAATTGAGCTTGGCTGCTGTGTTTGGATACCTGGCTCTGTGTCTGTGCACACAGGCAAGTGCGCATTTCCTGGGGCTTCTTGTGGGGCTCTTTCTTTCACCATGTCAGGCTGTCTGCGTCTCTGGCTTTCTTCATCTTTGGCTCTCTCTGTGTATGTGTGTTACTGCCTAATTCTTCCTGTCGCTCTGGAGAGGCATCCTGTGTATACTTGCGTCTGTTTCTCTGTGTAGTTGGTGTACATCTCTACGCTCTAGCGGCTGCAGTCAGCCATCTGTGCTCCAGGGCATGTCTTCCTAATTCCTGGTAATGAGCTCTGGCTTGCTTGTGCCTTCTTCTTCTTCTTTTTTTTTTTTTTCCTGAAAAAGCTGGGTGTGGCATCCCCAAGCTTGGAGAAACTTGGGTGAGGTAGAGTTGGGTGGGGTGGGAAGACAAGAAAAGAGCCTACTCCACCCAGTATGGAGGCCCCAGAGCCACGGTCCTCAACCTGCAGGTCGTGACCCAAGTGGGGGTTGCCTATCAGATATTTACATTACTACGATTCGTAACAGTAGCACAATTACAGTTATGAAGTAGTAACAGGATAATTTTATGGTTGGGGGTCACCACCACAGGAGGAACTAGATTAAAGGGTTGTAGCATTAGCAAAGTTGAGAAACATGGTCTTAAAGGCTAGAGAAAGCTCAGTGCCCCCAAGGAAATAGGAGGGTGTTGGCTGAGGAAGGGAGGAAGGAGCTTGTGTTTGAGAGAAGGCAGCTGAGCTGTCCCAGGGAGGTATGGGAGTGGGAAGGAAGGAGGCACTGAGAAAAGAAAAAAAAAAAGGCACCCATCCCTTAGGCCTAAAGGGGGTCTTGACAATAGAATGCCTAAATCCTAGAGGACAGGGAAGTGGGGGTGTCTGCATATTATCTGGGGAGGACCCACTCAGGGACCCAGGGAGGGGCTGCATGCTCCTGAGCTTTGGCCATAGGCCTCAGGGTAGCAGCAGAAACAGACTGCCTTAGGCACCGTTGGGGGGGGAGGGGGCTTCAAAGGAACACCTCCTCTTCAAAGAAAGCAAAACTTGGACCTGAAAGTCTGGATCCCAATCCAGACCTCTAGGTCCCTAGGACTGCAAGCTAGCCGTTGCCCTTAGCCTGGTTCCAATCTCTGCTGGCTGTGCCCAGGAGACTAAGACCCATGAACCATATCACCTCTTGCTGTGGTCCCAGTTGACTTTGGCAAGTGGAGGCATATCTAGGAAATAAGAAGGCAAGGAGAGTGAGAGAGGAAGGTCAAGGCATTTGTGCCTGTTCCAAGAATCCATCTTCTGAGTTCTAGAAGTTGCCCATCTCGTTCCTTCTGAATGAGAGCCAATGGTTGTTGCCCTTCATTCTTAATGAAGGCCAGTAAGGATCCGATGTGCTTCTGTGCTTTGGCTCTTCCTCTG
This sequence comes from Onychomys torridus, assembly GCF_903995425.1. Taxonomy (NCBI): domain Eukaryota; kingdom Metazoa; phylum Chordata; class Mammalia; order Rodentia; family Cricetidae; genus Onychomys; species Onychomys torridus. Next base: position 62,634,255 of record NC_050444.1, on the reverse strand, counting down.
TAAAGTGGGGGTAGTAATGGTACCTACTTCCTTCGGTTGCATGAGGTCAGGATGAACTGAGTTAACACACGGTGGGACAAGGGACCATGTCAGATGGCGTGATGACAGGCCTCCTCCTCTGAACTGAAGAGGGGCAATGCACCCGGGCTTGGAAATGAGACACCTATCCCTCCAGCACCAGCAGCTTGCAGGTGGGATTGAGAACTGTTTAACCTAAAATCTCCAGCCCCCAACTCCCACCCCATTCACAGCCTTTGTCAAAATGCCAGAGGGAGAGAGAGAGAGAGTCTGTAGTATCCAGAAGGCATGAGTGTGACCTCTCCCTACCTTCGGGGTTCTCTGGGTAGAACACCTTACTCCAGTCACCTAGACCAACTTTTCTGAATTCTTCAATCCCCTACTTTGAAGAAGTCATGGGGTACAGCCTTATTATGCTTACAGTCCTCTTCCTCTCCCCGCCCCAACCTCCTCCATGTCTAGGGATGGAAGCCAGGGCTTCATGTGTTCCTAAGTAAGCACTTCACTCCTGAGCTGTAACCCACAGCTCCACGTTTGTTTTGGAGGCTCCTTGATCTGTGCTGAACTCCAATTTTGCTTCCTTACTGCTCAGAGCTGACTAGGTAGGGTTGGCCGGGAGAGATTAGGGAGGGAGAGAGGTCTCTGGAGGTCTGATAATCATCTGGTTATAGTTCACTGCTTGTCTCCATGGAAATGCCCCCCATAGGTGAGGAGGTGCCTGGAATGTCAGGCTACACCTCCTGGGCCAGGCTGCTCTGCTCAGGTCACTGCCAAGCCTGGCCTGGAAACCTGCTGAGGGAGGCGAGGAGGTGTGTGCCAGGCCTGAATCTACGAGCAAGATGTGTGCCCTGGACTATGGCAGCTCCTTCCTGATAGAGGTAACCTTTAGCTGAGAGATCCTTGGTTTCCTTCAGGGCTGGGAAGAGTAGTTTGACCTCTGACCCATGGACAAAGTCATTCCTTTATCAGATAAAGGGATAGCTGCAACACCTTCAGTCCTTGGAGCCGTGTGTGTGTGTGTGTGTGTGTGTGTGTGTGTGTGTGTGTGTGTGTGTGTGTGTCCACATACAAGAGAAAATGTATCTCCCAGAACTAATGAAGAACCAGGAGTGTGTGTATGTTAACACCGATGCATTTACGCCCCTTCTCACCCGCCCATACTCATTCCACACTTGGCCCATCTACTTTCATACATGCATCGAGCTCTTACCCTGACATCCATTCAGTGTCGTGTGACTTTTCTTGGGGAGACATGAACAAGTCTCATCCTAGATAAGGCACCAAGGACAGACCAAAGAAATAATTCCACCCAAGTCTAGCTTGGTCTACTGGAGTTTAATTGGGGTTAGTTATCAGGAGCATGGGAAACTTATGGGGTGGCAACACCACCAAAGAAGAATCCCTCAATTTATACATCTTCAGGAGCAACACCACCAAAGAAGAGTCCCCCAGTTTATACAACTTCAGGAGGGAGCAGAACCTCATTGCCTTCCCCCCTTCCGGGGGAAATGTTCATGGGTTCAGTCTTGTGAAGGTCATCTGGGGTAATCACACTTCTCTGATCTCAAGACATACTTACTCACTCACACACTCAGACTCAGACACATGCTGTAACACACTCAGGTACACCCTTACCTGCCCACATTCATAGGCTTGTACACTGACGTCCTTACATTCATGCTTAAGCACGTGTGGACACTCCCAGGTTCACTCACACTGAAGTACACACCCACACTCCTCTCCTTAGGGAGCCCAGAGCCACCCGTTTGTGACCGAGAGTGACTAGAAGTGTAATGTGAGTAAGTGTGGGGTAAGGAGAAAAGAGGAGAGGTGTGTGACACTGTGGGTAAGTCACAGAGGTCAAGAAGTGGGTTGGGTGAGTTGGAAAGGTGGTTCAGGGCTAAAGAGCACTTGTTGCTCTTTCAAAGAGCTGGGTTTGGTTCCCAGCACTCACATGTGGCTCACAACCAGCTATGTAATTCCAGTTCCAGGGGGGCCAAAGCCCTCTTCCGGCCTCTGCCAGTACTGCACACATATGGTGTACACACACATATGGTGTACACACACTCACCTGCAGGCAAAATGCTTGTACATAAAACAAGTACATCTTTTTTAAAAAAAAGCCGGGCGGTGGTGGCACACCTTTAATCCCAGCACTCGGGAGGCAGAGCCAGGCGGATCTCTGTGAGTTCAAGGCCAGCCTGGTCTACAGAGTAAGATCCAAGACAAGCACCAAAACTACACAGAGAAACCCTGTCTTGAAAAAAAACAAAAACAAAAACCAAAAAAACCCCACAACAAAACAACAACAACAAAAGAAGTGGCATTAGGGAAGTCTTTAGATTTTGAGATCACGGCTAAGATTTTCAGAACAAGGGATAAAGAGACCAAGAGAATTGACTTTCTTTCATGTGAGATGACCTTGGCCTTGAACCTGAGATCCTCCTGCTTCAGCCCCCATCTCCCTGCCCTGTCCCTGTGCTGGGATTATAGGTTTTATTGCCACACCTAGCTTCTGAGTCTCATTGTCTGGGTGGGTACACAGAAACTGTCAGTAGATACCTCTGGATAAGCAAATAGCAGGGCTGTTTTCAACAGGAAGAGCTCCTGGCCTGTCACACAGAAGCCTGGAGTCCTAGGCAACCTCAGAGTCTGAAGTCACCTGTTTGTCCCTTTGCTTCTATTCCACAGAGCAGAAAGCTGAGTCTCAAAACTCAGGGAACTTGCGTGAAGGTGCTGGGTAGGCAGTGAGCAGTGCAGCTCTGAGTCGTGGGTGTAGACATGTCACCTACTCCCAAAGATATCTGATTTCTGAGAGAAACCTCCCAGCTCTGCTGGCTTGGGTGAATGGAAAAGACTGCTTTGGGCTGTGCCAGGGATTTGGGGCCTAGGTAGGAAGGAAGATACAAGATTTGTCATTTTACGTTATTCTTCTTCTTCTTTTTTTTTTTTTTTTTTTGGTTTTCAAGACAGGATTTCTCTGTGTAGCTTTGCTCCTTTCCTGGAACTCACTCTGTAGCCCAGGCTGGCCTTGAACTCACAAAGATCCTCCTGCCTCTGCCTCCCGAGTGCTGGGATTAAAGGTTTGTACCACCGCCCAGCTATTTTTTTCAGTTTTAACTTATTATTTCTCTCTCTCCCTCTCTCTCTCTCTCTCTCTCTCTGTATATGTGCTATGCATGGAGGTCAAGGACAGCTTTGGGAGTTAGTTCTCTTTCTGTCATGGATTCCTAGGATCAAACTCAGGTTACCAGGCTTTACCTGAGCCGTTTGCTGTCCCCTCCCATTGGCCTTTCTGGCAAAGGGTTTGGACTAATTCATCTGTTTATTCATTTTTTTATATATTCTTTTTTTTTTGGGGGGGGGTCTCATGTAGCCCAGGTTGGCCTTGAACTCTTTATTTTTTTAAAAAAGATTTATTACATATACAGTGTTCTGCCTGCATGTATCCCTACAGGCCAGATGAGGGCACCAGATCTAACTACAGATGGTGGTGAGCCACCATGTGGGTGCTGGGAATTGAACTCAGGACCTCTGGAAGGTTGGCCAGTGCTCTTAACCTCTGAGCCATTTCTCCAGTCCTGACTCTTGAACTCTTTATGTAGCCAAGGCTGACCTTGAATTCTCTATCTTCCTGCTTCTACCTCTCAAATGCTGGCATTTTGAGTGAGTACCACCAGGCTAAGCTTGTGTGTGGTCTGTGTGTCTGTAGTGTGTCTGGGCGTGTTGCTGAGGTTGGAACTCAGGGACTCATGCATGCTAAGGCATACATTCTGGCATTGAGTTAAATCTCTGGCTCAAGTATTCTTTTTATGGCAGACTATGATAAGTGTCAGGACTGGCAATGTTGTGATGGACAAGATAATACAGCAATATCTAGCAGGAAGTAGCTACATGCAAAAAGACATCTCATCCAGCACGCCTTAGGTAATAATGACAATCAGCTGAGTGAACGGAGACATCTAGATCAAAACTGCAAATCCAGCATCCACCCCTTCCTGTCTCTGCCCTTTTCCTTCCATGCCGGCAGCCTCTCGGTAAGGCTGGAGTCTCCCATGGTTCCAAGACAGCTGGCAGTGGTTCTCAGGCTACCTCTGTCCTTCAATGTCAGCAGGGCACGCCTCTGTCATGGCTGTCTTGACAAACACTCCAACTGTACTCTGATTGGACCAGCTTGGCCAGATGCCTAACACAGAGTCACAAGAATGGCCTGACCCGGTTGGATTAGTCTAAGTCACATGACTCCTTCTGGCTCCAAGAAATGTCAGTCAGCTCCCTCTGGATAAAATGGATTCCTAAATGGAAACTGAGCAGTGCTAGGAAAGGACACAGGAGCCACCTGAACTTCAACCTTATTTAATGGGGTGGCGAAAGAGTCTGTCAGAGGACGCTGGGACAGCTGGTCATGTAACTGGCTGGTAGAATTCTTGCTTAGCTCCACAAGGCCCTGAATTCAATCTTCAGTACTGGGGTAGGGGTGGGAAGAGTATCTCTACATAATTTGTAGGGCCCAGCACAAAACGCATATTCAACTTGACTCCTTGCCCAGGGGCTGAAGAGGTGGTTCAGCAGTTAAGGGGGCTTGCTGTCTTGGGACGTTGAGGAGGATCATAGCTTAGGGTAAATGAGGAGATCCTAATGGACCCTCCCTCCCTCCCTCCCTTTCTTCCTTCCTTCCTATCAGAAAATTATTTTAACAGTTACAAAATATTTTTTAACAGAATCAAAATCAACTGAAAATTATTTTTTAAAATGTATTCTGTTAATTGTTTTTGTGTATGTGTGTGTGTGTACTTGAATTTTGTGTGTGTACCATGCACATGTCTGATATCCAGGGAGGTCAGAAGAGGAGACAAATCCCCTGGGACTGGAGTTACAGATAGTTGTGAGTCACCATTGGGGAACTGGGACTTTAGTACTCTTAACCACTGAGCCATCTCTCCAGCCCCCAAACTGATTATTTTGTGATTTTGAGAAGTTTTTAGACTTGAGGTCCTGCTTAAGAACTAAAATCAATAAAATGTCTTGGAAATTATCCTAGATGCTCATTTCTGTCACACTTAGCTCCAAGGAGATCACTCAGTCCTTTTAAAAAAAGGACCTTAATGTGGTGGCACATGTCCTTATTCCCAGCACCCGGGAGGCAGAGGCAGGTGGATCTCTGTGAGCTCCAAGCCAGCCTGGTCTATTAGTGAGTTCCAGGACAGCCAAGGTCACACAGTGAGACCCTGTCTTAAAAATAAAAACAAGGGGCTGGATAGACAGCTCAATAGTTAAGAGCACTGACTGCTCTTCCAGATGACCTGGGTTCAATTCCCAGAACCCACATGGCAGCTCACAACTGTCTGTAACTCCAGTTCCAGGAGACCTGACACCCTCACACAGACATACAGGCAGGCAAAGCACTAATGCACAGAAAATAAAAATAAATACATTATTTAAAACAACAAAAACAAACAAACAAACAAAATATGGGCTGAAGAGATGGCTCAGTGGTTAAGAGCACTTTCTGTTCACCTAGCGGACCCAGGTTCAATTCCCAGCACCCACACGGTGGCTCACAGTCATCTGTAACTTCAGTTCCAGGGGGTCCAACAACCTCTTCTGGCCTCCACAGACACCAGGCATGCAGGAATTGAGTTACATACATTCTGACAAAACACCCACATGCTTGAAATAAATCTTTTTTTAAATGTATTTCTTTGTTCCCTCTTTGGGGGCTTGAGGTGCGTTCATCGGCACTCATTACACAACCTCCAACCCCATCATTTACCTCTTTTTCACAATATTCAGTTCTGCCTATGCACACTTCAACCTTTTTGACTAAATTTCTTTGATAATATTAAATCTTCTAAATTATTTCCTCTTTCTCCTCACAGGCTTTTTATTATTGCTGAAGTCTGGACCATACAGTTTTTTTTTTTTTTGTTGTTGTTGTTTTTGTTTTAAACTCTGTTCCTACAGACACGAGCTGCCATCAACTGGAACTTGGCAAACCCTTTACAGTTCACACTGTTTCAAAACAAAATATTTAAAGGGAGGGTGTGGGGAGGGGACAGGGCCAGTAGAACCTGGATTTGGTTTTCTAAATAAAGTTGGAAAAGAAAAAAAAAAAAAAAAACCAGTATTCAATTCATTTAAAAACAATTTAGCAATCTAAATAAATTTAGGGTCTAGAAGGCCCACATCCCCTGCCATGAAACTAGCTCTTCCCTGGGAGAGTGTAGAGGGAGCTGAAGATGGAGAAGGAAATAGCTGTGGGTATCCCAGGTAGACGACAGCCTGTGGACAGGACAGGTGTCCTGGAAGAGCCGGAAGGACTTGGTGTCCCTGGGGCTCAGAACACCAGATGAGACTGGAGAGTGGGGAGACCAGGCTGGCTGGAATCTGGGCTCCAGAGGATCTAGGAAGCCTAAGCCTCCTAGTGTTGCTTAGTGGCCCTGGTGAGCTCTTTCATCTCCCAGCTGGGGAGGCTGGAAGGGGCTGCTGAGGACCAGTTTACTTCGGACAGAGAGCAGATGAATGGCACATGGTGAGGGGCATGAGTGTCAGGAGTCCCTGGTTTCTCTACGGCTCAGGGAAAATTCTACCACCACTCTGCCTCAGTTTCCCTTTGGCACCACAAGGGTGTTCCATGAGATGATCTGAGCCCTAGTTCCCTTCAGATCTAACATTCTCCAATTTTTTTCTGGGACTCTAACACCCTCAGATTCAGGGGAGAGAGGGCAAGATACCCGAGCAGCAACAGGAGGATTTATCTATGAGGGGGACCTGGATATGGGTCACATACAAAAATGAGAAGATTTAGGCTGGAAAAATGGTGCAGTGGTTAAGAGCACCAGGTTCGGTTCCCAGCACCCACATGGCAGCTCACAACCATCTGTGTGTTACTCCCCAGTTCCAAGAGATCCCATGCCCTCTTCTGGCTTCCATGCAGGCACACATGTGGTTCACAGTTACACATGCAGGGAAAACACCTATATACATAAAATAAAAAATAAATAAGGATTAAGAGACTATCTTAGTTAGGGTTTCTGTTGCTGTGAAGACACACCCTGATCACGGCAACTCTTTTTTAAAATTTATTATTTTTATTTCACAGGCATTCATGTTTGCCTACATGTATGTCTGTGTGAAGGTGTCAAACCCCATGAAACTGGAGTTTTAGGCAGTTATGAGCTCCCATGTGGGTGCTGGGAATTGAACCTGGGTCCTCTGAAAGAGCAGCCAGTGCTCTTAACTGCTGAACTGTCCCTCCAGCCCCAACCATGGCAACTCTAATAAAGGAAAAACATTTAATTTTCAGAGGTTTAGTCCATTGTCATCATGCTGTGACATGGTGGCATGCAGGCAGACTTGGTGCTGGAGAAGGCGCTGAGAGACCTACATCATGACTGGCAGGTACCGGGAAGTGGTCTGAGCGTCACACTGAGCAGAGCTTCAAAGGGACCCTCCAAGCCCGCCCCCACAGTGACACACTTCCTCCAGCAAAGCCACACCTCCTAATAGCTCCATTCCCTAGGAACTTGTGGGGGCCAATTACATTCAAACTGCCACAGAGATTTAAATGAGTCAGGAAAGTGGGTGTAAATCAAACTTTGGCTGAAGGAGAAGAGGTTGGAGGGGGTGGAAAGCCAGCCAGAAACATCATTCTGTCCTGAATGGACCCTAACTGTCAGATTCAAAGAGGGGAAAGTAGAGCTCTCACTGGAGAAGCCTGAGCCTGGTGTGGTAATCCAGCACTCTGAGGCAGAGGCAGGCTGATGAGGGTGTGAGGTTAATCCGCATATCTAGTGAGAGCTTTCGTTCAGAGAGAGAGACCTTGAAACCTTTATGATCATCTGAGAAGTCAGGCACAAGATGCCGAATGGACTGGAAAGATGGCTCAGCAGCAGTTGGGAGCAGTTACCGCTGTGAGAGCATGGAAGTTCGGTTCCCAGCACCCACATCAGGTGGCGGTCAATTGCCTGTAACTCCAGCTCCAAGGAATCTGGAAGCTTCCTTTTTCTGACCTCTGGGTATCTATATACATACACACTTGCACACACAAACAGAAATATGCAGTGGGTAGCTGTTTCAGCTTTGACCTGGAAGTACTACCCCCTTTGAGGCTTCGGTAACTGTCACGCCCTGAGGAGCCCTGAAGACCCAAGATTCGGATGTGCTCGCTGTCTTGATTCCTGGATCCTGGATGCTGGATGTGGACCGAGATGTGTTCTCCAGAGGATACCTGCCAGACTGTGCTACACCTTTCCCGGACCCTGTAGCCTATCTTTTTACTTGTAAGTTACCCCACAAAATAAACCTCCCTTTTAACTACGCGGAGAGGCCTTAATACTTCCACCAATAGAAATAATTTTTTGTTTGTTTTTTGTTTTTGTTTTTTGAGACAGTGTTTCTTTGTGTAACAGTGCTGGCTGTCCTGGGACTCACTCTAAAGACAGGCTAGGCTTGAACTCATAGATCTTCCTGCCTCTGCCTCCTGAATGCTGGTATTAAAAACATGTACCACCACCGCCAGTCATAAATATTTTTAAAATTAATCTTTAAAAAAAAATGTTGTTGGTGGTGTATGTCTTTAATCCCAGCACTCAGGAGGCAGAGTTAGGTGGATCTCTGTGATCCAGGCTAGCCTGGTCTACAGAGTGAGTTCCAGGACAGCAAGGGCTACACAGAGAAACCCTGTCTTGAAAGAAAGAAAGAGAGAAAGAAAGAAAGAAAGAAAGAGAGAAAGAAAGAGAGAAAGAAAGGAAGGAAGGAAGGAAGGAAGGAAGGAAGGAAGGAAGGAGTATGGGAGGAACTCCTTACTGTTTAGCAGGTAGGTCTCTATCAACGCAAACTGTGTGAAGGTTTGGGGATACAGAGGAATTTACCATATTCAAGCTCAACACATTCCAGTTGAGTATTCAAGGCATTCTTGTTCTTCAAAATCATCTTGGTTGGGCTGGAGAGATGGCTCAAAGGTCAGAAGTATGTACTGCTTGTCCAGAGGACCGGGGTCCTGTCCCCAGCACCCACACCGGGTAGCTCAGAACTTGTGACTCCAGCACCGGGTGATCTGATGCTCTCTCATGGCTTCCCAAAGCACCTGCACTCACCTGCACACATCACCACACAGACACACATGCATACACAAAGGTTTATAAAATCATTTGGGGCTGGAGAGATTGCTCAGTGGTTAGAGCACTGGCTGTTCTTCTGGAATCGCTTGGTTCGGTTCTCAGCAATCACATAGTTGTTCACAACTACCTGTAATTCCAGTTCCAGGGGTTCGAACACCCTTCTCTGGTCTCAGTGGACACCTGGCATGCACATAATACATAGACATACATACAGGCAAAACCTTTACACATGTAAAAAAACATTTTCGTTTTTTGTTGCTGACTTCACCCCATTTAGCCCCTGGCCTTTGGCCCCATCGCTGGCTCTAGCCTCCTATTGCCCTCTTGTTTGGTTTTTAGCTTCGGGGTGTTTGCTTGCTTGAGGCAGGGTCTCTGTTAGCCCAGGCTGGATCCACATCCACTCTACGTCTGAGGCTTTTCTTGAACTTCTGGTCCTCCTGCCTCTGCCTTATAAGGGCTGAGGTTGCAGGAGCCCCCCACCAGACCTCCTTTGGACTAAGCCCGAGGGGGCATAGACCTGAGGTTTCCATCGTTCTTGTCTGCGTGGGGTTGCTCATGCCTGTGATCTCAGCACTCAGGGAAACTGAGGCAGGAGAACTGCCGCAGGTGTGAGGCCAGCTCTAGGCCAGCCATAGCTATTGAATGAGACCCTGTCTCAAAACCCAATAAAGAGTAGCTTTGCTAGGCGGTGGTGGCACACACTTTTAATCCCAGCACCTGGGAGGCAGAGGCAGGGGGATCTCTGTGAGTTTGAGGCCAGCCTGGTCTCCAAAGCGAGTTCCAGGAAAGGCGCAAAGCTACACAGAGAAACCCTGTCTTGGAAAAGAGAAAAAAAAGAGTAGCTTTATCTCTCAATTACGGTAAATAATACATTCCCGATGCAGCTGCATTTTCAAGTTTGTCCCTCCAGATGCGGCCTTGTGGAGGTAGGGCCTGGTTATAAAAGTCAGCCCCCGGATGTTATAATGGGCTCAATCAACATCTTTTTGTTTGTTTGTTTGTTTGTTTTTGTTTTTGTTTTTTGAGACAGGGTTTCTCTGTGTAGCTTTGTGCCTTTTCCTGGAACTCACTCTGTAGCCCAGGCTGGCCTTGAACTCACAGAGATCCCCCTGCCTCTGCCTCCTGAGTGCTGGGATTAAAGGTGTGCGCCACCACCGCCCGGCTCAATCAACATCTTTAGTATAAATAGACATAGTTATTCAGACTGCACCCCCAAAGCCCCCCTCCCTCCCTCTCTCCATCCCTCCCTCCCTCCCTCCCTCCCTCCCTCCCTTCCTGCTTTCCCATCCTTTCTTCCTTCCTATCTCCCCCCACTCTCCTTCCAGTGATTATGAGAAAGCTTTTGAAAGCCAGAGAGCTTCTAACGGGGTGAGCTGTGGACAAAGCCTGGAAGACTAGACTAGGCTTCCGTAAGAAGGGTGTGGCGAAAGTTGCTGCATTCTCTACACAGAAGAGGACCTTGGTGGAACACAGATGAGGGTGGATGTAGACCCAGAAGGGAGGAGGCAGCAAATGACACTAAGGTTCCATGCCTGAATCCCTCCAAGGGCCTGGGCATAGCCAGGGTGAGCACTCAACCCGCCCTCATGGCTCTGGCTGCACCTGGAGATTTTATCAGTGACATAGCTGATACATGGTACTGAGTCACAGGCAGGACCCGAGGCCTAGGAAACAGTTCAGATGTTGAAACAGGCCCAGGGGAGGAGGTGGGGGTGCGTCTCTCTAATTCACCGTCAGCATACACATCGTTATCCCCCACGTTTCCTGTCACCCTGGGTCATCTTGATGGCCATTACTCCTTTTTGATCCAGTCTCCATTCTTCCCTTCATCCCTGCACCTTTCCTGCCTCACGCCGTCACATGACCCAGTTCCCACCGTGGTCCCACCTTCTCCGGCCCTATGCCCAAGATGGTTACTAATCTTAGCCAATCCTGCCATCCCTCAACTGCCTCCACCCTACGCTGTCACTCGTTAGCTCCATTCCCATTCCTGCTGTCACCTAGATTGTCCTCATCTGTCCCTGTCACCTTAGTCATCTTTGTTGTCACAGCCCCATCCTCGTCATACACTCCCAGCATCGTCTCCCTGCTCTTCAACACCGGCTTCAGGCCATGGCACCAGCTATCTCCACCCTGCTGTTCCTTCACCTTCACTGATCTGTCTCGGCCTCCTCCTTGTCATCTCCTTGCCGACACCCTTCTCATCCTGGCACCTCACCCAGGTCCCCTCATGGCACATAACATGTCCCCACCTCTGAGCTGCTGACCGAAACTTTCAGGCCAGTGTCTCTGCTGGGCTTCCTCACCTGGATTCGCCATGCTCCTTACTTTTGCAATGTGGCCCAAAGAGGGTCCGTGTTTATCCTAAGATGTCTGGGCTCTGGGCCAGGCCCTTCTCAGGGTTCCCAGGCAGAGGACTGCCAGGAATCCTTGAATGCCTCCTTCAGTTACTGCACTGGGCAGTTGCCTCTGCCTGACATGGTTCTGAAAGTATTCTTTTTTTTTTTTTTTCCCTCTCTGAACCAGAGTCAACAGTAGGTAGCCCTCTCTCACCAGGTTACTTTGGCTGGCCTCAAACTTGAGATCCTCTTGCCTCAGCCTCTGGAGAACTGAGATGATGAGATACCACCCTGGGCTGAAATTCTTACTATATTGATGGCTATTTCCTCTTTCTCAATCTCCAGTGTTCCTTCAGATCTTCAGTGTTCCCAATCTACCTGTCAGTCCGAGATACCCTCTCCCCTCCCCAGTACTTAACACTTACGGTAACATCTTACTTGGGTAATTGTGTTTAAGGCTGTCCTGACCAACAGTCGGGATCAGTTGGAAGGCAGCAACTGTATCTGTGTTTCTTCTTCTCCTTCTTCTTCTTCTTCTTCTTCTTCTTCTTCTTCTTCTTCTTCTTCTTCTTCTTCTTCTCCTCCTCCTCCTCCTCCTCCTCCTCCTCCTCCTCCTCCTTCTAAGTTTTGAGCCTTTCAAGATCTTTTTAAATGATTTGGCAGAGATGGTCCTGACAAAGTTCAAACCTAGAAGCCTCTTTCCAATTACTCAACAGAAAGCGAAGAAACGGAGAAACTTACTCACAGACCAAGCAGAACGCTTTCTTGTAATTAGGGCAAAGAAAGCCTCAGCTTGTAACATCAGCTCCTGATTTCATCTTTCCATTTCCCAAGGAGACTGAAGACATCAAGGACATGAGGGACACCTGGAGAAGACAGCTTCTGGTTCTTGAGAGGCAAAGTCAGACCTTTACCTCATTCATACCTTGAAACTGATGTGTGTTCAAGAAGTAAATATAGAAAGACTCTAAATTAACCTGGATACTCCCGTGTGGTTGGTTCCATCTACTTTATTTCTGAGGATCTGTCCTTGGGAAAATGCATAGAGGGTAGACAAAGACTTTGCCAATTTCCATTACGATGATTTTATCACCATGTTACTTTTCAAATTGAAATTCATAAATGCATATTTATAAATGCCAGCCTGGTCTACAGAGCTAGTTCCAAGACAACCAGGTCTACCCAGAGAAACCCTGTCTAGAAATAAACCAAAAAAAAAAAAAAAAAAAGAAAGAAAAAAAGAAGTGCCACATTGAAAAGATGAAAGCAAGCCAGGTGGTGGTGGCGCACACCTTTAATCCCAGCACTCGGGAGGCAGAGGCAGTTGGATCTCTGTGAGTTCGAGGCCAGCCTGGGCTACAGAGTGAGTTCTAAACCAGTGAGGACTACATAAAGAAACCCAGTCTCAGAAAGAAAAAAGAGAAAAGAGAATTGAAAGCAAATGAAACACCCAGTGTAGGAGGCAGCAGATGACATCACACAGATTGTGGTTGTATCTTGGTTACTCAGATCTCGGGTCTGAGGAGTTCCTCTTTGTTCAGCGTCAGGCCATGTGAAGAAGGCGTTATAAGCACAGGCTTCTGTGGAATTATTTTCAGTGATGTCAAGAGTGGGTAGACTAATGGATGAACAGGAATGCAAGCATTACAGGCATTGTGCTGTCCCTGGATATGAGTAACTTCTTCCAGTTCTCATTTTCTTTGATGGGCATCATTACATTATCATAAAAAGCTATGCCTTCCCAAACAGAGGTAAAAATGGTGCTTTATGTGAAAGTGTCAGTGCTTTATAAGCCCATCATCCCTCATGATTTTTTGTTTTACTGGTCTGTAAATCTTGTGAGGACAGGATCTTTGACTGTTTCCCAGCAAAAATGAAAATGTGCCTTTTGTTTTTGTTTCTTTTTCTTTTTTTCTTTTCTTTTCTTTTCTTTTAAGCTGAGGATCCAACCCAGGGCCTTGCGCTTGCTAGGCAAGCACTCTACACTGAGCTAAATCCCCAATCCCTTTTTTTGGTTTTTTGAGACAGGCTTTCTCTGTGTAGCGTTGTGCCTTTCTTGGAACTCGCTTTGTAGACCAGGCTGGTCTCGAACTCACAGAGATCAGCCTGCCTCTGCCTCCCAAGTGCTGGGATTAAAGGTGTACGCCACCACCGCCTTGGCCTTAATTTTTTGACTAGTGTTTCACTGTGTATAAAATCTGGCTTGGAATTTGCTATATTGCTCAGGATGACCCACAATTCACTATGTAACCCAGGATAGCCTCAAACTTGTGAAGATTCTCCTGCCTCGGCCTCTGGAGTCTGTGGAGGTACCACACATGACTCCTTAAGCTTTCAGAGTGGTTCTTTCCTGTACAGAATGTTTTTGGGGCGGCCTTGATCTCCAAACCCCAGCCTGCACTTCTTAACTGTTGGCACTTGAAACAGCTGGATGAATTTGAGAGAATCCCACCAGCTGTGAGCGTGAGACCTGAGCAGAGCGCCTCGAAGCACCCTCATCCTTTGTTCCTGTTTTAGAGAGCAGCACCACTCCAGGCAGACTTCAGGTGTCCCGCCTCTTGTCCCTGCGACCTCAGTCAGTCATTCCCGCCACTGCAGCCTCTCCTCTCCAGTCTTGCCCTGCCCCACTCACTCCGCCCATCCCGAGTCTGGGTCTCCCTAGCCATAGCCACGCTTTAGAAGTTTTTAGAACGTAAGCCTCCTCTTCCCACTCGCCGGTTCACAGACCTTCGGTAGCTCCCCATCACTCCCAGGAGCAAGTACAAGACAGACAGGATCCAGGCAGCGTGGGGGGGGGGGGGGACGACGACGACGGGACACGGGGACCTTGCCTGTGCCAGTTTCCTTGCTGGGGCCGCCCGCACAGAATTTCTCAGGCCCTTTTAGTGCAGCAACAGGAGACCCACCCCTTTTTCTATGCCCACCTTTTGCTTGCTTGTCTGACTTCATCTTACCCCAGCTGTTAGAGGGGATGCGCCCTCTTCCAGGAGAGTGTCCTTGATGTCTCCCACCCCCAAGTGCGGGTCAGTGCGCTTGCTTGTGAAGCTCCCTTGGGCCCGTGCTTGTTGTCCACATTACAATTCCTTGTTTACTCAACAGCCTCTCTGAGTAGGCCTTTCCTAGGCTGAGGCGGACCTGCTCTCCTACACACACATCCAACACTCAGCACTTGGGAGGGCTTCACTGCTCTGGAATGAATGGGTGAGTGACAACAAAAAAGCACCCTTAGGTGAGCACCCCTTGGGGCAGGGGCTATAGCTCCATAGCAAAGCACTTACTTAGCTCGGCACAAGACCAGGCTTAATCCTCAACAGCACAAAGACACAAAACACTGTTAGTACTTCCTAAGGGGCTCGAACGGGCATGCATGTCCAGTGGACACACATGTGAAGTGGACGTACACGGTTTATCTTGTTTTGCTTTTCCTGGAACTCAGGAGGACCTCACACTAGCAGCCAGCATCCCTGCCTCAGTCCTCAGTGTGCTTAGTGTGAAGACTGTGGATGTGGACCGCCATGCACAGCTGAGAACATCCTTAGGATTTGAGAACCAGGTGTCAGTTTCTGCAGAACTGGACACAGAGCAAAGCAGAGTCTGCCTGAGACAGCTGCAGGGAGTCAGGCTGCTTTAAAACTCCAGAGTCACAATACGAGGTGTTTAAGGGTGAGTCGAACCTTTCATGGGCTTAGTCCACAAGAATTAAAAATGAAAAAAGAACAAGGTGTCAAATATGTGGCTCCTAGCACTTGGGAAGTAGAGGCAGGAGGATGAGTTCCAGGTCATCCTCAACTACATACGGAGTTTGAGACCAACCTGGTCCATCTGAGACCCTGTCTCAAAACCCAAAACCAACCAAACATAAAGGAACAGTGTGGATTTGATAGGCGGAAATGGGTTGAATGTATCGTCAGGAGCAGCGGGGTGTGGTATGAGGCAGTGGGAGTGGTCCATCCTATTTGGGCATCTTATCTCTGATGATGTTTTGATTTGCTGCCTGTAATGACAAATAGGGATAGACTAATTTTTAGCTGGTCCCCCCCCCCCCCCCACAGGTCATGGTGCTGGGGTCAACCTCGAGTTTAGCAGATTGGTCATCCATTGTAGTGGTTTCTAGTCCTCTAGGGTTGATGCAGTCTCAGCACCAGGCTGTGTGGAGGATCCCTCCCTCCATGCTTAGCACGCTGGTGGTAAAATACCCCGGTTCCTAGGTGTACTGGTCTGTCTTCCAGGCCACATCACTAAACCAGGATCCAGCCTTCCCCAAGCACTGCAGGACAAGGGTGTCCTCCTCCAGTGCAGGGCCACTTCCCAGCCCTTGTGGCACTGAAGATCATGGCGGGGTAGGGGAACCCCCTAAGTCTCCTGGCTGGAGGCTGGCTGTGGGAAGAAGGATTTTCTGGGCAGAGGTAGGAGCTCTGTGGGATGCGCCTGGGGATCCAGTCCTGCCACCAAACCTCGGAGCTCAGAGCCAACTCTCAGATCCTTACTTTGCCTAATAGAAAAACTGGTGCATGGTGAACCAGGCCTCAGAGCCATTCAGAAAACTGGTCAAGCTGGGGAAGGAATGTCCGCCATGGAGACAAAGTTGCCCCCTTCAGAATCTTCTTCCTGCTGCTCTCTGATTGCAGTGAGACATGCTACCACAGGGGATGGCCTGGGTTGGGCACATCGGTAGCAGGACAGAAGGCAAGTCTGGACAGGTGGACAGTGGAGCTGGGCTGTGGGGTGGGGTGTGCATACTAGTCATAGGGAGTGGAGACAGAGGTGGAACCCCAGCAAAGGTCAAGGCTTGGAGTATGGCTGCCACAGACTGGCTGCCCTCATTAGGGGACTGCTTTTGAGAAATGAGGACACAGACGCTGGGCTGGGCTAGGTCACATCTCTGCCATGGGGCTGGAGAAGAGCTAGCGGGTGGTGAACAACCCCTTGTGAGGTCATTGCTTGGGGGAAGGAAAGGCAGAGGCAGGGAAGGAAGCAGGAGGGATTCATGTTAGGTGACAGGGAGGCCGGGTAATGGCAGATCAGGAATCCTGAGCGGCGGCGTCCTTATTTGTGCTGCTCTTGAGGAGGGAAGGAGAAAGCCACAGCAGCCAGCCCTGCCCCAGAGAGAGGGACTTTGAGTCAGGGGAGGTGGCTGGGGAAAACTGTAGCCTCAGCTTGGGTTTGGGGAACTCATAGCCAAGGAAAACACCCAGGCGGTATCCGGGTGTTCCTCGGTTGTTCGTGTATGGCACGGGGAGAACCTCCTTGGTCCATATTTAGCGATGACAACCCAAACATGAAGCCTGGAGACTCCCCGTATGTGTTTCTGCTCAAGTCCTGGGGAGCTGAAAGGAAACACAGCTGCAACATGAGTGAACAGGGTGGACAGGGGGTGCCTGGACTTGGGAACACAGTGGCACTTCAGGATGCTGAGACCCACCCACTCGAAGGCCCTCACAGTAACTGAGGGGCATCTGACTGTGCCTTCTCTGAGGCCCTGGGATAAATGCCTCTCTCCACCTTACTTTCCTGATCTCAGATCCCATCTTTGTGTCCCTAAGTCACTAAGTACACATCAAGGGTCTTCTGCCTGCCCTGCTTTTCCCATGCATTCTACAGTGAGCAAACTGTGGGCCCTTGTGCCGCTCCTTCCTCCAAAGGAAAGCTCACAAGAAAAATAGCCCGGACTCAAGGAAGCCCATACGGCTGTGGGAACCCACAGAAGGCATCACACCCAGTCCAGGGAAGGCAGGTTCTGTGGATCCTGAGCTGGAAGAGCCAGTTGGCATTTGCCAGGGAGAGCCACGAGGGCAGGTCCAGTAAGTATGTACATGGTGTGCTGGAGACATGCCAGCAGGCTCAAAAGAAGCCACGTGCTAAATCTTCAGGGACTCTGCAAGACTGCTTGTTTCACACTTTAAATAGTTAATTTGCACAAACATATAATTATCTAAATTATTTAAAAAACAAAAGTGATATATAGTCACTTGCTAATTACTACTGCATTTGCTATTATCTGTGCCCTTCAAAGCACCAGCATCTACTGTATCTTCAAGGGGGAGAGATCACGTAATTGTGCCTGGCTGCTCCTCTCTCAGTCTTCGTTCAATGACATCACATTGACATCTCAAGGTGAAACCTCCTATCACTACATGACATAGTTTAATTGGCTGAGGTCCAGGGGCTGTCAAGACACACCCAGCAGGCCAAATCCAGCCTGCAAGCTAAGCTTTTAGCTGGGCCTCTTAACACAGGCCTGTAATCCTAGGTACACAGGAGGCTGAGACAGGAGGATTGACAGTTTAAGACCAGCTTGAACTACTGAGTGAGTACAAGGCCAATCTGGGCAATTTCGTGAGACCTTGTCTCAAAATGAAATAAAAAGTGGGCTGGACTGATAGACTTGTGGTAGGGAACTTGCTTATCTAGCATGAATTAGGCCCTAGATTCAGTCCTTAATACACCAAACAGACACACGAAGAAATACAATAAAAGAGAGGGTCTGGTAGGGTGGCTCCGTGGCTCCATGGCTCCGTGGCTCCGTGGGTGACAATACTTGCTGTGCAGTCCTGCTGAGCTGGTTGATATAAAGATGGAAGGAGAGAAATGACCCCCTAAAGCTGTTCTCTGCCTGCCTGCCACATGAATGACACACACCAACACCAACTCTATCTCCATTCCAAAATTATAAAGGAGGTCTGGGCACGGTGGTGCATGCCTAGCACCTGGGAGGTAGAGGTGGGTGGATCAGGAATCCAGTGCCAGCCGTGGTTACACAGTAAGTTTGAGGCTAGCCTGAGCTACATGAGACCCTGGTTCAAAACACTGAGTAAGATGAGGCTCAAGATACACACACACACACACACACACACACACACACACACACACACAGAGAGAGAGAGAGAGAGAGAGAGAGAGAGAGAGAGAGAGAGAGAGAGAAATTTTCCACGTGGAGGCACACATCTGTAATTCAAGCACTCGGGAAGCACAGACAGGATGATCTAACCACAGGTTCAAGGTCAGTTGGGTCTACTTAGCAAGTTCCAGACCAGCCAGCATTACACAACAAAATCCCATCTCAAAAAATAAATAAATCCCCCCAAAGAGCCAAAAGGGCTTTTTATCAAGCCAGACAAATTGAGGTTCCTGAGGCCCAAATGATAGAAGAAAGGACTTCAGCAAACTGTTCTCTGACCTCCACAAGTGTGCTGTGGCACAAATCACACACACACAAACACACAATCATCACAGAAAAAAAAAATTACAGGCTAGCAAAACCCTCAGTTTAAAGGTGCCTGTTGCCAAATCTAATGGACTTCATTCCGTCCCTGGAGCTCCAATGATGAAAGCAGAAGAATGGACTACTGAAAGTTTGTCCTCTGACCTATGGACACCGCGGCACATGTGTAACCCCCTTACATGCATGCAGATAAGAAATAAATGTGAAAAAGTCACATCACTGAGTAATTCATTGAAGTTTCAACAAGTCTTTCTTAAATTGTTTTTCTTTTTCTTACTTGTATGTAAATGAAAGTATCACTCAATATTCATTGAACTACACTCAGCTGGTGTCATCAGTAACTGTTGAGCTGGAACATAATCCAGCAATGTTCATAGTTTGTCAAATCCTTGAGTTGCAACCAGAGGTTGGCTGCAGACACAGGGCTAGCAAAAATTAAAGAAAGTATTCTATAGAGTATTGTTTTTGTTTTGTTTGTTTTGTTTTTGGCTAGAGTCATGGTATGAAGTCCAGGCTGGCCAGGATCTCATCATGTAGCCCAGGCAACCTCAAGTTTGTGGTGATCCTACTCCCAAGTGTTGGGAGTATAGTTGTCCACCATCACTTGGTATTTGCAAAGCAACTGACTCCAAAAAACTTAAACTACACTGGATATTTTAGTATTATTATAAATTATGCACGATTTCATATTCTTTATGCCAGTAAAATTTCACAACGAACATCTGTACACACACACACACACACACACACACACACACACACACACCACACACACACACACACACACACACACACACACACACACACACGTGTGTGTGTGTGTGTTTTGGGGGGGTTGTTTTGTTTTTGTTTTTCGAGATAGGGTTTCTCTGTGTGGCTTTGTGTCTTTCCTGGAACTCACTCTGTAGACCAGGCTGGCCTCAAACTCACAGAGATCCGCCTGACTCTGCCTCCTGAGTGCTGGGATTAAGGGCATGTGCCACCACCGCCCAGCCCGTATGTACATATATTTAAAACACAGAATTGCTAAAAGCATTCGCAGTGAGGCATAGGGCTCTAGACAAGAGGGTCAAGGGGGAGTAAGGATGTTCAAGGTAACACGGGTGGGCTAGTGCAACAAGACAGGAGTGGAGGGACTTGTGAGCAGGGGTAAGGAGACAGACACCATCCTGAAGGCCATGGAGAAATGTAGGAGGGTTAGAACATCAGTGAACTCATCTCATTTTTGTTTAAAAGACTATGTTAACACTATATGAAGGTTGGCTTTCTGGGGACAGACTATGAGGGGCTAAATTAGCGCAAGGAGGGAGAGCAATAGGAAATGTGTAATGTCTACCTACTATAGACAGCGTGGTGGTAAGTTCTGACAACTTGATACAATCTAGAATCTCCCGGAAAGAGCATTAATTGAGGAATTGTCTAGATCAGGTTGGTCCCTAGGGAGCTAGCTGTCTTGAGTGCCTTACCTGATGTAGGAAGACATAGTCCAGTGTGGGTTGCACAGTTCCCTGGGGTTGGGGTCTTGGCCTATATAAAAGGAGAAAGCTAGCTAAGTACAGGCAAACAAGCAGCCCAAGGTGTGTTCCTGTCTCTCTGCTCTTGGCTGTGGATATGGTGTGATCAGCCACCTCTGGCTACTGATGCTCTAACTTCTCCATGGTGATGGACTATCACCTGGAATTGTGAACTAAAACCCTTCCTCTGCTATTACTTACTGTCTGGATATTTTATCCTGAAGGGGTTTCCTCCAGGGCACTTGGGTGAGCTAAAGTTGGATGACAGTCCTTGAGGCATAGTGACAAAGAACTGAGCTGCCCCTCCCTAGTGTGGGTGTCTGTGTGTACACTGGAGACTGAATCCAGGACCTTGTACATGCTAGACTTGTGCTACACCACTGAGCTACACCTCTAATCTATCAGATATACATTTTCAAAGACCAGAACTCCTTTGTTTACATGTATGAAATTAAAGAATTAAAAAAAAAAAGATTTTTAGAGAAGAGAGAAGTGCCTTTGTTATAGGAGTCCTGGCTGGAGACGTGGACAGGACGTAGAGTGGAGGTACAGGACTGGGGGGGAGGGGTTTACAGTGATCTTGGAGCTTCCTGTCTTGACAGCTCAGCAGGTCACAAAAACTGGCAAGAGACTCATCTCTTACCCTAAAATGACCCTGTTCAGGCAGGGTCAGAGGTCTGCAGGCGGTAACATCCACGCTCATCTCTATGGCTAGGTAGTCTGTGCTGCACAATTGAGTCTGTATATGCACTGTGCACGGAGCTGGTGTGCCCTCCCCCCAAGCAGTACTTCCAAGAGTACATGGGCAGGGGTATAGGTATTTCACTGAAAGAGGGGTGTAGCTTCAAAGCCTGGGGAGCCACCAGAGGAGGAGGCCTGAGTGGTGGCAGAGAATGAGCGTGAGTGTCGATGCCAGCTTGTTTCTCAAAGGGCCTGGCTGGCACAGCTGGCAGAGCTGAACACCCAAAGTCTGTGGTGATGATGGCATCTCTCCTGTTTACTCCTTAAGCCCCCGGCTGCAGGTGGTGGCAGCTCCCACACCCTGTCCATGAGAGGGCATACACAGGCTGTAGGCCACAAGCAGGCAGGTCTAGAGCCATGAGAGTGAAAGGTAGCGATGGCATCAGAGCCCCGTCTTACCCTTCTGCAGATACTGTCTGATCTGTGTTAATACACAGAGAGCCACAGGTTGCCCATGTACTTGCTTGGAGCGAGGTTTCTGCATTGGCTTGCGCTATGTGCACACACCACAAGAGGTTACGCTGGCCCCTGCCCTAGTGCCTGGGGCCTGGTTCTGCCTTCCTGTCTTGCTCTGTGATCTGAGGTGCCTGAAGTGGGGCAAAGAGTCTGGGCCAGGAGCCAGGAAGCATGGACTACTCCAGGCTACCACACAGTGACTGGCAGCGGTTTTTTTCTTTCCCACTCTAGAAACTAGAGGGGCAGTAATGGTGACCTTCAGGGTCACCATACAATCCTGTTGAGCTGTGTTGGTAGATGGGGAATTAGGAAGACTGAATCCTTGGGCTTCTGTGGTGGACGTGGCATCCCTTGAATCATTTAATTGAAGGATTTAGGGGCTACAAGCAGGTAGCAATCACTAGAGGACTTGTACTCTGCTGAACAATGTGTTCAGCCTTTTGGAGATGTGAAAGATTAGCACGCTGGGGCTGGGCTTCAAAAACAAATTAGCAATGTGACAAGTTAAGACCTGCCAGCAGTGAGGCTGGGAAAGTCTCCCCACCCATCTCTGCCCCCAGGCCCTGTTGGGGGGGGGTTGTTGAACAATAGTGCTCCCCAATTGAGAAGCCTGGACTAGCACCTCTCTCTCCCTCCCTCCCTTCCCCACCTCCACACTAGCTTGTTCCCTTTTAGGCTCTCACACTTTTGGAGTTCAGAGGTTTTATCCTGAGGCTGGACGTAGGTTTAGCCAGCGCACACAGAGACAGCTCTGAAGTCAACAAAACAAGACACAAAGCAGGCACAGGTGATGTAAAGTGGGTTAAAACAAACAAACTTGGAAGCCACATGCAGCTGTGTGGGCTGGCCTGAAAAGAGTCAAGTGTCTCCCTAAGAGGAGGACCCAGGGGCTAAGGCCAGGCTGGCTAGTCTCTCAAGGCAAGGTTCCTCTGCCAAAGGAATCAGCATAGATCACGAGCAGGGGTGATAGTACCAGCCTCGTGGGGGATGTAGATGGGGGTCTGGAGGTGAAGAGTTGCCCCCCCCCCCACTGTGGGACCCCACAGAGGATTCGTACTGAGAACTTACTCAGGGTCAGAGAATCTGAGCTTGCTTTACTCAGCAGGCATGCAAAAGGAGATGATTTGGTCGCGGGCGTGTTTACCAGGTGTTTGGAAGGGTCTACACTTGGCTGTATGGTGTGCTTTGATCGTGCAAGGGGACGGTCTTTTGCCTCTCTCCTTGGTATATTATAAAAAATTCTTTTGAATAATTGAAGGGGCTGTTGGGTATTGACCCAGGCCCTCCCAAAGCTATCCTGTGTTTCTGTCTTTCTTTTCATCATCTAGGTCTCTCTTTATCTGATACTTTCTTATTCCTCACTTCTCCACCTAGGAACCCTTCTGAAGGTGGGAGCTGGACCCCCACACCCCACACCTACCTCACCCCAGTTGTTCTACTGAGGGCTTAAACTGGTTCACCTCCATTACCTTAGGAAAGAAAGAGGGGCTACCTGGGTCAGGCTGGGAGGAACGAACAGTCTGGAAGTAGAGTAAGGAGCATTTGATAGTCCCCCACTTCTCTCAGGATCTTGGAGCAGCTGTGAATTCATGCAGATGCCCAAGACTCCCTCCTCACCTCACTCACAGACAGACTGCTCTCCAGGATGAACTATTTCTCTCCCACTGAGGGCAGAGGGAACTCGGGTCTTTCAACATTCAATTATTGTGCATTTGCTGCATTTCTTGTGAAGGAGGAATCCTGGGATCACACATCCCTGTCCCCAGAGAACTCAAAGGCCCAGTGTCCTCAAAAGGCATCCTGCTCAGGCCTTATCACTCCTGGGTCCCCCAACAGTTCAGTGAGCTTGAGTCAGCTCCTGCTGATTACACGGGAGATTGTGGGGGTGGGGCCCGCCTGAGGCAGCCTGGTCTCTTGACCATGCCAGGGGTTCAAGTTGAAAGACCAGGCTGCAGAGGGAAGGGCTAAGGTCAGATTCATGTGCTGGCGATCCAGGCAGAACTCTGGGCTTAGAGCCTACTGCCTGGGCATGAGTATATAACACTCCAGCACTGGCCTCAGGGGATGGGCAGCAGACTCTTGGTCAAAAGGCTCCCATCTAGCACCAAAAGTTACCAGGCAGGTACCATACTCCTTACCAACTTGACCCACTCCTCCAACACTGATGGTAGGTCTTGTACTAGAACTCACCAGCATTAATGAAAAGGCTGATCTGGATTCCAACTCACATGAGCCTGTCTACAAAGTCTGAGCTATGAAGGGCTTCACCACACAGACAGGGGAGTGCCCCAGAAGAAGGACACCTCAAACCAGCCCTAGCATAGGCCCCTGCTTTTTTCTACTTCTCTGTTCTGTTACTCCATCACTCATTCATGGAAAGAGAGAGAGAGAGAGAGAGAGAGAGAGAGAGAGAGAGAGAGAGAGAGAGAGAGAGAGAGAGAGAGAGAGAGAGAGAGAGAGAGAGAGACAGAGACACAGAGACAAAGAGACAGAGAGAGACGGCCTTGAACTCAGGCCTCTCACACACTGGGTAAGCAAGTGTCTCTGACGTATGCACTGGGCGTTTTCTTTCATCCTCTCACGTGGGATCCCTCAACGTGACTGCTCTCCTGTTCCGATTAACCTGACAGCCCAATCTGTACCCATATGAGGTCCTTCCCCAGGGGTGAGTGAGATAACACTCACCTATAATCTCAGCACTTGGGAGGGCCAGCCTGGGCTACATGAGGCCTTGTCTCAGAAAAACAAAAAGATAAACAAAAAGCTTTATTGTAGGGAACTACTGAAATTGATTTAGGTTAAAATCTAAGGAGAGCTGAGGATGTAGCTCAGTTAGTAGAGGGGAGTCAAGATCACACATTCAAGGTCATCCTTGGCTACATAGCAAATTTGACGCAAGCCTAGGCTACCTTTTTTTTTGAGATCTGTCTCAAAAATAAAAATAAAAAATTCATGAGAAAAATCAGACTGTGAAAGGTAAGGTGGGAAAACTTGACAATGGAGGACCAGGCTGTCATCATGAATCCACCATCCACTGACACTAAGTTTGAGGCAGATGGACACGTGATACTGGTTGGGATGCAGTAGGAGGTACATGGTACCATCTACAAAGGAGTCTCTGCCCCTTCTGACCAAATTTTTGTTTGAATGGAAATCAAATCACATGAGAACTTCCTTCCTTCCTTTCTTTCTCTCTTTCTCTTTTTCAAGACAGGGTTTCTCTGCATAGCCCTGGCTGTCCTGAAACACACTCTGTAGACCAGGCTGGCCTCAAACTCAGAGATCCTCCTGCCTCTGCCTCCTGAGTGCTGGGATTAAAGTCATGTGCCACCACCACCCAGCCTTTGTGTGTGTGTGTGTGTGTGTGTGTGTGTGTGTGTGTGTGTGTGTGTGTGTGTTGCTAGGAATTGAATCCAGGGCCTCATGCATGCCAGACATGCACTCTACCGTTGAGCTACATCCTCAGCACTCACTTGCTGTATTTTCCTACAGGATCACATTAGCTCAGACCCGTGAGGGATAGAGGAAGGGAAATATCCAGCCTAGTGGGGACAGTGAATGCCACTTTCTAATCCTACCCTCAGGCCACAGGCTTGTGCAGCTACCACCCGTCAAAACCTCTCCACAGCAAATGGAGACAACGGATGGA
Organism: Onychomys torridus; assembly: GCF_903995425.1. Lineage (NCBI taxonomy): Eukaryota > Metazoa > Chordata > Mammalia > Rodentia > Cricetidae > Onychomys > Onychomys torridus. Next base: position 62,609,194 of record NC_050444.1, on the reverse strand, counting down.
CTGTGCAGAGCCTGGCCCCAGTGGGGACACCTACATCAGCGCCCCTGCATCTGTGGCTCAGGGACATCAAGGAAGAAGGGCAGAGGGATGTGAGAGCTGGAATAGCAGGAAGTCTGCAGAGAAACTGTCTTCCCTAGAAATGGCTGCAGAACCCAGCTAGGAACCACGGCAGTATCAATGGGCAGGTTAATGTGAAAGGGAAAACTTCATGGAGTCCCACCCTAGACGAAGAACTTTAGACAACTAATGGCGTCTGGGAGAAGGAGAATCAGCCTCTCCCAGGAACGAGCCCCCTTATTGGTTATCCAGTGCAGAGTGGTCAACACTGGAACCATATACACACAAAACCCAAAAATAGACTTAGCAGGTTGTTTCTGTATTTGTGTGTGTACAAATTATATTGAAAGGAAAAGAAGCTAGTGACTTGAGAATCAGAAGGGGGTATGGAAATTCAAGGGTATCTGGGAGGGGCTGGAGAGAGGAAAGGGGAGATGTGATAACATTTCAATTAAAACATATTAAAAATAAAAAGTCTTTACAAAAACAGAAGAGGAGAGAGAGAGAGAACACATCTTGGGGTTTGGAGTGATAGCTCAGTGGTTAAGAGCACATACTGCTCTTGTAGAGAACCAAGTGTAGTTAATTGCACACATATAAAGTGGTATCTTAGGGTTTCTGTTGCTGTAAAGAGATACGATGACCATGGCAACTCTTTTTTTTTTTTTTTGTTTGTTTGTTTGTTTTTGAGACAGGGTTTCTCTGTATAGTTTTGGTGCCTGCCCTGGATCTTGCTCTGTAAACTAGGCTGGCCTCAAACTCACAGAGATCCACCTGGCTCTGCCTCCCGAGTGATGGAATTAAAGATGTGTGCCACCACTGCCTGGCCCATGGCAACTCTTATAAAGAAAACATTTAACTGGGATGGCTGGCTTACAGTTTCAGAGGAGCAGTCCACTATAAGCATGGTGGGGAGCATGGCAGCATATAGGTACACATGGTGCTGGCTACATTTTTTTTTTTTAATTCAATAGCTAACTTTATTCAGAGCATCAGACAACTTATACTCTGGGGGTTAAGAGGAGTCATATGAGTGAAGTGTCTAATCACAAGGGCGAGCCATACATGATGAGCATACAACAAAAACATGTTTGTCTACAGAAGCATATTAACAAACAAAAATAGACAGTTGCAATGAATGATCTGAAGTAAACTCATTCCTCATTTTTTCCCCTTATTTGTCTATTTTGCATACCAACTACAGTTTCCCCTTCTTCCTCTCCTCCCATTCCCTTCCCTCACTTCCTTTCTACATACCCCCATCCATTCCTCAGAAAGGGTAAAGTCTCCCATGGGAGTCAACAAATATCAAGTTGAGGCAGGACCAAGTTCCTCCCCCTGCATCAAGACTGAGCAAGGCATTCCACCTTAGGGAGTAGGTTCCCAAAAGCCAGCTCATGTGCCAGGGACAGATCCTGGTCTCACTGCCAGGGGCCCCACAGACACACAACTGTCACCCACATGCCGAGGGCCTAGGTCAGTCCCATGCAGGCTCCCAGCTGTCTAGTCCGTGAGCTCTCACAAGCTTGGGTCAGCTGTCTCTGTGGGTTTCCCCATCATGATCTTGACCCCCTTTGCTTATATAATCCCACCTCCCTCTCTTCAACTGGACTCCCTGGAGCTTGGCCTAGTGCTTGGCTGAATCTGCTCCCATCAGTTACTGGATGAAGGTTTTATGATGACAATTAGGGTCCTCACCAATCTGATTACAGGAGAAGGCCAGTTCAGGCATCCTCTCCACTATTGCTAGTAGTCTAAGCTGGGGTCATCCTTGTGGATTCCTGGGAGCTTCCCTGGCACCAGGTTTCTCCCTAACCCCATAATGGCCCGCTCTATCAAGATATCTCTTCCTCTCCATCTCTCCCACAACTCAACCATCTAGATCCTTCATGTTCCCATACCCCATCCCCACCCCCAGTTTACCCAGGAGTTCTCATCTATTTCCCCTTCCCAGGGCAATTCATGCCTCCCTCTTAGTGTCCTCCTTGTTACCTAGTTTCTCTAGGACTGTAAAGTGTAGTCTGGTTATCCTTTGCTTTACATCTAGTATCCACTTATGAGTGAGTACATACCATGTTTGTCTTTCTGAGTCTGGGTTACCTCATTTAGGGTGATTTTTTTCTAGTTCCATCCATTTTCCTGTGAATTTCATGAGTCATTTTTTTAACCACTGAGTAATACTCCATTGTGTAAATGTATAACATTTTCTTTATCCATTCTTCAGTTGAGGGGCATCTAGGTTGTTTCCAGGTTCTGGCTATTATAAATAATGCTGCTATGAACATAGTTGAGTAAGTGTCTTTGTGGTATGATTGAGCATCCTTTGGGTATATGTCCAATAGTATTGCTGGTTCTTGAGGTAGATTGAGCCCCAATTTTCTGAGAAACCACTACACTGATTTCCAAAGCGGCTGTACAAGTTTGCACTCCCACCAGCAGTGGAGGAGAGTTCCCCTCACTCCACATCCTCTCCAGCATAAGCTGTCATCAGTTGTTTTGATCTTAGCCATTCTGACAGGTGTAAGGTGGTATCTCAGAGTTGTTCTGATTTGCATTTCCCTGATGACTAAGGATATTGAGCAATTCCTTAAATGTCTTTCAGCTGTTGGAAATTCTTCTGTTGAGAATTCTCTGTTTAGTTTGATACCCCATATTTTAGTTGGATTATTCAGTATTTTGATGTCTAATTTCTTCAGTTCTTCATATATTTTGGAGATCAGCCCTCTGTCTGATATGGGATTGGTGAGATCTTTTCCCATTCTGTAGGCTGCCATTTTGTCCCATTGACCATGTCCTTTGCCTTATAGAAGCTTTTTAGTTTCCAAAGGTCCCGTTTATTAATTGTCAATCTCAGTGTCTGTGCTACTGGTGTTATATTCAGGAAGTGATCTCTGGTGTCAATGCATTCGAGACTACTTCCTACTTTCTCTTCTATCAAGTTCAGTGTAACTGGATTTATGTTGAGGTCATTGATCCACTTGGACTTGAGTTTTGTGCATGGCAGTAGATATGGATCTACTCGCAATCTTCTACATATTGACATCAACCATTTGTTGAAGATGCTTTCTTTTTTCTATTGTACAATTTTGGCTACTTTGTCAAAAATCAGGTGTTCATAGGTATGTGGATTTATGTCAAGGTCTTTGATTGGATTTTATTAGTCCATATGTCTGTTTTTATGCCAATACCAACCTTTTTTTTTATACCAATACCAAGCTGTTTGTATTACTATAGCTCTATAATAGAGCTTGATGTCAGAGATGGTACATACATCCAGTAGTTCCTTTATTGTAGAGGATTGTTTAAGCTATCCTTGTTTTTTTTGTTTTTTCCATATGAAGTTGAGTATTTCTCTTTTGAGGTCTGTGAATAATTATGTTGAGATTTTGATGGGGATTTCATTGAATCTGTAGATTGCTTTTAGTAATATTGCCATTTTTATTATGTTAATCCTACGTATTCAGGAGCGTGGGAGATCTTTCCATTTTCTGATATCTTTTTCAATTTCTTTCTTCATACAGGTCTTTCACTTGCCTGGTTAGAGTTAATCCAAGATATTTTATATTATTGTGGCTATTCTAAAGGGTGTTGTTTCTCTGATTTATTTCTCAGCCCATTTATCATTGTATATAGGAGGGCTACTGATTTTTTTTTTTTTTTTGAGTTATTCTTGTATCCTGCCACATTACTGAAGGTGTTTATCAGCTATAGTAGGGATTTTTGGTTTTTTTGTTTTGTTTTGTTTTGTTTTGTTTTGTTTTGCTTTCAGAGTTGAGGACTGAACCTAGGGCCTTGTGCTTGCTAGGCAAGCACTCTACTGCTGAGCTAAATCCCCAACCCCAGCAGTAGTCACTTATGTTTTTAGGGTCACTTATGTGTACTATCATATCATCAGAAATAGCAAAGGTATGACTTCTTCCTTTCCAATTTGTTTTGTTTGTTTGTTTTTCGAGACAGGGTTTCTCTGTGTAGCTTTTCGCCTTTCCTGGATCTCTCTCTGTAGATCAGGCTGGCCTTGAACTCACAGAGATCCACCTGCCTCTGCCTCCCGAGTGCTGGGATTAAAGGCATGCAGCCCCCCACCCCCCCCCCCCCCACCACCGCCACCGCCACCACCACTCGGCCCCTTTCCAATTTGTATCTCCTTGATCTCCTTTGCTGTCTTATTGCTCTAGCTAGAACCTCGAGTACTATATTGAATAGATATGGAGAAAGTGGACAGCCTTGTCTTGTTCCTAATTTTAGTGGAATCACTTTGAGTTTCTCTCCATTTAATTGATGTTGGTTGTCGGCTTGCTGTATATTGCCTTTATTATGTTTATGTACGATCCTTGTATACCTGATCTCTCCAAGACTTTCATCATGAAGGGGTCTTAGATTTTTGTCAAAGGCTCTTTCAGCATTTAGTGAGATGATTATTTTTTTTCTTTCAGTTTGTTTATATGGTGGATTACATTGGCAAATTTTTTTTTTCAAGACAGAGTTTCTCTGTGTAGTTTTGGTGCCTGTCCTGGATCTTGCTCTGTAGACCAGGCTGACCTCGGTCTCACAGAGATCTGCCTGGCTCTGCCTCCTGAGTGCTGGGATTAAAGGTGTGTGCCACCACTGCCTGGTACATTGACAGATTTTTGTATGTTGAATCACTCCTGCATCTCTGGGATGAAGACTACTTGATTATGGTGGATACATTTTTTTTTGATGTATTCTTGGATTTGGTTTGCCAGTATTTTATTGAGTATTTTTGCATTAATGTTCATGAGAGAAATTGGTCTGTAATTTTCTTTCTTTATTGCATCATTGTGTGGTTTGGGTATCAGGGTAACTGTAGCATCATAAAAAGAGTTTAGCGGGCCAGGTGGTGGTGGCGGCGGCGGTGGTGCACGCCTTTAATCCCAGCACTCGGGAGGCAGAGGCAGGCAGATCTCTGTGAGTTCCAGGCCAGCCTGGTCTACCAAGTGAGTTCCAGGAAAGGTACAAAGCTACACAGAGAAACCCTGTCTTGAAAAACAAACAAACAAACAAACAAAAAAGAGTTTAGCAACATTCCTTCTGTTTCTATTATGTGGAACAATTTGAGTAGTATTGCTATTAACTCTTCTTTGAAATTTTGCTAGAATGCTGTGCTGAAACCATCTGGCCCTGGGCATTTTTTTGGTTGGAAAACTTTTGATGACTGCTTCTATTTCCTTAGGGGTTATAGTTCTGTTTTAAATTGCTTATCTGGTCTTGATTTGATTTTAGTATATGGTACCTATCCAGGAAATTGTCCATTTCTTTTAGATTTTTCAATTTTGTGTAGTACAGGTTTTTGAAGTATGACCTAATGATTCTCTGGATTTCCTCAGTGTCTGTTGTTATGCCCCCTTTTCATTTCTGATTTTATTAATTTGGATAGTCTCTCTCTGCCTTTTGGTTAGTTTAGACAAGGGTTTGTCTGGCTTGTTGATTTTCTCAAAGAACAAACTCTTTGTTTTATTGATTCTTTGTACTGTTCTTTGTTTCTATTTTATTGATCTCAGCCCTCAGTTTGATTATTGCCTGGCATCCCTCCTCCTGGGTGAGTGTGCTTCTTCTTGTTCTGGAGCTTTCAGGTGTGCTGTTAAGTCACTAGTGTGAGATTTCTCCAAGTTCTTTTTTTTTTTAGATTTATTTATGCTGGGCGGTGGTGGCGCACGCCTTTAATCCCAGCACTCAGGAGGCAGAGGCAGTTGGATCTCTGTGAGTTCGAGGCCAGCCTGGACTACCAAGTGAGTTCCAGGAAAGGCGCAAAGCTACACAGAGAAACCCTGTCTTGAAAAACCAACCCCCGCCCCCCCCCCACCCAAAAAAAAAGATTTACTTATTTATTATGTGTACAGTATTCTGCCTGCATGTGTCCCTGCAGGCCAGAAGAGGGCGCTAGATCTCATTACAACTGGTTGTGAGCTACCATGTGGTTGCTGGGAATTGAACTCAGGACCTCTGGAAGAGCAGTCAGTGCTCTTAACCACTGAGTCATCTCTCCAGCCCTTCTCCAAATTCTTTATGTGGGCACTTAGTGCTATGAACTTTTCTCTTAGCACTGCTTTCATTGTGCCCCTTAAGTTTGGGTATGTTGTACATTCATTTTCATTGAATTCTAGGAAGTCTTTAAGTTCTTTATTTCTTCCTTAACCCAGTGGTGATTCAGTTGAGAGTTGTTCAGTTTCCATGAGTTTGTAGACTTTCTGTAATTTGTGTTGTTGAATTCTAACTTTAAGCCATGGTAATCTGATAGAATACAGGGGGTTATTACAACTTTTTGTATCAGTTAAGATTTGTTTTGTGACTGAGTATGTGGCCAGTTTTAGAGACGGTTCCATGAGGTGCTGAGAAGAAGGTATATTCTTTTATGTTTGGGTGAAATGTTCTATAGATGTCTGTTAAGTCCAGTTGAGTCATAACATCTGTTACCTTATTTTCTCTAAGTTTCTGTCTGGCAGATCTATCCAGTGGTGAGAGTGGGGGTGTTGAAGTCTCCCACTATTAGTGTGTGGGGTTTGATGTGTGATTTAAGCTTTAATAATGTTTCTTTTACAAATGTGAGTGCCCTTGTATTTGGGGCATAAATTTTCAGAATTGAGATGTCATCTTGATGGATTTTTCCTATGATGAATATGGAATTACCTTCTCCCTCTCTTTTGATTAATTTTAGTTTGAAGTCTATTTTGTTAGATATTCGGATAGCTTGTTTTGTTAGGTCCATTTGATTAGAAAATCTCTTCCTAACCCTTTACTCTGAGGTGATGTCTGTCTTTGAGGTTGAGGTGTGTTTCTTTCTTTTTTTTTTTTTTTTCCTTTTTTGTTTTTTTGTTTTGTTTTGTTTTGTTTTTTCAAGACAAGGTTTCTCTTTAGCTTTGGAGCCTGTCCTGGACTAGCTCTGTAGACCAGGCTGGCCTTGAACTCACAGAGATCCACCTGCCTCTGCTTCCTGAGTGCTGGGATTACAGGTGTGCGCCACCCCCGCCCAGCGAGGTGTGTTTCTTGTATGCAGCAGAAGGATCTTGTTTTTGCATTCATCTGTTAGTCCGTCTTTTTTTTTTTTTTTTTTTAAGGTTCATTTATTATGTATACACTGTTCTCCTTGCAGGCCAGAAGAGGGCACCAGATCTCATTACAAATGGTTGGAAGCCACCATGTGGTTGTTGCGAATTGAACTTAGAAACTCTGGAAGAACAGTCAGTGCTCTTAACCGCTGAGCTATCTCTCCAGCCCTAGTCTGTCTTTTTATAGGAGATTTTATTAGGAGATATTAATGATCAATGATTATTAATTCCTGTTATTTTTTTTTGTTTTGGTGGTGGTAGTGTGTGTATGTTTACCTTCTTTGGGATTTGCTGGTGTGAGATTATCTATTGCCTGTGTTTTTGTGGGTGCAGCTAACATCCTAGGGTTGGAGTTTTCTTTCTAGTACTTTCTGTAGGGGTGGATTTGTGGATTGGTATTATTTAAATCTGGTTTTGTCATGGATTATCTTGTTTTCTCCATCTATAGTGATTGAAAGTTTTGCAGGGTATAGTAGTTTGGGCTAGCTCCCTCTTAGTGTCCATAAAACATCTATCCAGAACCTCCTGGCTTTCAAAGTCTCCCTTGAGAAATTGGGTGTAATTCTGATAGATCTGCCTTTATATGTTACTTGGCCTTTATCCTTTGCAGCTCTTAATATTGTTTCTTTATTCTGTATGTTTAGTGTTTTGATTATTATGTGGTGAGGGGACTTTTTTTTCTTCAGTCATTTGGTGTTCTGTAACCTTCTTATACCTTCATAGGCATGTCCTTTAGGTTGGGAAATTTTTCTTCTATGATTTTGTTGAATATATTTTCTGTGCCTTTGAGCTGGAATTCTTCTTCCTCTATCCCTATTATTCTTAAGTTTGGTCTTTTCATGGTGTCCCAGTTTTCCTGGATGTTTTGTGTTAAGAATTTAACATTTGCTTTGACCAATGAATCTATTTCCTCTGTAGTGTCTTAAATCTCTTTCCATCTCTTGTATTCTGTGGTGATGCTTCCATCTGTAGTTCCTGTTTATTTATCCAGATTTTCCATTTCCAGAATTCCCTCAGTTTGTGTTTTCTTTATTGCCTCTATTTCAATTTTCAAGTATTGAACTACTTCCTCCACTTGCTTGATTGTCTTTTCTTGAATTTCTTTAAGAGGTTTATTGATTTCTTCCAATTTTTTGTTTATCTTTTCCTCCATTTCTTTAACGTAAGTTTTCATTTACTCTTTAAGGGCCTCTATCATCTTCATAAAGTTATTTTTAAGGTCGTTTTCTTCTACTTCATCTGCATTGGGATGTCCAGGTCTTGCTGTTGTAGGACTGCTGGGTTCTGGTGGTACCATATTGCTTTTTATGTTGTTGAATGTATTCTTACACTGCCATTTACCCATCTGGGTTTGGGATAAATATAGGAACAGGTGTTAATTCTTGTGATGTCTTTGTTGGATAGGTCTTTTGTTTCTTATTGTCTGTTTCCTTTATTGTTTTTTGGCCTGAATGGCCAAGGGTTCTGGTGATTGGCTAGTTGTCGAGTAGGGTTGTTTCAGCTGAGGGTTGTTGGAGTTTGGGTGCCTAGATCCAGCCTATTGCCCAGTTCTTCGGCTACTGTGGACTTTACTTGTGTCTATGGGGTCTGTTCTTCCCACTGGTGTGGGTTTTCCTGTGCCTGTTCTTCCCGCTGGTGTGGGTTTTCCTGTGGGTTCTGTACTTCCCACTGGTGTGGGTTTTCCTGTGCCTGTTCTTCCCACTGGTGAGGGTTTTCCTGTGCCTGTGGGGTCTGTACTTCCCACTGGTGTGGGTTTTCCTGTGCCTGTTCTTTCCACTGGTGTGGGTTTTCCTGTGGGGTCTGTACTTCCCACTGGTGTGGGTTTTCCTGTGCCTGTTCTTCCAGCTTGTGGGTGGCCCTTATTCCTATGGGATCTACTGATGTTATTGGAGAGGGCTGCTCATGGGGGGCTGCTCTTCTTCCAAATTCTGGAGGTGCTGTTTGCGCCTCTAGGAGCAGTTGATTTTGTTGGGGATGATTGGCCAGTGGGGTGATGATGGGTTCCATGGGTTTGGGTGGCTGAGTGGGTCTTGTAGGTTCCAGGGTCCAATGGGTAGCCACGGTGGTAGACTGTCCTGCCAGGATTTTTAGCTGCTGGCTGGCTGCTGTGGCTGAGATGGGATGGGAAGGGGCACAGGATGTGCCCTGGGGCTTAGGGCCTACAGATTGGGTCAGTTTGTCTGGAGACCAGTCATTCGCCTCTTGTTCCAAATGGTGCAGGTGGTGCTTATACCTCTAGGGTTGCTGATTTTGTGGGGGATGGTTGGCCAGGGGGAGGATGATAGGGTCCCTGGCTACATCTTGATATACAGGCCAAAGGAAGTCAACTGACACACTGGGCAGTATTCTGAGAGCATAGGAGACCTCAAAGACCACCCCCACTGTGACACACTTCCTCCAACAAGGCCATACCTACTTGAACAAAGCCACACCTCCTAATAGTGCCACTCCCTATGAGATTATGGGGGCCAATTATATTCAAACTAACACAGGTGACTTACTGTATAAACTGCCTGTAATTCCACCTCCAGGGGATCCAATGTCCTCTTCTGGCCACCAAAAACACCTGCACTCATGTGTATTCTCCCATACGTGTAATTAAAAATAAAATAAAACAAGAATTTGAGACTAGTCTGCGCTACTTGAGACCCTGTCTCAAACCCCCCCACCCCCATTATACAGATGAAACTAGAGTGCCAAAAGTTGATGCTTCTACTCTGTGAGTTCAAGAGCAGCTAGCTTACATAGCAAGCTCCAGGACAGACAGGCCTAGAGAGTTCCTGTCTAAACAAACAAACAAACAAACAAAAAGGTGTTGGTCCTAGAAACTGTACCATGGCTACATAGGGGTCTGTGTTGTTTTTTCATGTTTAAATTTTTTGTTTAGAAATGTTTTAAAGGGAAAAAAAATGCTATAAAGGAAAGCCAGGCGGTGGTGGCACACACCTTTAATCCCAGCACTTGGAAGGCAGAGGCAGGTGGATCTCTGAGCTGGAGGCTAGCCTGGTCTACATATTGAGTTCCAGAACAGATGGAGCTATCCTGTTTTGAAAAAAAAAAATGCTGTAGAGTAGTCACATCTGTATTCCAAGGATTTGGGAGGCAGAGGCAGGGGGTGTAGAGAGCCGCGTGTAGCCGCACCCTAAAGATGGCGCTGGCTTCTACCCTCTGCCTTCCCGATGGCAAACACTCTTTATGGTAAACAGCTCCTTATTTGGCTATGGCTGGATTCGTGTGTTGCTGGCATATGCGTGAACCTGTGGACAGTGCCCACGTGGCTGCTTGGGGTTGGTAGCCCAGACCTACTTAGGTGCTGGGAGAGGCTTGCCCAGGGAGAGAGACACAATGCAATTAATCAAAGGTCTGAATAAACTGTGATGAGAAGGATCCCGGTATCGTGTCTTCCTTGCTGGTCGAGGCGGGCGCGACAAGGGGGATCTCTGAAAGCTGAAGGTCAGCCTGGTCTACTTAGTAAGTTTCAGGTTGACCTATCAGCATAGTGAAACTCCGTGTCAACCCCCACCCCCAAATGCTGTAAAGCAATGTCCCTGGGTATTGATGTTGGGCATCTCCTGAGCTGGGCCTCAACTCTGCCCACCCCATCCCCTTCACTCTAGCTCCTCTGACCTTTCACAATTGATAAAGCCTTCTTTGAGACTGAAGCATAATACATCGTAGTGGGTGGCCATCCCAGCACTGGCCTGGAAGTTCCAGCCCCGACTGAGGCTGCGGTAATGGTCACGCCCACAAGGCGGGGCTGAGAGAAGATGCTGAAGACCCGAGTTCCAGTTGCTGGGGCTCTCTTGGTTCCAGGACCCTGGACGCTGGAAGTAGACCAAGCAGAGTTCTCCAGAGAACACCGCTGGACTGCGCCATACCTTTCCCAGACCCTGCAACCTATCCCTTCATTTGTAAGTGACGCCACAAAATAAACCTCCCTTTTAACTATGTGGAGTGGCCTTAATAATTCCACCAAGAACACACTGTCCATCAGAGGGGAGGGCCTAGTTTCCCATACTAGCCTGGCCTGGTGCAGGTGGCATCTCTGACTTTCCTTTTGGCTCCTTCCAATTCTATTCTGTGAGATCAACTATCCTGTGGTCAGTCAGATATCCCTGCCCTCCATCCTGATCTCTTGCGCCTTAAAAGACACCCAGTCTTGGCACTGAGGGATATCAAGACGAGGGCTCAGGGGCTGGAGAGATGGCTCAACGGTTAAGAGCACTGGCTGCTCTTCCAAAGGTCCTGAGTTCAAGTCCTAGCAACCACATGGTGGCTGATAACCACTTGAAATGAGATCTGGTGCCCTCTTCTGGTCCACAGGGATACATGTAGACAGAATACTGTATACAAAATAAATAAATCTTTAAAAAAAAAAAAAAGAAAGACGAGGGCTCAGAAGTCAAGCATGACAATGCATGCCTTTAATCTGGGTACTTAGGAGGCAGAGGCAGGCAGATCTCTGTGAGTTTGGGGCCTGAGTTTACTCAGTTTCTTAATTTGCTTAGTCTATATAGTGTGTTCAGGCTGTTCAGGGTTATGGGCACCAGTGCCTGGTACCTGGCACAGCAGGCAGGAAGATGGAAGCTGAGCTCTTTCATCTAACCAGAAATACCTGGACCATCTCCCAGACAACCAAGATGAGAAGGGGCATAGATGAGAACAGCTCTTTAGATGTCCTCTTAGCTATAGAGCAGGACAGTGGAGTCACTTAGACCCTGAGTCAAAAGCTGTGCAAGCTGTAGACTATTTCAAGAGGGTCTCTTCACAAACCTTTATTGATTCTTTTGTTTGTTTTTGTTTTGCTTTGTTTTTGAGACAAGATTTCTCTGTGTAGCTTTGGAACCTGTCCTAGAACTCACTCTGTAGACCAGGTTGGCCTCTAACGCACAGAGATCCACCTGCCTTTGTCTCTCAAGTGCTGGAATTAAAGGTGTGTGTCAGCACTGTCCAGCCCCTCACTGATCATCCATCTTCACTAATTTTCTTTTTCGATGGTTTCATTCACCGCCTAAGCTTGGCTGTCCTGAAACTAGATCTGTAGACAAGGCTGGCCTCAAATTTAGAGATCCATCGGCCTCTGCCTTCTGAGTGCCGGGATTAAGGGTATAGGACACCACACCTAGCTGTAACTTTTCTTTAATTCCTTTTCACAAGTTGGAAATTTAGCTGGGTGGGATCTTGCCCTGAGATCACCATTCCCTTTATTCAATTTCTTTTCTTTTCTTTTCTTTTTCTTTTTCTTTCTTTCTTTCTTTTTTTTTTTTTTTTTTTTTTTTTTTTTTTTTTTTTTTTACAGGTTTTCTCTGTGAAACAGTCCTGGCCTTCACACTGTAGACCAGGCTGGCCTCAAACTCACAGAGATCCACCTGCCTCTGCCTCCCGAGTGCTGGGATTACAGGTGTACGCCACCGCTGCCCGGCTCCCTTTACTCAGTTTCTTCATCTGCTTATCTCCTTGAATACAGAATTTAGCTCCATTCCACTTCCTGGTGCTTATTTTCTCCTCAAATTGTACATTTTTATATTTTTCCTTTCTCAGTTTTCTCCTTTTCATTATAAATCTGTATAAGAATGCCCAGTAATAACTACACAACAGAGTCAATACTAGGCTGTGTTGAGATTTCTTCTGCCAATGGAATTAACCCGAAACTCTTCACCCTAGCCACAGGCAGACTCTTCAGACACAGGCAAAAAGCAGCCACATTCTTCACCAAAGTATCATAAGAATAATCTCTAGACCACATATTAATATTCTTCTCATTTGAAATCTCTTGAACCAGGCCCCCACAGTTCATCAAATCACATTCAACAGCACCATATTCCACGCTCTTACTACTGTGGTCCATTGAGCAGCACTTAAAGTGTTCAACTGTTTTTCTATCCATGATCCCAAGGTCTGTATGCCCTCCAACAAAAACATGGTCAGGTCTATCACAGCGATACCCCAGTCCCTGGTACCAACTTCTTAGTTAGAGCTTCTATTGCTGTGAAGAGACACCATGACCATGGCAACTCTTATAAAGGGAAACATTTAATTGGGTAGTTTACAGTTCAGAGATTCAGTCCATTATCATCATGTTGGGACACGGCAACATGTAGACAGACATGGTGCTGGAGAAGAAGCTGAGAATTCTACATCTTTGATCCTCAGGCAACAGGAAGTAAACTGAGACACTGGGCATGGCTTGAGCATATATGAGACCTCAAGCCCACCCCCACAGTGACACACTTCCTCCAGCAAGGCCACACCTACTCCAACAAAGCCACACCTCCTAATAGTGCCGCTCCTTATGAGCTTATGGGGGCCTTACATTGGAACTACCACATCCATCAACAGCCTTCCTTTTTCTCTCAGCTAAATTACTGTGGCGCCCATGCTCTGCAGTGCTCAAGTGAAAGGATACCGTGCTTGTCTTAATAGTGCAGACGGGAAGGCAGCCAGGAAGACTGTCTTCAGGGGAAGTTAGGGCTGTGGCAAAGGGGTAATGGGAACCTGGAACCAGGAAGTACTGGTGAGTACTGAAGACAGGATGCTGGGGTTGGTCTCAGAAATTGGCAGAGTTCTTCCTGTCCTCTGGGAAGCAGAAGTGGTATCACATCTGTAAACGTGGTAAAGGCATGGAAACAGCACATCCAGCCAGAAGTTGTCCAGTGGCAAGGCTAGATGTCTATGCATGGTGGGCAGGAAGGGTTAGGCAACTTTAATCTAGAAACGTGGCAACTTGGTGATGAGAAATATCACTGAAGTGGAGAATGGGCGAGGTGGGTGTAGGCAGCAAGGACCACATGGAGGTTCCTGGAGATGGCATAGATTTGGGGCCTGGGGAAGGGCAGACCTGGGTTCATGGAAGCAGAGCTGAGCAGGAAGAGGACCTTGGGGCTGACTGAAGGAGCTGCTGAAAGGGAGCAGACTCCAGAGGAAAGGTTGCAGAGATGCAGTGGGTAGTTGTATGCCTTGGGGTGGGCTCAGAAGTTGGGTAGTTAGGGGGGACATGAAATTAGACTGAGGTGGGGCAGGTAAATTAACATGTCCATTAGATATACACAATAATATAAATAAAATTTTTAAAAAGAAAAATGAACTCCAGGCTGAAGAAAATATTATTACCGTTATTATGTTGGGTTTTGAGACTGGCCTTGAGTTTGAGCTACTACTATGGCCAAGAATGACCTTGATCTCCTAACTGCTAGGATCACACATACAAGAAGAAAATGCTTTAATGTGCAACATAAGTATATTGGTGTCTTTTTACAGTTGTAAAAAAGAGAATTTAATTTTTTCTGGAGGTACAGGTCCAAAAGACAAAAATGCCAACACACACACACACACACACACACACAGTTGCATCCTTAAGAAATACTTGCACGCTGGGCAGTGGTGGCGCACGCCTGTAATCCCAGCACTCCGGAGGCAGAGGCAGATGGATCTCTGTGAGTTTGAGGCCAGCCTGGGCTACAAAGCAAGTGCCAGGACAGCCTCCAAAGCTACAGAGAAACCCTGTCTCGAAAAACCAAAAAACAGAAATATTTGCATATTTGTGTTTGTAACAACATTCCCAGCAGCAAAAATGGAAAGCACCCAAGTGTCCACAGCGGATAAACAGTATTTTAAGCACATTAAGTCATGGACTATCATTTAGTCAACCTTCAAAGGAGGCTCTTCTGACACATGCTGTGACACAAATGAAATCTTAGGACATTGAAAGTAAGATGAGGCAGACATATACTGAGTGTTTCCGGGAATCTGAGGAAACCAGAGGAACATAATCCATAGTGATGATAGAATGGCAGTTGTCAGAGGCTGTTTAATAGGCAGATAATCTCAGTTTTGCAAAATGAAAATGTTCTTGAGTTCGGTTGTGCAACAATGTGAATGTATTCCCATTACTAACTGTTCATTTAAAAATAAACAGGGTGGAGCAGGGTGTGGTGGCAGACGCCTTTAATCCCAGTGCTCAGGAGGCAGAGGCAAGCACATTGCTATAGGTTTGGGGATAGCTTGGTAAGTATAGTGAGTTTCAAGTAAACTAGTGTTAAAAAGAAAGAAAGATGTTTGGGTGCATTGGTGCATGACTGCAGTCCCATCACTTGGGAGCCAAGAGCAGAAGCAGCTCTTGTGTGAGGCCAGCCTGGGCTACATGGTGAATTCAGGCCAGCTAGGAAGACACAGTGAGACCACATTTCACCAGTCTATTTATTTACTTTGAGACAAAGCTTCTCTATGTAGTTCTGGCTGTCCTGGATCTTACTCTGTCAACAAGGCTGGCCTCGAACTCACAGAGATCCTGCTTCTGCCTCCTGAGTGCCGGGATTAAAGGCGTGCGCCACAGCAAAACAAGGAGCTGTCCAGATGGCTCTGCAGGTAACAGCATTTGCTGCTCTTGCGGGGGGTGGGTCGCAATCACCTGTAACTCCAGCTCCAGCGGAACTAATACCTTTGGCCTCCAAGAGCACCTGCGTACTCGTGCGTTCTCTCTGTCACACACAGACACACACAAACACACAGACACACACACATGGACACACAGACACACACACACAATCCTTTTTGTTTTTGTTTTCAAAGATTTTATCTATCTATCTATCTATCTATTTATTTATTTATTTTTATGTATACAGTGTTCTGTCTGCATGTTTGTCTGCACACCAGAAGAGGGCAACAGATCTCATTACAGATGGTTGTGAGCCACCATGTGGTTGCTGGGAATTGAACTCAGAGCCTTTGGAAGAGTAGCCAGTGCTCTTAACCACTGAGCCATCTCTCCAGCCCCCACAATCCTTTTTGTATAATTTTTAAAAAATGTGCATTGGTGTTCTGCCTGGAACTAGAGTTATAGATAGTTGTGAGCTGCCATGTAGGTGATGTGAATTGAACCTGGGTCCTCTGGGAAAGCAGCTGGTGCTCTTAACCACTGAGCCATCTCCCCAGTGCCTTAAAAATATTTTTGTTTTGTTTTTGTTTTTCAATACAGGGTTTCTCTATAGCTTTGGAGCCTGTCCTGGAACTCACTCTGTAGCCCAGGCTGGCCTCGAACTCATAGAGTTTGCCTGCCTCTGCCTCCTGAGCTGGGATTCAAGGTGTGCGCCACCACCGCCCAGCAAAAAATAAATCTTAAAACAAAACAAAAAACTAGAGAACAAGGCCAGAAGAGCTGGTTCAGTGGTCAGAGCTGTCCTACTCTTGCAGAGGACCTGAGTCTGGTTCCCAGCTCGCACATCAGGCAGCTCACAAGTGTCTGTAAGTCCAGCTCTGGGGATCTGACACCCTTCTCTGGCCTCTGCAAACACTCCATTCACATGCACAACCCACACACCAATTGTTATGTGTAGGCTCTGCCAGGCCTCCTGACTACATGCTTTGACCCATGAGGAAACTCCTGAGTTGTTTGTATGTAAGCGCTGTGGGCCAAAGGGAGCTCAAGGGCTCCTAGCTCAGCAGGAGATTCTGTGAAGCACTTAATCACTGTTTTCTTTCTTAGGTTCAACACACACACACACACACACACACACACACACACACACACACACACACATTTTTTTTTTTTTTTTTTTTACTGTAGGAAAAATAAAAGCCAAAGGTTCATGAGTCAGTATGAATGTCACCTAGGCTGTAGGGGAAAGCTGTCTAGGGATGGTGTGTGTGGGGCAGGTGAGAAGGTCTGCGCTGTGAGAAATTGTGAGAAATAACCCCAGTGGTTACGGTTTTCCCTCTCCCTGCCTCCGTCTAGCATACTTGTTCATGCTCAGATATACATTGGGACATCCTCAAGTCGGGCTAGGAGCCAGGACACCTGAGTTTGACTCACCCTGGCTCTTGGGCTGTGCCAGGAGCTGAAGAGACAGTGTCTGCCTGCCTATCCCAATTGGCCCAGCCTGCACCGCAGGGACCAGTGTGGGTGTGGAGGACCCTCAAATGACACAGGGGGAGACCCAGGAGCAGGGAAGGTCCCACTCTGCTTGGGGTCTTCATGTTCTACAGAGCCTTCCTGGCTGAGGCTCAGTGCCCTTGGATATTGGCATCCCAGATGCTGCCCACACAGACCTCTGAACAGGCCCTCCATGCAGCCACCGGGAAGCTGGTTCTGGAGTTTCATATTCCCCCAGGCTCCCAAGGCCCTTTCAAAGTTGCTTCGCTGCTAAATGGTTAACTGTGAGCATCTCCTGGAGTCTCCAAAGGGACAGACATGCCTGGCAAAGATATCAGGGCCTGACCTGCCTACTTGCAGGGAGGCTTCTCAGCTGGGAGCCCCCGGTGGATGAGGAGAGGCTGGCAGTCACACAATGCTGGAGCTATGTGGCCTCTGGGCCTGCCTCCTTCCTCACCTGAGCAGAGAGTGAGGTGTGTGGCTTGCCTGAGAAAGCTGAATTGGGCTCCTTGCCCACCCCAAGCCCACTGTTCCAGGCCCACAGCCCCTGACCAGATCAGATAGGGCACGTTCCCACAGCAAGCTGCCCGCTGACTGGGACTATGCTGACGCAGGCAGGAAAATATTAACCCAGCCCAATAGGCACATGCTCACGTGTGCACAACAGTGTGTGTGTGTGTGTGTGTGTGTGTGTGTGTGCTTGCCCACACATGTGAAACCAAACACAGAAGAGCCAGGCATAGTGGTTACACCCCTGTAATCCCAGCTCAGGAGTCTGAGGCAACAGGATTCTGAGGCTAGTCTGGAATACATGTAGGCCCTGCCTCAAAAGAATAAAAAACAAACCCCCCTCCCAAAATCAGAAACCAAAACAGGAGAGCCAGGTGGAGTGATGCTCACTTAGGATCTCATGACCTCAGCACCCGAGAGATGGAAGCAGGAAGATCACAAGTTCCAGGCCACATATGCCTAGTTCTGGGTCAGCTTGGGCTACTTGAAAACCTGAATCAAAAACCAGAAACAGGGCCAGTGAGATAGCTCAGTGGGTGCAGGTTCTTCCCACCAAGATTGATGGTGGATTTGTTGTTGTTGTTGTTGTTGTTGTTTATCCAGACAGAGAACTGTGTAGTTTTGGTACCTGTCCTGGATCTCACTCTGTAGACCAGGCTGGCCTCGAACTCAAAGAGATCTGCCTGTCTCTGTCTCCTGAGTGCTGGGATTAAAGGTGTGCACCACCATCACCAGCAGCAGCAGCAGCAGCAGCTCTGATGATGGAAATTTGACCTCAGGGATCCACATGGTAGAAGGAGAACCAAGTCCCAACAATTTCCCTCAGATCTCCACATGTGTGTATTTGTCTGTGTTGTAGAATAACCTTTTTTTACACTGTGAAGATTTGTCACTTGGATTGATTTAATAAAAAGCTGAATGGCCAGGGCTGTAGAGATGACTTACTGGCTAAGAGCACTGACCGTTCTTCCAAAGGACCCGGGTTCAATTTCCAGCACCCTCATGGCAGCTCACAACTGTAACTCCAGTTTCAGGGGACCTAACACCCATGGCAAAACACCAATGTACATTTTGCAATACATTTTTAAAAAAATTTAAAAATAAGCTGAATGGCCAATAGCTAGGCAGGATTTTCTGAGCAGAGAGGACACTGGGAAGAGGAAGGGAGGAGATACTGAGAGTCACCAGTCTCTCTGCCCCCAAAATCCTGTCCAGTTTTTTACTAAACCAATCTAAGTGACACTTCTTCACAGTATATAAAAAGATTATTCCACAACATTTCTCCCTTTTTGTCTAAACAAAAAGGAAAGGTTTTAACTCTAACACAGTAAAACTATATACAATAAGAACAATTGCTGGGCAGTGGTGGCGCACACCTTTAATCCCAGCACTCGGGAGGCAGAGGCAGGCAGATCTTTCGAGGCCAGCCTGGTCTACCAAGCAAGATCCAGGGAAGGTGCAAAGCTACACAGAGAAACCCTGTCTCGAAAACAAACAAACAAACAAACAAAAGAACAATTATCAGGTAAGAATTACATTTACAATATCCAGTCCATTTGTATTTGGCATATTTGGAGAAAATATTCCATTATTTATTCTACCTTGATGAGTCCAAAGCTCTGTACTTAATTTACTTTCTATCATGACTAAGGAAAGCTGCAGCTATAACTATTTATTCTTCAACTCCATCAAAGACCCCAGAAGGATATAATGTTACCTGAATAAACAGGAAGTGCAATGCTAGCCACTTCCAAACCTATAAAAATGACAGAAATCTGGCTGCCTGGACAGTCACCTAAGGTTCCTCTGCAACATTGGGGCATCTTCAGCATACAGGTGTAGAGTATCTGACAGACTTTTCAGTGAAGCAGGAAATTTGAAGGACTGCCTCGCCTTGTATTGGCAAAGTTCCTCGGCCACTTTCTTCTTCTGCGAAGCAGGAATCTCAAAGGACTGCCCAGCTTTGTCATGGCAAAGCTCAACTGTCTTTTTCCTGCATCCGGTATGTCCAGTCTGTACAGCATACTGTCAGCAGTCAAGGCAAGACTTCCCTGTGGCTGCCTTCCTGCTGAGCTACTCTTGGCCTGGCTCCAGAGAGTAGCACCTAGCCCTAATCCATCCTTTGTTTAACCGATACTATTTGTTTCTCTTGTCCCCTACGTGAATCTTGTCTCAGAGTCTCCCACGGATCAAAGGCCTATGCAAAACTTGGTTCAGGAAACCCAGAAAACCGTGGTACCTGAAAAATAAAGGAATTTGCACTTGGCATTGTATTTTTGGGGCCTTCTTTCAGGTTGTTTTGAGCATATGGAAATTAACTTGCAAAATTGTAAATATTGAGAAAATAAAAATTACCATGAAATGCTTCAGTCCTTAGAGGCTGGAACTTCCTGCGGCTGAGAAAGTCTAAATTCATTCTTAAGATGCCTCTGAGTTTTCTTTTCCAGGGACCCTTGTGAACACATACACCCATGCCATGACACCTCCCACATTGAAAGCAAACTCCACATGGAGTTTCTTTGATGCCCATCATCCTTCTATTAAGTAAATTAGTGCTGCTGGGAGCAGATGTGTCTCATTGTCATGAAAAATCTTAGGTTATTAAACGTCTTAAATGCCATATCCTTAGGGGTTTTTGTTTCTTGTTTTTTGTTTTTGTTTTTCAAGACAGGGTTTCTCTGTGTAGCTTTGGAGCCTATCCTGGAACTCGCTCTGTAGACCAGGCTGGCCTTGCACTAGGCAAGCACTCTACCACTGAGCTAAATCCCCAACCCCTTTGGCTTCTTTTTTAAAGTTAAGATAGCCCTAAAGTATCTAGGTTGGTTCAGTGTAGCAGTCCTGTTCACACTCCCTTGTCTGTCAGCCGCTGTCCTTTGCTCATCAGCATTCAAAACATTAAACAACAACATGATCCAACATGGGATCCAGACTCCCTGTGTATTTTCCATCATCACGTGGCTTTTTTTTCCTATTGCTTTTACTCTCTCTTTAAAGACTTTAATTTTTAAACTATTTATTACAATCTATACCCATTTTCTAAGCCTACACACATTGTGTTTTTGGGTTTTTGTTTTTTAATTGTCCCATTTATATCAGGGTTTTTTTTTGTTTCGTTTTATTTTTATTTTATTTTATTTTTTTGAGTTGAGGATTGAACCCAGGGTCTTGTGCTTGCTAGGCAAGCGCTCTACCACTGAGCTAAATTCCCAACCCCGTTTTTAATTTTTTCGAGACAGGGTTTCTCTGTGTAGTTTTGCGCCTTTCCTGGAACTCACTTGGTAGCCCAGGCTGGCCTCGAACTCACAGAGATCCTCCTGCCTCTGCCTCCGGAGTGCTGGGATTAAAGGCATGCAGCACCACTTCCCAGCCTACACACATTGTTAAACACACCCGTTTAGAAGTTTTTTCCAGGCTGCTTTACTGCATATCTGTAACCTTTTTTGTCTGCACAAGCAAAACCTACCACGTGGCTTAGTTCATGGCACACTTGTGGCTCACACATGCAGACAGCTGCCGGGAGACGTGTCTCTGTGCTGTGGCCGGCATGAGAGACACAAGACTAGGAAGCCGTGTTTGGCTCCATTTTTATGTGTTTAGAATCTTTTATTAAAGCTTTCTCAGGTCTTATGTGGATATATGTGGCCTGATGTTGGGCACCATTTGTAGGCAGATTTTTCTGTCCTTCCTGCCAGCTTCCAAATCTTGACACAGAGACTTATTATTAATTATGAAAGTTTGGTTGATAGCTTAGTCTTGTTTCTTCTTCTTCTTCTTCTTCTTCTTCTTCTTCTTCTTCTTCTTTTTTAAAGATTTTATTTATTATGTATACAGTATTCTGCCTGAGTATATGTCTGCACACCAGAAGAGGGCACCAGATCTCACTGTAGATAGTTGTGAGCCACCATGTGGTTGCTGGGAATTGAACTGAGGACCTCTAGAAGAGCAGCCAGTACTCTTAACCTTTGAGCCATCTCTCCAGCCTCCTCAACCTTGTTTCTAACTAGCTCTTATAACTTAAATTAACCCCTTTTTATTAACCTATGTTCTACCATGTGACTTTTACCTCATCTCATTTTGTGTGTCCAACTCCTTCCCTGTCTGTCTGTCTTCTCCCGTATCTGGCTGGTAACTACCCCTTCTTCTTCCCAGCATTCTTTCTGCCTGAAAATCCTGCCTAGCTATTGGCTGTTTAGCTTTTTATTAAACCAAGCTGAGTGACACTCAAAAAGATTATTCTACAACATGTCTGTCTACACCACCCCATAAAATGTAAAAATATGAAAAAAATTCAATCATATAAAAATCAAAAGACCCAGATAACACACACACACACACACACACACACACACACACACACACACACACATTCTTCTCATATATGCAGATTATGTGTTATCTTCCCAGATGCCTCTGTCGTGAGTGGTCCTTCTCTGGGCTTCAGGAAGCCTTCCTTGGTAGCTTATACTAGAAAGAAAAGGCCCATGTTGTCTGGTTGGTTCCTGATGTCTAGTCAAACAGCTGGACACTGGCTCTTCTCTTCCTTTTTTTTTTTTTTTTTTTCCCCTCTCCCTTTCTTTTTTATTTTGAGACAGGGTCTCACTATGTTGCAGCCTTGGCTAGCTTGGAACTCTTTTCTCGAAGAGACCCTCCTGCCTCTGCTTCTCGAGTGCTGGGATTAAAGGGGTGCACCACTACTGCCTGCCTTATTTTTTATTTTTGAGACGTTGTCTCACAGTATATCCTTAGTTGTCCTGATACTTGCTACGTAGCTCAAGCCAGCCTTAATATGGGCTTAAGGACTGGGTTTAAATTCTTATTCCTCAGGGCTGGGGAGCATTTGCTTAACCTGTGGGAGGCACTAGGTTCAACTGAAAAATTATATATGCTCCTGCCCTGACAGATGCAGTCATTCCCCGGATCCTTCCTCTACAGTGTTCTTTCTCTTGGGCAAATAGCCATGATTCTTGGCCCTGTCTGCCTTATTGTCCCCAGCCTCTGCCCCCATGTTCTCTGTACCTGAGGCTCTCTATGACTTTGGAAAGGATAAGCATCCAGGTGTCCTGGGGCTGAAGGAATTCTGGCAACTGGCAAATGCCAGGGTTGAAGTGTATCCCCTGCCTAGCTGCACAGCCCCCTGAGGGACCTTAGGAAAGGAAACTGTTTCCCTTCCTGAAAAAGGGAAGTGGGTGAGGGTGGAGCTCAGGGGTAGAGACATATGTCTAGCATGTGTAAGGCTCTGGGTTCAATCTTCAGCACTCCATAAAATGAAACAAAACCATTCGTAAGTGGAGACAATCTAAATGTCTGACACTAGGGTTGTTGCAGAACACATTGCAAAGACCTGCCAAGCAGAATGCTGGACAGCCACACTTTGCAGAAGGCTGTGCACCTACTTGTAGGCAAAATAATCTCAATGACGATTTGAATGAAAAAGAGTACGTCCAAAACCTCATGCCTTTGGGAGTGGTGGTTAGTCCCGGCACTCAGGAGGCAGAGTCGGGCAGAACTCTATGAGTTTGAAGCCAACCTGCTTTACATAGTGAGTTCCAGGTCAGTCAGGGCTACATAATATGGCCTTGCCTAAAAACCAAGACCCCCTTCTGTAGGTCCAATTCATTTATTCTTTAGAATATGTCACACATGAGTATGTGTGAGCACAGAGAAGCACACAGAAGATTATCTGAAGGTTCACCAGTAGTTGTCAGCGAACGGAAATGGGTCTGTCATGGTGCTTTCGGCTCTTTTGTATTTCCAGCGATTAAATAATAAAAGAAAACAATTTTAATCTTTTCCCCTTTTCAAAATCCCCCCCCACACACAATTATATCTGATGGACTTCTTTGCCTACGCATCTGTAAATAGTTAAGTTTTTCAGTTAGGCAAACATTAGTGTTTCCAGGCACCAGCTTGACCTGCCAGATTCCTAGTGTGGTACTGAGTGAGAGGTCAGTGGGAAGTGGGTGACTGCCAACCTGCCACTAGCAAACAGACGAAAATAGAATCAGAAAACTTATTTATGGTCTGGTGTGGTGGCGGTGGCACATGTCTTTAACCCCAGTACTCAGGAGACAGAGATAGGTAGGTCTCTGAGTGTTTGAGGGCAGCCTGGTTTACATAGAAATTTTCAAGCCAGCCAGTGCTGCATAGTGAGACCACGTCTAAAAGGAAAAAAATATATATATTTATGGAGATATGGTCTTGCTCGATTTATCCTGGATTGCACTGTATAGCTTAGGTTGGTCTCAAACTCATGGCTATCCCCCTGCCTCAGCCACGTAAGTGCTAGAATTATAGGCATGAGCTACTATGTCAATATTTTTTGTTTTTCCAGTGCTGGGGCTTGACCCCCCACACCCTCATCCCCCCACTTTTTTCTTCAGATAGTGCTCTTCTATGTCATTTCAGATGCCCCGGAACTCACCAGGACTGGCCTCAGACTCACAGAGATCCACTGGTGTCTGCTTCAAGTACTGGGATTAAGGGCATACACTATCATGCCTGACTATAGCTGGGGCTTACTCCTAGGGCTTCTTGCTTGTTGGGTAATCAGCACTCAGTTACATTCTCAGCAGACAGAATAATTTCTTGTTGGGTGGTGGCAGCGCACCCCTGTAATCCCAGCACTCGGGAGGCAGAGGCAGGTGGATCTCTGTGAGTTTGAGGCCAGCCTGGTCTACAAAGCGAGTTCCAGGACAGCCTCCAAAGCTACAGAGAAACCCTGTCTCAAAAAACAAAACAAAACAAAATAATTTCCCAGGCAGATAGAATGCCTAAGGACACATCAGAAGACTGCCCCGTGGAACATCAACACTACAATTCATTTCCGGCGGCTTCATCAGCCCTCCTTGTCTGCTGCTGCCTTCACAAACCTGTCTTCATTTCCGAGCAGGAAGAGCTCAGTCCCTCTGGTCCTGATTCATAGTTAGGAGGAGGAGCAGACACTTGCAGCCAGGACCCAAATCTAAGTCAGCTGCAAGATACCAGAAGGTCTCCACTGCAGGGAGAGAGAGTGACTGGACTTGACAAATAAAAATATAGGATGGCCAGTTAGATGATTTCAGGGGTATGAGGTTGAAGAGAGAGTTCATTGGGTAAAGACACTGGTTGATGAGCCGGACACCTGAGTTCAAGCCCCAGGACCCATATGGTACTAGGAGAGAATCAACTCCTGTTGGTCTGCCTCTGACCTCTGCCTGCACCCTACTCACTTCTCATAGGGCACGGTGGCACATGACTTTGGGGAGGGACAGGATGATGTCTGGGAGTTCAAAAACTACCCTGGTCTACATGGTGACTTCCCAGCCAGTCAGGGCAACACAGTAAGACACTATCTCAACACATGCTGCTCTCATACTCACAAACACATACAAATACACACACACACACACACACACACACATTCAAAACCCAAACCAATCAACTAAACAAACAAACAAAAACCCAAACCACCCCACACACAATAAATAAAATGATGTTAAAAAACAAAAGTTTAGGATGGGGTGTAGCTCAGTAGTAAAGCATTGTTGTTTTTATGGGTTGTTTTTTTTTTTTTTTGGTTTTTTTTTTTTTGTTAGCAAAAATAGTGCCTCAAATAAACCTCATTGGTTATGATACTGTCATTTTGCAAAGCCTGCTTGTGATTTATTTATTTACTTACTTACTTACTTATTTATTTATTTATTTATTTATTTATTTATTTATTTATTTATTTATTTATTTATTTTTTGGGACAGAGTCTCCCTAGATAGCTCTGGCTGTATGTAGATCAGGCTGACCTCAAACTCACAGGGATCTATCTGTCTGCCTCTGCCAAGCCAGTGCTGAGATTAAAGGCGTGGCTATCCTGCCCTGCTTGATTGATTGATTGTGGTGTAACTTTGCGCCTGTCCTGGAACTCACTTGGTAGACCAGGCTGGCCTCGAACCCACAGAGATCTGCCTCCCGAGTGGTGGGATTAAAGGCATGTGCCACCACCGCCCTGCTGTTTGTGCTTTTTAAAAATTGTACATTATGGGCTGGAGAGATGGCTTAGTGGTTAAGAGCACTGACTGCTCTTCCAGAGGTCCTGAGTTCAATTCCCAGCAACCACATGGTGGCTCACAACCATCTACAATGAGATCTGGTGCCCTCTTCTGGCCTGCAGGTGTACTGCAGACAGAACACTGTGTACATAGTAAATAAATACATCTTTAAAAACATTGTACATTATTTGTTCGTATGTACCTGTGGAGGTCAGAGGACAGCCTATGGGAGTCAGTTCTCTTCCTCCGTTCTTTGAGACCTGGGATATAACTCAGGTCCTCAGGCTTGGGCTCACACAGCCATCTCACCATCTGTTTTTTCTTCTAAATTTAATTTTATTTTATGTGTATGGGTGTTTTGCTTGCATGGCTGTACATCACATGGTGCCCACACAAGCCAGAAGAGGGCATCAGATCTCCTGGAACTGGAATTACAGACAGTTGTTACTTACCATATGGGTGCTGGGACTCGAACCTGAGTCCTCTGGAAGAGCCATAGCCTCTGTTTTTGTTGTTTTGAGACAGAATCTCGTCTTGCTATACAGACTTGGCTGGCCTGGTACTTGTTATGTAACTCAGCCTAGCTTCAAATATATGATCCTCCTGCCTCAGCTTCACCAGTACTAGGATTAAAGGTCTTCACTTACCACACCGAGTGAAGAACTGGGATTGATTCCTGGTACACAAATAAATACATACTATCCAGAGAAGCAATTAAAAAGTTTTTTTTAAACTATAAATATATCCTAAACATGGTAAATACTGTTTCTCTGAAACTCACATTTAACTGTCTTGTATTTTGTGTGGTAACCCCACTCAGAGCCTACCCTTAGGAGAAAGAGCTCTGGGTGTGCCCTCTCTGTCCTCAATTATCTGCATTGATCCTGTCCAGACTAGTGTGATACATTATTCTGATCTGTACCTCCCTCCGCTCCTGGTGCCTTTAGCTGCCTCTCCCCTCTCCTCCGTGGAACCGTCTGTCTCCTAGCTTCCAGGTTTTCAGCAAGGCGACCACCTTCTGCCCTATCAGCTCCCCCAGGCCAACGCTCAGCAAACACATTGCTTCACTGGCCCTTCCATAACTCAATGCTGCTACCAGCTGGCTCCGCAGCCTCTGAGCAGCCCAGGGCCTGGTTTCCACCTCCTTCCCACCCATTCCTTCTTAGTCCCCCTGTCCCCCACAGTCCTGGCCCCCTCTTCCTGTGATTCCCAGATAACCCTGAGCTATCTGGGCTGATAGCACCTGCTCATTCTTTGTCTGGACGCTCCTCTGGACCTGGCTGGAAGCCCGGGGTCTCTGGGGCTTAGTTAGATCCCTTGGGATAGAGTCAAAACTAGGTAAAGCCTTTCATGGTAACTCCAGCCCATGTCTTCCCCTCTGTAAGCCACTCTCCACTTCCAGATTAGATTTTCACAATCCTCTGGGGCTTCAAGCAGCTTCAAGAGAGATTTTCGTTCTCTCTGGCTGAATCTTAGAGGATTCAGCTTCCATAGCGCCTTTTCTGGAAGACTCTTGCCTCTCTAGAGTCTATATTTCTTCTGGCTATTACCATGAATTCTAAGTTCCCGTTGCTTGCCTGTGAGACAGATGGGGCTGTCTCCACCTTGGTTCCACATCCAGTTAAGTAAATGTGCCCCTTGGCTTGACCCTAACACAGATTCTCTCCCTTTCTAGTCTAACTGCCAAGCTCTGGCTTCATGGGAAACTGTGGTTGGGGTGTATTGTATGAGAGAAGATTCTATTTAAAAAAAAAAAAAAAAAGCTTTATTTATTTGACTCAGAGTTTCTCTGTGTTGCCCAGGCTATCCTCAAACTCAGTACTTTTGACCAAAGCCTTCCAAGTGCAGGATTATAAGTGTGCACCACCCCACCTGGTTCCATAGCTCCCCACTCTTTTTCTTTCTCCAAGAGAAGCTTTCTCTGTGTAGCCCTGGCTATCCTGGTACTCGCTCTGTTGACCAGGCTGGCCTTGAACTCTTGGGATTGAAGACTTGTGCCATCACATCCAGCCTATAGCTCACACTTGTCCTTACTTGATCTCTGACTGGACCACACACATAGGGCAGGGGTGAAGGCACTCTTTCCTAGGGTGCAACTCTCCTTTCCTGGAAGAAATGTAGCAGTCTGAGCCCACTTAGGATCTACTAGGGAGCGAGAGAGAACCTTTGGCTTCTGGGGCTGCAATCCTGAGCTGCGGGGAGAGGTGTGTTGGGTATGTGGCCTGGTCTTTGGCTCCCTCTAGAGGACAGTATTTTTCCTCTTTTCACACACGTCTCCCCCCCTTTTTTCTTTTTTCTTTTCTTCTCTCTCTCTCTCTCTGTCTCTGTCTCTCTCTCTGTATGTGTGTGTGTCTCTCTCTCTCTCTTTTAAGATAGTGTCTTTTTTTAAATGGAGCTGAGGACGGAACCCAGGGCCACTCTACCACTGAGCTTAATCCCCAGCCCAAGATAGCGTCTTTTGTAGCTCAGTATGTCTAGCCTCAAACTTATGTAGTTGAGGATGACCTTGAACTACTGATTGTACGTATGTGACTCTTCATTTAGTCTTTGAGATAGAGTCTCGCCGTATATAGCACCATCTGGCCCAGAACTCACTATGTAGACCAGGCCGATGTCATTTGCCCTGCTTTCCAAGCGCTGGGATTACTGTGTGGCTCTGGATGACCTGGAATTTACTATGTAGTCCAGGCTGGGCTCAGACTTGTAACCCTCCTGCCTCTGCATCATGGGAGCTGGCTACAGACATGTGCCACCATGTCGAACGATCTCTAGAGGACAGCTTAATTGCCATACAAGACTTTTGTTGTTGTTGTTTTGTTTTTTTAAGACAGGGTTTCTCTGTGTAGCCCTGGCTGTCCTGGAACTCGCTCTGTAGACCAGGCTGGCCTCACAGAGATCTGCCTGCCTCTGCCTCCCTAGTGTGTGCACCAACACCACCCTGGCCCCACACAAGACTTTGGGGCAACCGCATCCTATAACTTCTCCCATCAAGAAGCTGTGGGTCCCCCCCCCCCCGGGTTTCCTGTCCATGGCTTCTTTCTCCAACAGTAGGCGCCCACCTCGGGCTTCAGAATTGCAGTCCCTGCTCACACTTCCATGCCTGCCCTGTTCTTCTAGGTCCATCCAGGCACCTGAGTCCAGAGGACCTCTTTGACTATAGGTGATCCTCAGGATCCCTCCTGACCCCACCCTCATCACTGAGTTCCCATTAATTTCCTGAGCTCCAGCCCCAAGCTGGGCCAGCTTGTTTTCTCCCATGGAGCCCTGGGCTTCTCTTTCCTAAGAGAGGCAGTGTCTAGAACACAGGGCCTAGGAGGGGACCTCCAAAAGACCAGGTCTGGATTTTCCACTCCCCTCCAAGATGGGGACCCCTGAGGACAGGGACTAATTTACCTCGCTCTTCTTCGGGTTGAGGGCTCCTTGAGGACTGACCCAGGATCGCTTTCCCCACCCTTCCTCCTCTCTGTTGACTTCTGGAAACTTCTACATGCAGGCCCCGTCTACACGGCTCTCTCTACAGCCTGGGTCTCAGGAGCCTCTGCACAATTCCACAGGCTATCTCTGGCTCTGGCCTTAGAGATAAGCCAGACACTTGGCTTATAGGATTGGCCTTTCCTCTGGGACTATGACCCAGTCTCATACCTGGAACTTCACCTCTGATCTCACAGTGGCTCAGAACTCGGTCTCCATGGAGCTACTGGCAAGCGGCGCAGGGATGATGCTATTCTGGGCAGTGTGTATGGACTTAGCTTAAGTGGCATGAGCCAAGCCCCTATCCTACTGACCTCCCTTCTGGAGGAGCTCAACAGGACTCAGGGCCACTTTGGGCAGGGCTAAGAGGCAGGCTCTGAAGGCTCAAAGACCGCAGCGCTCCAGTCACGGCTTGAGTCTGCGATAGAGGAACAGACTCAAGGCCAGTTTCGACATTAACCGAGAGATCCAAATGGAGACTGAGAAACACTTAAGCTCTTCAGCAGAGTGAGTGGGGCTTCAGGCAGGCCGGGACAAGCCCAGCAGGGACCTCATAGGGGTGACTATGGAATTGTTTGGGAAAGAATGTTCGTCAGGAGTTGAAGTATGTATGACCTTCCGTTCTGATTCAGCCCAGCCGCGTGCGGCTGTGTGACATGGGACGGATGAGCTGTAGCTTGGCTGTGGCAGAGTTGCTGAGTGGAGCAGAGTTTGGGAGGGTCTGTTGCACTCTGCCTGCTGGAGGGAGGAAGGAACTGCGGAAGATCCAATCCCAAAGACTGGGCAGAAGAGAGGCAGGTCAGATGGATCTGCTGCTGGCTTCTTCCCTGGAGTCCTCAGAGGCTGGGTCAGGACGCAGCGGTTCTGCCATTAGGGTGAAGGATAGAAATTGACACTTCATCCAGAGAAAATTGGATAGAGCCTGGCCAAGGGCAACTCAAGAGTTACCTTGGCAGCATGAGAGGTTGGGATACAGGGTAAGCTTTAGGATAGGTGGGTAGATGGCAGACTTGGAAGACCAGGAGGGCTTCTGAAGAGCCTGGTCTTGAGGTCCAGGGTCCTGAGACAGCATGGGTAGAGAGGTGGGACTACAGGGTCCC
Organism: Onychomys torridus; assembly: GCF_903995425.1. Taxonomy (NCBI): domain Eukaryota; kingdom Metazoa; phylum Chordata; class Mammalia; order Rodentia; family Cricetidae; genus Onychomys; species Onychomys torridus. The sequence continues at coordinate 62,579,103 of NC_050444.1, read as the reverse complement.
TAGCAACTGCTTGAGGCAAGCTTCCTCTCTCCCTCCCTATGACCCCCACCCAAGCTTGCCTGGGTTTGGGGGAGTAACACTGGTAAGAGCTGCCTTGTGACTTATTCCCTGGGAACCCCAGGTCTGGTGGGAATGTGGGGCCAAGTTCTGTGTCCCTCAGCCCTAGGTTCCTTTCTGGTTCTGCAGCATCTAAAAATCAGAAAGATAAACAATGGCTCAAACAATCCAGCCAAGGTAGTAAGCATCCCTCTGACCCCCAGCTCTGGTCCCTATCCTTAGCCCAGAGCACACCAGTTGCCTCCCTGTCCTGTGCCCAGCATTTCCCTCAGGACAGCTGCTCTCATGGGCCCCTCTTTCCCACCCACCCAGTAGCCCATGGGGCCCAGCCCACCTTTCTCTGATGCCCCACCGCACAGCCTAGATCAGGTTGGGCCTTGGGCTGAGGGGAAGCTCTGAAGATCAAGATGAGGATACAGGATTGGTGAACAGGTTTGACTGTCCCGGTATAAATGACACTTAGCTAAACTAAATCCAGCACTTTTTGGACTCTTGGGCACAGCTCTCTGGGAATGAAATAAAAGCCAAGTCTTTGCACTGGCCATGGCTTGTCCTCTGCCACGAACCTCATTCTCCTTCTCCAGGCTGCACTGACACATGCTTAGACTCCTTCAGCAACTGTTCCTTCTTCCTGGAGCTCTCTGCCACACAGTCTCTCCTTCGCTGCCTCCACTAACTTCCATTAGGCTTCTCAGTAAGGCTTCTGGTGATTACCTCACTTTCGGCCGCACTCCTTGCGTAGACCCTGCTTTCCTAGTTCCCCATCCTCCAGTTTCCAGATCTCCATAGGACTGGTCACCCTCTCAGGCAAGCACACTTGCTTATTCTGTTTACTGCTGCGTGCCACGGGAGCACAGATCTTTGTGGGGGGCCCTCTCTTGGACTTGAAGACCCAAGGGTTCCTGCATTGATGACATTGCTCTCAGCCACGTCCTCCCTTCTGGGCTTTCGACCCACTTCATAAGACCTGCTGGGGTCTCACCAACATCTCAGATCCCAGGTGAAAATGACCTCCTCCATGCCCCCCGTCCCCCTGCCACATACTCTTCTTCCTGTGGCCTCAGCTCAGCAGGGCTGCCCTTCTCCTCAGCTCCAGTGAGAAGTCAAGGCCATGTCCTCAATGTTTCTGTTTCCATCATGGCTCACATCTACTCACTGATACCCTGAAGCACTTAGATTTCATGTCTCCCACCTTTGAGTCTACCACTAACCTGTTTCCCCAAAGCCCACGCATCCACATCTGCCCTATTTCCCTAAAGCCCACATAGCCACATCTGCTCCATTTCTCTTCATCCTCTAGACCCAGCAGCTCCCCACATGCCAGCCCTGTGCACCCTAACAGACACTGATGCCTGAAACTAATTTTTCTTCATCTGGCTGCCCCTCCAACAGAGATTTTATTGAGCAAGCATGAGCCAAGTGTGAGGCAGGTTAGGAAGCTTCGGTGTTGATCTAGTTAAGAACATGAAGGAAGAGGCTGGGGATTTAGCTCAGTGGTAGAGTGCTTGCCTAGCAAGTGCAAGGCCCTGGGTTTGATCCTCAGATACACACACACACACACACACACACACACACACACACACACACACAAAAGAACCTGAAGGAAGGAGACGGCCTGGTTCTCAGCCATTCAGCCAGTATTTACTGCCCATCTGTGGGCCTGGCACTGAGGATACGTGGGTAGGAAGACTGCCCCTCGTTTCTCCCTCTCTATTGTTTGTTCATTCACTGTCTAGCATCTCTGTGCTGGCCTGGCTGTGGAGCCCAGTGCATTTGCTGAACCCTTCTCCCATCTTCTGAAGAACCTAGCATTTGCTGTTCAGAGAGCCCACCTTGTGTGCTCTACAGCGTGGCCCACTGCTCCTAAACCCTGGCCTGTGGCCCCAAGCTCTGACTCCTGCAAAGAGACAGACACATTCAAGCACCGTTTCCCATCTGCTCCCCCCAAGTCAATGCAGACTGCACTTTCCACTCCTGGCTTACCCTCTTTACAAAGTGGCCACATTGGTATACCCCTCCAACCTGTTCAGTCTGGGGCTATAGGGAGAAGGGACTAGCTGGGTCATCTCTGCATGTCCCTGTGGTTCTCAGGTATCTCTCATCCCAGCTCTCTCTACTGCCCTGGGCCAGAGAAGGGACACAGGGAGAGGCTACCGGGTTACCCATTAACTCAGCCGTGAGTTAAAGGGCTGTGGGCAGGAAGCAGACTTGAATCTTCTGTTCGTTGGTTTGGTTTGATGCTTCAGGCCCACTCCGAGACCCACGATGGCCCCCGCGCATGTGTTCAGGCCCTTTCACAGGATACTACAGAAGGAGTTTGTGCGGGAGTGCCTGGCAGAGTTCATGAGCACCTATGTCATGATGGTGAGTGAGTGGGTGGCCTTGGGTGGGTGGGGGACCCACTATTGACCCCGGGGGTCATAGCATTTCTTCCCCTGCCTCTGAGCTGGCAGCTTGGGAGAGAATCAGAGGAGGAGAAGCCTTTCTTATCAAGTCTTTTTTTGGGACAGAAAAAGGCTCATGAGAGGTCAGGATAGAATGGAATCGGGCTGGTGGATGAGGGAGGAAGGAAAGCATGGTGGTGGGTGTGTGGGCAATGTCAGCGTTTGGGAGACCGAGGCAGGAGGATTGAAGCAACTTTGAGGCTAGCCTAGTGTCCATAGCAAGTTCTAAGCTAGCCAGGGTTACACTGCAAGGAACTGTCTCAAAACAAGACACAACACAATGAATGATTCACCAAGTCAGACAAAACAGAGACAATGGACACGGCAGTGCACACCTGGACTATGAGCTTGAGGCAGGGCAATTGGGAATCGAGTCCTTCATCTTACTGCTGCATCACAAGTTCAAGACCAGTCTTGGGCTACGTAATGAAAGGTGGGGAGACTTTTGAGAATTGCTTTGAGGGAGATGGGGAGGTTATCAAACAGGGCAATGAGGGGATGGCGAGATGGCTCAGCAGGTAAAGGTGTTTGATGTGCGAGTCTGATCCTGGGTTCAATCCTTGGAGCTATGGTAAAGACAGAAGGAGAGCATGCACTCACAAGGTTGTCCTCTGACAAGTAGTAGAATGCTGCAGTCATACTGGGTTTCACAGGGTAATTGTGGGAAGGAGCCCGTCATTGGGCTGTTGTCGTGGGTGTTGACCGAGGCAGGGATGGAGAACAGGCAGACTGTGGGGAAGCTCCGAGGGGCCATTCCGGAGCACAGTCGTGCAGAGGTTCAGGGGTAGTTAAACAGGGGGTGCTCTGCTTAAGGGAGGTCAAGTTCACCTCGCAGAGTGGTTATAAAAATTGTTCACAGTTAATGTCATGGGAGGACTCTGGACACCTTGGCTCTTCTCCCAACCCGGACCCTCAACAGCTGGCTGGACAGGTCTCTCCCTGGTTCCCTGGGAAGCCTGACTTCCCAGTTTCCTGGTGTGGAATTCCAGCTCCTGGGTTTGGGAGCTGGGTCTGAGTTCTGGTTCAGCCGTATCATGTTCCATATGATGCGCATTTTAACCATTCACAGTTAGATTCTGTGTTGGCAAATGTGAACACTAGCATTGAGCTGGAAGACATTTATAGGAAGAGAGCCAAGTGCCAACACCCAGTATACATCAAACACACACACACACACACACACACACACACACACACACACACACACATATAGTTGGTTCCTTGTTATTTATTTATTATTATTATTTTGCTTTTTTAAGATTTTATTTTTAACTTTACATACGTGTGTGGGTATTGTATGCTAGTGCAGGTGTCTGTGGAGACCAGAAGAGAGGGCTGGATCTCCTGTGAGCTGCCATGTGGGTGCTGCCAACTGAACCTGGGTCCTCTGGAAGAACAGCCAGTGTTCTTAACCTCTGAGCTCTCTCTCCAGCCTGTTTTGTTTTTTTTTTTTAATTAAAAATGTTTTTAAAAAATTGCGTGTGTGCATGAGTACATGTGTGCGTGTGTGCATGAGTGTGTGCGTGCGTGTGTGTGTGCGTGTGTGTGTGCGTGTGTGTGTGTATGTGTGTGTGTGTGTGTGTGTGTGTGTGTGTGTGTGTGTGTGTGTGTGCACACGCGCTCTACCAGGTTCCTTGTCATTTTGACGGGCACTCTTGATACTCTCTCGTCTGCATCCCCCACCTGCATCCCTGCCTCCTTTGGCTCCTGAGCTGTGGGGAGGACAGCCTGATCTTGTTCCTCTTTAACCCAGGGCAAAGTAATTCATTGATGACAACATTCCAGTCCTATGAAGGCTGTTAGACCTTGGAACGTGGGAGGCTGGCTGGCACCTAGCAGGGACTGCCCATGGCTTGACACACAGCCTACATCTGCTTTTTTTTTTTTTTTTTTCCTTTCTTTGTCGGTACCAGGAATCAAACCTGGAACCTGTGCATTTGACAAGTGCTCTGTCACTGGATCCTGGTTACAACCTTGGCTCTTCCTTCTGAAGTTTTGTAATTGATTTTTTTCTTTCGCGTGTATATGTCTTTATATTTTGTGTGGGCACAAGCATGCCGTAGTGAGAACTGGAAGGCCAGAGGGCAGCTCGTGGGAGTGGGCTCTCTCCTTCTATGTGGGTCCTGGGGATCGAACTCTGGTTGCCAGGCTTGGCAAATTCTTTCACCTGCTGGGTTATCTTACCAGCTTCCTTTCCTTTAAAAATTGTATTTATTAGCTGAGTGGTGGTGGCACACGCCTTTAATCCCAGCACTCAGGAGGTAGAGGCAGGTGAGTTCGAGGCCAGCCTGGGCTACAGAGTGAGATCCAGTACAGGCTCCAAAGCTCTGAAAACCCTCTCCCCCACTCAAATTATTTATTTAAAACAAGACATTTCTGTGCAGCTTCAATTGACTTCAACTTAGAACTCCTCTGCCCCTGCCTCCTGAGTGCTGGGATTAAGGGTTTTGTAGCATCATGCCTGGCCTGAGGTAGGTACTACTATCACCCCTGTTTTACAGATGGGAAAATGAAGATGTTCTGTGAGACTAACTCACCTGCCAAAGTCGAAATCAAATCCAGGCCAGGCTGATGTCTGTCCTGATCCCTCATCTCTTGGCCCTCCTACTCAGCTTAGCGATGGCAAAGCTGGCCAGGGTCACAGCATGCTCACTCTCCTCCAGCTGGGGTGGGGGTGGGGGCGCTTGCTTTCAGTCTCTGGGGCGTTCCAGAACACCTTCTGGGCTTCAGGCCCCATCTGCATAGTGGGAGCAGAAGCATTTGTTCCACTGATTTTCTGTGAGGTTTGAGAAAGACCACTTATAAAAAGACCTTTTTGAGGCTAAACTTCTCTGCAGGACAGTGTGCTGTTGTTATTTTTAGTTCCTTGTCTTGGGCCAAGAAGTGGGGGCTTTTTTGGTGATAGGAAGCTCAGTGAATCACCAGGGTAAAGGTTGCGCCAAAAAAGGCCAGTGTGACCTTGGGTTCTATTTACTGCGGCTGGGATGAGGTGGTTGTTCTGAGAGCAGGCTGCCTGGCTGCTGCTGGTACTTTGACGGGCTGGACTACATTCTCAGACCCGGGAGAGGCAGGGCTGGAGAAGTCAGAGCCCTGGAAACCTGGCAGTACATGGGAGGTACAGGGCAAGGATTGCAGGCTTCCATGCCACAGACTGATGGGAGGGTGCAAAGGGCTTTGGTCCTATCTGTATAAGGGAGTAGTCATGGAGAGTGGAATGCAGGCCACTGTTCCCAGATCGTCTCATTTCTAAGAGCAGCTGAAACTTCCAAAATCAACTATGCTGGGTGGATCAGGGCCATGCACTGGCAGTTGGGAAGCCTGGCAGCAAGACCTCATCATGGGAAGCTGGTTCACTCATTCATCATCTTTAGCAATTTTTTTTAAAGATCTATATTTATTTATGTATTTATGTATTTATTTATTTAATGTACACTGGTGTTTTGCCCATATATATTCTGTGTGAGGGTGTCTGGTCCCCTGGAATTGGAATTACAGACAATTGTGAGCTGCCCTGAGGGCCCTGGGAACTGAACCCAGGTCCTTCTGGAAGAACAGTGGGTCAGGCAGATCTCTGTGAGTTTGAGGCCAGCCTGGGCTACAAAGCGAGTTCTGGGAAAGGCGCAAAACTACACAGAGAAACCCTGTCTCAAAAAAAAAAAAAAATTTATTTATTTATTATGTATACAATATTTTGCCTGCATGTGTCTGTGCAGGCCAGAAGAGGGCACCAGATCTCATTACAGATGGTTGTGAGCCACCATGTGGTTGCTGGGAATTGAAACTCAGGACCTCTAGAAGAGCAGTCAGTGCTCTTAACCACTGAGCCATCTCTCCAGCTCCAACGAATGTTTTTGAAGCCAAGTGTGGCGGCATATGAATGTAATCCCAGAACTCCAGGAGCCAAGGCAGGAGGGTTGCCATGAGAAGGTCTGTCTCAGGAGCAAACAACATAGTCAATGGCGTTGAATGAGGAGAACTAAGTAGGACTTCCTGTCTAAAGCCCCTCCATGCTCATCCAGGCCTTGCCGCTTCCTGTATCTCCCAGCCTGTCGCCTGGCGTGGCCTTCTTCCACACCCATCAGCTCCTGTTTTCTCATGCTGTGTTCCCCCCACCCGACCCCGACTGCAAGTCAGGCCATCTCTGGGCACCCTGCCCCTGTCCTGGGCTCCTGCAGGACCCAGGGAACCCTGCTCAACTGCCTCTCTCTGCTTTTGGGGCTGCCTCACTTCCCCCCTAAGGTTTGTTTGTTGGTTGTTTTTAAAATTATTTTTAAGTGTGTGTGTGTGTGTGTGTGTGTGTGTTCGCGCACTGGTGTGTATGTTCATGTGAATTCAGGTGCCTCCAGAGGCCAGAGGCATTAGATTCCCTGAAGATGGCGTTCTCTCTCTCTCTCTCTCTGCCTATGTACATACCAAAGTCTCTCTACCCAAAACAACACAAGACCCAAACATGGCACCAGTCTATACCAGCTCTTTCCCGTTCCTCCTTATCTTTTGGGGTCGCAGCTCCATGGCACAGCACTTTCCTTGCATGAATGGGGGCCTGATTTTCACCCTTAGTGCTTCATACAACAGGAAGAATCCAACAACACTCCCTCAGAATTATCTTTGCTGGACCCAGAGGTGTGTGCCTGAGACAGAAGGAGAGTTGAGCTTAGGAGCTTGAAGCTATTCTGAGCAATATAGTGAGTCCTTGTGTCCAAAAACACAAAAGGAAACAAAAACTTAGACTTTTCCTCACCACCATTTACCTCTTAATCTCTGGACCCAGCCACTGCCTCCAGGGCCTGACAACACAGGACTCAATATCTTACAAATGACTTTTGGAGTGTCACACCCGAAGGACTGCTCTTTAAACCTTTACACTTGTGACTCAGGCTGCCAAGACAGAGCTGACTCTGCCCTCCTCAGGATGCCATCTCTCCCTGGTGTCCATGGCATTTCTTCCATTTCAATAGATGCTGCAGCTGACCTTTCTAACACCCACCCTGGGCCCTGCACTGGCTCAGCTCTGTGCCCTCTCCTGGTATCATTATCCACTGATGCCAGTGCTTCCAGATCTCATACCCACAATTTCTTAGGTTTTTTTCTCTCATAAACAAAGTTGTACAAGGGAAACACAATGAGTCAGATACGCAGTTTTTTCCTAGTAGTCACATTAAAAAGGTAAAAGAAACAGGTGAAATTATTTTGAATTATTATGGTATTTAACACATATATTCCAAACTTCATGTCATAAGTAGTCAGTGGAAAACTATTCAAGTGATCTTTGTTTCTGATTCTAAGTATGTGAAATCTGGTACATGTTTTATACCTAACAGCAGGTCTCGTTTGTAGTAGCCACACTCAAGCACATAACAACCACATGTGGTCAATGACTGCCATGTTAGAGGACACATATGTACGAACACATGGACATCTCAAAGGAAGTGTCGTCTGAGTATGTCTTTATTTTTAAAAGTTTATTATGAGCTGGGCAGTGGTGGCAGATGCCTTTGATCCCAGCACTAGGAGGCAGAGGATCTCTGAGTTCCAGGCTAGCCTGGTCTACAGAGCGAGTTCCAGAACAGCCAGTGCTACCCAGAGAGATCTTGTTTCAAAAAAAACAAAAACAAAGTTTATTATGCTTTATTTATTTTTGTGTGTGTACAAGTCCATATGTATGCGGTCATATGTGTGCTACACCACACCAGTGGAAGTCAGAGGACAACTTTTTGAAGTTGGTGTTCTCCTAGTGTATAGATTCTGGAGTCAAACTTGGGTTATTTGGCTTTGGTGGTGAACACGGTGCTGAGCTGTTCTCGCTGGTCTCCAAATGCTTTATGATGTAGGATCAGGTATTACAGGCCGAGGGGTTAGTTTTTGTTTATGGTTTGTTTGTTTGTTTGTTTGTTTTTTCTTGACGGTGTTTCTCTGTGTAGCCCTGGCTGTCCTGGATCTCAATCAGTAGACCAGGCTGGTAGAGGCCTTCAGAGATCTACCTGCCTCTGCCTCCAGAGTGCTGGGATTAAAGGTGTGCTCCACCACCGCCTGAGGGGTCAGTATTTCTAAGAGCGCACAAAGACATTCATGGCAGCAGGGATTTGCATAGACAGCTTCTTAGATTCATGCTTGGCTCCTCAAGTCACCGTGGACGTGACCTTGAATCCTTCAGCTTCTTTAAACTTCAGGTAGCCCATCTGTCTGGTGGGGAGAACAACAAGAGTTCTTTCAGATGGACTGTTAGAACCTTGCGCACCTGTAGTGTGAGATGCCTTGAGGGGGCCAGTTCACATCAGCTGTCCTCCTTGAAGGCCTGCTCCCACTCCAAACTTGAGAGTAGTTATAGATCTAGCCTCTGAGTGTAGCATCCTATATCTGGATCTTTTTTATCCCCATTACTCAGCTCTCATTGACTTTGAGATGCTTCACTAGGGGCCAAGGAGGAAAGTTTATAAGAAAAGACTAGAGAGAGAAGGCAAGGTATTTTTTGGGGGGTGAGGGGGAAGGGGGGAAGCGGTTTGAGACAGGGTTTCTCTGAATAGTTTTGAAGTCTTTCCTGGATCTCACTCTGTAGCCCAGGCTGGCCTCGAACTCTCAGATCTCTGCCTGTCTCTGCCTCCCGAGTGCTGGGATTAAAGGCGTGCGCCACCACCGCCAGAAGGCGTGGTCTTTATAAGCGATGTTGGGGAGGCCCGGGGAGGAGGGCATAGGGATGGGGTGGTGAGGAGCAGACACTGAGTTTTGAGCCTTCCTCTGATAGGGATGTTGGGCAGGCAGCTCCCTCAGAAGCCCTCCCTCACAGGTATATGGACTTGGTTCCGTGGCTCATATGGTTCTGGGACAGCAAAAGCATGGGAGCTTTCTTGGTGTCAACTTGGGTTTTGGCTTCGGAGTCACCATGGGAGTGTATGTGGCAGGCAGCATCTCTGGTAAGTGAGCCCGTATCTGGTCTTAGAGGCCAGGCAAAGACTTCCTGGCAGGCTGTGTCTATGCCTTTCAGCAAGCCTCATCTCCGGCACCAAAGCCCCTTCTGCTACACCTTTAGGTGACCCGTAGGGAGGGGAGCCCCTGTGAAGCCCTTGCCTCTGCCCCTGTCTTTCCCAGACTCCTCACGGACCCTTCGACTCTCCATTTGTACTAGCTGGCTTATCTTAGGCAAAGGATTTACTCCTTTCCTCACTTGCCTTCTGTAAAATGGTGACGGGGGTCCCCGCTATATGTGGCCTTTGATAAGAGTTCAGTGATAGAGTTCTTGTCACAGGAAACACACCCCATAAACAGTAGCCTTCCCTATTGATTGTTGCTATTGCTGTCGATTTTCTTTTTTTTGCTCCTTTCTCTTTTAACCCCCACCGCACCCACGTCTCCTCATGATAGGGGCCCACATGAACGCAGCAGTGACCTTCACCAACTGTGCAGTAGGCCGAATGCCCTGGAGGAAGTTCCCTGTCTATGTGCTGGGCCAGTTCCTGGGCTCCTTCTTAGCTGCGGCCACCATCTTCTTATTATTCTATGGTGAGTGTTCTTCCTGGGTGGTTTGCCTCCAGCCTCTTTCTGAAATATGGCTAGATTCCATCTTGGTATCTTGGTCTGGAAGAATGAGAAAAAACCAAAAAACCCAGCCTTGTAAAGCCGTTGAGGTATTTCCAGCCGCTCACTCCTCAGGCTCCTGTCTGGAACCCCGATAGCTCAATCCTTGTCTCCACAGGTGCCATTGACAAGTTTGCAAGCGGAGAACTGTTGGTGATAGGTCCCAAGTCCACCGCCGGCATCTTTGCCACCTATCTTCCTGATCACATGACCTTGTGGCGGGGCTTCCTGGATGAGGTCAGTGATAAGGGTGACTCACCTCAAGTTCCTGGTGATAGATAAAGAGGATGGAAGAATCCTCCTTGGGATTGTACCAAGACATGTCTCTGCCACTGCAGATTTGGGGTCCTGCCTGAGCACCTGTGACTAGGCCATGCCCTCACTGGGTTGCCATGACATTTACTCTCCAGGTATTCTTGACCGGAATGCTCCAGCTGTGCCTCTTCGCCATCACTGACAAGGATAACAATTCAACACTTCAAGGGGCTGAAGCCGTGGTGATAGGCATCCTTGTTTGCGTTATTGGGGTGTCCCTAGGCATGAACTCGGGATATGCAATCAACCCATCTCGTGACCTGCCTCCCCGTTTCTTCACTTTCCTGGCTGGCTGGGGCAAACAAGTGTTCAGGTATTGCTCCTGCAAGACCCCGTTCCTCTCAGCTTCCCGGGTGTCCCTGCATGCAGAGGATGTGAGCTGTTAGGGCGGCACAGGAGAATCTTAGGAAGGCTCCAGGTTGTCTGGGATCAGGAGGGGCCCAAAGATCCTCAGATGTGGATCCTGCTGTTGGACTGTCCCTGATTCAAGCTGAGAGTCCCTTAGGGTAGATGGGATGGCTTCTTTACTCACCCTATGGTGGTCTGAACTAGATACAAGTGACATCCTGAGCCTCAGTGTCCTGAGCAGGCCTCCTTCTCTTTGCCTGCAGTGCCGGGGACAACTGGTGGTGGGTGCCAGTGGTGGCACCCATCCTGGGTGCCTACATAGGTGGCATTGTGTACCTGGGTGTAATTCACCCCAGCATACCACGGAATCCTCAGAGACTGGAGAACTCTGCACCAGGAAACCAGAACGTAACTGTATCACCCAAGGTTCCCCTCACCTCCATCTCTTCCACCCAACCTGCCCCACCCCTAGGTGGCTCTGTGCCTCTAGAGCACTTCTGAGTAAAGCTAGCTGAGACCTCAACTCTGCTGCAATAAAGCACACCTCACTGGCAGTGGTCCTGAAGCTGCACTCTCTCCTGGGCTCTTCTGGGAACCTGTTATGCAGAGCAGGCTGGCCTTGAACTTGTGGCAATCTTCCCATCTCTGTCTTAGTTTTGGGGATATAGGCATTTACCACCCTGCCTGGCATATTCCAGGGTTGTTCTTCTGGGTTCTTTTCTTAGGACTGGGGCATAAGGGCCAAAAGACACCAACTCTTTCCAGCTCCAGGAGTGGTGTGCCTGGGAGAATGTCTACTTGGAGCCTCACAGTGATATACAGACACCAGACAGACTGGTGGACCTTCATGCATTGGTGTATGTGTTGGGAGATGGGGGCCAGATTTGGAGACTCTCTGAGGGTATCCTGGGATGGTACTCCAGGGTCTCCTGCTCCTTTCTTCCTCCAGTTCTGAGCTAGAGTAGGCAAGGCCAAGAGTTTACACCAGGATTTCTCAACCTGTTTTCATGAGTGCCTTCCTCAGTGGCCTTTTAGAGTCACTACCTGCCCCCCTCTCCCCACCCCCGCCACCGCCTTGAAACGGTATTATATAACTAAGTCTGGCCATGAACTCTTTTTTATTTGTTTGTTGTTTGTTTTTCCAAGACAGTGTTTCTCTGTGTAGCTTTGCGCCTTTCCTGGAACTCACTCTGTAGCCCAGGCTGGCCTCGAACTCACAGAGATCTGCCTGCCTCTGCCTCCCAAGTGCTGGGATTAAAGGCATGTACCACCACCACCCAGCTGCCATGAACTTTTGATCCTCTGGCCTCCTGAGTCTGGGATTACAGGTGTGCACCACCGAACCCAGTTTATATGTGATGCTGGGTATCAAACTCAGGGCCTTGTGTAGCTAGGTAGTATCTATCAACTAACAAATCCCCAGCTCTCTGGATCCAATTTTTTTCTTAATTAAAGATTTTAATAACATGTACACTGTGTGTTTACGTCTTTCATCTGTGATATATGTGTGTGTGTGTATTTCTTCTTCCCCTCCCACTGCCTCCTCCTCCTCCTCCTCCTCCTCCTTCTCCTCCTCTTCCTCCTCCTCCTTGGACAGGCTCTCACTGTTACTCTGGCTAACCTGGAACTTCCTTTGTAGATCAGGCTAACCTGACACAGAGATCCTCCTGCCTCTGCTTCCTGGGCGCTGGGATTAAAGACTCCCACCACCATGCCTGGCTGAATTTTTTTTTTTTTTTTTGAGACAGGGTTTATCTGTGTTGCTTTGTGCCTTTTCCTGGATCTCACTCTATAGACCAGGCTGGCCTCGAACTTACAGAGATCCACCTGCCTCTGCCTCCTGAGTGCTGGGATTACAGGCGTGCACCACCACCGCCCAGCGGAAACGGAGTTTTAAAATTTCAGCCAGGGAGCCAGGCAGTGGTGGTGCATGCCTTTAATCCCAGCACTCGGAGGCAGAGGCAGGTGGATCTCTGTGAGTTCGAGGCCAGCCTGGGCTACAGAGCGAGTTCCAGAACAGCTCCAAAGTTACACAGAGAAACGCTGTCTTGAAAAACCAAATAAATAAATAAATCCATTTCCAGAATCAGTTTTGATTTCCTTAGGATTGCTTGGTGTGTAGTGGAAGCTTTTATGGGGTTGGCCTTTAATTTCCTCCTTCCTGCCACTGGGAGGAACTGATTCCAGAGTTGGGAAGGAGGAAACAAGGAGACACATCCTTCAAATGGGCTAAGAGACGTTAAAAATCCTCATGAGTCAGAGGGGAGCAGGCTCAGAAGACTACCTGCTGGTTGCATGAGGCAGGGGTCAACAGACATCATCATCATTCTGTCCTGTCATCAATTTCCATGAATACTGAGTGAGCCCTGACTCTGTGCAGGCCCTGGGAATGCATGATGGATGAGGCTGGGCCTTTGTATCTGAGGACTATGTGTGTGAGTGTGTGGTGTGGTGTGGTGTGGTGTGTGTGTGTGTGTGTGTGTGTGTGTGTGTGTGTGCATGCGCGCCATGGGTTAGATCCCCAGCACACTACAGAGATGAGTGTGGTGGTGTACACCTGTACTCTCAGCACTCAGGAGGGTCAAGCAGAGAGGATGGCCATGAGATTGAGGTCATGGGTTATACAGTGAGTTCCCAGACCAATCTGGGCTAGAGTGAGATTCCATCTCAAAACAAACAACAGAACATAAAGCCATACAGTACAGTTGAAAATAGGCAATACATTCTCTGGACTTACACATGTTTATAACACTATTTTAAAAGGAGAGATGAGGGCTGGAGAGAAGGCTCAGAGGTTACAAGCATTGGCCGCTCTTCCAGAGGTCCTGAGTTCAATTCCCAGCACCCACAGGGTGGCTCTCAACCATCTCTAATGAGAACTGGTGCCCTCTTCTGGTGTCTAAGCACACATGCAGGCAGAACACTGTATACATAATCTTTGAAAAAAAAAAGGAGAGATAATTTCTCTAAGGGCATGTTCAGAGCACAACTTTCATGTAAGATTTTAATGATTCTCTAATTCTAGGATTAAATTTATGAATTTGTTATATGATTTCGCCTGATAATATATTGTGATATATTATATGAAATTTTAAAACTCCATTTCCAAACTGGGCAGTGGTGGTACATGCCTTTAATCCCAGCACTTGGGAGGCAGAGGCAGGTGGATCTCTGTGAGTTTGAGGCCAGCCTGGTCTCCAAAGTGAGTTCCAGGAAAGGTGCAAAGCTACACAGAGCTACCCTGTCTCAAAAAACTTAAAAATACACACACACACACACACACACACACACACACACACACAGAGTGATATAAACTCCCCTGTGTATACGCCATGTATTTAAAAACAAAAAAAGAGCCTGAACTGAGCACAGTAATTCACACTTGTCATACTGAAGGTTCAAGGCCAGCCTGGGCAACTTAGTGAGACCCTGTATCAGAACAAAAGTAAAATATAATAAAGTTGGGGCAGTGGGAAGGCTCAGTGGGGAGCAGAGCTTGCTGCCAAGCCTGACTACTTGGGTTTGATTCCTTGGTCCCACATGATGGATAAAAGGAAATGATTCCCAAAAGTCGTTCTCTGACCTCCACATGAATGCTGTGACAGTTGTGAGCACACTTGTACACACACAAACTAAGAGATCAGGATGTGGTTCAATTGTAGAGTGCTAACATGAGACCCTGGTTCAATCGCTGGTACCACAAAAGAAGAAAGCAGAAACTCTACAGAGGAAATAATCACAGCATAGGAGTGGAGGAGGTTGACAGGCATGGAGAATGCTGGGTTCACACAGGCCCAGGAAGGGAAGAGAAGAGCTTGAGTATGCCTGCTGTCCCATGCTAGGAGGATGAAAGCCAAGTGATCCAGAGCTGGAGGTGACCGGGAAAGGGTTGGCAGCTGCACGGCTCCAGCCTCTTGACCCTGGGCAAGCTCCTCCTCCCCAGGGGTCTTGTGAGCATGAACACTCCATGCAGGTGCTTTTACCTGTTCAACCATCACACCTGCCCTGAAATGAGCTTTTGGTTTGCTGTTTTGAGACTTGGTCTCTTTATGGAGCTCAGGCTGGCCTCTACCTGATAACCCTCTTGCTGAGATTCCAGGCCTGTGGAACCATGGCTGGCTCCTGTAACACCTTTCAGTTTCTGCTCAGTGTCAGGCGCACAAGATGGTCGACCCCAAGCACAGATCAGGCCTATCCGTTCTCTTAGTAGATGCTGGTTGAAAGTCTATACTGTGGCAGACACCATCTAGCTTCAAGGATCTAGACACAAGGAAGATCTTGTTCCTTGGCGTTGATATTCATGCGCAGTCCATGGTGTGTGAGCGATAATGCCAAGGAGAAGGAAGTGGGAAATGTGAAGAGGAGGTGGGGGGCTGGGGGAGCCTTCGTGCTGGGGTACAAAGGTGATGAGGGATGGGAAGGAGATGAGATCAGAGAAGCTAGGCCTGGGAGACTAAGGCCAGGCCCGGGGAACAGTTGAGGGTAAGTGTTGGAGCAGAGCTGAGGAAGTCTCCAGAGGAGAGACAGGTCTCAGTGCAGGAAGGAAGGAAACAGCCAGGATGGGTGGGGTGGGCGTCACAGCACTTGCAGGCCTCAGTCTTGTGGCTTTGTTCATAACACATTCCTCTGCCGTTCTTCCTGCCCCAGCACACACTGGCTGTGTGCCCCGCCCCTCTTCGGGCCTTGTTTTCCCATCTGTACAGCGAGACTTGAATCTGTTGGTGTGGGGTGGCCTCCCAGATGACTTTCCCAGCACCTTGAAGAGACATGTTATGACCCCTCTCCAGTTGAGTCTGCTGTTGAGAAGAGCAATGGGGATGAGGAGGAACACCTAGTCCAGTGCTGGGCTCCTCTAGGTCTCTGGTTTGGTTCTCAGCCCGCTGGGCAGAGTCCCTCACTCCTTGTAGGGCCTGCCTTTCCACTCACTCTAGGTCTTGCTAGGGCCGCTGGCTGCACTCAGCTCTGAGTGGCCTTATTGATCTTCTTCAGATAGAGTCTTGCAGAAGCGGTAGGAAACGTCACCCCAGCTCAGGCCTCATGCTGGTGGTGTTAGGATTCTGTCCCCGCACCAGCTGCATGACTGCACATTCGAAGTTCAGGAGCTAAGCAAGGGGTCTTGCGTCTTACGTCATCAGTTTGTGCTGGTGATTATGTGCATGTGGCATGGTGTAGCTCCATAAGCCCACCTGTGGGGAAACTTTACCCTTAAAAAGGGGGACACAGACCTCCCTCCTCTGTTCTCTCCTCCTTCCACCATCTCTGTCTCTCTCTCTGCTCTCCACATGTGTTTCTCTCTCAGGCCTGGTTCTTCTGCCCTCCCTCCTCCTAATAAAGCTCGGATACTGGGTTTTGTCATGGCCCGTGGCCTTTCCGTGCGGGAACCAGCACCGCTTATCGCTTTTAACAGCTGTCCTTTATGTGAGGAGGCTGTGGTACCCTGTCGGTGTACCTTCATTTAGCCATCTGCACTGACCTTATTACAGGGAGCAGGAGGTCTTAGATCCAGCCACTTATATACATAAGGATCATATTGTACACTTGAAAGGCCAGTGAAGCCTCCAGCCTGGATCCAAGGACCTGCTCTGCTGTCACTAGCTGTATGAACTGAGGTAAGAGGGAAACAACCCCACCTCACATTGCTGCTGCCGGGAAGACAGGGCTTCAGCCTGGCGCACAGGTCTTATGCTGGCTGCATTTACTCTGCAATCTCTCATCCAATCCTCTAACAGTCAAGGAAACTGAGACCAATGTGTCTTGGCACCTAAGGGTATGAGCTTGGCTCTCTTTGGGTTTTGAATGTCCAATTTTTCTGTAACAAGAATATTAATAACATAAGGAACAATTAAATGACAATCACACACACACACACACACACACACACACACACACACACACACCCCTTGTGCATTCACACACAAAATAAGCCAGCTAGGCATAGTTGCATAGGGCCTGTAGTCCCAGCTATTCAAGAGACTGAAGCAGGGGATTGCTTAAGCCCAGGAGTTTGAAGGCAGCAGGGTAACCTGGAGACTCACTGTTTGAAAACAAAACAAACTCCCTCGTTATGTTGAAAAGCCCACGTTCAAGTGTCCTGAAATTGCGGCAGACTATCGAGACTCTGCACTTCCCTTTGCTTCTCAGAGATTGAGGAGCTTTAACTTTGCCATAAGCATTTCCCTGTGGTCGAGCATGGCTGGGTAGAATCTGCACCAGGCTGGAGTCCTGCTCATCAGAGACATGGGGGTGGGGAGGGGCTTCAGCTAAAGGGAGCCAAGGCTCAGAGGGGTATGAGGCAGAGGAGGAGGCAAGGCAGAGAGGGAGTGGCTGAAGGCACCATTGCCCTGTCCTGTCGCCTGAATGATGCAGGGCTTGTCTTTGTACCTCTTCTTTTTGTCCACTTTCTGGACACGATCTCACCATCCTTTAAATACCATTATGTATCATAGCTCCCAAAATTAGCTCCCGAGCCCCATCCTGTCTCCAGACTTCAGACTCTCATGTACTGCCACCTACTGGACATTTCCAAAGCCTGTTCCTCCCACACTCTCCTGTGCAAATGGCAAATTCAGTCTCTCAGCTGCTCTGGCCAAAAACGTTGAAATCATCCCTGACTCTCTTTTCTCTCACATCCCACATGCTGCCAACGAATCCTTTAGGTGTTATCTGCAAACTGTACCCAGAACCCAGCCACGTCTCGCCACCCCGCCACAGTCACTGCCTCTCTTGAGTGGAGACACACTCTTCGCTTGAAAATGCTCGGCCTTGCAATCTACTTTGTTTTGTTCTTCGAGACAGGGTTTCCCTGTGTAGCTTTGCACCTTTTCCTGGAACTCACTTGGTAGCCCAGGCTGGCCTCGAACTCACAGAGATCCGCCTGGCTCTGCCTCCCGAGTGCTGGGATTAAAGGTGTGCGCCACCACCGCCCGGCTAATCTATTTTTTTAAAAAAAGATTTATTTATTCTGCATACAGAAGAGGGCCCCAGATCTCACTACAGATGGTTGTGAGCCACCATGTGGGTGCTGGGAATTGAACTCACGGCCTCTGTAAGAACAGTCAGTGCTCTTAACCTCTGAGCCATCTCTCCAGCCCAACACAACCTATTCTTAATACAGGGTGGGATTCCTTACTTATTACTTTAAAGTACTTTTTGTATGTGGGTGCTATGCACACCTGTGGAAGCCAGGGGCACAGGACACCTCTAGAGATGGAGGTTCTGAGTTGCCTGATTTGGGTGCTGGAACTAAATTTGGTCTCTGGAAGAGCCATTGCTCTCGGCCTGGATCCTTTGTAAAAACTGAGGTAGATCTTACACATTATCTTGCCCAAAGTTTTCCATTGACCAACAAGGCCTGATGCTGTCAGATTCCCTCTGTTGACCTCGGGATACCTGCTCTTCCCTGTTACCAGCTTCACAGCTCATGGCATGGTGCCACTGCAGAGCCTTTGCAGGGCTGGCTGTTCCTGCTGCCTGGAATAGTTTTCCTTTGGGTATCTGCATGGTTTGTTTTCTCCCTGTGTCTATAGTCTGTATTAACTAGTGAGAAACATTTAAAAAGAAGTGAAAATGTTATATATATATATATCCTTTAATTCCAGCACTCTGGAGGCAGAGGCAGGCTCATCTCTGAGTTTGAGGCAAGCCTGGTCTACAGAATGACAGGACAGCTAGGGTTACTGAGAAACTCTGTCTTGAAAAACCAAAAAATAAAGTGGGGGGGTGGGCAAGCCAGGTGGTGGCGGTGCACTTGGGAGGAGGCAGAGACTATTCCAGGCCAGCCTGGTTTACAGACTGAATTCCGGGACAGCCAGAGCTACACATAGAAACCCTGTCTTAAACTATATATATAAAAGGGAGGGGGCTTGTAACTTTGTAACTGTTACTAAAAACTTTGAACTACAGTGCTTTCTGGGTGCTGGCTAAGTCCGCACCTTCTCTGGTTCTATACTGCACTCTAGTGGCCAATGTAGAAAAAGTCCTGTCTTCTGAGAGGCTCAGCTTGTTCCGTTTGGGGAGATTTGGTGTATCTCGCTGTCCACTTGACTGGACCTGTTGGGCCACCCTGCGCCTCCCCCCGCCCCGCCCCGGGGACTCTTGAGAAGCCGCCTCTGTTCTGCGATGAGGACACAGGAGACCTACTGAGAATCTCAGATTCCCTGTTGTTTATGGGTGATCTTCAGAAAGTGACCTAACATACTTCTGGGGCTTCGAGGAGTAAAGGATGAATGTGCTGGTCTCGTGCTTGATCAGGTGCTTAACTGTTAGCCACTGTTAGGAAAGGCTCCCTGGAAAGTGTGGATAGATGGACTTTGGACTCCTCCACTCCTGTGTTGGGCACAGAGGAGAGGAAAGTGGGGTCACCGAAAGCTCCTGCCCTTGCCAGCGCCACCTGACCACTGCTCCATTCCTCCCCTCCCCCACGCTACCTGCTGGGTGTCCAGGTCTGGGCTGGAGGCTTAGCTGTTGTGATGCCCTGTGCATGTGGAGGCGCTCCACCTGCCTGAACTACCCTCATGATAGCTTGAACCAGCACACAGGCAAGAATCATTGTCCCACTGGGAGGAGACAGAGTCTGCTCAGCATATGGGCAGGGACCATCACTCCACCTGATGGCTGCAGAACCTGCTGCCTGCCCATTGTAAGCAAAGTGCCTGAGTCAGAGCAAGCCGAGGCAGTAACGTTACCTCAATCTCCAGTCAGGCTCTCTGCACCCACATCTTAGCCAGGTTAAGAGCATCCTGGACCTCTGGGAAGGACTTCCAAGTGAGTTCTACAGGTGGAAACTGGGGGGTGGGGTGGGGTGGTCACAGCTCATTTTCTTGAGGATTTAGCCTCCTCCTGGCCTGTATACCAACCCTGATACGGCACACACTATGGTCCCAAGGAGTCTGTTTCTTCCAGGCTTGGCCTTTATTAGTTGAGGGGCAAGAGTGGCCTCCACAATTTCTTCAGGGGAACCTTGGGTTCTAAAATGCCATGGGAAATGGTACAGGAGACGTATGCTGAGGTCATGTGATGCCTGAGAAGCAGAACTTTCTTTCCCTGTGGGTCACTGAGAAGGTAGGCCTGCGAAGGCTGAGGTACCAGTGTGGTCTGCCAGTCTCTCCTTTTAGAAATAAGTACATGTCCCACTCTCTTAGGAAGCGAGGTCCCCAGCCTTTTAGGCAGGAATCCTGAAGTCCAGAAGCACAGGAAGTTATTCCTCAAACCTAAATCTACAGGGCAGCCTCTCCTCTAAGCCTTTCTCCTCTCCTCTGGCCTTTGAAACATGGCTGGACAGGATCCAGAGCTGTCTCTCACAGTGCTGGAATCAGGAAGGCTTTTCATCTAGCCATGAGATAAGACCCCAGTCTCATGGGTTGGGGATTTAGCTCAGTGGTAGAGTGCTTGCCTAGTAAGCACAAGGCCCTGGGTTCGATCCTCAGCTAAAAAAAAAAAAAGAGTTCAGTTTCACCGGGTGTTGGTGGCGCACGCCTTTAATCCCAGCACTCAGGAGACAGAGGCAGGCAGATCTCTGTGAGTTCGAGGCCAGTCTGGGCTACCAAATGAGTTCCAGGAAAGGCGCAAAGCTACACAGAGAAACCCTGTCTCGAAAAACAAAGCAAAGCAAAACCAACATCAACAACAAAAATTCTGATTTCTTTCCCTTTTAATTTGAAAATGGCTTGGGAAGTCAGAACATTTTCTAATATGTAAAAATCATGATTTGGGCCCAGGCAGTGGTGGCATATGCCTTTAATCCCAGCACTCAGGAGGCAGAGGCAGGCAGATCTTGAGTTCAAGGTAGATCTCTCAAGTTAAAAAAAAAAAAAAAAAAAAAGGAAGTGTAAAGTTTAATGTGAAGCCCCACGCTTTCTGTTCCAAATGTCAATTCTAACTGTGTATAAGTTCATTAAGTTCTACAGACTTTGGATCTGGATCATTTTGGTGCTGTATTTTTATTTGCAAGTTCCTTTAAACAATAAACTTTATAATTAAAAAAATATTTACTCTGGTCTCTATGGAAAACACCTGTGGACTTCTGATACATACAGATCATAAGTGCGGCCTTGCTACCCTGGTTTGGGGTTTAGCCTGGTTTGTCCATGGCTTCCATGACTCACACAGATCCCTGTCAGCCTCAAGCCTCACCACCAGCTTTTCTCTGCCCACTCCGGACAATTAATCCTCCCTCCAGCTCTAGCACACCTGCTTTTCCAGTCCCAGCATGAGGCTGGCACCAGGCTTTCATTCACCCGGAGAGGTCCAACCGGCATCACATTCTTTACTTGGTTAGTGTTGTAGACAAAAGATGCTTCTGTACTTCGCAGACGCCAACTATCATGTTCATGGACTCTGCATCTGATGTACCAGGGTTCGAGGATCTGCCTTTAATCCTCACAGCCCAAGTCAGACAGGAAGAACCCCCATCCATGCATTGGCAGGCCTAGATCTGAGGCACACACCCAGCCAGATCACCTATCCCCTGGACTACAGCTGCACTTCCTGTTGGGTGTGAGGCCACAGACCCTGAACTAAACAGGCCCAAAGAGAGGCTCTGCTGGTTTCCACCACTTCTCCCCAGCCGCCCGTTCATGCTGCTATACCTAATGCCTTCCTACAGAGATTAGGGTTAGGATCAAAGGGCAGCCTGGTTTTTCCTATAATTAAGTGCCTCTCAGCTGGGATTGGTGGTAGAGGCCTGTAATCCTAGCAC
This sequence comes from Onychomys torridus, assembly GCF_903995425.1. Lineage (NCBI taxonomy): Eukaryota > Metazoa > Chordata > Mammalia > Rodentia > Cricetidae > Onychomys > Onychomys torridus. The sequence goes on along the minus strand of NC_050444.1, from coordinate 62,557,671 downwards.
TCGGAAGGCTGAGCAACGAAGATGGAGAGTTTAAAGCCTGAATGAGATCCTGCCTCAAAAAATAAAATAAAATAAAGTAAAAATTCAGTGCCTTGTTGTATGATTCCAAGCTTCTGGGGCTTAAAGCTTATTTTAAATTGAAAAGAAGCCAGGTGGCGGTGGTGCACATCTTTAACCCTAGCACTGGAGAGGCAGAGGCAGGTGGATCTCTGTGAGTTCAAGGCCAGCCTGGGCTACAGAGTGAGTTCCAGGACAGCCAGGGCCACACAGAGAAACCCTGTCTTGGAAATGAAAAACAAAAACGAAGAAACACACACAAAGAGTCCAGCTTGTGATGAGGAGGGCCAGTAAAGATGGCCACACACCTGTCTTAAAGGAAACTGAAGAAGGCTAGTGTGGGCTGCGGGGCATAAGCTCTGGGCTGTTGACACATTCCTTTGACTAGTCAAACTGCAGTTCAGAGCTCAGATGTAGGGAGAGTTGGTGTGGCTGCTGAAGGCCTAGGAAAAAGCAACACAGGACAGCTGTCTGCGTGAAAGTCTTTATCAACCAGAGTGGACTCAGGGCTACAGTGGACAGTTCACAGACCCACAACGTAACATTGCTCCAAGCTCTTAGCATTATGGGGCACAGTTAAACTGTCCCTGGGTAGGCTCGTGATGTGGTGGGAGAATGCCAGGGACTTGAGAAAATGTAATTCTATAACCTGACCAATCTAGAGTTTTCGGTCCAAGTCTTAGATAAGATGGTCTAAGACCTGTATGATTCCAGACATGGTTTACCAATGGTCAGTCCTTCATGTGTCTTTCCACATGAAAACTGTCAAGTCCACCTGGTGAGCAACTGGACAACCAAGACTATGGCTAACTGCCACAAAGCTAGTTTGGGATAAAAATTCTGGCTTATCCAAATAAAATACAATACTCCCTAACCCTCTTAGTAATCACAGTGATGAGGTGAGGAGCCTCTTCAATCACACAACTAAAAATCCAGTGGCTACACAGCCAGGGAGCTGGCCACAGTGAGATACTTGGGACAGGAGTAGACAAGGGGGTTCTGACACTCATGCTTTGGATGTATCAGCACAAGACAGTGTGTGTCTGGGGTTCTGCCGTGCAGCAGGAATGAGCATGATTTATCTTCTGGCAAATGAGTCTCCGCTACACAGAATCATTCTTTTATCTAAATGCATCTATCTTCTCAGTCTTGGACATCGAAGTAGTCAATCACTGGCTCCTTAGCTATCTTCTGTAAATTACTGTTCCCAGGGTTCCTGCAAAGCAAGTAAAGAACAGTCAGTCTTGTCTTCTCTAGGGGAAATAAACCTAGGTCTTCAGGAAGTAAGCATGTGTGAAGATCTGGGAAGACAGCAGGAACCCATGTTCCAGTATATGCTGAAATCAGATAACAGCCTAGAGGTGGTTAGCACATTAGTATTTTTTCTATTCTAAAAAATTACCATAAGAAAGTTTTACATAAAAAACAATCAAGCAAAGGGGGTAGAGAAAGATCATAGCACCAACAGGCTAATGGCTCCCCATGGTTGTGCCTAAGTGGAAATGAATACAACTGTGGCTTCATGTTTTCCAAACCACCACCTACCTGTGATCCTAGCACTTGGAGGTGGAGGCAGGATGATCAGGAATTCAAAGTTATCCTTGGCTGTACAGTGAGTTTGAGACCAAACAGGGCTATATACACGACCCTGTTTCAAAAAACCAAACTCAGCCAAAACCCAAACATCAAAACCACGACTTGTTTGGATGTACAGACTCTGCTGAGCCAAACCTCGGCTGCCTGGCTTAGAGTAAAGAGAAGGCACTCTTGCTGAGACTGTGCCTGTCTGGCCCACAGGAGCACCAATGGTTACAATTCTGAAGATGGCCTTGTAAACTAGCCCAGTTTACAGAGGTTCTGTGCAAGCATGATAGTGGAGACACTTCCAGGACTGCCATGTGGATGGCTGGAGAGGAAGAGGGACCTGTGGGTTTCAGAGTAACTTTCAGCCATCTCCCTTGGCTCCAGGGGAGACAAGGAGGGGAAGGAAAGAAGGTGGTCCTTCTTTGTGATTCTTCAATATGTTGAGGATTTAACTGTTCTTGTACCAGCTCTCCTGAAGCCTGCAGTTTCTCTGTTGTTAAAGGCCATTGCTGAAACCATACAGGCTTGTCTGTTAACCATTTTAAAGGTTGGTGTCTTTGAAGGATAAGCAGTTGTTGTGCCCTGTTCTTGTACAATCTGGATGGCTGATGACTGCTCTTTATAATAATACCTTCTAATATTTCTCCCAGAAACATGTGTTAGGTTATGGTTTGTTTCTCAGGTCGTAGGAATGCTAATCTGGGTATTCCATTATTGTAATAGATCACGGCCCCATAAATCCATAGCTATGTTAGCCACATGTGGCTTTAATTTTCCTCTCTGTCCTTCTGGGCCTATACATTTGAGCCATCTTTCACTCTGCTTCACTTGAGATGACGTTCCAATTCCTAACAGCTGAATGTTTACCTCCCAAAGAGGCCAAGTTGGATGCCAAAATTCTGGTGCATTTTTTTTGTCACATCTGTAACTGTGTCTACCAAACCTTCCAAGAGGACATCATTTGTTCGTATTTTTAATTTTGGTCTTTGTTCTGCTACAGCTGTTCTATCACCCTGAGCAGCCTGATTTATTCCAATAGGCATTTGGTTATTTAATTGCTCTGAGAAGAGGTTTCTTCTATGATGGCAGGAAAAGTCTGAACTGAATTTGCCATGGGGGCCTGTGTGAGGCCCCTCTGGGAGTTTCCCAATGGTAAAGGCAGAGGATTACCTTGTCTGTCCCTTGTTGATCTATATTTGTTGGTCCAATGTTTATCCTTACCACACCTTCTGCATAATCCAGAAGGGAGGGGCATTCTGTTGCCATTGTTCCTTGAATAAACATTGTTTCTAGGAACGCCCTGTTTACATTCCCTTTTCTTTTCTTTTTTTCTTTCTTTTTTAAAAATTTATTTATTATGTATACAGTGTTCTGTTTATATGTATGTCTGCACACCAGAAGAGGGCACCAGATCTCATTATAGATGGTTGTGAGCCACCATGTGGTTGCTGGGAATTGAACTCAGGACCTCTAGAAGAGCAGTCAGTGCTCTTAACCTGAGCCATCTCTCCAGCCCCTACATTCCCTTTTCAAATGACCTTGTTTACTGCAACTAAAACACCTGACATTATTATTTTTTCTCAAAGCTTTTGATATCACCTCTCCTATCCACATATCATCATGGTTATGAGACTCAGTATTAATTGTGTCCCTGATCCAATCCTCCAAGAGTGCTGATCTGGCATTTAATGGCCTGATTATTCTTTCGCATGCTGCGTTCGCATTCTCAAAAGCCAAAGATTCAATTATTATCTGTCTAGCTACTGAATTTGGTATCATTCTATTTACTGCTGCAGACAGCCTTTGTAAGCAATCCATGAAGGAATCTTCCATAAATAACTTCCATAAATGATTCAATTTTCTTCCCTGCTTCCTCAATTCTGTCCCATGCATTCATGGCTGCCATGTAGCATAGAAGGTTTGGTTAGCATATAAAAATTGTCTTTGTATATCAGCGAAGGTATATACCTTCTCCAAGAAGCTGATCCTAGGAAATTTCCACACCTAGTACTACATTGTTGTTCTATTGTTTTAGCTTCCTCTTTCAACCAAGTTCCCCATTGTAATTATGCTCTGGCCTCTAGGACAGCTGTAATTAATTCTTTCCAGTCCTGAGGGATAATTCTATTACAATATTTCATTCCTCTGAGTACCCTTTGGGTTACATCCTGCTGGTAGTGGAGTCTGATTGTAAAAAGAACAAGTAGGACATTTTCTTAGGATCCCATAAGCCCCCCCCCCCCCCAATCAGTAGGAAGTGGCCTAGAAAACTACACCCACATTCCCAAAAAAGGGATTATGGACATTTGTCTTTGTGTAGAGATTGGTTACAAATTGTCATTGGTCATAGTCAATTCAATATCTTTAAAAAAAAAAGGGGGGATAGGATATAGATATGATAGGATGAAAGGGTAGATTATTCAATATTCTTTTAAAGAGCAACAACTTGCGAAAATGTTTCACATTGCCATAGATTTTAGTTTATTACAAATTTAGGTTAATTTTATGATACTGTATGTATATTTCTATTCTTGTTTAAGTTATTACGTTTGTATGGCTCACTTGAAATTTTAATGTATAATTAAGAAATAAGATTAATAATTAGTCTTCTATGATAGTCAAACTTACAGTCATGTTAAGTTTTCTAGGTATACATAGATATAATTCAATTAGGTAGGTAATCTTCAAACACTTCAAAGACCCACAGAATATGGCATTTAAAATGTTTTAAGAACTTAGACTTTCTGGACAGTGAGACACATCTGCTCCTGGCAGCACCGATTTACTTCAGAGAGAAAGATGGGCATCAAAGACACTCCATATGGAGTTTATCTTCTTCTTGGCAAAAATAGCCACTTGGGCAAGAAACTGTTCTTGCCTGGACTACTTGACAAAATGTCATATAAACTGGACATGCAGGACCCATAGGAAGGTGACCATAAAACTTTGTAAGGCAAGATACTCCTCCAGGTTTCTGCTTCACAGAAGAAACTGCCAGACATTCTACAGTACACAGAGAAAAAAATTGTTGTGGATGATTGATTGATAAATAAAGCTGATTGGCCAGTAGCCAGGCAGGAAGTACAGGTGGGACAAGGAGAGAGGAGAATTCTGGGAAGTAGAAGTCTGAGGCAGAGAGATGCTGCCAGCTGCTATGATGAGAAGCAGATGTTAAGATGCCAGTAAGCCACGAGCTACATAGCAACTTAAATGGGTTGATTTAAGATATAAGAACAGTTAGCAAGAAGCCTGCCATGGCCATACAGTTTATAAGTAATATAAGTCTCTGTGTATTTACTTGGTTGGGTCTGAGTGGCTGCAGGACTGGTGGGTGAGACAGATTTGTCCTGACTGTGGGCCAAGCAGAACCAGAAACACTCTAGCTACAAAAAAATGACTGAGAGACTAGGCCTATGGCTGAAGTTGGAAGCCCAATGTTACAGAGGAACTTTGGATGACTGTTCAGGTAGGCAGCTGTCTCTGTCATTTTAGATTTTTAGAAGTTGCTTACAATGCTCTTCCTGTTTACTTAGATAATATTATATCCTTCTTGGGTCTTTGATATAGTTGAAGACTGGATAGTTATAATTTTCCTTGGTTATGATAAAAGATAAATTAGGCCAGGTGGTGGTGGCATACGCCTTTGATCCCAGCACTCGGGAGGCAGAGCCAGGTGGGTCCCTATGAGTTCGAGGCCAGCCTGGTCTACAGAGTGAGATCCAGGACAGGCACCAAAACTACACAGAGAAACCCCGAATCGAAAAACAAAACAACAAAAAAAGATAAATTAGATATGAAACTTTAGACTTACAAATAGACTAGATATTATAATTGTAATTCTTGCCTGATAACTGTTTTGTTATATGGAATTTTACTATGTTGAAGTTAAAACCTTCCTTTTAAATGGAAAGAAAAGGGGAAATGATGGGGATGTCATTTCATATGCTGTGAATATGTGTTGCTCTGATTGGTTGATAAATAACATGCTGATTGGCCAGTAGCCAGGCAGGAAATATAGGTGGGATAAGCAGACAAGAATTCTGGGAAGAGGGAGGGCAGAGTCAGGAGTCGCCAGCCAGATACAGAGGAAGCAAGATGACAAGGCAAAACTGAGAAAAGGTACCAAGCCATGTGGCTAAACATAGATAGGAATTATGGGTTAATTTAAGTGTAACAGCTAGTCATAAATAAGCCTGAGCTAATGGCCGAGCAGTTTGTAATTAACATAAACCTCTGTGTGTTTACTTGGGGGATGTGAGTGGGAGAGATTTGTCCCGACTACTGGTGGGCCAGGATTTACAAAAATTTCCAGTTACACCTCTGCTCAGCTGAAAACAAACAAACAAACAAACAAACAAACAAAACACCTGACAGATTCCTGCTTTTTTCTTTATATCAAAATAACATTTTTATCATAAAAAACATTGAAATCCTAGAGAAGTAGGTGGAGCAAAATATGAAAGTCAAGGCTGGAGGGATGGCTCAGAGTACTATTGGCTGCTCCTGCAAAGGACTCAGGTTCAATTCCCAGCACCCACATGGCAGCTCATAGCCATCTGTACTCTAGTTGGAGGAGATCCAACACCCTCTTCAGAACTCTGTGGGCTCCAGACATGCCTGTGGTACACATATATACATGCAGGCAAATGCATACATTCAATAGAAGTAATATTCAGTCTTTCATATAATTTTTTTCCCCAAGAAACAGTTTCTCTGTGTAGACCTGGCTGTTGTAGACCAGGCTGGCTTTCGAACTCAAGAGATCCACCTGCCTCTGCTGGGTGCCAAGTGCTGGGATTACAGGCATGTGTCATCATTGCCCAGCCTTTCATATGATTTTATTTTCTCCCTTTAACTATAATAAAACAATACTTATAGTAAATGTATCATAGTAAAATGATAATGTCTTAACTGGTCCATCACCCTTACAGTCAAGGCAAATGCTGTTTCTTGAATTGGTCCCACCATGGACCATCTATTATCCATCCCAAGTCACCCTTTGCCTGGCTTTATCTTCACTATGTTGTGTGGCCGCTGTACTGCATCTCATCCCACACTGTAACTAACTTTGTGCAGTGTCCATGGTTTCGCTGTTTTTTCACACAGAATGCATTCACACAGAATGTCACCACCTTTGGGCTCCTGAGTCTCCTGTCAGCACTACCACTCCCAAATGCTGCGCTCCTTCCCCCCTCTCAGAACCACCTTTCCCCTGGGCATTGTCTAAACTTGCTGTTGAAACCCCCAAAACTTAAGTGCCTTATCTATTAAGCCATCTTGCTGACCCAAGTGACTATTCTCTTAAGCCTTTGCTGGCTTGAACAAATGTGTCTGATGCGCTAATCAAAGCCTATCTGGACATTCACACCCTAAAGACAGGGCAAAGGAGGCCAGTGATGGCAGATGTAGCCCCACTGGCTACACCTCCTAGCTCCTCTGCTCACACAGTTCTACTGAGAGCAGCTGAAGAATCCTTACTTGTCTGTCTGGTGTCGGTGATGAGGAATTGGTGGTGGAGGCCGCGTCTGGGTTTCCCTTTCAAGCACACTGGTCAGCGTGGTGGGAGGGCAAATGGATTTCCCCCTGAAAGGAGTAAAGCAGAGTCCTGAAAAGTGAGGCTGATGAGCAGACAGCCGAGTCAGAGCCCAGCCTTTGACCGGGCAGCACCGCTGCTGCGCACACCCAGACACCACCTGTCTCAAGTGTGGTCAACTTGCATTCAATCTGTCGCCTCTGTCCATCCGGCAGGTCCCAGCCAGGCCTGCTGCCCACTTCCTCCCATGCCACGCTTCTGTTTTGTTCACTGTGAAGTTCTGTCTCACACTACCACCTCCATTTCCTCTGATGACAACATCGAGACAGAGTCCAGCGTGCTTTCTGTCCCTGTCATGCCAAGACTAGAGCAGGAGGTCAGAGGGAGGGACAGGAGACAGGGGTAGGAGCGCAGAAGTGATGAGCAGGCATTCTGCTCGCACCCTCTCCACCTGCAGAAATGCCACTCCCGGCATCTGCTAAGGATCACGGAGTTGTGAGACCTGGGTATTTGCGTGTCCCTGCCCCGTGGAATGAGGTGTGGGCTTTACTCTTTGATGAAAAGACTGTTCCAGAGCAATGTATTTCCCTTCCATTCCTCCAGGAGGAAGAGGACCACTGGTGTCACGCCCGCCCTGCTGACAGCGAGGTCAACCCACCTGACGGCAGTGACCACGACATTGCGCTTTGGTTCACTGTCATAGCTCATGCTCTCCAGGCCGTAGACTTGGGCCAGGTCATGGATGATGCGGCGGTGGTCTCTGTTCATGGGGGGGAAGCAGTGACTTTTCTTAAGACTCTTTCCCTATTGGAAGAAGAGAACACTGATGAGCATCGTCCCCTGGAAACAGAAAACACTCCTGACTTACCCGTACCACCACAAGGGCATAGCTAATCAAGGTGACTGATTTTAGTTTTTCTTGTTGGAATCTTCATTATTATTATTTGTGCGGAGGTCAGATGATGACTTTGGGAGTTGGTTCTGTCCTTTCACTGTGGGTTCTTGGATCAAACTCAGGTTGTCAGGTGTGTGTGACAAGCGCTTCCACCATGGAGCCATCTCATCAGCCTGGGACCACCTTTTTATAGAGGTTCAAAATGCCTGCCATTCACTAGTCGTGTGTGTGTGTGTGTGTGTGTGTGTGTGTATGTGAGCATGGCATCTTGCCGCAGGCAGGTGGACAGGGTTAGAGACAAGAGAAGTGGTACAGAGCTAGTGTTTCCTCCTGAGGAAGCCCATAACCGAGGAACGGTATTCCCAAGAAATGCCTAGGTACACTGAAGGCTTAAAAACAAGGAACTCTCACACCCCACAGAAGTTTGCTTACTCAAGCTGTGAAGTATGCAGCTGTAGGTACACAAACATAGAAATACATCTGCTCAGGTTTCCTACACAGAAAAGGAACACAACGAGTTTCCTTTTCAGGTTAGTATCCTGCTGGAAGTGGGAAGAGAAAGAGGGAAGGAAGGAAATGGGAAGCGGGGGAGGAAAACAAACAGCCCCTTGGACCTCACCCCAGAGAGTGCAGAGGGAGCCAAAGCAGTGCTGGCTCCTTCTTAATGAATTGCTTTTTGTCTTCCTTTTGGAGACAGGATTCACTGTGTATCTCTGGCTGTCCTGCTACGTAGATCAGGCTGGCCTCGAACTCAGAGATCCACCTGTGTGTTCCCAAGTGCTGGGATAAATGGTGTCGTCACTATACCCCGGTTACTAAATTACTTCTCCATGTGGAGTTACCACTTTGACATCCCTGGCGGAACGCGGCCCATTCTCCTCAGTCCGTCCCCCATCTTCAGCTTTAGTCCCCACTTTGAGAAAACAAAGAGTGCGCCCTGCTATCACAGGCGACCCTTCGGTCATCTGAGGGCCTTACATGTCTTCTAACTCTCAGTTACTGTTGAGCCGCCTTCTTTTTGTTTTTAAGACAGGGTTTCCCTGTGTAGACTGTCCTGGAACTCACTCACTCTGTACATCAGGCTGGCCTGGCACTCACAGAGATCCATCTGCCTCTGCCTCCAGAGTATTGGGATTAAATGTGTGCACTATCATGTCTGGCCAAGGGTTATTCTAAGAATATCTTTTCTATAATGATGGAACCAATCTAGGTTTCCATGAATGTTATAATGGCTGGGCATTGGGAATCTGCAACCTTTTCCTACAACCCTCTAGGCTAACCATGTTTCTGGAACTTATCTATTATTATTATTATTATTAATTATTTTTTTTTTAAAGTCAAGCTGGCCTCAGAGAAATGCCCAGTTGGGTGAGTTTACTTCTACCTTATTCACGGCCTCCACGAGCGTTTCCATTTCCTTCTCAATGTCACTGACAAACTTTAGGTCTTTTCTGAAATGAGAAACCATCAGTTAATTCCATCTGTTCTTGCTCTTCTGGGAACATCTTCCACTCACCTTCTGCCTCCACAGGAAAGAGAGGCCAATGCTGGCAGAAAAAGCGCAGAGGTGAGGAATGTCAGAGGACAGAGTCGTGGCACAAAAACAAAGAAAAGAAAGAAGCAGGAGAAAAGGAAGAGACGCAGCCAGAGCCAGAAAAGGACCTGCCACTGCCCCAGAGGAGCACCTTGTGACTGTGACACAGGGGTGAGAGGTGGCGAGCCATCCGTCTTCAGTACAGCCTATGCAGCCCTTGGCAGGCCCAGACAACTACTATGTGGACCAGGCCCTCAAGCACAAGCTCAGTTCTTCAAGGGGACAGCTAAACAACATGTGATTTCTTGCAATGTAAGTTAACTTTATCTGGCGTATTATGGAGAAAACATACTAATTACCTTATCTTATAATACTAATTAGAATCCTCACAAGCCACAGCTAGGAGAGTGGATAACCATTTACATACCTGGCATCATCTTTCAGACTATCACTGAATTTTGATGCTGAAGAACGTACATTGAAAGGATCAGAATCATCAGTGATGTCAAATGCCTCTGCCAACCTCCTGAAAGTGATTGAGAAACAAATAAATGTAAGGGAAAAAGGAGAGGGAAAACATACCATTCTGGCTTTGCGGGAAGGCAGTGGTACATGCACATGTGTGTATGTGGAGGGCAGAGGTCAACCTTGGGTGTTGTCCTCAGATGCTCTCCACCTTGGTTTTTGAGACAGGACCTCTCACTGGGACCTGGGACCTGGGACCTGGCCAAGCTAGCCAATGAGTCCCAAAGATCCTGTCTTTATCTCCTCAGCACTGAGATCATAAGCATGTGACTCCACACATAGCCTCACGTTTGTGTGGACAGAGCTTTCTGACTGAGCTATCTTCCCAACAACCCATCTTTTTTGTTTGTTTGTTTGTCTTTCAAGACAGGGTTTCTCTGTGTAGCCCTAGCTGTCCTGGAATCCACTCTGTAGGCCAGGCTGGCCTTGAACTCACTGAGACTCACCTGCCTCTGCCTCCTGAGTGCAGGAATTAAAGGCATGCTCCACTACCGCCCGGCTCATTTTGTTTTTGAAACATGGTCTCATGTAGGCCAGGCTGGCTCCAAAATGCCTATGTAGCCAAGGATGACTGTGATCCTGCCTCTACCTGAGATGACCACCATCCCAGGTTCATGTGGTGCTGGGATCAAACTCAGGGCTGCTTGTATGCTAGGCAAGCGCTCCACCAGCTGAGCCACATCCCTGGCCTCATACTGTTTTGTTTTTTTTGTTTTCTATACATACAAACCTATAGTAAAGTTTGATTTACAAGTTTGGTGCAGTAAGAGATGGACATTAGCTTACCATAGATTGTAGTAACCTCGGCATATATATATATATATATATATATATATATATATATATATATATATATATGTTCTTACGTAAGTCAAGAACTTTCACCCCTGATACACACTTTATCTATCTATCTATCTATCTATCTATCTATCTATCTATCTATCTGGGGTCTCATGTATCTACCTATCATCCATCTATCTATCTATCTATCTATCTATCTATTTATTTATCTATCTATCTATCTATCTATCTATTGAGACAGGGTCTTATGTATTTCAGGCTGGCCTCAAACTCATTAAGAGCCAAGGAAGGCCTTGAACTCCTAATTATCCTGTTTCTACCTTCCAAGTCTGGGACTACAGGTATATGAGGCTCCACTTGGCCTTTTGGATTTTTTTTGTTTTGTTTTGGAACAGGACTCCTGCCTCAGTCTCTCAAAAACCAGCCATTAGGGATTTAGCTCAGTGGTAGAGCGCTCACCTAGCAAGCGCAAGGCCCTAGGTTCGATCCTCAGCTCAAAAAAAAACAAAAACCAAGAACAAAAACCAGTCAAGCAACCAATCAGTTAGCAAAAACCACGCCCCCACACACAGACACAGACAGACAGACATACACATAGACAAACACACAAACAGACAGACACACAAACAGACAGACACACACCCTAAGCAAGCAAGCAAACAATAAAAACAAACACCCAAACCAACCAAGCCCCAAACAAAAAGCATTACTACTCTGGAGCTATTACAAGGATTACTTGGACACAAACACTTTGATATTGCCATCAGCTGAGCTCAGAGTTGAGATGTGTAAGTGACAATGTGTGCGTAGTTTATTTAGTGTTGGATATGTGGGACAAAAAAGTGAGTCTTATCCCCCTAAGGCAGAGTGGACTGGCATGAGATTTTATTGCTTCACTCAAAATAGTGTGCAACTGGGGCTGGAGAGACAGACAGCAGCTAAGGGCACAGCTGTTCTTCCAAAGGCTTCAGGTTTGATTCCCAGCACCCACATTGTGGCTCATAACCATCTGTTACTCTAGTTCAGGGGATCTGACACCCTAACACATGCAAGTAGTGCATGGATATACATACAGGCAAAATGCCCATACACATGACATAATGAAAAATACCAATCTAGGCAACTGTGGTGTTGTTTTCAGAGGAAATATGCAAAACAGATGGGTCTAAATAAGTAACATAGTAGAGATCTGGATTATTTAGGGAAGGATCTGCTGGTCTTGAGATCAGCGGAATAGTAAGTGGGGGGATGGCTTTCTTTGATGCTTAAGAATAAGGACCGGAGCTGGAGAGATGCTCAGGTCAAGAGTGGCTTCCGCTCTCCCAGGGAATCAAAGTTTAGGTCCCAGCATCTGTGTGATGCCAGATTCTCAGGCACCTGCTTATATGTGACATACATTCACACAGACACATATAATACAATAAAAGTAAATCTTAAAAAAAAAAAAAAAAAAAAGAGTGAGGGGGCTGGAGAGATGGCCCAGAAGATAAGAACACTTATTGCTCTTGCAGAAGACCCAGGTTCGGGTCTCAGCACCCACATGGTGGATTACAACCATCCATAATTCCAGTTCCAGGGGATCTTATCCCTCTTCTGACATCTTAAGGCACCAGGCTTGTACACAGTGAACATACAAACATGTAGGCAAAACACTCATACACATGAAAAAAATAAACCTACAAAACAAACAAACAAAAGCAGTGGCGGCTCACGCCTTTAATCCCAGCACTCGGGAGGCAGAGGCAGGCGGGTCTCTGTGAGTTTGAGGCCAGCCTGGTTTAAAGTTTGCCTGGTATAAGCGAGGCCCTGGGTTTGATCCTAAGCATTGCAAAAGGAAAAAAGAAACAGGGATGGGGTTAGGGATTAGGGTGGGAGAGGCAAACAAAACAAGAATGGCCTCTTGGGGGGTTGGACTAGGGATCGAACCTAGGGCCTCATGCATGGTAGTTAGCTCTCCCACTTGGCTACAGCTCCAGCCTTCTTTATTTTGAGACAGTCTCAGTGAGTTATTCAGACTGGCCTCAGATGTATGGAATCCTCCAGCCTCAGTCTCTCAAGTACTGGGATTTAGGTGTGCAGTACCATACCCGGCTTATGTTGTGTCTGTGTAGACTAGATGTTCATGTTGGGTGTTTCCCTTGATCAGCTTCCACTATATTATTTTATTTTTCCAGACAGGATCTCTTTACATAGCCCTTGCTGTTCTGGAACTCATTATGTAGACCGGGCTGGCCTTAAACTCATAGAGATACACCTCCAAAGTGCTGGGATCCACTTTGTTTGTTGAGACAAGGTCCCTTCTTGAACCTGGAGCTTGCCGATTTGGTTACTGCCTGGCTAGGAGATCCCGAGGTCTGTCTCCCCCCCCCCCCCCACACCCACCCCACCCCCAATGCTAGTACATGTGTGTCTTGCCAAGTTTGACTTACAGGTGCTAGGGATCTGAACCCAGGTCTTTATGCTTGTGTGGCAGATATTTTATAGACTGAGCTATCTTCTCAGCTCCGTAGGTATTCAACAGTTTTTAGAACCTCTTATCTCTGCTGGGATTGGGAAGTTGGCCAGTCACAAAAATAAGCATATTGTGGCATGTGAAATTTACCCCACACCCAAAACCACACAGCTCTTGTTTCTGAACATGCTGAAATTACCCAATGGGTTCATCTTAGACGATTCAAGTCTCTCTCTCTCTCTCTTTTTTTTTTTTTTTTTGCCAGAGCTGAGGACTGAACCCAGGGCCTTGCACTTGTTAGGCAAGTGCTCTACCACTGAGCTAAATCCCCAACCCCAACGATTCAACTCTTAATGACCAGTCTTCTGCTGACAGCAGTTGAGACTCAGAACAGATGCTGGGTGATGAAGGGATGCCTCCTCTCATTACACAGGACTCAAGAAGTGACGAGGTGTTGAAAGCACTTACTTCCTCCTTTCCAAGGCAGAACACTCCTCATCACACTGCAGCCTTGACAAACAAACGAAACAAATGGTCAGGGCACAGGCGCTATAGCTCCCATCTAATAAGAAGATTGAATACAGCAAGCACCCTTGCCTAAGGCCTGGAAGCAGTTAGGAGGCTGTCTGTTCCTCAGGGTTCACTAGCACCCCCTGCCGGGAATCTCACTGTCTTCCCTGAGGTCCTTCAGAAGGGGAGATGAGCAGGTCTCACACTGGAGTCTAGCAGCCTTTTGTAGGCCTCAGATTGTTCCTCACTTGCCTTTCTAGATGCAGCCACCACTTTCGATCTTGATTCTGTGGGCCGAGCTAGACACATTTAGGTCTCCTCTGCTTTCTCTGTCAGCTACTGAAGTGAGGCATAGGAAACCTACTTTGGGCTTTGCTGTGTCCCGAGCAGGACTCACTGTTGTGGTGGGTATGGTCCCAACATCCCAGTCTGTTGAACACCAACTGTGTGTGAGATGCTTCCACAGAGGACTAAGGCAGATAAATTCCTGAGAAAATTGGTGAACTGGAGAAAGAAGGCATACACTTCCCAAATTACCTGGCTTGCTGGACTTCCTTCTTGGTAATGAACTTGTTAATCTCCACTGAATCTCCAAGCTGCATTTCCGTTATTTTAGAGGCCATAGAAATAGCAGCTATTCTGAAATATAAAAAAAGAAAGAAGATGAGACATTACAGTTTCATAAGAGCCTCCCCATGCTAGGGATACAGAAGCTTCCTTCAAAGCTCATCAACCACAAGACACATAGTGTGACCTTGGAAGATCATCTAGTATTACAGGTTTACTGTGGCACTACATGTAAACTACTGACATGTTTATGGCACACATCTTCAGTCAGATTCTAAGCAGCTACATAGGAAGGGAAGAGTTAATACAACTTTCCATCTCCAGAACATCCAGGCCAATAACCAGTATACTCTATTCAAGTAGCCAATCAGGCCAGACATGGTGGCACATGCCTTTAATCCCAGCCCTTGGGAGTTGCAGACTGGTAGATCTCTGTGAGTTCAAGGCCAGGCAAGTCGACACAGTGTGTTCAGGTCAGCCAGAGTTACAAAGTAAATCTTGTCTCAAAAACTAAGAACCAACAAACAAAACTGACAAATAGCCAATCAGGCATCTATGGATGCCTGTAGTAGCCATGGCACACCTGCATACCGAGTTAAGAGAGATATATAGCCAGCCATTCCCTAACACTCCACCTGGACACACAGATCTCTGTATCACCCCACGGGTGTCAGCACTTTAGGAGGCTATAAGGATATCTACCAGAACTATCAGAAAACCCAAGCTTGTAACGAGACACAGAGTGCCTTAGCTGTGCCACAACAAAGATAGGTAGTTTAGTAAAGCAGTCTACCTAACTTCAAGATGCCTTCCTTTCTATCTCACGGCGTAATTAGATGAAAAAGGTGAGGAAAGAATGGGAATGGAAGAAGCAAAGCATTTCTTTTACAAATTAAAGGCAAGAAAAAGCACTTAAATGTTTTAAAAAATTATCATTGTATATACATGGTGTGTGTGTGTGTGTGTGTGTGTGTGTGTGTGTGTGTGTGTGTTCGCGCGCGTCGACAAGGCACCCATGCCATGATGCACATGTGAATGTCAGAGGGCAATTGGTGAAGTTGTTCTCTTTCCTCCTTTAAGGGACGTGCCTCCAGGGATGGCACTCAGGTCTGCACTAGAGCCTTTACTTGCTGAGCCAGCTCACCAGCCCAGGAAAAAGCTCTTTAAAGCATCTCAGATACATTCAAACCATCTTTTCTCTAAGGATTCACCTTATTCATTCATTCATTCATTCATTCATTCATTCATTTATTTATGGTTTTTCGAGACAGGGTTTCTCTGTGTAGTTTTGGTGCCTGTCCTACATCTTGCTATATAGACCAGGCTGGCCTCGAACTCACAGAGATCTGCCTGGCTCACTTTATTTATTTATTTATATAATTAATTACTGTGTGTGCCTCTACTGTGAGGCCATGTGTTTGTGTGGGTGTCTGAAGAGGCCAGAGGGCATTGGATTCCCTCAAGCCGGCGTTCTAGGCCGTTGTGAGCTGCCTCATCAGGGGGCTGGGGTCCGGACTCAGGCTCTCCTAACTGCCCTGTCACCTCTCCAGCCCTAGATGGAAAATTCTACTTGAAAAAGTATCTGAGGGGGAAGGGCTGAAGAGATGGCTCAGTGATTCAGAGCACTGGCTGCTTTTCCTGAGGTCCTGAGTTCAATTCCCAGCAACCACATGGTGGCTCACAACCACCTGTAATGAGATCTGGTGCCCTCTGCCAGCAAGCAGAACACTTATACATAAAATATAAAAAAATTAAAACAATTAAAAAAAAAAACCCAAAATGTTCTAAGGGCCTGGCAAGATGATGCAACAGGTAAGAAGTACACACACATGCACACACGTGCACACAGATAATAAGCACACAAGTTTACAAAAAACAAAAACAACTCCAAAATAATGATACCACCACCAAGTTCCTATGGCTGGAGCTACACAAAGTGGCAGAGTACTTATTTAGCTAGCATGTGCAGGACTCTGGGTTCAGCCTCCAGTGTCAGAGAGGAAGCGCACGACTCCCCTGAAAGCAGACCCACCAAGTTCAAGGACTCGCGGAGCACTAACCTTTGATAGGTCCCGGATGCTTCAGAGCAGATCACCATTTCTTTTCTTCTCCCACATTCACACTGTAACTCTACCTGAAATATTAGTGAGTATGGAGTAACTCTTCTCACAAGAGAACAGGTGAGAACCAGGCAGGCTTCACTTTTAAAGCCTTCCCAAATCAAACCACATGGGGAACAGTCAGGTGAGCTTCTGTACGGTCTCAAGAGGCTAACCACCATCTGTGCGGACTGACAGCATGGCAATGGACATGCCAGAAGGCACATGTCCTTTTATAATGCCCCTTTCTTCCTTTTTTTGAGACAGGGTTTCTCTGTGTAGCTTTGCGCCTTTCCTGGAACTCACTCTGTAGACCAGGCTGGCCTCGAACTCACAGAGATCCTTCTGCCTCTGCCTCCTGAGTGCTGGGATTAAAGGCGTGTGCCACCAACGCCCGGCTATAATGCCCCTTTCTAGAAAGTACTTCTTATTCCCAATTGAAAGGGCAAACCTAAAATGAACCTTGGAATACTGAATCTGGGGTTCACGGACCTGAAGAGGGTCCAACCAAGGCCTAGCCAAGTTCAGATGACCCCTCTACCAAACTCAACCTCCCATTACCTTCCATGAGGGTATAACTACTCCTCTCTGACCCCAGACTCCCAATTAGCCGAATCGTCACTTAGCTATCATCTGTCCTATCATATTGTAAGGGACCACAACTCTTGTTCACTAGGGCTGGCCCCAGCATCTCACGCGGTATCACAGACTGATTTGGTGACTTGCACTTCCTAGACGCACATACAGGGCCACTGCAGTCACTTCTGGATCCGCTAGTACTTACCTTGGCTTTACAAGCTGTCACAGGGCAGGGTAAACTGGGGTGGCAGGGTGCCATACATGGGTGGCCGCAGTCAGCTCTGGGTGTGGTACAGGGCTGCTTGCAGGCCTCATCCACAAGGCATTCTCCTTTGTGACAGAGTCTTTGACATTTGTGCATCCCACAGGGTAGCATGGCACTGCAGGGTAGTCCGCAAGAGATATCAACCAGGTGACAGGGGATGTTGCTTCGTAACTAGGAGAGAGAGAAGTAGCCAGATGCTCATCTTTGTGTGGGTTCTGGGTGAATTTTCACTTTTAGAATGCATTCTTTTACATTTCCTTTTTTTTCCAGCACCGAGGCTGAATTGGGAGCCTCATGCATGCTAAGCAAATACTGTACCCCTGATTGATGTTCCTAGACTTTAGACTCTTCAGAAAATGAGCTGTATGTTTTGTTTTGACATGTATTAATTGAGTGTGTGCCATGGTATCCATGTAGAAGTCAAAGAACAGTTTGTAGGAAGGAGATGCTTCTCCATCTTCTGGCATGTGGGTCCCAGTGACTAAACTCAGGTCATCAGACTTGGTGGCAGGTGCCTTCACCTGCTGAACCTTGTGGCTGGCCCTGTTCAGGAATTTTTGAGACAGGATCTCCAATAGTGCAGGCTGGCCTCAAACTATGCAGCCACAGGTAGCCTTGGATTCCTGATTTTAGGATTCTATGCATGTGACATAGTGCCTGGCTTAAATTTTTTTTTTTTTTTTGGAGGCAGGGTTTTAAATATGTAGATGAGGCTAGACTCAAAGCACTTACCTCTGCTTTCTGAGTACTAGATTAAAGTTGGGTACCACCACACACAGCTATAAAGATTTAAAAAAACAAAAATCTCTTTTAGCTGAAAATAGATTTTTTTTCCCCCTTCAGACACACGGTTTCTCTATATAACAGCTCTGGCTGTCCTGGAACTTGCTCTACTGTAGACCAGGCTGGCCTTCAATTCAGGGATCTGCCTGCCTCTGCCTCCTGAGTACTGGGATTAAGGGTGTACATCACCACTGCCCAGTAACAGTTAGATTTTCCAAATCCAAGTGTCCAAGTAGGCAGGAAAGAAAATCAAATGGGAACTTTGTTTAAGGACAAAGCTGTGGCAGCAGCCATGTGTGACCCAACAAACTTCTTAATAAACAGGTAATAAACAGATGAGACCAGGTAACTAGGGAATACTTTTGAAATGCTGTAACCAGGATGGCGATACATAACTATCTATTGTCCTAGCATTCAAGAGGCTGAGGTATTTGAGTGAGTTTGAAGTCAGCCTGTCTTAACATTCCAAGTTTCCCTTCCTCCCCCAAGAACTCCTATGACAACTAGGATGAGATGATACCATCACCCAGTCTTTTAAGTCTCTGAGTTGAAAAACCAAGCCTTCTATGCTAGGACGGGAGTAGCCGTGGCCCTGCTGCAGGGCTGTATTATGTGACAAAACATTCAGCTATTCCATGACATCTCCCAGCTGATAGTCACAGAACTTCAGGTAACCCTGTCATAAAGAAGGATGAGCTAAGGACTGGCGAATTGGCTCAGTGGGTAAAAGCACATGCTGCCAAGCCTGACGAACCGAATTCAATTCCCAGGATTCTCATAGGAGCCCAACTCGTTTAAGCTGTCATCTGACCTCGACACATAACTCTGTGGCACCCATCTCTCTCTCTCTCTCTCTCTCTCTCTCTCTCTCTCTCTCTCTCTCTCTCTCACACACACACACACACACACACACACACACACAATTTTTAAAAAATGAAGGTGTCAGGTAGTGGTGGCACTGGGAGGCAGAGGGAGGTGGATATCTATGAGTTTGAGGCCAGCCTGGTCTATAGAGCTAGTTCCAGGATAGCTAGGACTGTTACACAGAGAAATCCTGTCTCGGAAAAACAAAAAACAAACAAACAAACAAACAAACAAACAACAACAACAACAAAACCGAAGAGGCAACAGGAATTCTCAACTCATTTCTTGAGAAACTACTTGCTTCTAGGTCTCCCATTTCAGAGGAAAAATATTGGAAACTTACTACTATGAGATCCAAGTTTTGTTTTTCGTTTTGTTTGAGACAGGGTTTCCTCCGTGTGGCCCTGGCTGTCCTGGAACTCTCTGTAGACCAGGCTGGCCTCAAACTCACAGAGATCTGCCTGCCTCTGCCTCCCAAGTGCTGGGATTAAAGGTATGTGCCACCTCTGCCCAGTTGAAACTGGGTCTTAAGTAGTACAGGCTAGCTTTGAACTCTTGATTCTCCTGCTTCCACAACCCCAAGTGCTGGCATTACAGCTATGTCCTATGCTCAGCTTCAAGATTACTTTTATGTATGTATTCACTCAAATTCCTGCAATGGCTGTTGAAATTTGGAAACAATTTTTATTCCAGTACACATGACTTTTTATTTTGACATGTAACCCAAGCTAGCCCTGAAGTCTGTCTTCCTTCCTTTCATTCAGCGTTTCTCATGCTGAGATCAAAAGCATTTACTATCACATCCAGCTCCAGTGACCCCCAACGTCTACCTTTGAAGAGGCCTCCAGATCTAGAACACACATGCTCCCAACTGCTTTGGAATCAGGGATATATATGTTCTGTGCTCTTCTCACCCATTCCTCACGTGACTTGCTTGCATTTTAGTGTCCTTCATGGCTTTATTTCCTCTAGAATGACTTTCTTTGGCAGATCTATATCCCCCTAGGACTCTGCATTCCTCACATTCCTGTACGTACAATTGTCTGTTTCTATCTGCTCACTCATTTTGTGTCAGTCTTGTTAACTTCTGAGTCATCCCATACCTACTCTATTAACTAGCATAGAATAGGTATTCAATTATTATTTACTGAATAAAGATAACACATGAGTATTTTATAGCACATAAGCTGACAGAGAAAGCAAGATCCACAGAATGAATATAATTACATGCCTGTAGTCCCAGCACCTGGGAGGTAGAGTCCAAGATATTTGGCTACCTGGCAAGTTCAAGGCCAATTTCAGCCATATAAAATCCTGCCTCGCCGGGCGGTGGTGGGGCATGCCTTTAATCCCAGCACTTGGGAGGCAGAGGCAGGAGGATCTCTGTGAGTTCGAGGCCAGCCTGGTCTATAAAGTGAGTTCCAGGACAGGCTTCAAAGCTACACAGAGAAACCATCTCAAAAAAAAAAAAAAAAAAAAAACTGCCTCAAAGCAACCACAAAAAGGTATATGGAGAAGGAACAAGAAGGACTATGACTTAAGAAACACCACTGGGAATTAGTACAGGAAAAACATGTCCATTAATGATAAAAGAATATTGAAAACATGTTACAGATATCAAGAAATATAAAGTAACAAGAGCAGACCACAAAATGTATCACTTGGGAGTAGGAGAAGCATGTATCACATACCCCTGATTATACAACAAAATGTTAAATAAAGAGCATTCCTTTCACTGGCTAGGGGTCAGTCACAGGCCCTTGCCATTTCTGTTGCTGTGATAAAATAGCCTGACAAAAAGAAACAGAGGAGGAAAGGGTTTATTTGGCTTACAATTCCAGGTTACAGTCATTATTGCATTAAAGTCAAGGCAGGAACTCAAGCAGCTAGTCTTATCCACAGTCAAGGGAAGAGAGAAATGAATACATGCATGTTGCTTGCTTGCTGCTCAGCTTGATTTCTCCATCCATACAATTTATGATTTTCTGCCTAGGGAATGGTGCCTCTCACAGTGGGCTGTGTCTTCCCACATCAATTAACAATCAAGATAATCCCCCCCGAGACACACCACAGGCCAAACCTGATCTAAGCAATTCCTCATTGAGACCCTCTTCCTGGGGGATTCTGGGTTGTGTCAAGTTAACAGTTAAACCAGCACAAGCCACCCCTAGTCAAGTTAGCACACAAACATGTCACTTTGAACAATAATTTTACATTTCTTGTCCCCAAATCTCATGGTAAAATCTTAATATAAAATATAGTCCAACTCCAAAAAAAGCCCCCCAAAGTCTTCAAAAATTCCAATACTTCAAAAGTCCAAAGTCTCTTTAAAAGTCCAAAGTTTCTTAATTGTGAGCTCCTGCAAGATAAAAAACAAGTTACACACTTAAACATTCTTATTCCAAAAGGGAAGAACTGGGGCATCAAAGCATCTACACTAAAACAGAACCCCAATCCCCGTGCTCAGTGTCCAGCACGGGGAACTCAATCATCATGTGATCCTCCAGGCTCCAGGGCTTAGGCAGCCTTCCTTCTTCATCTCTGACATCTACAGGGCTCTCTTAGAATGGATCCATCCACACCAGCAGCTCTCACTGGTGGACATTCCTAAGTTCTGGCATCTCCAATACTGTGGGGTCTCCAATGCAACTGAGGCTTCCCCTTTACCAATGGCCTCTCCAGGGCTCTCTGTAGGGACTTGGACCCTGCCACATGGTATCTGGCTTCAGCTGCTCTCCAGGACCCCTTTGTGCCTTCAAAACCAGTACCATGTGGTAACTCCTACAACATCAAGTTCTGCTGCAGCTTGAGATGTAGCCTGGCCCCTGGACAACAGCTACGCTAGCTTCTTTTGCTTACCCCAGGAAATCCTTGTCTCTAGGAGGCACAGAAGGTTTGCCCACTGGTGCTGCTCTCTTACCAATTGTGGCTTTTCTTCAGCCCCAGTCTGATCAGCACACAGATTATTGGCCAAAATTACATGAAAAGCCCAATTTCTGATGAAGTCCTTACCCCCCCCCCCCACCTCAAGAACCAGCCCTCGGAGGCACATGTTTCCTCTAAGCTCCTACTAGAATGGCCCACTTAGCTCTGCCAACAGCATTCCATGGCTTATGCGGCCAGTTCTAGAGTCTTCCATACTCCTCCCGCAAACAACCTGGCCAGATTTATCACGGCAACAACCTCAGTTCTCGGTACCAGTTTTGGCTCTATTCGTCTATGGTGCTGTGACAGAAGAGCCTAGTAAAAGCCACACCGGTGGGAAATGGTTGTCTGCCTTGCAATTCCAGGGTGCAGCCCATCACTGCAGGGCAGTTAGGGAGGACTCGGCAGCTGTCCACCACATCACTGCAGGGCAGTTAGGGAGGACTCGGCAGCTGTCCACCACATCACTGTCACAGAAGAGGCCGCTGCTTGTTTTATTGCTGCCCAGCCCGGGCTCTCCATCTCACACGGGCCCAGGGACCCGCGCCTTCCACAGCCGACCGGGTTCAATCAATTAACAATGGTAATCCTCCACAGACTACCCACAGGCTAACCTTACACGGGCCCAGGGACCCGCGCCTTCCACAGCCGACCGGGTTCAATCAATTAACAATAGTAAGCCACAGATATACCCACAGGCTAACCTGGCCTAAATAATTCCTCAGTAAAACTATCTTCTCTGGTCATTCTAGGTTGTATCAAGTTGCATTATTTAAAACTAACCTACAACCAACATGCGCAAAACCCTTGGTTTAAACCCCAGCACAACAAACAAAGAAAGTGTTTTTGTTTTTGTACCAGAACAGCAATTTCACAGCTATCTGTAATAAATATGCATCAAAAAATTGTAACTTGTGTATGTGTGACTGTGTGATCACATATGTGCCATGCTGCCTGTGTAGAGGTCAGAGGACAATCTGAGAAAGTTAGGTCTCTTCTTCTACCACATGATCCAGGACTGACTCAGGCCGCCAGGATCAGCAAGCACCTTTACCCACTAAACCATCTTGCTGGCTCCTAAATATACATTGATACCTAAAAGTCTTATGTATTTATTTGTTTGTTTGCTTGTATAAGTCTTTTGCCTGCATGTATGTATGCATGCATGCCTTACGCCCTCATGTCAAAAGAGGGCACAGGATTCCTGAGAACTGGATGGTTGTGAATTGCCCTGTAGGTGCTGTGAAATGAAACCAAGTCCTCTGGAAGAGCAGCAAGTGCTCCTAATAGCTGAACCATCTCTTCAGCCTCTATTTATTTATATAATATTTAAAATTCTTTAAGAATTTCACACACAGT
This sequence comes from Onychomys torridus, assembly GCF_903995425.1. Classification (NCBI taxonomy): domain Eukaryota; kingdom Metazoa; phylum Chordata; class Mammalia; order Rodentia; family Cricetidae; genus Onychomys; species Onychomys torridus. The sequence goes on along the minus strand of NC_050444.1, from coordinate 62,534,339 downwards.
CTGGCAGTGGTATCACACGCTTTTAGTCCTAGCACTCGGGAGGCAGAGGCATGAGAATCTCTAAGTTTGAGGCCAGGCTGCTTTACAGAGCAAGTTCCAGGATGGCCAAGGCTACACAGAGAGAGCCTGTCTTGAAAAACAAACAAACCAGAAAGGAAATTTCATACACAATGTATTTTGATTATACCCATCCTCACTATTTATTTACTGTATGTGTATGTGAGCTCACATGTACACATAAACATGTGTGCAGACATGGAAGTCAGAGGATAACTTGTGGAGTTGGCTCTTTCCTTTCACCATGTGGGCTCTGGGAAGCAAACTCAGGTCACGAGGTTCAGCAGCAAGTGCCCCTATCAACTGAGCCATCTTGCTGGCCCAAATATGCCCTTTAAAAAAATTTGTTCTGGGGACTGGAGATGGTTCAGCAGTTAAGAGCACATACTGCTCTTCCAGAAGACCCAAGTTAGTTCCCAGCACCTATGTCAGGGACTCACAACCTCCCACAACTCCAGCTCCAGGGGATTCAATGTCTCTGACCTCTGAGGGCACCTATAGTCATGTGCACACACATACACAATTAAAAATAAAAAAATAAAAGATTGAATTTAAAAAAATTTAAAAAGGGTTTATACCAATCAGCCAAACATGGCTTATAGATTATGAATGAAGGTATCCTTGTGGTAGAGGCTGTCTCTCCTCTGGATACTGTCACTGAAGCACTTTTCCTAGGCCAGTGACTATCTAGCCCATGCTGGGCAACCTTTAAACCCAGCATGTGCTCTCATGGTCAACTCAGCTGCATTTCCTGATTGTAACCAGATTTTAAAATGATAGAACAGGGTTAGAGAGATGGCCTAGCAGTTAAGAGCACTGGCTGCTCTTCTAGAGGACCTAGGTTTGATTCCCAGCACCCATATGGCAGCTTACAACCCCATCTGTGACTGTAGTTCCAAGAGATCTGATGCCCTCTTCTGGCCTCCATGCACACCAGGCATACACATGGTACACAAGACATACATGCAGGCAAAACATTCATACACATGAAATAAAATAAATTTCAAAAATTTATTTTACTTTACTATTACTGTGTGTGTGTGTGCATGTACGTATGTGTGCATACAAGTGTGCTATGACATCCATGTGAAGGTCAGAGGACAGCTTTATGTAGTCAATTTTCTCCTTCCACCTTTTATATAGGTTAAAAGGATTAAACTTGGGGATTTAGCTCAGTGGTAGAGTGCTTGCCTAGCAAGCACAAGGCCCTGGGTTCAGTCTTCAGCTCAAAAAAAAAAAAAAAAACCAAAACAAACCAAGAGGATTAAACTTAGGTTGTCAGGTTTGTTATGGTGTCTTTAAGCTCAGTCAATTTTGCCAGTCCCCAGAAACTTTTATTGTATGCAAATTTTAATGTAAAAGTGAAAGGTGGTAAGAGAAAGCTTCTGCTTCTTGGACTGTATTTATTTTGAGAAATGAGACTAACAAAGTTTAAGCAATCAAGCATACATTTCTGACTAGAACAAAGGACGCACAGGAGAGAAAAAACTTACCTCATGCTTGCCCATGCACCACTTCTGAGTTAGGAACGTACAAGGGGGACACTTCTCCTCACTATGACAAGAATGATACACTGCAAAAACAGAAATATAACTTGAGAAATATTTCTAAGTAAGGTCACAAATACTATAAACATGTTATAAATGATGTGTAACGTCAGACTTTCAAATTCCAGAGTTTGGACTTATTCTAAATGGTCACAAGGAAGTAGAAACGTTTCTGGCTTTTTATATGAGTATTGGAGAATGAACATCTGGGGCTAGGAAGATGGTTTAGCAGTTAAAGTTTGCTGCTCTTCCAGAGGACTCAACTTTGGTTCCCAGCACCACATTGGTGGCTCACAACTGGCTGTAACTAGGGAGTGAATGTACTCTTCTTGCCTGTGCTGGTACCCATACATGTAGCAAATACACACAGATATGCACAGACACACACACATTTTTAAAAAAGAAAAAGAGGCTGGAGTGTGAGAAAAGGCTAAGAGATGGGAAGAGGCATGCCAATTCCAGAAACAGATCAGCCTTCCCATGATGCCCAAGAGCAGCCGCTTGGTCTGCTCATGCTCCTGTGTTTGACTTTTAGCTAACGAATGTCCAGACATCTGTCATCTATCCTGTGTCAAATGCTTCTGCTGTGGGCGCACAGACAGCTCAACACTGAAAGGCAGCTCTTCCAGAGGACACAGGTACAGTTCCTAGCACCCACCCACTTATTAGTTCAGTGCCAGAGACTGACGCCTTCTTCTGGCCTCCAGTCACCAGACATACAAGGGGTGCACAGATATTTCTCTAGGCAAAATATCCATTTACAAAATAAATTTTGTAATGATTTAAAATGCTTCTACTGATTACGTTCAGTGCCATGATTAAGGAAGTCCTCTATTCTGAGCTTCCTATACACCCTCTTGTGTTCTAGGTCTCCAACACAGGCTGGCTGCCTTGTTACTGGGTCCAGCTACACGTACAGGTATTTGACCACTGTTCTCCAGCCCTCAGGAACACAAGACTCTAGTAATAGGAGACTTTCTTCATTCTCTCAAATTCCCTTTGACTGACACCGTGCTGGATATGCAAACACCACAGTTTATAAGCTTTAAAGTTCTTTCTAAGGATACTGCCCTGCAAGATTTGGACATTGTCTGTAATTCCTGCACGTGGTGGAAAAGAGGGGCTGCGTGGGAACCAGCCTGGACACTCCATGCTGGTATGACTACCAAGAAAGGAATTTACAAACCAGGCTGGGAAGATCATTCTAAGTTTCCGAAGAAAGCATTTTCCACTTCATGATCAATTTGCTTAGTTCTCTTTTACTATATTAACTTAAAAAACTGAGAGCCCGCCATCTAATTTTAAGTTCAAATCACATGGCTAGACTTAATGTAGGTATCAGCTTTGGTGCCTTGAGTTATTTCACAGGGGTTAATAAATGAAACAATGTACCTGCTGTGTATCAGTTCGTCTGAGATTGAAACATTCTTCACTAGAGGGAAGCTCCTTAAGCCAGAGGGTAAACTAACGCAGAATAGTTTCAGGAGGTTCCTGAAACTGACCAGATTCACTAGGTCTCTTGGTCCCTCCCTCCTTCTCAGAATAAACAATAAAGTCAGGAGAAAGTCACCCTGAGACAAGCCAAACTGCAAAGAAGACCTGAGACCAGACTAGCTGCCGGGAGGAAGCTTAGAGCAACTGAGGCACCTGGAAAGGACACTCTCCAATATGTTGAACTTCCTGAAGGTTATGCAGAGTGTTCCAGGTTCCCAATTTTTGTGAACTGTCACCTGTACTGGGGTGGGCTATGTTGATGCAGCTGTCACTGAGTCATTTCTGTTCCTGTAAGTGACATCAATACAACTTGCTGGGTCACCCAGTTGGACTTTGGTGTTGTCTGGACTTTGGTCTGTTGTGGGCTCCCTATCTGGGGGAGGGGGTGGGTTTATGTTTTGTGTCTCCCCAGGAAAAATCTTGTCACAGAGTAGCATCTAATATGATCTGGGACAACAGTTAGCAATTAGGTTGGGTAGAAAGGGAAGATGTGATGTCAAGTGTTTTTTGGTCTGGTATCTATAACAGTTTATCAGAGAAAACTAAAAACAACTTAAATATCCAGCAACATAAAATGCGACTAGAAAAATGGAGGCCTAGCCATGCAACACAGCAGTTCTCAAACTATGGGTTACGACCCTTAGGGGTCAACTGACCCTTTTCAGAGGGGATGTCTAACACCATTGGAAAACAGATATTTACATTACAATTAATAATAGTAGCAAAAATACAGTTATGAAGTCATAATGAAGTAATTTTATGGTCAGGGGTCACCAACCATGGTGAGGAACTATATTAAAGGGTCAAAGCATTAGGAAGATTGAGAACCACTGATGTACCAGGTTACTCTATCGCTGATTTAAAAATCAATGTTGTTGGAGAGATGCCTCAGGGGTTAAGACTGTTCTTCTGGAGGTCCTGAGTTCAATTCCCAGCAACCACATGGTGGCTCACAACCATCTGTAATGAGATCTGGTGCTCTCTTTGGCCTACAGGCAGAACACTGTATATAATAAATAAATAAATCTTTAAAAAAATTACTGTTGATTCCCAACATCTCTATGATAACTTATAACTAGTTGTAACTCCAGTTCCAAAGGATCCAATGCCCTCTTCTTTAGTGGACACTGCATGCAACTGGTGTATATTTTAAGGACAGACATACACACAGGCAAAGCACTCACACACATAAAAATAAAATTTGGGTTGGGGATTTAGCTTAGTGGTAGAGTGCTTGCCTAGCAAAGCTCTGGGTTCGATCCTCAACCAAAAAAAAAAAAAAATTTAACAGTCTATATTGGAGAGCAAGATAGCTCAGTGGATGAAGATGCTGGTCACCAAATCCAACAACCTGTGATCTATCCTCAGGACCTAAATGGTAGGAGAGCACTGACTCTTGCAGGTTGTCTTCTGACTTCCACGTGTGCTATGGCACATGTATGTCCATACTAGTACACACACGCATACTCATGTGCACGTATACACACAAATACAATTTAAAATAAAATATGTATGTGAGAAAATACAAGTTGGCACTACCTTGTTGAGATATAGTGGTGTGTGCTTGTAACCTCAGCACTCAGGACACCGAGGCAGAAGGATCAAGAATTTGAGGCCAGCCTGATAAGATATGGCAAGCTAGAGATCAGGCTGGTTATAAATTAAGACTATCTCAACCTCTTTGAAAACAGCCCAACAAACTACACTTTTTAAAAAAACAAGCAAGTTTAAAATCATTACATTCAGTAGCACCTCACTTTGAGTCTAAGAAAAAGGGCAAATATATATATATATAATATATATACACACACACACACACATATATATATTTATGACATATATGTGCATACAGACACATAACTCTAAGAAGTTGACATATGGAAGGCTAGAGAGATGGCTCAGTGGACTAGAGTTCAGTTCTTAGGACTCTAATAGACAACTCACAACTACCTGTAACTCTTAGCTCCAGGGGATCTGACATCCACTTCTGCATTCATGTACATACACATACACACATAATTAAAATAAATCCTTCTAAAAATGCTATAATGGGTGAATTAATATTAATCTTTTGACCCAACTTTTTTTTTTAAAGATTTATTTATTTATTATGTATACAGAAGAGGGTGCCAGATCTTATTACAGATGGTTGTGAGCCACCATGTGGTTGCCAGGAATTGAACTCAGGACCTCTGAAAGAGCAGTTGGTGCTCTTAACCTCTGAGCCATCTCTCCAGCCCTTGACCCAACTTTTAAAAAAGATTTATTTATTTAATGGATATGAGCTCTATCTGCATGTATGGCTTTATGTCAGAAGAGGGCATCAGATCCCACTAGAGATGGTTGTTAGCCACCAGGTGGTTATGGGGAACTGAACTCAGGATTCTGTAAAGAGCAGATGGTGCTGTTAACCACTGAGACATCTTTGTAGCCCCTTAACTTAAAATTTTTTAAAATTATTTTATTTTTATGTGGTGTTTTGCCTGCAAGTACATCTGTGTAAGGCTGCCAGATTTCCTGGAACTAGAGTTAGACAGTTGTGAACCACCATGTGGGCACTGGGAATTGAACCCGGGACCTCTGGAAGAGCAGTCAGTATTCTTTTTTTCCCCCCTAAGACAGGGTTTCTCTGTGTAGCTTTGCGCCTTTCTTGGAACTCACTCTGTAGCCCAGGCTGGCCTTGAACTCACAGAGATCCGCCTGGCTCTGCCTCCCGAGTGCTAGGATTAAAGGCGTGTGCCATCACCACCCGGCGCAGTCAGTGCTCTTAACCTCTGAGCCTTTTCTCCAACCCCTGACTTAAATTTTTTATAATTTAATTTTACTTATTGTCTTTCTACCATAGGGACTAGGGAATCAAACTCAGGACATCAGGCTTGGGAGTAAGCACCTTCACCTGCTGAGCTAGCTCACTGGCTTTAACTAAATTATTTTTAATTCTGTGAAAACAACGTTCAGTTTTGAACATGTATCAAAAGTAGAGGCAACAAAGGAAGAGAAGTCTCTGAAAGACAACAAACTAGGGTTTCTTCCAAACTTTGGGATGTTCCTGACAGCTACAAGTCTAAAGAAATGCACATGTTGTCAAGTCACAGATACAAGATACACCTTCACAGAAGCAGAGGAGCAATGGTAGCTAACCCAAAATGGCCAGAGTATTCTGCACAGCCACACAACACATTCTAAACCACTGGGTAGGAGTAAGTTGTGAGGTGTGGCAACACATGGGACTCACCTGGATGGTCACATTCATGGATTCTGGCACAGGTTTGGGTACACTCAGGAGGCCTAGTCCCACAGGGAACTGGTGGGTAGATCACAGAGGCGCCACAGTGGCAGGTTAATTCATCAAAACCTAGGGAATGGATAAACAAGACAAGCTTTCCTGAGTTTGGGATACACACGGATGTAATAATTTGTTGATGCAGCCCCCCGCCGAGTTCTAGGGTTGAACTTACATACCTGCTGTCCTCTTGCCTCTGTCCTGCTCTTCCCTGTACTGTCATTATAGGAATGTACTACCATGTTTGGCTAAGAATAACTGAAAAGTCTCAACATGGTTGAAACAGTAAGGCTTAGGTTAAAAAACATTTATCAGTCTAAGCAAACCAATTGCTCAAACCATGCCAAGAAACTTTTGTTTCGTTTTTGAGGCAAGGTTCTCTATGTAGCTCTGGCTACATGTAGTCCTAGAACTCACTATGTGGACCAGGCTAGCTTCAAACTGACAGAGAGCTGCTGGCCTCTGCCTCCAAGTGCTGGAAAGACATGTACCGCTACAACCAGCTTCAGAAACTGAATAGACAGCCAAAGTACTCACTGGCTTGCCAGCAGGTCTGACAGTTCCCTCGGTGACAAGGCTCTTCACACCGATGAAGGCCACAACGGAGTTTCCTGCCACAAATCAAAGGACACTTGTGCTCCTTGTCCTAAGAGGAGAGGTTTCTATCAGTTCACGATTTCCTCCATTTTACAAACAAAAGAAAGACACAGCTGTACACATCTATGAATTAAAGGATTGTGGGGAGGGCTTCAAAACCATCAAGGAAGGGGGGAGATGGGAAAGACACAAGATTAGCATGAGGAAGACACTTATTGTAGCTGAATGTTGTTGTGTAGATGAGCTTCGCTGTACTACCTCCCTGCTTTTGTTTGAATTTTCTGATAATCAGAAAAGGTCTTTAGGCTTCCAAACATTGATTAACCAACCTTGGTATAACACATGATACCATCATTCTTCACTTTGTCAAGACAAAGGTTTGCATACACATGTGTTATGTACACAGGGGTGGAAATGGTTGGAGGCCAGAGGCCAGCCTCAGGGGTCATTCTCAGAACACTCTCATCTCCTTTGAGATAAGGTCTCTCATGAACCTGGAGTTCATCAAAAGGTTAGAACAGCTTGCCAGCAAGCTCTAGGGTTCTCCTGCCTATTTCCCAGCACTGATAATCAAGCACATATCACCATGCCCAGTGATTTTTTTTTTTTTTTTACAGTGTTGAACAAGCATACCCACTTCTCTTCAATAGTCGTGAAATTAATTTGGAAAAAAACCAGCAAAGACAGTGGAGAATGTTGGGTAGGACAGTCAGTCCTATGGTTTTTCTCCGATGAGGGCTGCTCTCTCCACCCCTTTGTCTAGGAGGAGTGTATCAGCAAAGTCTTGCTTCATCAGACTCTGCCTTCTTGGTCCTCCAGCATGACCAGCATTTTTATTGTGTGCAAGAGTTCAAACAAATACTCACTGTAGGGGAAAGGGGCCAGTGAAAGAAACCCAGCCTGGCCCTGAAACGAGAGCTAGTGAAGGAAACATACCCTGGATCTGAGACCTGAGCCTGTCAAAGAAACACTTTGGCCCTGAACCCAGGACCCAAGAAACATACTCTGGCCCTAAAACCAGAATCAGTGAAAGAAATACGCCCAGGCCCTAAAATTAGAGCCAAAAAGCTAAAATTAGGGGCCAGTGAAAGAAACACAGTTCGGTCCTGAAACCAGAGCCAACTCTGCCCCTGACCAATGAAACCAACCAATCCCCATGGAAAACTAACCAATCCCTGAGCAGAAAGTCTTCTCCCTAGAGAAACTCCACCCTACCAAACCCTATAAAAGCTCCCCTGCCTGTCCTTTCCCATCCTGGCATAGGAAGTCCACTCTCCTGGACTCCTCCTTCCCAAATAAATCTCTTTCTTAAAAATCTTGGGTGAATATCTCCATTGGCCAGTGCAGAACAGAAGACTCTTGCTGAGCCCTTCCCTTAAAGGGCTAAGCAAGGTTGAGCAGACAAAAGTAACAACTTTTCATGCAAGCTGGAAGAGATTGCTACAGTTCTGCAAAGGTAAACCTTTCAGCAGAGTCAAGCAGAAGCAGAGAGAAGAAGCAGAGCCCTGCTGGGAAGTCTTAAGGGGGTGCCGAGCAAAGCTCAGCTGTAATGGCTCTCTCCAGGAGAGGAGCAGGATTGCTGTACCCTTCAGGAAGACCATCCCCCACTACACCCCAGCTGCAGGGATAGCCGGACTTCTCAACACGTGGGACACCTGTCCCTCCGGAGCGGTACCACTTGCACTCCTACCTGTGGGGCAAGCACTCTACTAACTTAACTATCTCCACTGCTGTAAAACACATCTTTTTTTCAAAATATAAATTTTTAAAGACTATTGTACCAGGTGTTGTGGTACATGCCTTTAATACCAGCACTTGGGGGGCAGAAGCAGAGGTAGGCAGATCTGTGAATTAATGGCCAGCCTGGTCTACTCATCTATATAGTAAGTTCCAGGCCAGCTAGGGTTACATAGTGAGACCATTAAAAAAAAAAGGAACACTGAAGTTTGTATGCATCTATACATAGATATGAATAACATACAAATATTTACACTACCTTGTTATTGTTATTATTCTGCCTTACTTGTATATATATAAAACCATGTACATATGCATACATGTTGCCTTATTTATATTATTTATATGTACCATACAGCATCTCATTACATATCTATGTATACACATATAGATAACACAACACCAATGTCAGGTAGTGGTCCAACATTAATTCTACAGAAACAATTATTTTAAATAAATGAAACTTGTGCCTTTAAAAAATGCCATAGTCAGCCAGGCATGGTGTCTTTACACAGTAATCTCAGCACTAGGAAGACAGAGGCAGGAGAATCCACCCTAAGTTCTAAGCCAGCCTGTTCTACAAGGCAAGTTCAAGTTAGTCTGGTCTTCTACAAGGTAAGTTCTAGGCCAGCCAAGGCAATAAACGGAGAACCTGTATTAAAAACCAACAACCCCAGCATACTCATTCTGGCCTCTGATATGGCTCAATGACCACATGAAACCCAAAGCTCAGATTGCTAAGTCATGCTAGTCTGCTGGGACAGCACAGTCACCCCAAAGGGCCATTTTACAGTTGTCTTGGGAGCTGGCGAGATGGCCTGACAGTTGAGAACATTTACTGCTTTTGCAGAGGTCCATGTTTGGTTCCCAGCTTCCATGTCAGGTGGTTTACAACTGCCTGTAATTCTGGTTCCAGAGGGGTCTGACACCTCTTGCTTCTGCAGGCACCTGCATTCATGTATACTTACGCCATACTGACCAACACAGACACACACCCACAAAACTAAAAAAAATAAAATAAAAAGAAAAATCTCAAAAAGAAAAAGTAAAGCTTCTTAGAACTGGGGTCAGAGGCCTTTTCCAAGTCCTCTTCTTCCTCTGTGCCAGTGGATGCTCTAAAAGCCTTAGGCTGTGTCTGCTGAGTGCTCGTGGGACTGGGAGAGCTCTGACTGCTGTTTAGTGGCCCCTCCTGTTGACTGCTAAATCTGGGTCACATTCCAGAGGGCCGAGGATTCCAGATGAATGGAATCAGATTACACCAACAAATGCTACGTCCACTTACCACACAGCATATCTCGTTACATTTATGCCGTCCACACAATCGTTTCTTGTTACACCGCTTGTCACACATAAATGTAGCATCTGTTACAGCCAATTAAAGAAAAAAAATAAACATACAAAGATGTGAACATTCATTCAACATACTTATGAGTGATTACAGGCTGAAGAAACACAAATATAATAATGTACATAAACTACTGATGAAAATGCTTTAAAAATATTATTTTCACTTGTCAAAAACAAACAAAAAACAAAAAAAAAACCCCAAAAACCAAAGCTGATTAATACATGATATGGTTAAGGATGTAGAGAAAAGGTGTAATCATTCTTTGTAGACGGAGTACATACATATCTAACAAAAATTCAAATGAGCTCTAGAGATTCACTCAGTGGTAGGGTGCCTATGGAGCCTGTTGAAGGTCCAAATGATCCCTAGCATCACACACAAAAAAGAAAAGATGGAGTGTAATTCCATGTTTTATATATACTTTCGATAGTAACTAGAGAATTAGGTCAGCTCAGAATTACAGCACTTTTCTAGAATGTGTGAGGCCCTGAGTTCAAGCCCCACCAAAAAGAAGAGAAGAAGAAGAAGAAGAAGAAGAAGAAGAAGAAAAAAAAAAAAAAAAAAAGCCAGGCGGTGGTGGTGCACACCTTTAATCCCAGCACTCGGGAGGCAGAGGCAGGCAGGCAGATCTCTGTGAGTTCGAGGGCAGCCTGGTCTGTAAGAGATCCAGGACAGGCACCAAAACTACACAGAGAAACCCTGTCTTGAAAAGCAAAAACAACAAAAAAACAAAACAAAACGCCAGGGCACCAAAGGCATAAACAAAAGGTAGAAAACATAAATTGGATTCAACAAGACAAAAAACTTTTGTGTATGAAATTGAAGGACACCATAAAGGAAAGAAATGGCAACAACTCACAAACAGAAACATATTTGCAAATTACATACCTCAAAAGCATCTAAGATCTAGATCCATATTACAAATTGACAACAGAAGGACCAAGAACCCAATTTTTAAAAAGTCCAAACGACTCGGAGAGATCTTTTTCCCCAGAAGACACACAAATGGCCATAAGAACATAAGGTATATAACATCACTAGCCATTAAGAAAAAGAAAATCAAACCCCACCCATTTTATGTTATGACAGCTATAATTTTTTTTGTCACTGTGTAGCCCTGGCTGGGCTAGAACTTGCATAAACCAAGTGTGGTGGTACATGTCTGTAATCCCAGGACTCAGAAGGTATAGGCAGCACAAGTCTAAGGCTAGCCTGGGCTACAGAGTGAGACCCTGTCTCAAAAATAAATAAAATCCAAAAGTTCAAGTTATTTAGGGGCTCAAGAGATGGCTCAGTGGTTAAGACCACTGACTGCCTTTCCAGAGGACCTGGGTTCAATTCCCAGACCCCACATGGCAGCTCACAACTGTCTGTAACTCCAGTTCCAGAGGATCTGATACCCTAACACAGACATGCAGGTAAAAATACCAGTGCACACAAAATAAAATAAACAAATTATTATGGGGCTGGAGAGATGGCTCAGAGGTTAAGAGCACTGATCGTTCTTCCAGAGATTCTGAGGTCTCCTAGCAACCACATGGAGTCTCACAACCATCTATAACAAGGTCTGATGCCCTCTTCTGGCATGCAGGCAATGTGCAGACGGAACACTATACACAATAAATAAAATAAATCTTAAAAAAAAGTTATTTAAACAAAAACTTGCTTGAAAACTGGGCATACAGCTTGATGTGTGTGGTTTCTGAAGGCAGAAACAGGTTGATCCCTGAGTTTGAGGCCAGCCTGGTCTACAGAGCAAGTTCCAGAACAGCCAGCATTACACAGAAAAACCCTGTCTTAAAAAACAAAACAAAAACCTGGGCATAATGGTGCATGCCTATAATGCCAGCATTTGGGAGGTCACTCAGAGGATCAGAAAGTCAAGAGCATCCTCAACTATACAGTGAATTAGAGGCCAGCTTGAACATGAAAACCCCGTCTAAAAATGAAAAAACAAACTAATGTGTAAGTTTTATAATGGCATTCATTATTCCCAGCAGCCAAAAAGCAGAAATCACCTAAAAAGATATCAGCTAATGAATAGATAAATAAAATGCAGTATATATTGGAATATTATTCAGCCATAAAAATGACAAACTTCAAAAAAATGCTAAATAAAATAAACCAAGAAGAGATTATACATCGTACAGCTATTCATGAATTTGACTTCTCTGATGCTGCTTTCAGAACCATCCTCATCAACATGTTCTCCTTCTGACCAGAACAAAAGCTTCTACTTTGTACATATTGTCATCTAAAACAAGTTTTAGGGTGACTTAGACAAGACTCCACGATGGCTTTCAAGACAGAAAGGTAGAGAATGGGCAATCAGGATCAAAGGCTAAAGAAAACCTGATTTTCTGTAGCTTTAAGACACACTCCAGGCCAGCTGTCCCGGAGTGTGTGACCCACTCTCTGCTCTCTGCTTCCCATCTTGCAGTAGGAATGCTGGAATTATACCACATCTGGCTCACATGGGCTCTAGGATTAAACTCAGGTCATCAGGCTTGTGTAGCTTTCCCAGCTGAGACATCTCAGCCTCATTTTTCATTTCAATATAGGAGACTATACAGGGCTATACTGCAGGGGGGCCTGAACTTGCTATGTTAATAGGCTCAGACAGGCTTCAATTCTCAGAATGCTGGACTATAGGCATGTACCACCACACCTGGCTTCAATTAATTTTTAAAAAGTATTTTGGGGCTGGAGAGATGGCTCAGCAGTTAAGAGCACTGGCTGCTCTTCCAGAGGACCCGGGTTCAATTCCCAGCATCCACATGGCAGCTCAAAACTGTCTGTAACTACAGTTCCAGGAGATATGACAACTTCACACAGACATACATGCAGGCTAAACACTAATATACATATAAGTAAATCATTAGAAAAAAAAAAGTATTTCAAAGTAAGCAGTAGACATGAATGTATTTAGCTTAGCTTTTTTTTTTTTTTAAAGAAATCTACTAACTAGAATTCAATATATGATTTTCCCCTTTTACCGTTAAAGTTACAAATGTAAGAAAAATCTTCAATGTTTCTTCACTGAATTTTGACAAACACATAACTCAATATTTTGTGAACACACGGCATTATCTTCATTCCAGAAAGTCCCCTTGTGCCCCTTTACAGTCATACCTTCACTTTTAAGACTGGTACATGGAAGCTCCTACAGAAAAAGGAAAAGAAACAACAGCTACTTTAGGAGTGACTACAATGACCTCTGCAGAAGAATACAAAACGTAACACTGCTATTCGCCAAGCCCAGCCTGGGGCTGGCCTAATCATGTCAGTGTGCTTCACACACAACAGGACCCCACATTTCCTGACATTTCATGCAATACGATTCCAACAATTTCTGTGGTTTGGTCTTAACACTCAGAGCAGATTAGAAATCATGAAGTCTGAAAAGAAAGGGTTGGCTAAAGGTATCAAAATGAAGAGAAATAGGGGCTGGAGAGACGGCTCAGAGGTTAAGAGCACTGACTGCTCTTCCAGAGGTCCTGAGTTCAATTCCCAGCAACTACATGGTGGCTCAAACTATCTGTAATGAGATCTGGTGCCCTCTTCTGGCCTGCAGTCATACATGCTGTATACATAATAAATAAATACATCTTAAAAAAAAATGAAGAGAAATAATTGCCTGATCAGGGCACAAACAGCAAAATCCATAAAAAGAAGATAGGCAGGCTGGTACACATCTGTGATCCCAGCACTCAGAAAGTACGGTCAGGACAACCAACTCCAGGATAGCCAGGCAACATAGTGAGACATTGTCTCAAAAAATTAACTCATTGAAAAAATTAATTTTTAAAAATTAAAAATAGAGCTGGGTGGTAGTGGCACACACCTTTAATCCCAGCACTCAGGAGGCAGTGGCAGGTGGATCTTTGTGGGTTTGAGGCCAGCCTGGTCTACAGAGTGAATTCTGGGACAGCCAGCCAGGGATACGTTGAGAAACCCTGTCTCGAAAAACAAAACAACAAAGACAAATATTGAAACCAGGTAATAATCTGCCATCATTTAACATAAGGGCAAATACCTAATGTGCCTCTGAAAATACATAACCAAGAAAACACTATTATTTGGTTTCCACCATACGAGAGGACCCCAAAGGCTTACCACCTGTCACCTGTTGCGGCCTGATCAGGTGGAACACGTGTGGTAAGGCCGATGCATGGAGACTGCATCAGTTATAGGAGCTGGAAGGAGCCTGCTGCCTAGAAGCTGCATCTGTATTGGGCTCATTTTGTAAAAATGGTTCTGATTTACAAAACTGGCAATTGGAACTGCAAATAGATATGAAGAGGTATATAAAACTGAAGTGCACGCCTATAATCTCAGCACTCTGGAAGCTGAGGCAAGAAGACAGCCTTGAATTCAAGGCTAGCCTGGGTGGTACAGAGAGCCACAAAGTGGGCTGCAAATTGAGACCCTGTCTCAAAAGAACAAAATTCAAACTAATAAAAAGAAAAGAAACAAAACAACATCCCCCAAATTTGCTTTCATCCCATTACAAGAAACATGTAGCCAGGCATGGCAGTATAAGATTTTAATCCCAGCACTGGGGAGGCAGAGGTAGGCAACTCTCTGAATTTGAGGCCAGGCTGGTCTACAAAGCAAGTTCTAGAACAGCCAGAACAACAACAACAACAACAACAAAAAAGAAAAATCCATGTGGTTAAATGAAGAGGCTTCATACATGCTAAACACATACTCTATCACTAAGCTACACCCCCAACTCCTTCACAGTCAATATGGCATTTACAAACTATACAGCCATGTTGCAAAATGATATTTACATATAACTGTGACTTTTAGAAAAAAATACCACATAAGCTTCACACAAACTAAGTTATATTACATTTACTTTTCTTTTTTTTCCCTTTCATTCTGAAGCTTATCCATTAAGCTAATAAATCTTCAAACCTATTTGGGAATCAGTGGTTGCCCGGACCTTGGCTACTTTAATAAAAAGAATCAACTATTGAGGTCTATCTCCACCACAACCTATGCTCTTTAGAGGAAGTCCTGATAAACGCAGAAATGAATTCCTGGTAGAGGAGCAGGACAGCAGGACAGCTCATTACTTAGAAGGCTCCATCCCAAGACAGCCATGGAAGGCTGCATACTTTTTCCAGTTAGACACAGAAATGGGTACTAAAACCCAACTCCAAAATGCTCAGATGCCACTTTGTAGCCCAAAGCCCAATCAGACAGACTACCCAGGATTGAAATTAGAAACTGAATTCTGACTTCTGTACTTGACTCTCAAGAGGTACTGTGTAGTCAAATGCCATTGTTTGTCTATGGTTTGTGTTAACTGGCTAGTCTAAGCATAGGACACAGAAGCAGGCTGGCCACACTGGATCACAGTATCCACAGAACTCTGGAGAGACGGGCTTTGTGGGTTAGTAAATCATGCTAGTATGAAAATAAATATCTGAACACACAAGCTTGCATGAGCCTTCCTGGCTGGAGTATTCTCTGTCCATTGTCAGCTACTGAGAAGGTAATGCTATCCCGACTCCACGGGGAAGGACAAACAACAAACAAAAGCTTCATCTGCCCATTTCTTGGATTCTTTCCTACGTTTCCTCTACTGACTAACTGTAATTTGTGTCCTTTCCTGGTAATAAACCTGCAACAATGGGGCTAGAGAGATTGTTAAGAGCAATGACTTCAATTTCCAGTAGCCACATGATGGCTTACAGCCATCTACAGAAGGATCTGGTGTCTTCTGGCATGCAGGTGTACATACAGATGGAGCACTCATACACATAAAATAAACAGATCTTAAAAAAAGAGAAAACGACAACAATGACTGTGGCAGTCTTCAGTGAATTCGAAGAATCACCAAGTTATCAAGCTGTGAGTGGTCCTGGGGCCCAGTGACCCGCAGCTTGTATGACAATTAAGCGAGTCTGTTGGCTACTTTAGCAGCCATCTAAACTCTCAAGTGAGGCGTTCTGTGGGCTGCGTCCAATTCTCACCTGGCTAAATGCCAGCAGTCTGCTCCTTTCTTCACCTCTGCACTCAGTACCACTGCCTCACCCCCATGACTGGACTCTGAGTGCCACAATCCTTCAGCCTATCCTAAAGATGGTGCCTAGTGGGTACATGTGCCAGTGTACATGGTGGAATTCAGTGAATCATACACTGGAGTAACGGGGTTACTTTGGTTCCTCCTCACCCACAATCCCCATGTAAAAAGGCAATGATGACAGTGATTCTAATATTTTTAAGGTTTACCTTTGTTCTGAAAGAGCATCTGCAGGAGATAACTGATGTGCGAGAGCATGGTCCACAGTCTCCTTCATGGCAGAGCCTTTCACAGGTATGGATGAAATCTTCAATAAAAAGGGAAAGAGATGGGAGTGAAAATTGCAGTGATTATTTGGATACTTCCAAACTCACTACCAGCACTGTTTTCCACCTCTACTCCCAGTAACTCCAAAGTTACAGCTGAGGGAAGAAGGATGTGGCCAGTGCTTCTTCCTCGGCTTCCCTTCATCCAGGCTGGGCACTTTCAAAGAGAGCCTAGCATCGGTCACTAGAATATGTTTCGGTATGAATGCTGCTTGCTAAAGCAAAGCATAGCTCTCCTGACCTTTGCTTTAGGTACCAAGCGTTCATATTAGATTCAGATCTTCCTAGAATTTAATCATGCATGACTTCGATGAAATGCTCTGGGATCTAAAAGATATCTGGAGATCATAGATAATTCTAAAGCCACAATCAATTAAGGCTGTTGTCTGTATAGACACGGACAGGCTACATTCACTTGACAGCTAACTAAATTTAGGATAAACTCTTTTGGTTTTCCTTTCTTGAGACAGGGTATTATGTAGCCCAGATGGCCTCAAACTTACGATCCTCCTGTCTCTTGGCCTGAGCGAAGGGATTACAAGTGTGTACTACCACACCAGGCCCAGGACAAGTCCTTTTTCAGAGGCTCATGGGAAGTTAACCACAGTTGCCTTCATGTTTACAATGCTGTTATATTCTCAGTTCAAGTTAGTATCTTTCTTTCATGTTCATTTTTTAAAATTATAGTTTATTTATATTCAAGCCAGTTGTGGTGGCACACACCTTTAATCCCACCACTCACAAAGATAGAGGCAGGCAGTTTGAGGCTAGCCTGGTCTAGAGAGTGAATTCTGAGGCAGACAGAGCTACAGAGTGAGATCCTGTCTCAAAAGAAACCAATTAATTTATATTTATTATTTATTGTGTGGAATGTACACACATGCTATAGTGTATGTACAGACCTAGTTGGCATGCCATAGTGTATGTATAGACCTAGTTGGTCTCGATCTCACAGAGACCTGCCCGCCTCTGCTTCCCGAGTGCTGGGAATAAAGGGGTGCACCACCATTTCTTTTGTTTGTGTGTGTGCAGGCATGCCATCGTGTAAAGGCTGGAGGACAATTTGTGGGGGTCAGTCTCTCCTTCCACCATGTGGGTCCCAGGGACTGAATCAAGTCATCCGTCTTGGCAGCAGCACTTTAAACCTTGGGCCATCTCACTATTCCTATCAATAGTTCCTTCGAAGATCAATTCAACTTTTGTTTGTTTGTTTGTTTGTTTTTGAAGACATTTGGTCTCATGTAGTCCAGGCTGGCCTGAAAAAATACTATGCAGTTTTGGATAACTTTGAACTACAAATTCTCTGCCTCTACTTCTCAAGTGCTGGGATTACAGATATGTGCCACCATACTTGGTCTGTGTGGTGCTGAGGATTGAACTCACAGCTTCACTCATGCTAGCAGCCCAAGGGGGAAAAAACTTATACTATCTTTTATAATTACTTTCTAGTATTCTATTTTTTGGGGGGGGAGGGGTGGATTTGAATTTCCATTTGTGTTTACTTGCTTTTAGCCTGCAGAATTACTTTTAATATATATATATATATTTTAAGATCTATTTATTATGCATACAGAAGAGGGTGCCAGATCTCATTACAGATGGTAGTGAGCCACCATGTGGTTGCTGGGAATTGAACTCAGGACCTCTGGAAGAGCAGTCAGTGCTCTTAACCGCTGAGCCGTCTCTCCAGTCCATACTTTCAATATTTATTGTAATGAGACCTTAGGTTTTGCTTATATCACTTTCAAAAGACTGCTTTGCTCCATATAAGAGTCTAGGTTAGAGTGTTCCTTTTCTTTCTTTTAGCACGTTGAAAGTGTTACCTGCTTGTGATGTTCTCTGAATTTCTTCTGATGAGAAACTCAGAAGTAATCTTCCAGGAAGGAGTTCTTTTGTATCTCATGACCTATTTTTCGCTTGTTGCTTTTTAAAACTGTCTCCTTGTCTTTGAATTACAGTATTTTTATTACATGTCTGGGTATGAATTTCTTTGCATGGAGGACATTCTTGATATATAATGTTTTCCAATAAATGTGAAAGTTTTCATGCATTACTTAAGCATTTTTCTTTTCCTTCCAACCTTCCTCAGTCCCACCCTAGGAACACTAATGTGTTTAAAGGTGTCCCACGTTTCCAGGCTCTGTTCAATTAGTTTTCTTTTCCTTATATTCTCCCTTCCCTGCTCGTTTCTTTCTAACACAAGGTTCCGAGTATCCCAGAGTTACCTCAAACTTGCTAGGCAGCTGAGACTAACCTTGAACTTCCGATTCTCTTGTCTCCAACTCCCAACGACCATGATTAACAGGCCTTAAATTCATTATATAATCAAATACGGCTCTGAACCCCCAATCCTCCTGTCTCTATCTCCTGAGTGCTGGAATTACAACCATGCGCTCCATATAAAGTTTTATGAAGTGCTGGGGATCCAAACCATGGCTTTCTGCAAGTTAGGCAAGCACCTTATCACCTGAGTTACATCCCCAGCCTCCTCTCTCTCTCTATTACTTGGGATTGGAACCAGGGTCTAATATATATCCTAGGTAAGCACTTCACTGAGCTACTCCCCTAGCCCTATTGACCATTTCTTCTGTTAGAACAAACCAACCGTTGAGCATCTTTAATGAACTCTGTTGTCAAACTTTTCAACTGCAGAATTTCCATTTGATTCTTTCTTGTTGTCTCTAAAGCAGTCTCAATAGACAGCCTCTTAGAATGGCCCCTACCTGAAGATCCTTCTGTTTTAGTATCCTGACTGCAAGTACCATTACTCCTAGACATGTTTGTTTGTTTGTTTTGTAGTTTCTTTCTCCTGTATCTTCGGCTGGCCCCAAGGTCACTCTGCACTGAAGATAATTAATTCCTAACTCTCTCACTTCTACTTCCCAAGTGCTGGGATTTCAGGCGCACTGTCCCATGCCTGCCTTCAGCTCCTTATCTTTCCTTCTTTTCTTCCTTCCTTCCTTCCTTCCTTCTTTCTTTCAAGATTTATTTATTATGTATACAATGTTCTGCCAGCATGTATCCCTGCAGGCCAGAAGAGGGCACCAGATCTCATTACAGATGGTTGTGAGCCACCATGTGGTTGCTGGGAATTGAACTCAGGACCTCTGGAAGAGCAGTCAGTGTTCTTAACCGCTGAGCCGCTCCTTTTCTTTACTGACATTCTTTGTTTGATGAGACTCGACCTTCTGCCTTCTTTTACCCAGGTAACATGGTTTCCTTGGGTTTAACGAGCACACTCACAATGTCCTAACTCTGACATCTGGTACTGTCATAGGCAGTTTCTGTTCCTGCTTTCTTTCCTTGCTTTGCTTTTCTGAACATCAGTTAGCTACCATTACAGCAACTATAGATTGCTTTAAACCCTCCCTGTTACATAGCTTAAAAAGCTAAATCAAACAAAAAAAAATTATTTATCTTGTGTGTGTGTGTGTGTGTGTGTGTGTGTGTGTGTGTGCACACGTGCTACGAGCGCCATGGCACTCATGTCAAGGTCAGAAGGCAATCTGTGTCGATCAGTTTTCTCCTTCCACCATGTATGGGTTCTGGCAACAAGTGCCTTTAACCACTGAACTGATATACCCCCACCCCCACCCCACCCGAGACATTCACTCTGTAGACCAAGCTGGCCTTAAACTCAAGATCCACCTGCCTCTGCCTCCTCAGCGCTGGGATTAAAGTTGTGGACCACCAACACCTGCAACACCTGGCTGCACTGAAAGTCTATAGCTTTTCTTTTTCCTTTGTTTCTTTCTTTTTCTTTTCTTTCTTTCTTTCTTTCTTTCTTTCTTTCTTTCTTTCTTTTTTGAGACATTGCCTCATTATGTTTTCTTGGCTGCCTGGAATGCTTTTATTTTATTTTTTTTAATTAGACTTAGTCATCTTATGTGTGAGTGTTTTGCCTCTGCATATACGTATGTGTACCATGTGTGCGCTTGGTGCCCTTGCAGGATTGACTTCCCTGGAACTGGAGTTGTGGATGGCAGGGAGCCACCATGACCATCATGTGGGTGCTAGGGATCAAAACTGAGACCTCTGTAAGAGCAGCAGTGTCCTTAGTCACTGAGCCACTGCTTGGCCTGGAACTCTTTTTGTTTGTGTTTGTTTTTTTTTGAGACAGGGTTTCTCTGTGCAGCTTGGCGCCTTTCCTGGAACTCACTTGGTAGACCAGGCTGGCCTCGAACTCACAGACATCTGCCTGCCTCTGCCTACCAAGTGCTGGGATTAAAGGCCGGCTGGCCTCTAGTGCTCACAAACTTGCCTGCCTTTGTCTCCTGAATGAGAGTTGGGATTAAAAGCACATGATAATATATCTACCTCTATAGCATTTGTGGTTATGATTTATTTTGTGATGCTGTCAGACTACTTCAAAGCCATCTACTTCTCTTAGAATATGAAGTTACTAGTGTTCTTTGGGTAGCAAAGCCTTGAAAGTACACATTTGCCCAAGATGACAGTAGGTTTTTTCTAACTTCCTCCTTCCTTGAGATAAACCAATTAAGATGGTTAGGGTAAACAGTGTGCCTCAAGACTCCATTAGTCCATTGTTTTTTAAATTTTTTTTTTTTAGTTTTTTTTTTAAACTATGCCCGGAGGCATAGATTGCTCAGCAGTCTGATCCTATTAAATGTGGTCAAGAAGGCAGTCTTTGCGATTTGTCCTGACTTCAAAAAGGCTCCTTTTAGCTACCTCTTTCCCTGGTTCTTTCCTAGTGAACTAGCTAGTAATGGCTCTGAATTAGAGCAGCTGCTATCTCATAAGTGTCCTTAGGTTTTTAACTCCAAGTGCTGGGATTGCAGGTGTGTGTTACCACATCTTTTTTTTTTTTTTTTTTCTCTTCCTTGAGACAGGTCTCATGTAGCTTAAGCTGGCCCTTGAACTCCACAAGCATATAGCACAACACTCAACTTAAAAGATTAGGTATTTCTAAAAAGAATTTAAGTTAAAAAAAAAAAAAAATTTAAATACTGACCAAAAATAATATCTGCAAAACTTATTAGGCTGGGGAGACACTCAGTGGGTGACGCGTCTGCTATTCAAGAATGGGGACCTAGCCGGGCGGTGGTGGCGCACGCCTGTAATCCCAGCACTCGGGAGGCAGAGGCAGGTGGATCTCTGTGAGTTCGAGGCCAGCCTGGGCTACAGAGTGAGTTCCAGAACAGCCTCCAAAGCGACAGAGAAACCTTGTCTCAAAAAACAAACAACAAGAAAAAGAATGGGGACCTAAGCATGGGTCCAACAACCACCTAAAAACTAGGCTGCGCCAGCAAGTCTAACCAAAACAACAAGGCTCATTGGAGGAGCCCATGCCTCAAGAACCAAGTGGAAAGTGATGGAGGAAGTCAACTGAAGTTGACCTCTGACCTCCACATCTGTGGGCACACACAGATGCTCTTAATACAAATAGCAAGCTAAAGTAAACATAGTACAATAGCATTTAGGAGAAACCAAAAGACTGTAATACACAGGAGACTGTCTAGAAAACGCTAATGTTTTTCTAACTGTGCCAACGGAACAGCGGAGCCTCAGAACAGGGCTTCTGGTTACCGTTTTGTGAAACTGTTACACAAGCAAAATCATGTCCTTCCAGAAAACAGAAGATTTGACCATCTTTCTGGATTTAGAAGTAATCTGATGTCCATTTTACACACAAAGAGAGTTCAAGGCTAGCCTGGGCTACATGAGACTGTCTCCAAGCCAAACCAAAATTCTAAACACAACAATAAATAAAGTAGAATAAGGAGCACATTTCTATATATAAATTTAAAATCAGACAGTGAAAAAGCATTAAATACTCCACTGACTTCTGCTGGTACTTAAAAAAAAAAAAAAAGAAAAAGAAAAAGAAAAAGAAACCTTCTTTTACTAAACTGAAACAAACTAAACCAAGCCTGCCTACCTTTTCCTACAAGATGCATGACTAGTTAGTGGGTTCTTCCTTATTCTCAGTGTCTACCTTTCTTTTTCTAAAGTCATGCCTTTCAACGCTCACTCAACAGAGACACCAAGTAACAGCAAAACCACATCTGTATATGCCTCAAAGACCAAGTCACACTAAAAAACATGTCCGCAATTCTATCACTTGCTGACAGAGCAACAGAGGCTAGTTGGGCTATAGTGAATTCCAAGCCAACCAGAGCTACATGCAAGATCCTGTCTCAGAAAACAGAGCAGTACAACAAACAAAACTCAGTATTATTTTATATCTAATTCCAATGAAATCTAATTTCTATATCCAAATAACAAAAGTCACAAAAGAGGAGGAAGCAAGGCACCATTAGAGATCAGAAGGCAGCTACATCAAAAATATTAACGAGAAATAAACAACACAAAGCCCCAGAAAGCACACAAAACAATCCAAACTGCACACAGGTTATAGAGCAAATAGCCTGACAAACCTCAGGGGGGCCAAGACCATCACTTTACTCAGTATAACAGGTCCACAGAAAGAAGAACACTCAATCAGTAAGGGGAAAGAAGTTATCTCCGGCACTGGGTTCTTGAAAGATAATACGAGCAGGGTGGTGGTGGCGGTGGCGGTGGCAGTGCACGCCTTTTAATTCCGGCACTTGGGAGGCAGAGTCAGACGGATCTCTGTGAGTTTGAGGCCAACATGGTCTAAAAAGCAAGTTCCAGGACAGACAGGACTATTACACAGAGAAACCCTGTCTCGGAAAATCAAATTAAAAAAAAAAAAAAAAAATACAGTCTATGGTGGCTCATATATCAGTCATCCCAGCCCTGGAGAGACTGAGTTAGAAAGCTAGCCACCAATTGGATGCCAGGCTGAGCTATACAGTACCAGGCTTGCTAGGGCTGCACAGTAAGACCCTGTTTTAAAGGAAAAGTTTGGAAAAGCATTCACCTAAAACAGTGCTCAAGAGGTGTCAACCTCAGCTATATAGGAGGTTTAGCTAGAAGGCATTCTTTTAATGCTTTAACTGGCTGAGATTTTGTCGTCACATTTAGAAATTCAGTTCTTTTTTTTTTTTTTGGAGCTGAGGATCAAACCCAGGGCCTTGCACTTGCTAGGCAAGCGCTCTACCACTGAGCTAAATCCCCAGCCCAGAAATTCAGTTCTTAACTATCCCATCCATAGATGTTTTAGCATGTCCCCATTACAAAAGATGACATTTAAACACTTGTGGAATGCTGGGTTAGTAAAAGTATATATAGTGTTTGTACTAAAGTAGGCACTAAGAGAACTGACGATGTTGTCAATAAAATTGGAGAAATCCCTTGGGAAGTCTGTATTTTCACAAGTGTACTTGAGTACGAAAGAAAACAAAGTACCTACCCAATGTGATCATTCTTACCTCTGCTCTTAAGAGTGGCATTTACTACTTGGTCAAAGCATCATTGTGGTTAAACATTTATATTCATTAAAAAAATTTTTTTCTGGGCTGAGGATTTAGCTCAGTGGTAGAGCGCTTGCCTAGCAAGCGCAAGGCCCTGGGTTCGGTTCTCAATTCCAGAAAAAAAAAAATCTTCTTAATTTTTATTTATGTGTGTGGATATTTTGCCTTTATGTGTATGTGTATGCATCATGTGTGGGCCCTACCTGTATTCACGTAGGCCAGAAGATCCCCTGGAACTGGTATTATAAACAACTGATTGTGAGCCACCATATGGGTGCTAAGAATTTAACTTGGGTCCTCTAGATGAGCAACCAGTCCTCTTAATCACTGAGCCATCTCTTCAGCCCCCAAATAAATATTTTAAAAATGAATTTTATGTCAACTAGTTACCTGAGGAACCACAGGACAAGGGTTTGCCACACACTTTTCCACATGAAGGAACAGGATCCATGCATGTTTTCCGACCATTACTTCCAAGTTCCAGCAACTGGCTGAGAGGTGTTTGGCCACAAGGACAACATCTCACCAAATGGGGGAGCCGTGGGCAAGGTTGACAAGGTTGAGGGTGGCACACTTGCGAACAGGTATGGCTCCCACATTTCAAGTCTCTTTTAAGAAAAACAACAGACAATTACATCATTGTTACATAAAATGAAGCTTTAATCTAAAAGTAACTTTAATCTAAATAAGAAAAACGCAAAACCTTACTTGCCACATATCTTTAAACAGCTGAAGTCTCCAAATCCATCCGATTTTCCCACGTCTGTTCCACATAACACATCTCGGGAGGTGCTGCCACAGTAGCACACTTGAGAACACAATTTAAAGGACAAATTAGTAACCTATCCATGCTCTAAAAATATTCCCAACAATCTAGAAATGTTCATTAGCACAGCTCAGACACGATGCCAAAATTAATGTGGTTTATACAGCTGCTCTCTGACCCACCTAAGAGCGTTCCACGGGAATGAACAATAAGTTCCCGTTCCTCTGGCAACATCTCTCAGTGCCTCTGCAGCATATCCTGCAGGCAGACCGCCTCCACTTCCAAGGACACACTTCAGTATCTAAGGCCACAGTGGAACATGATGCCTTGTGAGGCTCTCTGGACATGGCAGAGGGCAGAGGGGCTGACATCTACAGTCCCCACCTTCACTTCAACCAAGCAAAATGGATTTGATGCTTTCTGCATTAGGGTTCACATAAAATGCTTTCAAAAACGTCTCTGCTAGTGAAAAAACTTACCATAATATGAAATTCTTAAAAATTTGGATACTACAGTTAAATTTGAAGGGTTAATTTTCATTAACTTATACAATTTTTCTGATAAGTGTCACCTTTTTTCCGCAGTGGCTATTTATCACAAATTATCTACGCATGTATACCTTGCTCACATGATAAATAGTGACTAAAAGAGCAGAAACAAACTGAAATTCCGTGTAACTAATGAATGCTCATTTCTCCCTAAGGACAGTTTAAGCTTTCTACTAGCACAGAAATGAACATCAGAACAAATGTAATTGAGTTCAAGTTAAGAACAAGTTCTAGGCAAGACATGGCTACATAGTGAGAGCCTGTTTAAAAAAAAAAAAAAAACCATACCCATAAAATAAAATAGTGTATTAAACAAATCAAAAACTTCTACTGGCTTCTGGGCAGAGGAGAGTCTCAAAGTCACTGAAACATCAACTTTTTACATTTTAAAATAAACATTCCAATGCTGGAGATATGGCTCAGTGCTTAAGAGTACTAGTTGCTCTTATAGAAGACCCAGCCCTCATGTGGTGGCTCACAACTGCCTGTAACTCCACTTTTACAAACCCAATGTCTTCTTCTGGCTTCCTTGGGCACTAGGCATGTATGTGATACTAAAAACATACCACTGATCCCTGGAATTCATGAGGTAAAAAGAGAGAACTAGCCAGGCGGTGGTGGTGCACGCCTGTAATCCCAGCACTCGGGAGGCAGAGGCAGGTGGATCTCTGTGAGTTTGAGGCCAGCCTGGTCTACAGATCGAGTCCAGGACAGACTCCAAAGCTACAGAGAAACCCTGTGTGTGTGTGGGGGGGGGGGGGAGACAGAGAGAGAGAGGAGAGAACTGACTCAAGAATAAAGTAGAGAGTAATCAAGGAAGGCACCCAATGTCAATTTCAGGCCTTCACATGCACACACGACACCTGTCAGAACACAGAACACACTGGTGCCCACACATGTGAATATGCTTATTATACACATGAACATATACCACACAATCATATACATGGGAGGGGGTGTATGTGACAGAAAAATCACAATAAAAATAAAATAGCGTTCTCTAGGACGCCAATCAGGAAATGATCATGAATACAATACCAAAAGGCTGTGGGTATGGTTAGTACAGAGACAGGACCACACAATGGCAGCAGCAGCTGATAGTCAAGGTGACAGACACAGCTGGCCACAGTATTATGAACCAGCATTTAATGAGCGCCCTGAAGCAATGCTCATTACATTTCTAGATAAGGCTGAAAGAGGTCCTAGAAGAGTCACCACATGACAAAATAAATTATGTATGTGGCCAAAATATTGAATGGTACACTCCTTTGTCCCAGCTTCTTGGGAAGGCAAGGCAGAACCCTGGGGCTATAAGAACCACCTAGGCAACAAAATAAGGCCAGTCTCGGTCTCAATAAAGAAAAGAAAAAAATTTATCTAAGTTTTCTGTTCCTTCCTTCAGTTAAAGGACATCTGGGTTGTTTTCAGTGTGAGGTTCTTAGAAACACACACTCCTGTGTCACCCATTCTCTACACACTGACATATGCAAATATCAGAGTGGAATGGCTGGGTCAGAACACACACACATGCTTCATTCATAAGAAACTGACCCACAGTTGTCCAAAGTGTCTTTGTACATCTGTCAACATACTATGAAGATGCCAGTGGCTCCACCCTTGCCAACATCGGGGTTTTAGTCTTTTTCATTTTTAGAACCCTACTAAGTATAAATAGATACCTCATTATGGGCTTGGTTTTGATTCCCATCCCCCAGATCCTCTAGTGTAGGTTTCTGTGAAGCAGTTTTGTTGTAACATAGTTGACATAACATACAATTCCAGAAAAATCCACGAGCATTGCTAACAGGTGTCTACACCACTTACCCTGGTTTAATATGATCCGGCAAGGCTGGCATTGACCCCCATGGCACAGCTCAGCACAGTGGTGCTGACCACAGTTCAAAATATTCTCACAGGCGTTAGAACAGTGAACTGAGACAGCCTGACCACAGCGAACTGTATGCCTAGAAAGACAGACACAAATACACCACTCTGAAAGTCCCCACTATACAGACAAATTACAGTACAGTCCAAACCCTTCCCTCAACACCCAATAAATGTTTCTCTTGACTTTGCTGCCCCTAACCTAAGTGTTTCCTTCTAATTTTTAAAGATTTATTTTTATTATTTTAAATTTTATGCACATATGTATGTAAGAGTATGTTTGTTTGTGAACAGAGATGTCATATCCCTCAGAGGTGGAGTAACCAGCAGTTGTGAGCCACCCCACATGGGTGCTGGGAACTGACCTCAGGTCTTCTACGATAGTCATGCACTCTTAGTCACTGAGCAATCCCTCCAACCGTCCTTCCATTTTTTATTTCCTCCACTACTCTCTCCATCTCCTCCACCTCTTTCTCCTTCACTCCTGTTTCCTACCCTGCCTTTCTTTCCTTGCTGTTTTCTAATCAGTGGTAAAAAAGAAGGCTAGTTCTGAAACTTTGTCCTAGGTAATTAACTGTCATTCATCTGATTTCCACTGAGCAGCATGCAGGAGGGGAAGAAGCCTGAAGGATGGGTGAAGCCTGGGCTCCTCCCCTCTGCCTGGTTTCCTCTTACAAACAGGGAAGAAAGGAGTCAATATTATGCTCCACCTAATATACCCAGACCAAGCACAAGAGCAGTTTCCTGGGGTCAGGCATGTCTACACTGCATACAGCCATATACTTACTTAGAAGACACTAGGCAGAGCTTTGTCTTTTCTCCCTAGAGGTCCTGGAACCAAGTCCCCAAGGATACCAAGGGACGACTTTATTTACATCTACCATTCACTTCTACCACTTACTGATCTTTTATGTTAGACGTTCACAAGGGAATCATGCATATGGAAACTGAGTTCTTCCTCAGTCCAATTCTAACTTTACCTGGTCCGTCCACATTCACAGGTTTTAGTCGTAAAAGCAGGGCAGGGTGGGCAGGGTCCAGGATGGCAGAGACTGGAGAAAAACAAGCTTCAGTGAATGAACTATTCATATGTACCAAACTACACCAGAGCTGCCTCAGCTGTGCTCTACTGTGAAGACGGCAACGTTCATGAGAAGGACAACAAGGAAGAGGAAAGTTCAGAGGAACTGCCTTCACCAGACTGTCTGAGGACAGTCTTGACTGAAGATCCATGGGGAAGAGAGCCAGTATGAAATGTTCCTATGGCCTCTGCTCCAGTTCCTATCTCCAGGCTGCTGGGTACACTCTTTCCCAGGTTTCCTTCAATGGCGGTTCTGACCCGTAAGAGGTAATAAAACCTTTCCTTCCCAAGTTGGCTTTGGTCAGTTTTCATCTCAGCCACAAAAGCAAACTAGGACAGGCAACAAATAAGCCTACTGTGAGTGTCTTCTGTGAATCTCGAAAGCCACTAAATAAGAGACAAATTAGTTGGGCAGTGGAGGATCTCTGTGACTTTGAGGCCAGCCTGGTCTACAAAGTGAGTTTCAGGACCTCCAGGACTGTTATACAGAGAAACTCTGTCTTGAAAAATCAAAAAGAAAGAAAGAAAGAAAACAAATTATATTTTTAAACAGATGAGGTAGCACATAATCCCAGCACTGAAGAAGCAGAGGCAGGAGGACCACTGCAAATTGGAGGTCAGCCTGATCTACATAATGAGTTTCAGGCCAGCTAAGGTTACATAGTAAGGCTGCTTCAAAAAGCCAAAAATAAATATTTTTATATATGAAAAAGTTGACATCATTATCATTTCAGAATAACAATCATTTTAGAAAAACAAAAGTAGCTGGGCAGTGGTGGCACACACCTTTAATCCCAGCACTCGGGAGGCAGAGGCAGGTGGATCTTTGTGAGTTTGAGGCCAGCCTAGTCTCTAGAGCTAGTTCTAGGACTGTTATACATGGGGGAAAAAAAGAAAAAAGAAACAACAACAACAACAAAAAACCACACAAACTCAAAATATTGCTTTAGTTTGGATTTGACAAAGATGACACTTTAAAATATATGGCCTTGGTCCAACCATAAAATAAATAAAAAATACCTTGTCATACCCAGGTGATGGTATCCCTCCACTTTAATCCCAGCACTCAGGAGGCAGAGGTGGAGGATTTCTGAGTTTGAGGCCAGCCTGGTCTACAGAGTGAGTACCAGGACAGCCAGGGCTACACAGAGAAAACAAAAAAAAACCCTCAAAATACCTTTCCACTCTTGATGGTAAATCACTGGCCTAGTACATGGGAGACCCTGGATTGGATTCTTGGAAGAAGGAAGGACGGAAGGAAAGAAGGGAGCAAAAGTGCTCTCATCTACTAACTCTGAGAAGGACAGAAATGCTCTCATCAGCTGGTGAAGTAATAACCAGGCACTGGGCTGACAATGCTAACAGTGACATGGGGACAGCAGGCTGGTAAGCAACAGAATCCCAGCACAGGGGCAAGAGGATATGGGGAAAACTGAGTGCTCTAGGCAGAATCAGACATCTGAACAGAATGCTTCTGTATAGAAGTTAGAAGGAAAAAACAAGGAATTTAAATATGTTCAGATGAATACCGTCTTCTCCATGAAGAACCAGTGTCAATCATAGACTGAGTAAGAAATTCCACTTATAATATTTGTGCGTGTTTGTGTGCGTACATGGTCCACGGTACCCATGTGGAGGTCAAGACACACTGTGGGGGTCAGTCCTCTTCTTCATCATGTAGACCCTGGAGTTCAAACTCAGGTCTCAGTCTTTGCAGCGAGCACCTTTACCCACAAGTTAAGAAAACCCTATTTTGGGGAGTTCTACAAATTGGGAGGACTTTTTAAAAAAAATGAATATATGTCTATATATTCATATATATATATATACACACATATATATATATATATATTAGATGTATAGATATAGATATATATCTCGTTCAAAACAGTGGTTTCTGCTAGGCATAGTGGCTCCCACTTGTAATCCCAGCACACAGGAAGCTGAAGCGTGAGGATTATAGAGTGTCTGAGGGCAGCCAGGGCTCCAGCATGAGATCTTGTTTCAAAACATAAAACAAAATCACAGAACAGGGCAGTGGAGTTGGCTTAGCAAGTAAAGGTGCTTGCTCTGAGCCTCGTGACCTGCTGAACTTCATTCCCAGAAGTCACATAAAGGAACAGTACTAACTGCACACAATGCTCCTCCATCTTCCACATGTGTGCTGTGGCCTGCATACACACACAATAAAGCCTAAATAAACAAAGGATTTCTTTATGACAGTTCCATACATGTATATGATGTATTTTTGATGTTCACCTCCCCCTCACCCCCATTGGCTTTTCTTGTCCTCTCTTCCCACTCCAGCTGGTTCCCTTCTTTTACTTTCGTGTCTTTTAAAAAAATAAACAAACAGGCTAGGCAGTGGTGGCACATGCCTTTAATCCCAGCACTTGGGAGACAGAGGCCAGCCTGGTCTACATAGTGAGTTCCAGGACAGCCAAGACTACTACACAGAGAAACCCCATCTCTAAAAGCAAGCAAGCAGAGTTGGGGATTTAGCTCAGTGGTAGAGCGCTTGCCTAGCAAGCGAATGGCCCTGGGTTCGGTCCAGAGCTCTGGCAAAAAAAAAAAAAAGAAAGAAAGAAAAGCAAGCAAACAATAATAAAACCCTAGAATCTACAGGCTGGAGAGATGGCTGGGTAGTTAAGAGCACTTGCTGCTCTTCCTGAGGATCTAGGTTCAATTCCTAGCACCCATATGATAACATGGGTCTGCAATTTGTATTCTGGGGAGGAGCATTCTAAATGAAGGCAGGTGCAATCCTTTGGGAATTAGAGGTAATTACAAATTACAGTAAAGTCTAATTAATCATACGGGAAGCAGAATTTGTGAAAAAGAAAAACAGGTACTCTTTACATCCTCAGAGTACTATCATACAGGATGCTGAACAAATGCTGTTCCCTGCAGGGCTGTCCTATACACTCCAAGTTAGAGCCAACAGTACAAAACAGTGGAAGGATCACTCGGTCCCATCATTCCTAGCACTGCAACATTGGGCATGATGCTTAGCCTCTCTGAGCCTCACCTATAAAGAGGAAATGATCATACCACATCACCGGGCTGTGGAAAGGATTTAATACCATATGTAGAGTGCCTACTACAGATTCAGTGCTCAGCAAATGCTGTGTATCACTCTTCACTCCATCTTGCTACATGGCAACAGTATGTGTACTTCAAGCCACTAGCAAAGCACACCCACCAGGGGTCCCCAGAAATCTATCCTTCCAACTTACAGGTTACAGGAGTGTGGACAGTCCTGGCCAGGCTGTTTCTTCCTACAAACCTCACCACAACTATGTGGAATTTCATTTCTGCTCCATTCAGGATTCTTTACTTTGCCTATAACATAAGAGATGAGAAAGTCAATGCTACATAAATTTCAAACATATTCTCAACTTTCATGAAAGAGCACAATACAGCTAGACAGTGTGAAACTTAAGCATGGTTATCAGTAGTGCAGCTATGTTATGGCATTCTAACACAAAAAGCTGACAGTAACACTACTTATCAAACACTCTGACATGATAAAAACCTCAAGATGACCTGAAAAAGACAGTCACTTTTACCTGTGAAAATGCCATTTCGACACCAAACAAAATCTATTTTTTAAGATAAATACTTACTAGATAAACCATTAATAAATCTTAAATAAAAGGCAAAGAATTATCTGTGGTAATGATCAGAAGGAAAAAGGAAGCGCGCTGGGGTACAGCTCAGTGGTAGGGCACTTCCTTAACACCTCCATGCCCTGGGACCTCTTCTGGCACCGGGGGTGGGTGGGGTGGGTTGGGGGTGTCTGAGGGGGGTAAAGAAAAGACAGAGGCTCTGAAGTGAACCAGAGGCTGTGAGACAAAGACACGAACCCCTGCAGAGGAGCCTGGCTCTAAAGCTTCACAGTGGGCACAAAAGGGTGGCAATCTCATAGCCAATGTTGCCATATCAATCTTCACAGAGATTCCCCTGTAGCTTGGGCTACAGAGTGAAACTTTGTCTCAAAAAGGTCACAATACACGCATATCCTTTAAGATAATTAAGTCCTGCTATTATTCTGTCTGCCTATTCCCAGTGGCTTCTTATTTCTAATTCACATTCCCTTTCAGTAGGATACTAAACTCAGATTTTTGGTAATAAAACATATGCAACCAGCACATCCCACATAACGAGAAGCCAGAGTGAGATGAGGTTAACAAATGGAGCGTACTTTGGAAAAAAAGGCATTTGAAGGGAGATAGTAAAGTGAAGGTGTAATGAAAAGGGGAGCCAGGGATATAGCTCAGTGGCAGAGTGCTTGCCCAGCATGTGTGAGGCTCTGGGTTTGACCCCAGAACCACAAGAGGGGAGGGAGAATATGTTTGCTAGTGAAGGAATCAAGGGATGAGTAACAGCTAGTCATCAAGAAAGTCAGAGGAATATGAGCAAACTGGTTAGGACAGTAAAGATAAATAAAAAGAAACAGAACAGGCTCATTTTCTACGAAGGGAGTGAATGGTCAAAGGTGTCAAGGGAGTCATGTTGCAGACAAAGTGACTTGTAAGGCCAGGGTCACTGGGGACTTCTGAGGACAGTTTCAGTGAGCAACAAAGGTAGACCCAAACCTAATGGTTCAAAGGGAGAGTCACACTGTCTAGAAACAAAATCAACTAGAAACCAACAGTGACCCTGATGGCATGGGCACAGGGGACCTGGCTCCGCCCTCTCATCTGAGGCTCCAGCGGCCCAGAATGACCAGCTCAGCTACCACCTAAGCCCACAGCTGGGCCTTGGGTTGGCTCACTCTAACATCTACCCATCTAGGACCTGCTGGAGCTCGTGAAGGGACTGGTCTTGTGGAACGATACATGCAGGAGCTCCCAGAGGAGCTCATGTGAGGATCCAGTGACGGTGGTGTACCAGAAACCAGAGGCCTTGAACCTGACCAGTGACTCACTGCAGTGAACATTTGCTAGTCAAGCTGACTGGACAAAGGGTATACTGTGACACACTGCAGCTCCCAAACAAAACCAGGAAAACTATTCTATAGAGAAGGAAGATTCAAGGTTAATTTGTATTACTAGTTTATAGAAAAATCTCTCCATTATAAAGACAAATGATTGATTTCTTAAACACTGTCTTTACTCACACTGCTTAAATCTAAAATGTCAAAGGTGTGACAGCCAACATTGAGAGGGACCCACATCAATATCTACCTCTGTCAACTGATTGTTCTGGTGAGGTCAGCCTCAAGCTTAGAACCAGCATGAGCCTGGCTGGCATAATGAGAAGACCCACCTCCAGAACAGCCTGCCAGGAGCACCAAGCCCCATGGCTCCACTTGGTGATGGAATGCATAAGTACAGCATTACAGCCTCTTACAGCTTTGAGGTCTTCTTATCAGTAACTTCTGAAAGGAGCCCTGTGGACCACTGAGGTACAATGTATGACTAAAAGGTACTCTAGTGTAGGTAAACACACTTACCACAGAAACAAGTATAGGTATTAGGAACATGTGCAGAAACATTCTGACAAGCAGGGCACCTCCAACCACTCTGGCCATCTGTTAAGAGAAAAAAAAATTTTATACACACACACACACACACACACACACACACACACACACACACAATCCCTTTTCACATCGTAAGCTGGGTTAGGGATAAAGCTCAGCAGTAGGGGACGTGCTTTGTCTATACAGGGCCCTAGGGCTTAATCCTCTGCACCCTCCAGAAGCAGCAGCAGAACAATTCTAAAACTTTACGTCTGGCCAAGTGGTATATACCCTTAATCCCAGCACTGGGAAGACAGAGGCAAGAGCTGAGTTCAAGACCAGCTTAGTCTAGTGAGACCTTGTCTCAAAAAGAAAAAGAAGTAAATCTACAGGAATTCCCATCATTGAAGTAGTTAGAATTAAAGTGCTGAGTATTATCAGACATTTAAGAAACAGATCTAGTTACTCACCCTGAGCTGTCCCCCTGCAGTGTATTAATTCTGTCCTATTGCTTTACTTCTGAATAAAGTGCTCAAAAAGAGAAAAAAATTACAGTGCTGAATGCTTCATTCAATACTGCATTCAGGCCACAAAGACTAATGTGATGACCAATCAAGTGGGTAACCATGTTGTTCAACCATCTCTAATACCAACATTAACTGAATAGTGGTATACAGGAAAATCCCTATGTCCTGAATTAAGGAACAGCAGCCTAAGGAGCATATTCCCAGCAAGATCTGCATTACCCATAAACACTAGTGTACTTTAGGAAGGGCCTAGATACTAGAGAGACTTGTGAAATGCAGAAACAACCTAATATCTGGAGGATAAATTAAACAATTTATATAAATGTCTAAGCAAACTATAGACATATCTGGTTTCTTTGGCAGGGTCATACTATGTAGCTCTGGCTAGCCCAAAGCCTGCTATCTAACGCAGGCTGGATTCACGCTCACAGAAATACACCTGCCTTTGCTTTCCAAGTGCTGGCATTAAAGGTGTGGGCCACCACCTCCTGGCTAGCTTTCTTCTTTTTATTTATGAATGCTTCTTCAAATCTTTTTTTTTTTTTTTTTTTTTTTGGTTTTTTCAAGACAGGGTTTCTTTGTGTAGATTTGAGCCTGTCCTGGAACACTCTCTGTAGACCAGGCTGGCCTCGAAGTCACAGAGATCCACCTGCCCCTGCCTCCCCAGTGCTGGGATTATAGGCGTGCACCACCACTGCCCGGCTCCAGCTAGTATTTTTAAGCTAGGTTTACAATCTAAATTTATCAAAGCAGTGAGTAAAAACAACTCAGGATACTAAGTATCTGACCTGCATGAGATGCTGGAGAGCGGGCCCATTTCTTTATGCAGTTCAAATGAAAGACGTGGAAACAGCTCTGGCAGCTCCACACTGGGGCTGTAACTTGAACCAACTCACAGCACACCATACACTCGTATTTTTCTGTAGTTAGCTGCTCAATTAGGGAACCTGTTTTAAAAAAATGAACAAACTGAAACATAGAAAACCATTCCTCACTTTAGTCAATAAAGAAACCATTTGAGAGCATATTCTAACAGGCTTAAAGGGATAGCTGATTCTGAGTAAGTGGCTATTCAGACTTTGAGGCCAAGAAAGGGCAGAAGTTGCTGAGATAGGACTGAGAAAGGAGACGTGTAGGGATTCCTATAACGGAGGAAACATTCTCCCAATCCACCCAGATCATTGAGAGCTGTAGCTCAGGCTGTGATCCAGGGTTCAGGAGTCTCACTTGTGTTCAAGATTTCAAGACCAGCCTGGGCTATAGAATGAAACCTTGTTTCTAAACATCACAAAATAATACTGTTGTTCTGATCTTTCCCCTGATGACTGTCATTTTATTTACTTATTTATTTAGAAGTTCTGAGAGAGGGTCTTGTGTAAGCCAGGCTGGTCTGGACTCCTTTTCCTCCTGTTCCCACTTCCCAAGTGCTACCACACCCAGCTAGATTGTCTCTTATTCACTGTTCTTAGTTTATGAAGAAGCAAATTTTGTTGCTTTTGTTGAGACAGTCTTGCTATGCTGCTCAGTTTAACCTCAGTCGTCCTGCTTCAACTTCCAGTGGGCTGCAACTGCAGATGTGCCCCACACCTGCCTTGTAACTACTGGTTTATAGTCCAGTAGTAGTGAAGTTGGGCCACTAAGATACAAATCATACAGACGTGTTGACGGATGGCCACCAACTGTGGAACCCCCACAAATTACTGGTAAGTCCTTTACAGAGGCTTTCTCTCACACATTCTACATTACGTCAGTAATCTGCAGACTATGTCTAGCATCCAGTTCTGCTGCCCTCGCTCTGGTCTAAGCTGCTTTCTGCTTCCTGGATGATTACAGTGCCTTCCTTACTAGTCTTTCTACTTTGACCACAGCAGCAGGAGCAGCAAATTGTGAATTAAGTCTGGCCGCTGTCAGCCAGCAATCCCAGCTACCTGGCAGGCTCCCACAGCAGGGTCACAAGTTTATGACCTGTCTGCTGCTACAGAGTAAAGGCAAAGCTAGCCTAGCCAACTTAGTGAGACACTGTTTCACAATAAAAAGGCAAAGAAGGTAGTAATACAACTCAGCAGTAAAGGGCATGCTTAGTACCCAGAGGCCCTGGGTTCAATTCCCGCTTTTGGTACAGGGGTGGGTACAGAAGATTAGATGTATTCCTCCAATTAAAACAGAACAAAGCAAACAAAAAACTTTATGTGTATGAGTGTTTGCCTACATGTGCACCACATGTGTGCCTAGTGCCCTCAGAGGTCAGACAAAGTGTCGGATCCTCTGGACCTGGAGTTACAGATGATTGTGAGCTGCCATGTGGGTGCTGGAACGGAACGTGGGTCCTCTGCAAAAACAGCCAGTCCTCTCCAATGCTAAGCCATCTCCCCGGGCCCTTGTTAACAGCTCTTATCTTGTGACTGTAAAAGCTCCAATCCTGAGTGGCCCCATCTCCTCAGTGCCACAGCTCTTCGGGTTTCTCTGTGTAGCCCTACTGTCCTGGAACTCTCTCTGTAGACCAGGCTGGCCTTGAACTCACAGAGATCCACCTGCCTCTGCCTCCTGAGTGCTGGGATTAAAGGCGTGTGCCACCACTGCCCACCACAGTCTGACAAGGCAGCTGTTCTTAAAGAAGTTGCTATAAATGCAGGGCTAGAGAGGCAAAGGCAGGTGGATCTGAGTTTGAGGCCAGCTTGGGCTACACAGAGAAACACTGTAGGAGTGAGGTGGGGGGAGCTCAGTGGAAAAAAAAAAAGCCCTGGGCAGGTGGTAACATCATTGATTAGGTCAAAGTCTCACAACAAACCAAAAGGAGACCAATAAGGCAAAAGTTCATAAGGAAGAGCTTCCGTACTGAAGTTATCCCCCACCTCCAATACATACAGAGGATCTTGCTAAGCAGCACAGTTTGTCCTAAAACACAGTCTTTCCCCAGTGCTAGTACTAAAGGTATGCTCCCTGCCACACCTAGCTCTGCCTTGATGAAATACATACTCAAGGCAAAATGAGGAATATCTTCCAATAGTGTAAAGGTTTATTTGCAAAGAAGGGGACAGATGGTAACTATGAGGAGAGAACATGTGCTTCTTCAGAAGCATCGAAAGGTAGAAAGTACTTGCAGGAAAGTCCTTAGTTCAACCTAAGTTCTGGGTAACAGTCAGAGCCGACTAATAACTAAGAGCCGCGTGAAGCAAGAACACCACAAGGAAAGAAGAAAGAAAGAAAGATATGGTATCTAGGCCAAGGATAGTGGTCCATGCTGGAATCCCAGCACTAGGAGGCAGAGAAAGGAAGATTTTTGTTAGTTCAAGGGCAGCCTGGTCTACATATCAAGTTCCGGGCTAGGGCTACATAGGGACACCCATATCTAAAAACAAAGAAACCACCTCTGGGGGTGGCGGTGGGGTGGCGGTGCACACCTTTAATCTCTGCACTCAGAGGCCAGAGCTCCATAGGGAGACTGCAAACAAGGAAAGAAAGTATCTTCTTTGTAACTAGTCTAAGACAGCACTGTCAGGAAAACAAATTATGGGTTCTATTTGTTTTGGTTTTTTTTGAGACAGGGTTTCTCTGTGTAGCCCCTAGCTGTCCTCGAACTCACAGAGATCAGTCTGCCTCTGCCTCCTGAGTGCTGGGATTAAAGGTGCAAATTATGGTTTCAAGTGATAAATTTGGAAACGAAGTATATATAGTGATACAAAAAGACATGCTTGCTAAGGATTGGAACTACTATAACTACTATAAGAATAAGAAATAGCTCCCTGGACATGTAACTAAATTAGCTTTTGAAACATCTATAGTTTACTAGTGCAGCTGGAGCGTAAACCTTTAATCCTAGCACTTGGGAGAGCTGAGGAACTCTAGTTCTGGCCCAGCTTTATCTACATAGGGACTTCCAAGCTCGTCAGGGATGCACAGCCAGATCCTGTCTAAAAGGAGTTTATTGTTGAAGAGATGGTTCAGTGGTGTACTGATCTTGCTGAGGACCTGACCTCAATTCCCAGCACCATGACCACCTGTAACTTCAATTTCGGGGATCTGATGACTTCTTCTGGCCTCAGAGGCTTCTTGGCATACACAGTGATGCACTTACATATACTCAGGTGCACACACACACAAATCTTTAATTCTAGCACTTGGGAGGCAGGCAGATTTCTGTGAGTTCAAGGCCAGTCTAGTCTACATAGCAAGTTCCAGGATTGATAGGGCTACATAGCAAGACCCTGTCTCAAAACAAAAACAGGCCAGGCGGTGGTGGCGCATGCCTGTAATCCCAGCACTCGGGAGGCAGAGGCAGGTGGATCTCTGTGAATTCGAGGCCAACCTGGTCTACAGAGCTAGTCCAGGACAGGCTCCAAAGCTACAGAGAAACCCTGTCTCAAAAAACAAACAAACAAACAAACAAAAAAAAGCAAAACAAACAAAAAAACAACAAACCAAAAACAAAAACAGCCAGGCAGTGGTGGCGCACACCTTTAATCCCAGCACTCTGGAGGCAGAGGCAGGCGATCTCTGTTAGTTCAAGGCTAGCCAGGTCTACAGAGTGAGTTTCACGAAAGGCACAAAACTACAGAGAGAAACCCTGTCTTGAAAAACCAAAACCAAACCAAACCAAACCAAACCAAAACCAAAACAAACAAACAAACAAAAAACCCAAAGGGCTGGAGAGATGGCTCAGTACTTAAGAGCATAGGCTGCTTCTTTCAGAGGTTCAGGTTTGATTCCCAGCATTGGTGGCTTACAATCAGCTCTCACTTCAGTTCTAGGGGGTCTGAAGTCCTCCTCTTCTGTCCTCCATGGGCACCAGGCACACACATAGCGCACAAATATACATACAAATGAAACAGCCATACACATAAAAAATTGAAAGTAAAAACAAATAAACAACAACAACAACAACAATTTTGCAGTGAGCTAAGGGGTAGGAACTCTAGCTAGAGGGGACTGCACACAAGAGCTTGGACAACAAAACAGGAAGGGATCGGGCATAAAATGGCAGAAACACTGAGGACAGCAGAAGCCAGTATCTCCAGGTGACAGAACCGGGGACAGGATGATGGGCTCAAGATGCGTTTTGGAAAAACTGTTCTCTGATGATGGAGCAAAAGATGAACTGGAAAAGAATTCAGACACGCGATGGGACCAGTGCAATGAGCGAACAAGATGACAGGGGAGGATCAACAAGAGCAACGGGGATGTTGCCATGTCCTGCTTCTGCTAGCTTAACTCACAGAGAAGCCAACAGCCAGACAGCTGCCCGTCTCCAGCTGCACTTAAAGCCCTCACACAATGACTTAGTGGAAGAAAATCAGTAAACCAAAACCGTGCTGGGCCTCGAGTTCAGCTGGTAATACCAGCTACTCAGGAGGCTGAGGCAGGAGGAGCACAAGTTCAAGGCCACCCTGGGTAACCCATAAAGACTGTCTCAAACAAACAATAAAACCGAGTAAGAGGGTACCAATGAGGGCAGCAGTGGGTAACCCATAAAGACTGTCTCAAACAAACAATAAAACAGAGTAAGAGGGTACCAATGAGGGCAGCAGTGGGTAGGGGCAGAATCCAAGCAGGTGAGGCAGTGAGGTAGAGACTTCACTGTGTTACCTTTTTATTGTCTAGTTTCTAAATTCTTGGAGTGTACCGCTTGAAAGCTCACATCATGCCATCTTTCCTCCCCTCCAGGCACTTACCTGTGTGTGTTTCCACATTCTTCAGCATATGGTTCTGTTTGCCTCTGGGGAACGGAGAGAGCACTTGAGGGTCCTGTCTGCGCGTAGTGTTCTTCTCTTGGCCAACTCTTCTGGAAGACTTGTTGACAACTGCCAGATTCCCGGTGTCACAGGCTGACTTCGTCAGTCTTTCTCTGAGATTGTCCTTTGGGATGGGGGGCATGTTGTTTTTGGGCCCTGAATTTATATGTCGCTGACTCTCTTGTTTGGGTGGGTTCCTGCCTGGTCGTGGTCGGGCACCCTCCACTTCCCAGGGAGGCCTTTTCTGTGGGTATCTTCTCTGCTCATTCCGTCTTGACACACATCCATCCACTACAGCTTTTCTACAGGGTGCCTCTGAGAAGTCGGCATGGGGAACGCCCACAGGCCTGCTGGTGTCATCCTCAGACTTGGGGCTCACTCTGCTTCCCCACTCGCATTTGAGTTTGCCTTTGGCCTTTGGTCCTCTGCCATAGCTGTACGTAAGCTGGGCTGCCTTCTTGGGCTTTGCGCCCCTGGGATCTGCAATAACCACGTCTGCCTCGCTCTCAGAAGGGCTGTGCTCCCTAGGGTCCGTCCCACTCTCTGACCTGGCCACGCTTTCTAAGCTAGACGCATCTGATGTCTGCTCAGTGAGCCCTTGTGCTTTCTTGACTCTGCTTTGGTGCTTTTCACTCCTCAGCTTCTGCCATGGCTGATTCTGAAGGCCATGGTTCTTGAGTGACTTATTAGACAACTGGAAAAAAGCCTGGTGACTCTTAGGTTTGCTTCCAGAGGCGTAACTGTGCTGATGAATAGCAGAGATGTCATCATAAGGGACCTGCCTAGGGAGGTGACAGGGAGGTGAGGAACTGTAATTTCTTCTGCCAATCCTATTAGAGTCTAGTCTTCTTTGGGGCCCACAATTTAGACCAGAATTTTTTCTCTCCTGAGGAATGAACTCAGCAGCATCTGTATTGAATTTAAAAGTACCTAGGAAACAAGAAATAGACATCCAGTAAGAAATTAATGTCACTTATGAAGCCCACGACTCTAAAAGGCACATATAAAACTATTTTCTTAAGGACAGTGTATAAAATAGGCTTAATGAGATCAGTCTCTTGTGAAAGTGTTAGGCTCTCAGTCCTTGCGGAGGACGATTAGTATCCCATGTCTAGTGGCCACACTGATATCCACTGATGGCCTAGGCCATCTAGCACTATGAACATGCATTTATCCTAAAATCTTAGGAGAGCCAAAGCCAGGCATGATAGTATGCACTGGCAATCCCCTCACTTGGGAGTCAAACTCAAGAAGACCCTGAGCTATATGAGAACCTATAGCCAAAACCAAAACCTTGGAAGAGGACAGAGCATGTTGGTACATACCTCTAATTAGAGCACTGGAGAGGCCTAGACAGGAGAACCACAAATTTGAGACTAGCCCAGCTTCTAGAATGAGACTTTGTC
Source organism: Onychomys torridus (assembly GCF_903995425.1). Taxonomy (NCBI): domain Eukaryota; kingdom Metazoa; phylum Chordata; class Mammalia; order Rodentia; family Cricetidae; genus Onychomys; species Onychomys torridus. The sequence goes on along the minus strand of NC_050444.1, from coordinate 62,493,147 downwards.
TCAATAAAAACTGAAGATCAGGTTTAGGGATGCAGTATTGGTCAGGAAGTTCCTTGTGGTCTTTCAAAACACTAAAGCAGCATTGCATAATAGCAAGCAAACAGGCTTTGAAATCAGATAAAATGGGTTTAAAGTCTGAATGAGCTTAGGGCTTAGTTTCTACATCTATAATGAATGTTTATTTCAGAGTTATTATGGCCCCTAAAAAGAGTCCATACAGATAATATTAGCATAGTGAGTTGGCTTGTCTCCATCTCTTCCCCCAAGGAATACAATTTGGGCTTTTTACATGTAACTCCCACAACATGTTCTAAAATTTCCAAGTGTTCAAATGTAACCTAACTTCAGCCTACTCATCCCCCCACCAGGTGATTCTGAGTACAGCCAGCTCAGTTCCCGAAGAAACCATCTTCCAGGGCACTTTCAACCCCAGCATTCAGGAGGCGGAGGCAGGCAGGCAGATGTCTGTTAGCTTGAGGCCAGCCTAGTTTACACAATGAGTTTCAGGTCAGCCAGGGGTACATAGTAAGACCCTGACTCAGAGAGAGAGACAGAGGCAAACTATCTACCTAATGACCAAAACCAGTCAGTAAGAAAGTCAGTTACAGTAGCAATCAACAGTCTGTAAGGCATGAGTTTAAGTCCCTGCCTACCATTTAGTTTGTTCTTAAATCATCTATTTTCCGTCATTTGAGAAAAGGCCCACTATGTACCCCAGCCGCCTTCAAATTCACTATAGAGCCCAGGCTGGCTTCAAACTTAAAATCCTCTTGCCTCGACCTTCTAAGTGATATAATTACAGGTGTGCACTATCATGTCCTGCTTTATATATATATGCTGTAACATGTTACTTAGTGCCAGCTCTCGTCTATGTGATGGAGAACATAACCCCTACATCAGAGTTGCTAGGGATCCTAAATTAGTAAAGCAATAACTTGCCTACAGTGGTTAAAGTGATACCTTAGTAGTGCTTTTAGAACTACAATTATCTGGACACAGACTCCAATGGGCACGCTGGAAAACTTGTGGATTTCTAAGGCTTGGCACTTATTAGGTATTTAGTATGTGCCACACACTCTTCTAGGCACTTTTCATGTGTTAACTTCCTTACTCTGTTTTAAATGTGTACGTGTAGAATCTGTGTGAGTACACCATGAGTGTGTGGGTGTTTTCAGAAGAGAAGCTATCAGATCCCCTGGAGCTGGAGTTAAGGCAGTTCTGAGTCAGCTGGTGTATAGGGCTAAGAACCAAACTTGGTCTTCTGAGGAGCAGCGAGTGCTCGTAACAGCTGAGCCATCGCTCCAGCCCCATTAACTCACGTAATCTTCATGTTCCTGTAGAGAAAACTACAGCACAGTGACCTGCCCAAGGCCACAGGGCACTCCAAGGCAGGCTCAGAATTCGGACTTAGGACACGGAGCATTCATGACTTTGTGCTTATTCTTACAGTGCACACTTACAGCAGAGAGCACAGAAACACAGTGGAGGCCTGGCGAGATCATAAAGGCCACCGAGAAACCTCTCACTCAATCAGGATTAGTCCCAAACACTTCCACATAGGAGTGTTCTGAGGGTGGGGTGGAGAGCCTCACAAAATGGCAAGAGGAGTTAGACAAACTTAGAGAGTGGCAGAGGTATTCTGGAAAGAGATAAATTTAAAAGCAGGAATAGGTAAACCATAACAAGAGGTGCTATATGTTTTTCTCCTGCTATGAAGAAGCAAGGCTGGAAAGAGGGACTAGAAACAGGTCAGTAAAGCTGCTCAATAGCCTGGTAAAGGATGTTTCACACTGCGTAGTGGTGAACAGATCCAGACAACGCTGTACCTAGGCATACATAGTTGTTTTCACTAGACCTAAGCCGAAGACCCCAGAAAGACAGACAGGAAAGGGGCACATGAATCAGGAAACTGTACCATGGCACAAGTCAGACACTTGCTTCAGTATTTGAAGTGGAAGTTCTTCTGTAAGGGAGCTGTCTTCTCTCCAAGGTGTCACTAGAATACAAGTAAGGGGACCAGAGAACCAACAAAACACAGCACCGTAGTGTTGTGTACAAAGGCTGATCACGAGCAGCACTCGGGAGGCAGAGGCAGGTGGAGCTCTGTGAGTTCAAGGCCAGCCTGGGCTACAAAGCGAGTTCCATGACCCTTTCATAAGGGTCATGTAAGACCAACAGAAAACACAGATATTTATATTATGGTTCATGACAGTAGCAAAATTACAGTTATGAAGTAGCAATGAAAATAATCTTATGGTTGGGGGTCACCACACATGAGGGCCCCAGAATTAGGAAGGTTGAGGACCACTGGCTTGGGAGTGTGTGAGCAAGAGTCCATGTTAAGGTAAGAACAAAGACTACAGAAACAAGGAAGCAGGGATTTCTTGAACACGGGGACTCAGAAAATGCTTTAGGGAGTGGAAGCAGTGACCTCGTGCAGAGTCCTAAAGGCTAAAGTTATGAGTCACAGCTAGTCCTCACTCAACTCTGCTTCAAATACCTAAGGGTATGGAAGTAAGTCATAGGTAGGAAGATCAACAGATTCAGTTCAGAGGGCCAGTGAAGGCCTAGAGAAAACAATAATGTATCTGCCCAAAGTTTTCCACTCCCCAAGATGATTTTTATATCCAAGCCAAGTCTAGAGTACACCAATGCAGAATGTTTGCCCACTCTTTGGACTGAGACAGGATGGACACCTTACCTGTGGCTCAGTACACAAACACATGCACAGCCTTCCTAGTAAGATTTGTCAGAAGCACAACTATAATTCCAGCCAATGATGCACGTTGCTGTGCTGATTTTCAGGAAGAGCAGGCCATGAAGTCTAATCTATGGAGTGGGTTGTGACAAGTATTTTTTAAAAACTGTAACATTAACAGTATGTTGTTGGTAGTAAAAGAAACCACTGCTTCTCCCCCTCACCCCTCACCCCGCCCTTCCAAGACAGGGGCTCAATATGTAACCCTGCCTGGCCTAGAACTAGATATGTAGACTAGGCTGGCCTCGAACTCAGATCCTCCTGCTTCAGCCTCCTGAGTGTTGGGATTACAGGCATGTGCCACCATGCCTGAGACCACTGAAATACTTGGTTCACTTAAAAATTTTTTTGTATGCACCCGAACCTTACAGAGAGAAGGGGGACTGGATATAAGCCACATATGTGCTGATACTCTTGGTGGCCAGAAGAGGGCGTCAGATCTCCTAGAATTGGAGTTACAGGTGGTTGTGTGAACCCGCCATAGTTCTTCTGGAAGAGGTAGGGTTTTTTGTTTGTTTGTTTTGTTTTGTTTTGGTTGTTGTTTTTCAAGACAGGGTTTCTCTGTGTAGCCCTACTGTCCTGGAACTCGCTTTGTAGACCAGGCTGAACTCGAACTCACAGACATCTACCTGCCTCTGCCTCTCGAGTGCTGGGATTAAAGATGTGCACCACCACGCCTGGCTTGAGGTAGTGTTCTTAAACACAGCACCAACAACGCTCCAATTTCTTGATTCACTTTTACGTTAGGTAAGTGTGCACTAATATCCCAGTGCTAAACGTTTCTTTTTGATTGCTGTCCACTACATTTGAAAGCCCAGATCTACCGATACACCCTGATGAAAATGGAAATAACTTATATTGACAGTCAAATGAGGCTGTCTCCACCACGGAGGAGCTCCAGGAAGGAAAGTGAGCCAACCATCAGGCACAGAACGGGTAGGCCCCGGGGATTAGCTGACTGCCTCCAAACTGACAGATGAGGGAACTGAGACTGGGATCACACGCGTCACGGGAAAACGGGGTTCCGAACCCCTCGAGGCTGGCCCCGCTCGCGCCCGCGCGCACGCGCGCACGCGGCTCGCCGCCGCTCCGAGAGGTTGGGAACACACCCCTAGCCCTGCGCGCAAACTCGCTGGACTCCAGGGCCGCTACTGAGCCTCGCCTACGCCCGCCCGCCCGCCGGCCGGCCGGACTTCGCGCCGCGCTGCCTGGGGAAGGCCGGAAGGAGCCCCGCGGGGACGCGGGACGCCCACGGCCGCTCGCTGGGCACCGGGACCCGTCCGCCCTCCTCGGGAACCAGGGGCCGAGCTTCGGCACCCCGTGGAAGATGGTGGAGGGGTCCGGACGTGCAGCGCGCGTGGCTTGGCCCTTGCGAGCCACTGTCCCCGCGCAGCCCGCGCCCCGCTCGCCACCGCAAGGGCCCGAACCCTTCCGATCTCCTTGCTGGCTACACTGGCGCACCGCAGAGGTCCCGCGCGGGGAAACGGACAGTACCTGAGACCGGAGGCGCCTCCGCCATCCCGTGCCGTGCCGCAGCACCTCTAGCGAGCCCCGCCACCGAGCGAGCGCTGTCACTTGGTCACGTGTCCCGGATTTCCGGCGCCGAGAATTCGCTCCTGCGCGCGTGTGGACGGCCAGGGGGGTGGTGCCGCTCCAATTAGACGGTGGACTGGCGCGTTTGGGACGTCAGACAGATGCGACGGACCTGGGCGGAGGCGGGGCACGGACGGGTGGCTGAAGAGAGCTCGAATCGTCGGAGCGGGACCGGACTTGTGCAATTGTTGGTTTTCGGTTTGAGAGGTTCTGTGATCTCCGGTTGCAGCGCCTTTTGTCATGTCCTGCCATCTGCCCAGCTTTAAATGGTCGTTTTGCATAAAAGGTAGAACTCCCTCCTGAATATGCATCGTGTCTCCCTCCTACAGGACCATTAAGGGCAGCCAGCTCCGTCAGTCTCTGGCCAACATCTACAGGAATCTCTAGTTTGAGCATAGAGAAAGCAAGTATGGGGACAAGTGTTTCAGAAGTTGATTTAGGTGTTCTAGGGACAAGTATCTCCTTTTGTCAACCTGCTGGGAGCAGTCTCTAGACACCAGCCACTCGAGTAGTCTGGTTGAACCATTGAGAATACGTTTCCTGTACCTTTGAAATCTTAATATAACAATAGCATTAGGGGAAAGAAATCTGAAACATGTTTTTCATGACCTTAATTCACTTTCTTATACCTTCAGAACTTTCATTTACAGACCTTAAAACACTTTCTTGGACCATCAGAACTTACTTTAGCTTTCATATTCTCAAACCTATTCTTTTTTTTTTTTTTTTTTTTTTAAAAGATTTATTTATTTATGTATACAGTGAGTGTTCTGCCTGCAGGCCAGAAGAGGGCACTAGATCTCATTGTAGATGGTTTTGAGCCACCATGTGGTTGCTGGGAATTGAACTCAGGACCTCTGGTAGAGCAGTTGGTACTCTTAACCTCTGAGCCATCTCTCCAGCCCTCAAACCTATTCTTGAACCCTCAGAACTTTCTTAAACGTCCACATCCTCCATCTAACCGTTTACCACAGACACGAGGAGTTATTACTGAGAGCAGTCAGCAAGTTCCTGTAGAGCCTTTTGTTCTGTTTTGCTCTTCTTTACAGTCTGGTGGCCAACCTGACACAGGACAGAGATTTTGGAGGAAACCTTTAAACATGCTTGGGTCTAGAGGAGGAGCCATAACCAAACCTCAGAGTTTTCCAATAAAGGGGAACAACTTTACTATTATCCACCCTCAAAAGACATTTGAATCCCTGTTAAACTGAATCCAATGACTAGAAGGCTCGGAGATAAATTCTGAGCCCTGACCCTCAAAACAAGCAGCACTGGCGGTGGCGGCTAGCAGGGGCAGAGAAAGCAAAAACAAAACCAGTCAACACAGAATACAGAAAGCTTCCAGACTCAGAGGAGACCAGTCAGAAACCAAACGTGTTGGTCACCGTCATTCATACATTCAGTTGAGCCTGAACCATTTCCATCTCTGCTTCCATGCTTGCCACAAGACTTACAGACACACAGAAAACACAGACCCATCTGCACATATAGACAGACAGCAAAACTTTCCAAACCACCAGGACCAGGTGGGCTGGTGGCATCCGCTTTTGCCCTGGATGGGAAAGTGAGAGGGTTTTGTAGTTCGATGATGGGAGGAGGATTGTGTTTGGCTATAGACGGGGTTTGGTGTCCCATAATTAGGGATGCGCCTGGGAGGCTACAAGGGAGAAGGTGTGTCCGATGGCGTGATTTGGAGGAAGGGAAGGGTTGCCGAGCCTGGGGTCAAGTGGATTAGGGGAGAGAAGGAAGTAGAGGCTCCTCCCACTTTGGCTGAGAGGTGCCTTCTCAGCAAGGGGATGGATGGTAAGGTGAGAACCCCTAAAGATACAGCTAAGTGGTGGGGTTTGGTGAGGTTGGTAAGGCTGTCCCCCTACCATAGAGGGACAAGGAGAGGTGGGTCCCTAAAACTATTGAGACCAAGTAAGTGGCCCTGGTGTCCAAAAGGAAGGAGATGGGTCACCCTGATACTGTGATAACTACCCACCTACCTGATATCCCCACTGTTGTACTTGATCAAAGCATTGACTTATGACTTCTTACATTCTGCAACTATGAAAGTTCCCATAACCTCTCTCTTCTACAGTAGAATGTGTCAGGGTAACCTTAAACCAGTTTGTTTGTTTCTCTCTTTCTCTCCTTCCTTTTTCCCTTCCCTCCTTCTCTCCTTCCTTTTCCTTCCTTCTTTCCTTCCTTCCTTCCTTCCTTCCTTCCTTCCTTCCTTCTTTCTTTTCAAGATAGGGTTTCTTTGTGGCTGGTCTCAAACTCACAGAGATCCACCTGCCTCTGACTCCCAGGTGCTGGGATTAAAGGTGTGTGTGTTTCAGTGTGCCTGTCTGAGTGTGTGTATGTATGAATATACACCACATTCTGTCTAGATGTTCTTGGAGGCCAGAAGAAGGCATTGGATCCTCTGGAGCTTGAGTTACAGGTAGTTGTGATGTCAGGGAGCTGTTAGTGATTTTAAGTCATACACACACACTCTCTCACACACATATGTTTCTGAAAGATTATTTGTACATGATGAGTTCAAGGAAGTAAAATTTTGCATAAGAGGGAGCAGATCATTCATTCCAAAAGATTATATGAGATATATCTAAGCCAGTGAAAACTGAGAAGGGAATTTGAGAAACATTTAGGAATTAAAAGCAAGGATTGGGGTCAGTGAAATAACTTAGGGGATAAAGGTATTTCCTACCAAGCCTGATGGCCAGAGTTCAATCCCCAGGACCTACATGGTGGGGGGAGAGAACTGACTCCTGCAGGTTGTCCTCTGTGCCTCACATGCACACAGTGGCACATGTGCCCCCCATAATAAATAATGTGATTTTTTTTTAAAAGCAAGGCTTAATGGTTTATTGGCTATGTACAAGGCATTGAAGACAATTCTAGAGCATTCTGTCTGGATGATAGGATAATGATTTCACTAGTTGGGAGGGAAAACAGCAGAGATTTGGGTCTAGAGAAAGTGATGGGCTGTCTATGCCATGTGACTGTGAGGTGCTTGTGTGAGTCTGGGATAGCCAAATAATTGTCTAGCAAAGAGCTGGACATTTGCATTTGTCAGAAACTACTAGAGGTCTACATCTGGTTAAAATGTAAAGAATAAGAGACCATGGGGTGGCCAGTCCCAGTAGGGTACATCTATAACACAGTCTCTATACCTATGGGATTATTTCAGTAGAGGAAGCATCAGAATTTTAAGAGAGGACTTAAGATTTTAAGGTGGATGCTTGCTGTAAGTTAGTGTCTTCTAGACAGGACAGAGATGTTGCATTTATGAAATTTTAATATGGTTGCCTAGACAAGACTTGCATAATGACAGCTCCAGTTGACATACCACTGTGAATGGAGGAAATTTCCCAAGGCTCCACCACTAGATGAGGATCTATGACAGCCAATGGCTACTGAGGAAGGGAGAAACAGTTGTCACCAAGGAGGAGCCCCCGACAGGTTATCCAGTCTCAAGTGTTCAGCCCTAAACACATGTGCATGTCAACACTAATGAACTTAGTAGGTCATACATATTTACGCAGGTAATCATTATAGAAGAGGCCATGGGTTCAAGGGAGTGGGGCATATGGGAGGAGCCGAAGCAGGGAGGTGGGGGTGGGAGTCATATGGATATGGTGTACTCATACATACAATTCTCAAGAAAGTTTAAAAACAAACAAGTAAGATTCTGAAAGTCAGGAAGACTAGAGCTAGAGGCATGGGTTTGAAGGTCATAGTGAAGGTTGAAGGTCAGTAGTAAAGGTTTGAAGGTCAGTAGTGAAGGCACGAGGGGGGCTGAGGTTTCACTAACAACTGAGCAAAGAAAGTATGGTGCATAAAACTGGAATCCTGACGAACACTAACAGTCCAGGGGTAGAGAGAGGGGATTTCAGGGAGCTGTAGCTGGGACAGTCAGAGGTCAGGAGAAACCAATACTGTGGCCCAGCCAACAGCGAAGACTTAGGTAGAGTGACTAGTGCTTGGTTACTTCGGAAACAAGACTAAATCAAGATCAATACACAGAAAAGAAATACATCTCCGAGCAGCAGAGCCCATTTTTAAAGGTGGTCTTTGTCTCCTGCAGACACAGACTCGGTAAGGCTGCAAGCCTTTACAGACCAGGCTTACCCCACAGCCACAGCCTGGGCTGCTTTCTCGTGAGACTCCAACTGGAACTAATAGAAGAACGTGTCTCCAGAAGGGAACAGTTTCTTCTGGGAAGAGCACCCTATCCAACTAGTGAAAATTAAAACGAAGCAGACAACGCCATTCAAGACGAGGCAAAGTACCGACTCCTTCATAGGCTGTTCCAAAACTATTTGACAGAACCACGTGAGTCAGGCTGGAGCTTTGGGGACGAGTGTGCTTTGTACTCCTGTCACTGCTTCCTGGGTGACAGTGACTGCATGAGAACCCACTGAGAAGCCTCAGGTTAGACAGCTGCAAGGCCAAGAATTTGCATTTTACTCAACAACAAAAGTTGACACTGAGGCTAAAGATGGGATGTTTATTAAAGAAGTTATTAAGTACAAAATTAAACCCCCTCCAACTCAGTGTGGACATGTAATTTGCCATTGTAACAGTACTAAAAGGTGGCACCTTTCAAGAGGTGGTCAGGTCACAGGGGCTCTGCTCTCAAGAATGGATTAAGGCCATCATTGTAGGAGTGGACTGGTTGTGACAAGAGCAACGGAGGTTTTGCTTTCAAACTGTCTCTCTTATGATTTCTCCATGTGATGTTTTCCTCCATGTTATGATGTAGCCAGGTCCCTCACCAAATACAACCCTTAGGACTTGGACATCCTAGCTCCCAGAACTATGAGTCAGATAAACATGTTGCTTCTAATCTACCCAGTCTGGGGTATTTTATTATGCCTCCAGAAAACGTGCCAAGACAACCAGTCACAAGAAATAATAGTGGATGACCAACTGGATAACATAGCAAAACCCCATTTAAAAAGGGGGAAGATGAAAGGCAGAAAGATGTCTGCTGAGACAATCCCAGGTAACGGCTGTTATCTATTTGCTGGTGTTATTTACCGGGCACAAGGAAACACGAGGTACAATGGAACCCACTATAAGAGTTTTTATTAGAGAAGGGGACGGGTGGAGGTGGGTAGGCCTACCAAAAGGAAAGGTGCAGGGGTGGGGGAGAGGGAGAGAGAGTGGGGATTGGGGAGAGCCTGCTTTTATAGGTCACCTCACATATGCATATATAGGCTTACTTAGCTATGCCACACATGTGCATAGATTACGTGGTCACACTTCAAGCGTGACCACACTGCGCATGAATTCAGTAGGACATAAGGCCCTGACTGCTGACTGTGCAGTTAGTCATGTGACTGCAGAAGTGCCTAGGAATAACAACGGGCATCCTCTGGATATATTGGATTTTGGATGTCAGGATATTTTTCTTGCTTCATTTCTGTTACTGTTATGAAACACCAGACAAAAGACAACTTAGTGGGGGGGTCCCAGGTCCCTCTTTGTGGGGAGGTCATGGCAGGAATTTTCAGCAGTAGCCACACCCTATCCACAGTCAAGAGCAGAGAGAATACTGAATGCATACATGCATGCTTGCTGTGCCCTGATCAGTTTCTCAGCATTTCAGGATCCCTGCCTAGGAATGGTATTACCCAAAGAGGCCCGGGTTTTCTCTCATCAATTAACTCAAGACAAAGTCAACAGGCCTGCCCATAGACGAGCCCAATGAAGACAATTCCTGATTAAGATTCTCTCGCCTTGGGATTCTAGGTTGTGTCAACTTGAAAATGAGAGCTAACCATTACAGACATTAAAATGGGAACACTCAGAACTGAAAATAAGAATCGAGGGTAAGGCTACTGACAATTATTTTGTGTCATTAGTATGTCAATGATCCCTGAAACTCATAGGCATAAGATTACTCAAGAGCATACATTGTTTCAGCCAGGAGATGGTGGTGCACGCCTTTAATCCCAGCACTTGGGAGGCGGCAGCAGGCAGATCTCTGTGAGTTTGAGGACAGCCTGGTGGTCTACAGAGCATGTTTTAGGACAGCCAGGGCTATACAGAGAAACCCTGTCTAAAAAAACCCACCACCCTTAAAAAAAAAAAAAATATATATATATACTTTGTTTCGAAACCAGCCTGGTCTACACAGTGAGTTCCATGACAGCCAGAGCTACATAGAGCATATCTAAAACAAAACAAAACAAATGCCCAAACAAAACAAACCAAAAGATATACATTGTAACTATAATAGAAGAAACAGACCAGGCGATGGTAGTGCACTCCTTTAATCCCGGCACTCGGGAGGCAGAGCCAGAAGGATCTCTGAGTTTGAGGCCAGCTTGGTCTACAGAGCGAGATCCAGAACAGGCACCAAAACTACACAGAGAAACCCTGTCTCGAAAAAACAAAAAAACAAAAACAAAGAAACATTTCAGGGGCTGAGTGAGAAAGAAGAGACCATGGAAGAGACTAAGTAACCAGATAAGTAGAAAAATTCAGACAAGGCAGGAAAATCAAGAAAGGCTTGAAGGAAGTTGTGATACACATTGTACATTTGCTCATGGAAGACTTTTTGAAAGATTTGTGGGCACGGGAGAGGGTTTACAGGTATGCCCTATTCCACTTGTAACTAGACAGAGAGCTTTTGAAGGGCTCTCCCTTATGCTCAGAGTCCCTGGGCTATTACCGAGTTCAAAACAAGCAGGATTCACTATGTTTAATGCTTATTGGTTTCATCTGCTGAAACATGAAATGCTGGTGTCCATGACAACATGAGCTGCCAAGCCAGGAGGGAGAGGGAGTGGACTGATTAAAAGTTGAATGGGAAGAAGGAAGATGTATTAGCTCCTCGTCTGGTTGCTGTGACAACCCACTTCAAAAACAAGGGTTTATTCTAGCTCAGAGCTGGAGGGGACAGTCCATCATGGAGGGGCAGTCGGGGGGCAGAAGCTGGAGGCAGCTGCTCACATTGGATCAGGATTCAGGAGGCACAGAGTGGTGAACCCTTGGGATCAGCTCCTTTTCTCCTTTTTGTCAGCCCAGCATCCCACCCACAGAATCATGCCACCAACTGGGTGGGCCTTTCCACTTCAATTAACCCAATCTAGATAACCTCTCCCAAGCATACACAGAGGGCTGTCTCTTATGTGAGTCTAAATCCCATCAGGCTGACAAGGTTAACCACCACAGAGAAATAAAAAAGACTCTGAAGCCAGGAGCTGGAGAGATGGCTCGGTGTTACGAGCACTGGTTGCTCTTGCAGAGGACCAGGGTTCAATTCCCAGCACCCACAAGGCAGTTCACACCTGTCTGTGACTCTGTGGGAACTGCATACAAATGGTGCACAGACATATATGCAGGCAAAACACCATAAACAGAAACTTTTTAGAAATGATAAAACAAAGACCCTGAGATCAGGTAGCAGTTGGACTTACTATATGTATTGGTAGTTTAGGTAGTTCACAAGAAAAGGATGAAGTTCTGGGTTTTCTTTTTCACTGTTAGTGCCTCATGGGAGAACAGCAGATTCAAGTTAACCGAGTACTTAGGACTAGCTCCTCACCCACTCTTCATGAGTTGTACTTGAGGCAGGTTCAACTGTACTAGTAAGAAACAGTAGCTACGAAACGATCCACCCAAAGCCCCAGACTACTCTCTCCCTTTTCCTCTCTATGTCAATGCTGCTGGTGAAGTTTGGTTTCTGTAGTGGAGGCTTTAGGCTGAAGTGACAGTACAATGATATCCTTTTGAAAAATATTTATTGAGTATAAATAAATGTCCTATACATTAAATATCAAGAAATATCCATTATTCATTACAAGTCAGGCTATAATACTGAGGGAACCATGGGATCAAAATAGCAACTCCTGATACAGTAGTGAGAGTTTATTCCAAACATTAGACAGCAACGACTCGTTCACATGACACAGCAAAACCTATCAAAAAAAGCCGTCAGCTAGCGACCTCTAACCCCACAACAGACAATGGTTTTGAAGCATACTATCAACAGTCTCAATCTCTTTAGTGATCTTCATCTTATCAATGTATCAAGTCACACTGGGACTGCACTTAAACTACCGAAGAACGTACAGTCTCATCTCCTTGGTTTTATTTTGAATTATTGTTAATGAATGAAAACAAGTCATACAAAGTCAAAGGGACTTTTCAGTTAGTCTTTCCTAAGAGAAAAAAAGAGAATCAAATTTTAGTAAAAGACAGCTTCCCCCAAGCAATGAATCTCTTAACGGAAAAAAAAATTAAAATCCAAGAGCAGTGTAATTAGCTTTTCCTTCAAAGAAAGGAAAGAAACTTAAGTCTGTTTGGCAAGTTGGGAAATATTTCCTAGTCCCAGAATATGAATTTTTTTCTTTTCTTTTTCTTTCTTTCTTTGTTTTTTTACATCAGGTGCTGGAATACTGCAAGTCTAAGAAGCTGGAATCTGCGGCAGTCCGAATTCATCCACCAGTACTCCATCCTGTGAGAAGAAACTGAGAGTCAGTGCTGTTCGTAGACTTGGTAAAAATGATGATTACATTTAGGAATCAGAAGTCATGGTCAAGTGTTTAATCAATCAGAACTAAAATCCCACTCAGAAGCGGACAATGAGCCTCTTCCTGAATCAGGCACAGATCTGAAAAGGGTTAAAAGGGGCGGTCCTCTGCAGGTAAAGGACCGAGAAGCAGAAACCCAGAAACAGGAGGTGTGGCTGCAAAGGCCAAGGGGAGATGCCAAGGGGTCCTTGCTTCCAAACACATTATTTTCACTCTCATGGGTAAACATCTTTCACAGACTGGCAAGTCCTTGAAGGGGAGTGTCTCAGGTGGCCAGTCACTTCCCATTACGTGTTGCCAGTGTCAGGAAAGGGTTTCCTCTTCACAGTATCTGTGTCCTCAGAACGGAAAGAGCTGGAGACACAGCTCGGTGGAGGAACACTTGCCTAGTATGTGTGAGGCCCCGTGTTAAAACAACACAGATGCTTCAGGGACGTGTTAGTTACTAGGAAACTGAAAAGGCGAGTTACACTGGTGTTCACAAACATAGCTCCAGCGTAATTACTAAAGAGCAGATAGTTATATAATTATTTAAAGCAACCTGCGCACCTGGGACTTTTAAGAAGCCAGAGAGGTACTCTGAGCTTAAGGAAGGAGGCGGGGTACAAGGAGAAGCACATTCACAGAGCCCTTATATGAAGGCCTACAAAACTATCTGCCCCCACCCGTTGCTCCTCACATTTTATAGCAAGGGGAAGTAATTAATGTTCAGAGCTGTGCTGGCTAGTCTGTCAACTTGACATAAGCTATAGTCACCCAAAAAGAGCCTCAATTGAGAAAATGCCTCCCTTCACAAGACCGGGCTGTAGGCCAGCACGTTGGGCATTTTCTTAACTAGTGATTGATGTGGGCGGTGCCAGCCCTGGGCTGCTGGTCCTGGGTGCCGTAAGACAGCAGGTTGAGCAAGCCATGGGGTGCAAACCAGTAAGCAGCCCTCTGTGTCAGCTCTTCCCTCCAGGTCCCCGCCCTGTTAAGAGTTCTTGCCCTGACTCCCTTCAGGGATGGGCCACGATATGGAAGTCTAGGCTCTCCTCTCCAGCTTGCTTTTGGTCATGGTGTTTCATCAGTGCATTAGTAACCCTAACCAAGACAAGGGAGAAGACATGAGTTCCTCATTGACTCCAAATTATATAGTGAGTAGAGGCAGATTTAGGACTGGACCCCACTCAAACAGTAGGTCAACTGTACTGTATGTTTACGGGGAAATCAGTAAAATCAGGGCTATAAATATCCATGGCAAATAACACATTACAGTAGCAACTAAGAGGGAGTAAAATTTTATAAGCAGTAAAGGACTCTGTTTATGATGACAATTATAGGCTAGAGTTTTAAGCCCTTTACATACAAGACCTAGATTGCGCTAAACAACAATCAGGTGAGGTATTTCACATATGCAAAGAATAGAAAAACTCAAGACAGCTAAGTGATCTGTCATAGTGTCAGAAATCCTAATTCTCTTCCTTTGTTAACTAGGTAGGGTCTTTCTAATATTAAGGTTTCCATCCCACTCCAAAACAGGGTCTTCCTGTATCTCAGGTTGGCTTCCAACTCACCCTGTGCAAAGGGTGGCCTTGAACTTCTAATCCTCCTCTTCTATCCCCAGTACTGGAGTGACAGGTGTGTGGCTGCACACCTGGTCTATGAGATCTGGACATCATATCCAGGGCTTTGTGCATGCTAAGTAAGTACTCTGTCAACTGAGCTACATTGCCAGCCTTACTTACTAAGTTTTATACTTAGTTTTATACTTCATAGTTTAAATAATCCAATAAATAATTAACTACTGCGTCTGGAATGGGACTCTCTCCTTTCAATATTTATTTATGTGTATGAGTCTTGCCTGGATGTATGTCTGTGCACAGTGTGCATGTCTTCTGTCTGTAAAGGTCAGAAGAGGGCACTGGACACCCTGGAACTGGAGTTACAGATGGTTGTGGACCAATATGTGGGTGCTGGGAATTGAATCCAGGTCCTCTGCAAAAGCAGCAAGTACTCAACTATTGAGCCAACTTGCCACCTCAGGAGTGGAACTCTATTTTATTTTATTTTATTTTTGTTTCTTCGAGACAAGGTTTCTTTGTGTAGCTTTGCGCCTTTCCTGGAACTTGCTTTGTACTAGCCTTAACTCACAGAGATCCACCTGCCTCTGCCTCCCGAGTGGTAGGATTAAAGGTGTGCGCCACCACCGCCCGGCGGGACTCTCTTTAATATGACCACTCAAAAAGTAAATAGAGAAGTGGTACTTGAGAGGCTAAGGCCAAAGGACTGCTCTAAATTAATTTAACAAAACAAAACCAGACCAGGAATATAACTCAGTATAATGTGCTTACCTAACATGTGTGAGGCCCTAAGATAAATTCCCAGCACCACACACACACACACACACACCCACACCCACACCCACACACACACACACCAAACAACTAATAGTTCCACTAAGCAAGGCTCATGCATGTATCAACAATGCTTTCCTAGGAAATGGTAAAACCTATAATTAGCACCTAGTGCTAGTTACAGGATGATTACATATATAAAATGCCATTGTATAAAGATAGTTGGCCTAGTGGCAGAAGCCTGACAGTTCAATGCCAGCCTGAACAACCTGATAAGACCCTGTCTCAAAAGAAGATACAGTTCCAGTGGAAGAGTGCTTGCCCAGCGGGTATAAGGTCCCCAGGACCTGGAAAACCAAAAAGTTCTTAATACCTTGTTTTTTGTGTCAGTGGGCACACCTTCTGGAATTGCAGGGGCAGATGCCGCCTCGTCTAGGTAGGAACTATCTTCATCAGCCAAAAGCTCATCGCCCAGCGCATCCAACTCTGAAATTCAACAGGCTACATTATAGGAAAATGTGAAGAGAAAACTGACCTCTCATGTCAAAAAGTTAGCCAAACGATTTGTAAAGAGAAAAATGTAATGCAAGGAGAAAGGGACTCATTTCTATTTCTTAATCTTTATTTTTTCTATTTTAATTGTCTATTTTATCTTTATTTTTTTTGACACAGGGTCTCACTATTAATCCTGGCTGGCCCAGAACTCAGAGATCCACCCAAACTAGGAAAGAGATTAATTTCTAGTCACATGAAAGATGACCATTATATAAGAAAATTTCAAGGAAACAAGTATATAACATTTATGAAAAGCAGAAGCAAAATAAAACAGTCAATCAGTTCCCCATAGGTTTACAGGGTCCCAGACTGATGACAAGGCTAGCCTTATGAGCTGGCTAATTCAAACTAGATATTTCTAACACAAATGTAAAAAAAAAACAAACCTCATTTACTGACGGATTGATTGACTGGTTTTTCGAGACAGGGTTTCTCTGTGTAGTTTTGGTGCCTGTCCTACAGGTCTCATGAGTGTTCCCTACCATTGTTAAGTTAGAGCCCCTGCTCTGCGCTTTTCAATGGCATCACATACGTCTTCCCAAGCATGTGTGTGCTTACAATTAAGAACCCAAGCAGGCAGTTTACACTTCTCCCACTGGTGGTGGAGGGGTTTTATAAATGCAGGAATCAGGCTGGGGAAACAGGTCAGTGGGTTAGGGAACCGCTGTCAAACCTGATGACCTGAGTTAGTCCCTGGGGCCCGCATGGTAGAAGAACTAACTCCTCTAGGTTGTCCTCTGCCCTCCACAAGCACGGCCAGGGCAGCTACATGTACTCCCAATAAATAAATCATGTAAGACAGTGAAAAAGAACGGATGCAGGACTCACTTGTTTTCTCAGAGCAGACTCTGTACAGAGGCTGACTAGGCACAGGAACCTTTGCCCAGCCTCTCCCGTGCCATTTCCCCACCCGAGTGGTGCTGTAGAACAGAAGGTGGACGATGCTGTCTCACAGGCTCTCTGCCCACACACTGTGCCGTAAACCAACTCCTAGGGCGTCCTGATGGGAACTATTTTTTTGTTTTTGTTTGTTTGAGACATGGTCTCTCTACATAGCTCTGACTGTCCTAGAACTCTCTATGTAGACGGCAGGCCTTGAACTCACAGAGATCTGCTTGTCTCTGCCTCTGGGGTGCTGGGGTTAAAGGCGTGCACCACCATGTCCAGCATCGTGACAGGAATTTTAACCAGCATTTGGGTAAAGGTCCCAGGCAGTCGCTCCTCACAGACTGAGGTTAATGCACAGTGCACAGCGCTTACCTGCTTCCAGGTCATCCTCGTCTAACTCCGGGGTGCCGTAGCTGCGACCCAGTGCTTCCTGGATTTCGTTCGCGTCTTCCATCATAGCTTCCAGCTGGTCTTGTAAATCCTAGGGAAACAGACATGACAGGGTTTTCTTTCGTGCTTTAGCCTGTTACATCAGTTGGGTTATTTCAAGGTGACCCAGAATTCAGAATACAACAAAGGTGGGATAGCAGGACTTCAGACTCAGCTTACTTCAAACTCACAGCTAAGACGGGAACAGCTGAATGAAAACTAGAGACAATGAGCCACTGTATGATTTTTTTTTTTTTCAAACCAAGGTTTATTATAATGTACAGCAGGCTCTAGTATAACATTTCATTCTAGCTATAGGTGGCAAAGGATGTTAGCAGGGAACCCAGACGTGTAAATAGGAATGGAAAAGGGTCACCATCATTTTAGGTACAAGGAACAGCCCACTCTGCCAGATTTCTGATCTCCCCTTGACCCTGGTGTCTACCTCCTGAGTTTCTTCTGCCCTTCTTCCTGTTTCCCCCGAAAGCCTTCCTCACCCATCTCCTTGGCCTGCTTCCTGGCTGTTTCAGGGGCTTTTCTTAGACCTTCTCAGCCTGACATGACACCTGTGCCCCCTTCTCCAAACTCCTCTTTCTGCTGATCTTCATCTTTTTTTGAAGTGTAAGGAAGCAAGTTTTATTGAGAAGTAAACAATGGATCTCTGCAGCAGGTAAGGGTCCCCAAATGGGTTTCCCGTGTCAAGGGATTCACTTAGAAATGAGAACTAAAATTGAATTTTAAAACCGTATTTACTTATTCATACACATGCGTGTTTGTGCGGACATGGCATGTACATGGGAGCTGTGCCATTAGCACACGCGTAGGAGTCAGGACACTCAGGGAGTTGCTCCGTCCTTCCACCATGCGGGTCCCGAAGACCGACCTCAGGTCCTCAGGTGGCAAGTGTGGTCCCACTGGGCCACCTCCAGGGCCCCACATGAGAAAGAACTTAGGGAATGCCGATTGGAGCACCCTCTCCCTAACTCTCGGCTCACCCACTTACACGACAGCAGCAACAAACCGGCTTCAGTCAGCCGAGCACAGATGCTCCAAAGGCCTCCTGAAGGTCTCATGGGGCCCAGTCTGACTTCACACATGGCTGCTCTGCTTCTCTGATCTTTCAGCTTTCACCCTGGTATCTGGCTCTGGATTTTTTTTTTTTTATTAATTAAAAGAGCTTCTAAGATTCAAACAACAACAGGGTTTCTCTGTGTAGCCCTGGCTGTCCTGGAACTCACTCTGTAGACCAGGCTGGCCTTGAACTCAGAGATCCACCTCTGAGATCTGCCTCTGCCTCTTGAATGTTGGGTTTAAAGGCATATGCCACCACTGCCTGGCCATAAAATAAAAAATTTAAGTCGGGCAGTGGTGGCGCACGGCTGTAATCCTAGCACTCAGGAGGCAGAGGCATGTGGATCTCTGTGAGTTCGAGACCAGCCTGGTCTACAAAGCGAGTTCCAGGACAGGCTCCAAAGCTACAGAGAAACCCTGTCTCGAAAAACCAAAAACAACAACAACAACAACAAAAAAAAAACAAACAAAAAAACCAAACCAAACCAAAACAAAATTAAAAATCGTAAAAAACAAAAGAAAACAAAAGAATCTAAGTGCCCCTCCCCCACAATACACACCACTGGAGATGGACATACCCAGAGTCTTGATCACGGTTGGCAAGTGCCCTACTACTGAGCTCTGTCCTCAACCTGATTTTCCTCACTTGGGATTACTGGGCTAGAGAGATGGCTCATGGTTAAGACCACATACTGTTCTTCCAAAGACCTGAGTTTGGTTCCCAGCACCCATGTGGAAGCAATAACTTTAACTCCAGGGGACCTGATTCTCCTGGCCTCTAAGGACAGCTACACTTACATGCACAAATCCCTCCTCAGACACACATGCATATATATAACTGAAGTCTGCAAGAAAAGAGGAGGGGAAAGCCGGAGAAAGGCTTCATCAGTTAAGAGCATTTGCTGCTCTTGCAGAGGACCTGGGTTCCATTCCCAGAACCCACATGGCAGCTCACAACCATCTGTACCTCCAGTTCCAGGGGATCTGATGCCTTTTCTGGCCTGCAAAGGTACCAGGCACACACACAGTGCAAATACAAACATAGACAAAACACTCATAATGCATTAAATAAAAGTAAGTAAATATTTCTTTTTAATGGGATAATTAAGAACCATATTTCATATGGTTACTGTAAGAATTATTGTAATAATGTATATAAAATACTTAGTACTTAAGGCCAGCCTGGGTAACTTAGTGAGACCCACCCCCAAAAAAACTAAATACATTTTAGAAAGTGAAAAAAGGGGCTGGAGAGATGGCTCAGAAGTTAGGAGAACTGGCTGCTCTTCCAGAGGACCCGGGTTCAATTCCCAGCACCCACCTGGCAGTCTTTGACTCCAGGATCTAACACTCTCACACAGACATACATAGACAAAACACCAATTTAAAAAAAAAAAAAAAAAAAAAAAGGTTCTTGCTATAAAAAAAGTGGGGGACAAAAAAAAAAAAAAGGTGAGGCATGCACAGGCCCTATGTTCAATCTGCAATACCACCACCACCAAAAAAGGAAAACAGAAGGGGGCCAAACCAGGCGGGTTAACATGCAGGGCTGTCTCTTCATAGGGAGAGATGGATAACATGTTTTCGGATCAGAAGGCTGGGAGCAGAGGTGGTTAATAGGCTGCTGACCTCTGCAATGTCACAGGCCAGGCCACAAGGCTCCCCCACACTCTTATCTTGACCTGTTTACCTCAGTCAATAGATAGAGCTATCCTCCCTGGACCCTGGGCTTGTTTGCCTTGAGGCTGCTTCCGGTTACTATAGAACCTATCTACACAAAATGCCACTTGTACTTCACAAGAGTT
Organism: Onychomys torridus; assembly: GCF_903995425.1. NCBI lineage: Eukaryota > Metazoa > Chordata > Mammalia > Rodentia > Cricetidae > Onychomys > Onychomys torridus. Next base: position 62,473,181 of record NC_050444.1, on the reverse strand, counting down.
CTGATGTCTTAAGCTTTGTTGTGTACACAGGATTGAGTTAATTATCACCTGGAAACTCTTTTCCAAATTGTGTTGTGCTTAAATGCCTAAAATAAACTACCCAGGGGGGCTGGAGAGATGGCTCAGAGGTTAAGAGCACTGACTGCTCTTCTAGAGGTCCTGAGTTCAATTCCCAGCAACCACATGGTGGCTCACAACCATCTGTAATGAGATCTGGTGCCCTCTTCTGGCCTGCAGTCATACATAATAATACACACAGTCTATACATAATAAATAAATAAATAAATCTTAAAAAAAAATAAATAAATAAATAAACTACCCAGTGTCAGACTCTCAAAGTTTGAACCAGCACGAGCTGAGTTGTGTTGAACAGTACTTCCTTTTGCCTCTGCTAGCCGTGGTCTTTTCAGAGGATCCCCCCACACACACACCAATGTGTGTGTGTGTGTGTGTGTGTGTGTGTGTGTGTGTGTGTGTGTGTCCCGACGATTTCCAGAGCAAAAGTCATGTGTAAATTCCTCTCTGGCAGCCTGTTTGTTTTTCCATATGAAAGTGGAGAGAACACAAAGTAAAATGCTTTTCTGTCTTCCTGAGTGCCAGACGCCACAGTGGCCATGAGCCATCCTGTTACAGAGAAGCACTGGTAACGGGAACTGAGAAGGAGAAAAAGTCTCAGAAGGCGGCTTCAAATCACGTTTATGGTGCTATATATCAAGAAGTCTGCTTAGCTGGGCAAGGGGTTCCCAATACTTTGAGGCTGAGACAGGAGATTGTCATGAGTTCTAGACCAGTTACACCTACACAGTAAGAACCTGTCTTTAAAAAAAAAAAAAGCATGCAGGGTGGTGGGGTGGTGGTGGTGGTGGTGCTTCTTTTACTTATTTGTGAACAGGGTCTTGCTTTGTGGCCTAGGCTGGCCTTGAACTTAGGATTCTTCTGCCCCTGACTTCCTAGTCCTAAGATTACAGGCCTGCAACCACTACACAGCCTATGAACAGGGTTTCTATTTACAGTCTAGGATAGACACAGAGAGAAAAAAGAAAGTCACCACACCAAATATCAGACTAATCCCCCTTTAAATTCAATACTGCATAAACAAAAGCAACATAAACAGAAGCACTCATCTAAAGCAGAGACGCCTAATGTTTGGGGAAATAAAAAGATCAAAGACTTGAAAAGGGAGTTGGGGTGGGTGGGAGAGACAAGAGATGGCTCAGTAGTTACAAGTGTGTACTTGCTGAGGACCTGAGTCCAGTTTCCAGAAGCCACAACAGGCAACTCACAACCATCTATCTATACCTCCAGCTCCCAGGATCTGCTGCCCCCATCTGGTCTCCATGGGCACTGCACTCAATGTGCACAAAAATAGACACACACATACATATATACTTAAAAATAAAAATACAACTTTTTGTTTGTTTTTTTGAGGCAGTCTCTTTATATAGCCCTGGCTGTCCTAGAACTCCCTGTGTAGACCAGGTTGGCCTCAAACTCATAGAGATCCTCCTGCTTCTGCCTCCCAAGTACTAGGACTAAAGATGTGTACCTCCATGACTGAGCTGAAGTCTTTTTTTTTAAAGGATACAAACAGCTATACATACAAACCAAAAATGTAAAAGTTAGAGTTATAAAACAATTAAAATGCTTTAAAACTATATTAAAAAATAAACTTAAAAAGATTTCAAAATTTGGGCTGGAGAGATGGCTCAGTGGTTAAGAGCACTGACTGCTCTTCCAGAGGTCCTGAGTTCGATTCCCAGCAACCACATGGTGGCTAACAACCACTTGTAATGAGATCTGGTGCCCTCTTCTGGCCTGCAGGGACACATGCAGGCAGAATACTGTGTACATAATAAATAAATAAATCTTTAAAAAAAAAAGATTTCAAAATTTATAGCTTATATTTCAAAGTTTATAGGTTAGCCAAAAGATACACACATGTTAAAGGGGCCTGTCATGCTGCAGTCCATTAGGGGCAGGGATGGATAATGGGAAGAAGATGGGGAGACATTCAAAAAGCCAGTGTAGATGTAACCGGCTTGTTAAATAAGAAACACAGAACCGATTGCAGAGTTAAAAACCACGAGGTCAGAGCAAGAGCAGAAAACCTAGTGCTGTGGATATCGCTTTGTGTAAATAAAGTTCTGATTGGCCAGTGGCCAGGCAGGAAGTATAGGCGGGACAAGAGAGAAGAGAATTCTGGGAAGTAGAAGACTGGAGGGAGACACTGCCAGCTGCTGCCATGAGAAGCAACATGTAAAGACACTGGTAAACCACAAGCCACGTGGCAAAGTATAGATTAACAGAAATGGGTTAATTTAAGATAGAAGTAGATAACAAGAAGCCTGCCTCAGCCATATAGTTTCTAAACAATGTAAGTTTCTGTGTGTTTACTTGGTTGGGTCTGAGAGACTGTGGGACTGGCGGGTAAGAGAGATTTGCCCTGACTGGGGCAGGCAGGAAAACTCTAACTACAAGCCAGAATGAAATTGAATATGTCAGTGGTACACAGATGTAATGCTAGCACTCTGGAGGCTGAGGCAGGAGGACAGCCACAAGTACAAGGCTAGCGTAGGTGATATACTAAGTTCTAGAAGAGCCTGGACTATAGAATGACATCCAGTCTCAAAAGCAAAGCAAAGCCTGAACTGGAAAGATGGCCTCTAGTGGTCAAGAGCATGTGCTGCTCTTCCAAGGCACTGAGTTTAGTTAGCATCCATATCGGAGCAGCTCACAGTAACTGTAACTTTAACTCCAAGAGATCCAGCACCCTCTGAGAAATTGCATGCACACACATAAACCCATCATACACATAATACACATATACGTAATTACAGACAAAATTATAAAAAACAAAACAAAACACCCCCCCTCCCATCAGGTGGTGATGGTGGTGCATGCCTGTAATCTCAGTACTCAGGAGGCAGAGGCAGCTGGATCTCTGAGTTTGAAGCCAGCCTGGTCTACATAGTGAGTTCCAGGACAGCCAGAGCTACATACTGAGAAACTCTATGTCAGGAAAATAAATAAATAAACAAAATAAAACCCAAAACAACAACAAGAAGCCAAAAGAAAAGAAGCCGGCATGAACACGCCTTCTCTTATGTTCATATTAAATGGCTCTCACTGAAACCACAAGGGAGATGGCAAGGTAGCACAAGTCCATAATCCCAGCATTTGGGAGGCTGAGGCAGAAGGCCAGCACACATAGTAAGAAGTAGGCTGGCCTCGCAACACATCTCCACCCTCCCACGCAGGTCCCCAAGAGTTTTCTCAACTTTTCCTCAACAGCTGTCCTCAGGTTTGGAATGGTTTTGGCTCTTGTTCACATAGCTGCACTGTAGTGGGTAGCCATTCCAGCCTTGGCCTGGAAGTTCCAACCCCCATTGACGCTTCGGTAATGGTCACGCCCACAAGGCAGGGCTGAGGGAGGACGCTGAAGACCCAGGATCCAAAGGAGAGGCTTCTCTTGGTTCGAGGACCCTGGACGCTGGAGGTAGACTGAGCAGAGTTCTCCAGAGAACACTGCCGGACTGCGCCATACCTTTCCCAGACCCTGCAACCTAACTACCCCTTCATTTATAAGTTACCCCACAAAATAAACCTCCCTTTTAACTATGTGGAGTGGCCTTAATAATTTCACCAATATCTGGTGCCCAACGTGATAGTCTCATGCTCTACTGAGAAATGAAATGGATAGGTGTAAGATATTATGGTAGACTATCGAATACATTAGTAAACAAATTTAGTAAAATAGCAGCCTTAGATAATTTACACTGTAATTTTCACTGCTATGAATTCTTATATGTTGATACAAATATAAACTTTTTATATTCCTGCCTAAGATAATTTGTATATTGATACAAATACAGAACTATGTTTGTTATAATGTACACATATTTTTACTCTTATTTGAAACATTTGTATATTGATACAAATGTAAATTTATATCTGTCATACTGTATGTATGTTCTACTTCTGTTTAAGATATTCTGTATACTGATATATATATAGGATTATTATCATATTGCATATTGAACTATATATTCCTACCTCTGTTAAAGATATTTTGTGTATTGTCACAATTTTAAAGTCATTTGCTTACAGACTGTTTGCCTTATTTATATGAAGTCTTAGTCCTTAGGTTGTTTAGGTAGATAAGACTTATAGATTTATTGTCACCTATGCTTGTCATCTCTATAATTATGTTAGTTAGGTTATCCAGATTTACAGATACATAGTTCAGATGGATAGGTAATCTTCAAACACTTGATGGACCTAGAGAATATGGCATTTAAATAACTTAGAATCCTGTTGACGTGAGACACAATTGCTCCTGGCAGCATCAATTTAATCCCAAGAAAATGTTGGGCTTCTAAGACAATTCCATGTGGAAGTTTGTCTTCTTGGCACAAAATGGCCTACTGGGCAAAGAACTGCCCTTGCCTCAACTGCTGACAGTACAAATGCTGTCCTTTCTGGACAAGTGGAACACAAGGAAAGTGACCACTGTACTTTGCCAAGACAGGGTAAGATGGTCTTTCAGAATTCCTGCTTCTGAAAATGGTCTGTCAGATACTCTAGGCCTGTAGCCAATTTGAATGCACCAACGATGCTGAGAAACATTAGGTGACTGTCCAGGCTGCCAGCTGTCTCTGTCTACTCTTGCAAGACTTCCGAAAGTTGCTTGCGTCCTTCTCCCATTTCTCAGGTATTATTATATTCCTTCTCAGGTCTTTGATGAGGTTGAAGACTAGCAGTTATAGTTACAACTTAGTATATATACATATATAATATCTTAGAATATATTAAGTATTAGACTCAGGTTCTTTAGAATAAGACACCTTTTGAAATGATCTTTGTAACATGGCACCTACCCATGCTCTAGACTTCCCTGGATTTTAGTATGTATTTCTTGCTTGATACAGCATTGATTGTAGTTCCATCTTATCTAGGTCATTATCCCTCATTACTCCTGGACAATATTTGATAACCATCTCTTTGTAAATAGTCTTGTATTAGGTTAGAACCTTCTTGTTTAGACAAAAGGGGAAGATGTAGTGGGTAGTCATTCCAGCCTTGGCCTGGAAGTTCCAACCCCCACTGAGGCTTCGGTAATGGTCATGCCTACAAGGTGGGGCTGAGAGAGGACGCTGAAGACCTGAGTTCCAGTTGCTGGGGCTCTCTTGGTTCCAGGACCCTGGACGCTGGAGGTAGACAAGCAGAGTTCTCCAGAGAACACCGCCAGACTGCGACACACCTTTCCCAGACCCTGCAATCTACCGACCCCTTCATTTGTAAGTTATGCCACTAAATAAACCTCCCTTTTAACTATGTGGAGTGGCCTTAATAATTTCACCAATACTGCACTGTGTCTCAACATGAGTCACCTTTAAGGAATCCATACAGCGGCTGCAGGCCCCTCCCATATTGCAGTTTGGGCATCCCCAGAGGGAAGCACAAGGTGAGGATTCCTAAGAAGGGGGTGTAGTTCACTGCTAATGATCCAAGACAGGCGTCGGGAGTGGAAAGAGAAGGGGGGACAGAAGACGGAGGACGTATTACCTGGCTATTTATGACTGGGGGTAAAGGGAGATTCATGCCACTGGTGCACCTTGGAAGATGACCTGATGGGGACCACCAGTTCCAGGTCATCCTATCTATTACCAAGCTTGGCAGTCTCCAGCTGAAGGCTGTTCTAGGGGTTATGTCTGCTTCCCCTGGCTATGGCACGGACAGAGTCTCTCTTGAGGCTGTAGGAAGTTGGACCAGAATGTCTGACAGGCGGGGGAGAAGCCTGGACAGCTCTGCCACACCCAGTGGCCCTGTCTTCCAGAGTGAATAAGATCCCTAAGGAGACTTCTGTCCTGGCAGCTCACCTCCCGTTAGCACAGGTGACCTGAGTGGAGGAGTCTCACTGTGTCCTCTCACCTGATTCTGTCTTTTCCATGCTGGCCCGATACCACAGACAGGCCTGGACTCTCAGTATCCCCTCTGAAGTGTGGATGGCTCAGGTTTAGGGCTGGGGACATGACCAGGGTGACTGGTTCACAGATCAGCACGTGATCCAAGCTTGAATCTCAGAACACAGCTGCTGTTGCTGCTGCTGCTAGGGAGGCACAGCTCCCTTTCTGATGGGCTTGTGGGTTTTGAGCTAACTGCTGGTTGCCCTCACATCATTCTGGGAGGTGTCTTTGTGTGGGAACCCTGCAAGAGCCATTGCAGGGAAAGACCAGCAGAGACATGACCCTGTGATGATGTCTCGGAGTCCTGGATGCTCTTTAGGAGGTGGGCTCTGACACCCCAGGACAGCACCTTGCCCATTTAGCTTAAGCTAGTTTGAACCGAATCTTTGTTGCAACCAACAGATCCAGGACTAGTCCGCTAAGGACCCTGGCAGACATAGCCACTGGGAGTGAGTGGGGGACAGACACCCTTGCCCCACATTTTTTGGAGAATCATCAAACTGGGTCTCCTAGTAGCTCAGACAGGATATTTTTCCCATATTAGGGTGGAGCAGAAGTGTCCCTGTGCAAGCTGAACAGTGGCTCACCCACAGCTGAGGAGGCCCCTGCCTCTCTACTTTATACTCTCCTTTCTCCCCTCCCTCCCCAGCCTCTGTCCTGCCCACCAGTGACCCCTCCCTCCCCAGCCTCTGTCCTGCCCACCATTGACCCCTCCCTCCCCAGTCTCTGTCCTGCCCACCAGTGACCCCTCCCTCCCCAGTCCTACTCCCGGAATCCCACACCTCTCCTCCACACTGGTCCAGCTCAAATGGCCACTTCGTGAAGGCCACCAGGGACAAGATCCTGAACAGAGCATCTCATCCCTTCCTCTGGGCTCCTACACTATCTACATTTACAGCCTCCTACTGAGTGTGTCATGTGGGACCACATGCTCCCTCATCTTTCTCTACTTTGGATTGTCTTCCAAACATGTATCCAGGACTGTTTTGTACATTGGGGCTCCAACATGATTTAAAAAAAAAAAAAAAAAAAAAAAAATCTGTCTTTATGTCAGGGATGATGACGCATGCCTTTAATCCCAGCACTCAGTGGAACAGAGACAGGCAGATCCCTGAGTTCAAGGCCAGCCTGGTCTAGAGAATAAGTCCCAGGACAGCTGGGGATACATAGAGAAACCCTACCCCCCCCCATCAAACAAACAAAAAGCCAAAAAAAAAAAAAAAAAAAAAAAAAAACAAAATAAAAATTAAAAAGTTGTCTTCGCCAGGCGGTGGTGGCGCACGCCTTTAATCCCAGCACTTGGGAGGCAGAGGCAGGCGGATCTTTGTGAGTTCGAGGCCAGCCTGGTCTACCGAGCGAGATCCAGGAAAGGCACAAAGCTACACAGAGAAAGCCTGTCTTGAACAACCAAAAAAAATAAATTAAAAAAAAAAAAAAGTTGTCTTCGTGAAGCTTATGTTCTGATATAAAGACCAATAATATCCATAAGTCACCTGGGGGGGGGGGGAAGTAGGCTAGCCTGGGCTACAAAAGAAGATCAACAACACTACAAAGAGCCCTAACCATTGTAAATAAAATTGCTTTTCAAATTCTGTGACTAGTAAGCTGTAAAAGGTATTATACAAATGAGCACATACAGACTGTTGTTCTCAGTGAATGTCCTGAAAGCTGTAACAATGCCTGATGCCATGTAAACAGAGATGTGTGAATGGCTGGTGTAATGGCCAATGGGAAGAAGCAAGGCAGGGACCAACGCTCTTCATTTCTACTCAAGCTTCCGATGACCAGACAATGTCTTTGTGAAGCCAGAAAAAAAAGCCTGGGTCATAGCGACCGCTCACTCAACAAACACTGCTTGACTAGAACATATGTTATAGCCGTTACCCATGAAATACTCCCTGGGCCCCAAATATGGCCAGGTATCGTTCAAGCCAGTGGGGACAAAGACTGAATGAACAAAATCAAATCCCTTCCTTCTAATCAGAGGGTGAGCTGTGCTGTAGATGTAGGAAGGAGCCTTTTTCCTTCGGCAGACCATGACTCACTCCCGCTACCTCTGCCCGCCATGTGGGATGCTCGCCTGACAGCTGATTGAGCAGCCAGGCTCACAGGCCTGACCTTCCTGACCAAATCCTAGATCTTAAAAGAAATGCTAACTTCAAGAAGCTAGTAATTTATTACCAAAATGTACAGAAAATTACTAGAAATACTAGAAAGGGGACTGACTGCACCAGAAACTGTGTAAACCAATTACATACACGTCCTCACTTAACAGCCGCATTGTGTGCTCCAATCTGAGCACTCAGAAGGCTAAGCAAGAGGCCCCAGGTTCAAAGCCAGCTTGGGCTTCGTCGCAAGATCTTTTTTTTTTTTTTTTTTTGATAATACTTGGAGACAGCTTGCTTACTTCACCTGAATAACTATGTGTGGTACTGGGATCTTTGCATTAGCAATGAGGAAACTGAGACCTCTGGCATTGTTCCCTTTCCCGAAGTCACTACACTAGTAAAAAGCAGGCCCAGAATTTCATCCCTTCTCTGTGCCTTTTTCATCACACACGTTTATTCTCAAGCTTGCAGTAAAAACCAGCAGATGGACAGCTCACCTCAATCTGGTCGACTTTCACTTGCTTGTAAGCCCTCTTCATTTCCTTTACTCCCACTTTCATGGCATCAACCTGAAAGGGCAGAAGAAAGCACAACAGAGTTATTTTATTCTGAAGTACTGAGGATTTGAACCCAGGTCCTCACATATGCTAGGTAACCATTCTGTCACGGTGTGACATTCCCAGCCCTGAAAATACACTGTCTTGAGAAGTCATGTTTGTGCTGGGGAGATGCTCAGGGGTGACGAGCATTTGTTGCTCTTGTGGAGGACCTGGGTTTGAGTCCAGCATCCACATGCTCACAACCATCTGTAACTCCAGATCCAGGGGATCTGATGCTCTCTTCTGACTTCCTCTGGCACTAGGCACACAAGGTACTCAGATAAACATGCAAGCAAAACATCCAAACACAAAGTCATGCTTGCTAAACTATCTTTTAAAAACCATGGGAATGCGTATGAGATTTTAAAACTAGAACTGAGAGGTGGTGGTGGCGGCGGCGGCGGCGGCGGCGGCGGCGGCGCACGCCTTTAATCCCAGCACTTGGGAGGCAGAAGAAGGGGGGTCTCTGAGTTTGAGGCCAGCCTGGTCTACCGAGTGAGTTCCAGGGCAGAAACCCTGTCTTGAAAAACCAACCAAACAAAAAAATTAAAAGGGGAAAAGGTGCTTTGGGCATACCGTGGTCTTGGTGTCCTTCAGAGACTGAATGGTGTAATTAGCCTGCTCCATGTTAAAGGACTGCTGGGCAAGGTTGTCTCGCTGCTGTTCATACCTTTTTGGAGCCAAGTGAGAATTAGAAATGTGAGACAGATAGAAACCCTTAGAAGAAAGTAGTCTTAACACCAAATCAGAGAATTTTTTTCAAACCAACCAACCCAAACCAAAATCATTTAAAAACTACCCACTCTTAGAAAATCCCTCCCAATCTTTTCCCCTTGCATGTATCTGAGTTTTAACTATTGCCATTTAACAACACAGTATTTGCTTCTTCTTTTATTTCTTGAAAAAGGGTCTTATGGTCCAGGCCAGGCTCAAACTTGTAGTGATCCTCCTGCTTCAGCTCCCCCAAGCTGGTAATCCAGGTGTGTGTCACTGCTCCTGGCCTGCTCTATATCTTATTACGTCTTATTTATGTTTCTCTAAGTATTTCCCAAGATGAACTCTCAGAAGTGGAACTCTTGGGGCAAAGGATACGACTGTTTTTTAAGGTTCTTCAAACAAATAGCTCAATGTTTTTCGGCTAGACTCAAAGAACACTTGAATAGCCCTGAATTCATAATTAGGCTATTATTTAAGTCAGATGTCTGCTACTAGAAATACTAACACACACAATGCTGATACTCTTTAAAGTTTCCTATCTAATTATAATGTTATGCCATCAAATTATAATACTTATGTCACCATGATCTTCACACAACATTTGGAAACCATCTAACTAGCAGAAGAAAAACAGGTAATTCATGATCCAGACAAATGGCAGAGGATTCCATTAAGTCAGGCATGGCGCACATGGTTATAATCTCAGTACTTGGGAGGCTGAGTCAGGGGACTGACTTGGCACATAGCAAGACCCTGTCTCTAAAAACAGAAACAGGGGGGAAAAAAGTATAGTTTTAAGTAGTAAAGAATAGCTTAGATAGCAGATACATTATAATTTCAGTTTCCTAAGAATTTAGATACATTTTCTTTACTTCTGCTTGCTTCATATATTTTCCAAGTTTCTGTAATAAATCTATACTCCTCTTTTAAAAAATTACTTATATTTTTTTTGAAGCAGAGACTCATATAGTCCAGGATGGTCTAGAATTTACGAGCCAACAGTAGCTTTGAACCCCTGCTATTCTTTCCTCCACACACCAAGTTCTAGGTTCACAGGTGTGCGCCACCTTGCCCAGTTGATATATTTACTTAATTTGAGATAAGGTCATACGTAGGCAAGGCTAGCCTTGATTCCTCTATGTAGCCAAGGCTCATAGGTTCCTGGTCTTTCTTCCCCTACCTCCTAAGTGCTAGGATCACAGGCCTAGGCCATCAAAGCCAAATTGTATTTCTTCTATGAGAAAAACATAATACTTTAAAATCAATTGCCACTAAGAAGGTTAATAGTTGCAACACATCTTGGCCATTGTAGGCATTATTAGTTTTTTTTCCCAATGTGATTTAATATAAAAAAAAAAATGAAAGTGAGCATCTGCTATGTTACAAAGTCATTTTAAAATCGGAGCAAAGCTGTCAGCAATTTTGGGGATTTTCTACAAGCTGGTGATGCCTAGCTTCTACAATTCCATGGGTGATCTCACAGGCTGAGCAGTTAGTTCACAGGGGTGAGCACCAGATATTAACTGGCTTTTGCACGAACACTGGGACATAGTAATTGAAAACAAATTGTGAACCTTTACATATATTCTGGTGAGAGAGAACAAATACTTAGCACCCCTAACTTTACCAAAAACAAAACAAAACAAAACAAAAAACCAAAAAACTATACAAACTTAACAACAGGAAAATTAAGCCATATAGACCTGGCCAGCCACAATAATAGTCGCTAGTACCCCACAGCTACCTAAACTTAAGTTAGTAACATTAACTAATGGAAGTTCATGGAAATCTGCAATGAAACTGAGAATACTCAGAAAATGATCTGGAAGCTGGAAAGACTGAAGACCTTTCTGCTTTGGGCTTAAACTGTTCTTGGAAAGGAGATGGCGCACGACTTACATCCGCTTCTGCTTTAAAACCCTCAGGGCTTTCTGTTTGACCATGTTCTGAGGAGAAAAACCAGACTTAATAAAAAAGGGGAAACACACATGGCAAAAGAAGTCTCCCATATGCTCCAACTCCTACACCGACTTGCTTTCTTCTTCAAAATGGTAGACAAAGAGGTACCTTGGGTCTAGTCTTCCCCTCCAGGCACAGATAACTAACTTAGTCTAGCTGGTAAGCCTTAGAACCCTTTGCGCCCCACATCTCAGTATCCTGATGCATCTCATTTCCACCGCCAGCCCCAACAGTGCCCACTGAGTATGTCCAGTTGCCTTTGATTTAAACACAACATGTCCGACCTCTATCACATCCTCATGTTGGGAACAATTACAACAACCCCACCAACCTCTCCCTTTTAGAAGCTGAGTGCCTCTACACGAACCTTTGTTTCCTCTCTGTTCACTCTTTATGCAGATTTATCAAACACTACTATATTCTAGATATAGTGCCACATAGGTGACTTGTTATTTAATCCCCACACTACAATGCATGTGTTATTTTCATTTAACATGAGAAAACTGAGGCCTGAGTGATGCACTGGTTCACACTGTTAATAATAAATTACGGAGTTGGAAGAAAAACAAGATAGCTATATATCCATAGACTACTAAGTGGTGATATTATTCGAACACTTGTCTTCCATGCTAATTCTGTACTTTTTCCCAGCCTGCCATTGTATTCTATCTATCCCAGACTGACTAGGCTGACAACTTGCAGATTCTGAGCACAACCAAAGCCTCCTCTCCAGAGTGAGACCTTTTCAGCATGCCCCTTCCCATTATATGCTTCAGGACATGTGATCAGCATCTTCTTTGTATCATATTAAAACCCAGTCTCCCCCTTGTATCTGGCTCTACTCTGTCTTCCCTGAAGCATACATCTTCACTCGTATTTTATCCTTACCAGATTGTGTGGATTTTTTCTGGACCCTCCCACCATTTCCCTACACAGTACTTCCTACAACAGTTGGCATCAACCTTACCTTGGCAGGACCCTCTCTCATCTTCTTGATTTGATCCTTATATTTCACTAGCTCAGCATCCAACCGGGAAATCTTTTTGTCAATGGATTCTGCCCTGCTATCCACCTTGGAGGAAAATGTCAAATGTAGTGCTAATTATTGTAGTGTTTACATGGGAAGGGGCAGGAGGAGAGCAAGGAATACAGATGAAGAAATGAAAACAAAAGGAAGGCTATAACAGAGTGGAAAACATGCTTTACTTAAAGGTGGGGAAAACCAGTCAGAATCATTGGAAGACTTCCATAAACTCTCTCCCATCTCCCAGATTCTGATATAGCAGCTCTCCATCGAGAAAAACAACTTGAGAATCACTGGGTTGGATGAAATTTCCCAAGTCTGTCTGGGGACTCAACATGAAAATGTACAGAATGAATCAATGGACACAGGCTAAGATGAGATAGACCTAATGCCATTTCCGAACTCAGGTTTAATTTGGAGGGGCCAAGGTTCAGAATTTTGTGTTACGCAGATCCAGGACTAAGGGTACAGATATGTTAACCTTGACGTAGGCGTGGGGAGAGCAATGAAAAAGGATTGGGAAAAGACCAGGTTAGACCAAGACAGGGCAGGTTGGAACGTGAGGACCAAAGGAGAAAGAAGGGAGGGGGCGTAGGGGGCATCAAAAAGGGTTGTAAGTGCAGCAAGGGTGAGGTAGTGATGAAGTTAGAGTGTCTCTGGTTTGTGGAATCAGGAATGGCCTGGAAAACAGGGATGAAAGGGGTGGGGATGGCTAAGACTGAGGTTTAATGGGCCCGAACCAGGAATGGGGTGGAGTAGGAATTCGGGATGGGTCGGTCGGAGTTGAGTCTAGCTAGGTATACAAAGTCAAATGCCCACCGTCCCAATGCAGTCAGTCAGGTTAGGCGGCGGAGCCTTGGGTTTCGCTTTTCCAAAGAATCGGTTCATCTTGGCCGGCCGCGAAGAGACCCAAACACTGGAAGAAAAACCAGAAACGGAAGCGTAGTCGCTCCGGTTTCAGTTTCCGGCCCCCCCATGCGCAAGCGCAGAATGTTCGCTGGCGTTTCCCGATCCTTTTTCCGGGTTTTCAGCTCCTCCTCCTGGAGAAGGAGCGCGGAGCTCTGGGAGAGGCGGAAAGCCTTCTGGGGGCGGGGCTTAGGGGGGAGGGATGGGGCGGTGCCTCCGTGGAGTGGGTGGGGCTTGGACGCGGCTGGGCGGATAGGGCGGGGCCTGGAGCGGGGTCAGTTCCGAGGGCGGGGTGAGCAGATGGGGCGGAGCCGGTGAGTAGTAGGGTGGGGCTGCAGGACTGCGCGCTCGGCAGCCACCGCTGGGCGGTGAACAAACGCGGGCCTGGCGGATCGCAGCGGCCTTCGGCGACCGCGAGAGGACCGGGAGCCGCTGGGACCCCGGCTGCGCGTCTCTCGGCCCGGTCGGGAGCTGCGCCAGTCGGAGCCCCGGGCCGAGCGCGGCTTGCCTGCCTCTCAGCGTTCATCTGGCCGCAGCGCAGCCAGTGGGCATGACCGATCCACCAGGGGCGCCGCCGCCTGCACTTGCAGGCCGCGGGTGAAAAACAAAGTCCGTCCCCGCTTCACTCAGAGCGAGAAGGTGGCTCCCAGCAGGGAATTGACCCGGGGAAAGAGAGTGACCCGCAGCAAGACAGTGACTGGGACCAAGGAGGAGACCCAGGTGGAGGAGGTGACCAAGATCGAGGAGGCGACCCAGACCGAGGACGTGACCGTGGCCGAAGAGGTGACCCAGACCGAGGACATGGCCCAGACTGAGGAGATAGCCCAGTCGGAGGAAACGGAAACAGCCGTGCTCAGCGTGACAGTCACCCACAGTGAGCACCAGGGTGGGCTCTGTAGGTCGGGTTGGGATCAGTGGGTTTGGCCACGTGTAGCCGAGCATGAGTTCTTGGCTGTGTTCGTGGGGATGGTTTTTGTCTGGATGGTTTTTGTCTCGGGCTGGTGTCAGGACATCTTTCCGTGTGGCCAGTGTGTTTTGTCCCTGGACATTGGTTAGATCCTCTAATTTGGAAGCGTAGTTGAGTGTGTGCCGCCAGTAATTATAGGTCTTTGTGTCAGTCTTGTGTTTGGCCATCTTTCGTGGTTCTGGACATCTACCTGTATAGTGAGTCTGAACTTGGTGTTTGGTCGGATTGTTCCTTACTTGCTGAGTACTTCTGAGTATTGACTGTCACACCACCGCAGGCTCAGTGGGCGGTGGGTCTAAGAGTTACTTTCTGGACGCCTGGCGAAATTAACACAGAACTAAACACTGGAAAGTATACGAGAAAGCTCAATCTGTGAGATTTCCTTAGAACCAGTTAGTTAGGAAAGACCCACATACTTTGCCATATGGAAACCATGATTCTGTGTCCAGCAGCCTTAAGTGTCCTTGAGATGGAGGTCTCTCTTTTTAAGGCCTCTGATTTCTGGTCTGTGAAGCACAGAATGGGAACTAGTTCTCCTTCTGACCCTGGAATCAGTTGGGAGAGCAGTCTAATAAGGTGGACCTGCACTCCACCTACTTAGAAAAGAGTTGACACCTGTGTTTTTAAAAAAATGGATTCATTTATTTGGTTTTACTAAGCACTGATTATGATGTACTTCGGTGTGCCCAGTAAGAAAGACATGGAGGAAAGCAGTCCCTTGCTGGTGGGTGAATCAGGGGAGACAAAACGGATGCCTTAGAGACAAATAGGGCATGCAGGCAGCTTGTGATAGCAAGTGTAGACTTTTGAATCCGCTGGATCTAAGGGCAGATTCTGACTCGGCCAGTTGAAGGTTTCCCCAAGCAAGTCTTAATTAAATTGATAGCTGCTTTATGAATTGTTGTCCTGGAGTTTTGAGATAGTGTGGGAAACAAGTCTTGTACAGCTCATTATGTATAATTGCATAAAATGTCAGCTGTTGTTAAAATAGTTTTTTATGTTAGAGGAAACAAATCTTTGAGAAGGTCACCGAAGGAAAGCTTTGTAATGGGTAGCATCTGAGCTGTGCCTTGGGGACATAGCTCGTTAGCAGAGTGCTGCGCAGCAAGCCCAAAGCACTGGATTCAATCCTCAGCTCCATGAGAAAGCATCAACTTATTTTTAGGTTTATGTGAAAGAGTTGTCTTCATGGAATACTTTCCTTTCTCTCCAGGCAATGAGAGGTATGACCTTCTTGTCACCCCACAGCAGGGCAATAGTGAACCAATTGTCCAAGATCTCGCTCAGCTTGTTGAAGAGGCCACAGGAGTTCCGGTGCCTTTGCAGAAGCTCATCTTTAAGGGTGGGTATTTCTCATTCATTTTTGAGTACTTATGGCTAAAGTACAGGTTTCATTTTGTTTGTTTGTTTTGGTTTTCTAAGACAAGATTTCTCTGTGTAGGCCTGAATGTCCTGGAACACGATCCGTAGACCAGACTGGCCTCGAACTCAGAGTTCCGCCTGCCTTTGCCTCCTGAGTGTTGGGATTAAAGACATGTGCCACCACTGCCCTGGCAAGGACAGATTTTAAATTGCTTAGTTACTTTCAGTTTTCTGTGTGTATATGTGTTTTGCCTGTATACATGTCTGTGTACTGTGTTTGTTCAAGGCCAGGGAAGGACGTCAGCTTCTTTGGATCTGCAATTGAGATGGTTGTGAGCCACCATGTGGGTGCTGGGACCTGAACCCTGGTGCTCTGTAAGAGTACCAAATGCTCTTAACCACTGAGCTATCTCTCCAGCCTCCATCTTTCAGTTTTCAAACTAGAACCGTTTTCTTTCATTGGTTCGTTTAACAGTTATTAAGAACCTGCTCAGGCTGGAGAGATGGCTCAGTGGTTAAGGGCACCAACTGCTCTTCC
Source organism: Onychomys torridus (assembly GCF_903995425.1). NCBI lineage: Eukaryota > Metazoa > Chordata > Mammalia > Rodentia > Cricetidae > Onychomys > Onychomys torridus. The sequence goes on along the minus strand of NC_050444.1, from coordinate 62,457,035 downwards.
AGAGGTCCTGAGTTCAATTCCCAGCAACCACATGGTAGCTCACAACCACTTGTAATGAGATCTGGTGCCCTCTTCTGGCCTGCAGGGACACATGCAGACAGAATACTGTATACATAATAAATAAATAAATCTTAAAAAAAAAAAAAAAAAAAAAGAACCTGCTCTACACTAGACTTTGCAAACATCTGGATGAGTATCAGATTTGGAATAACATAATGACAGAAATGTCAACTTTTTTCAGGAAACATATGGACAGTTTTCTCTGGCTAGACTAGATCCTTTCTCCATTATATGTTCTGCATGATTGTGCTGAAGATACTACTAAGTAAATGTGGCCTTAGTTACCTAATATCTGATTTCTGTTAGTGTGACAGCAGAGACACTACTGTTGCCAGTACTTGACATCATGCTGATTAGAGAGGTTTTGAACAAACTGGATGGAGCCTGGATGGGCAGAGTGCTGGATGATGCTGATGCTGATTTCTGAGGGACTAGCTCGTTCCCACCCCTCCCTATCCTCTGCCTTCTCACTCTCATAGGAACCCATTATTCTGGTACATGATAGGACCAGATTTATCTCATTAGGTTTTGGTCATTGTAAAGAATTTAATAATAAACATTATGGCAGGAATATATTTATTTATATTTTATAGTATAGATCTTTGCCTTTTTCTTGGTGGGAGAGTGATAGTTTCCTATAGCCCAAGGCATTGTGGAACTGGCTAGGTAATATGCATGACCTTGACCTATGTCTTTTTCTTTTTAAATAATTTAATTTTTGACTTATAAAGACAATAGAAACTTATCTTTCAAAGTTGAGTACAGTAACACACACCTATAACCCTGTACTCTGGAAACTCAGACTAGCTCCATGCCAACCTAGGTAATATAGTCAGAGAGAAGGGAGTGGGGAGGCGGGAGGGGAAGAAGGGCAGAGAATGGAAAGGAAAGATCAAGTTTCCAAACAGCACAAAGAAGAAAATGTTCTGGATAAAGTTCCTTATTAATTTTTTTTATGATACTGTAGCAGCTCAGTCAAACATGCTAGGCAAGTACCAAACCACTAAGCCCTATCCTCAGCCCATGTGTTTTACATTTTCTTTTCTTTTTCTTTTTTTTTTTTTTAAGATTTATTTATTTATTATGTATACAGTGTTCTGCCTGTATGTATCCCTGCAGGCTAGAAGAGGGCACCGGATCTCATTATAGATGGTTGTGAGCCACCATGTGGTTGCTGGGAATTGAACTCAGGACCTCTGGAAGAACAGCCAGTGCTCTTATCCTCTGAGCCATCTCTCCAGCCCCCTACATTTTCTTTTTTATAACATCGAGTTTAGCGGCATTCAGTGAAGTATCCTGAGAAAAAAAGAGTTTTCATGATTACCAAGTCTTTTATTGTACAGAAATGATCTGTTGGAGCTGGAGAAATGAAGTTCTCGGACTGCCAGAGCTGTGACATAGAGAAACCCTATCTCGGAAAACAAACAAATAGATGAGTAATCTTAAAACCCTTAGGGGCCAGAGAGATGGCTCTGCAGTTAAAAGCACTGTCTTGCCTTCCAAAGGACCCAGGCTCAATTCCCAGCATACATATGGAGGCTCTAAATTGGTTAGTAACTCCAGTTCCAGGGGATCTGACCTCCACTGGCATCAGGCACACATTAGGCACAAGCAGACATTCAGGCAAAACACCTACACACATAAAACAATAATAAATTTTTTTAAAGAAATGTCTGTTATATGAATTATATTAATCATTTGTCCTTGAATATTATCTTTAATAACTACTATATAGACATATTTCCAGTTTTGTTTTGGATAAATATCTATAAATGACATTATCAGATAAAGACATTTTCAAAAAAATTCTAATTTCTCCTTTTTTTCTTGTTAGCAAACATGAAGCTTTTTGTTTGTTTGGTTGGTTGGTTTTTGTTGTTCTTGAGACATTCTTGTTTCATTATGTAGTTTGTGCTGGCCTGGAACTTGGTCTTGGTCTACCGCCCATTCTAGGCTTGAACTCACAGAGATCTGCTTGCTTCTGCTTCCTGAGTGCTCAGAGTAGGTGTGCACCACCATACCCAGTTTTCTGGGTCCTCTGGAGAAGCAGTCACTGCTCTTAACTAGTGAGCTGTAGATTAGATTTGTTTTTTTGAGACAGGGTTTCTCTGTAGCTTTGGAGCCTTTACTGGAACCCAATCTGTAGCCAGGCTGGCCTTGAACTCACAGAGATCTGCCTGGCTCTGCCTCCTGAGTGCTGGGATTAAAGGCATGCGCCACCACCGCCCGGATTGTATTTCTGTCTTTAAATAATATGAAAATTTCACACAATGTATTTAATCATACTCACTTCCTTGCTTGTATCTCTCCTCCCTGCCCCATTTGAGTCCAATTTATATTGCCCAAATACAATCCAGGATACAGGGCCTGCCCTGGAGTGATGTGGACCTATCAGGGGTCACACTCTTTCCCACAGCTATTAAATGTCAGTAGCTCCACAGCTAGTGGTGGGCTTTAATGTCACCTCTTTTTCATGTACATTAGCCAAAGTCTATTTCAGTGTTGTACAGATGTTACAATTTTGCATGCCTTTGTTTTTTTTTTTTTTTTCAGGAAGATCTCTGAAAGAAATGAAGACACCATTGTCAGCACTTGGAATACAAAATGGTTGCCGAGTCATGTTAATTGGGGAAAAGGTAAATTGCTTTTTCTGTCAAAACTCTTCAGAATTGAATGACTTAAACTCTTTATACATGGTTCCGTATAGAAGACCAAATTGGCTGGGCAGTGGTGGTGGTGGTGGTGCACACTTTAATCCCAGCACTGGGGAGGCAGAGGTGGAGGATTTCTGGATTTGAGGCCAGCCTGGTCTACAGCATGAGTACCAGGACAGCCAGGGCTACACAGAGAAATCTTGTCTTGAAAAAACAGAAAAAAAAAACCAAAAAAACCAGACCAAATTGGCTACCCAGATTCACATTGGTGACCTGCCCCCTTAAATGAGGTCTGATGAGATTACCAGTTTGGTTGGTGCATTATTTGTGCATTTCTACCTGTTGATTAGGCTCTCGCTCTAGGAGTTGTGCTACCTTAATGGTATGGTGTATTTGGTGAATCCTCAGTGTAGTTCAAATGTGCCGGGAACAGGCTTTACTTAGAATTTCCAGGAACACTTTTTGTGAGAGCTGTAGATACTACACGTAAGAACTCTTGTTCATACTAAATTCTCCAAGAAGAAAATCCTCTGAGTGGGAAGGCTCAGACTGAAGAACTGTGGGGACAAGGAGAAGTTAGTTGGTGACAGGTGGGGGCTGCGGCCCCTGTTGTGGTGGTACTGTGCCCAGCCCTGCATTGTGACACAATGGCACACTACACTCAGAAGGTGTCTTACTTGGAGTGAGGTGGCCGAGTCCCCTGAAGGCAGGGATGAGCTATCGGAAGGAATGGGGGTCTAATCTCATCCGGAGCCTCCAGAGGACTGGGTTTGAGATTTGGCCACAGAGAAGAATGAACAGTTTAGGGGAGTGTAACAAAGCTGCTTGCTGTGGGTGAAAGGAAGGAGAATGTTCTAAATGTCTCCCGGAAGGGTCGGGGAGAAGAGTGTGGGCAGCAGGCAGTACCCATGGTCTCGGTTTGAAGAAAGTATAGTGGTTTCAGTTGGAGCTGGTTAAGAGCGGGGAGCCACATCTGGATTCTAGTACTGTTTCCCCTTTGGGCATTGGGATCTAAAATGGTTCCTGTTACACAAATCCTAAATGGACTTGTACTAAAAGCCACCCTGGGCTAATTTGAAACACTGCCTCGCGGGGAAATATTTGTCATACTGCTGGGGATGCTAGTAATCATCTGTAACCCTAACACTTAGGAAGCTGGGGTGGGAGGAAGGAATTTAAGACAAGATAGTGAGATCTTGTCTCAACACAAAACAGAGGCCTAGTTCTGCTTGACTTTTCATTCTGGACTCCTCAGTGGCGTTCACTTGAATTTGCTTACACTCTATTTCTTTTTAAAAGATGTATTTAACCTTTTTTATGTATACGAGTGTTTGCCTGCATTTGTATGTGTGCACCGTGTGCATGCCTGATGCCCATGGAGGCCATAGAGGGGCTGGATTCTCTGGAACTAGAGTTACAGAAGATTGTAAGCCTCTGTGTGGTGCTGGGGACTGAACCCAGGTCCTCTGGAGAGTAGTGAGTTCTCTCTGGTCCTTGATTTCACTCTAATCTAGCTCTTGGGATCAGCCCAAGGCAGAGGCTCAAACTGACACTTGGATTGGCTCCATTCTCTGAGCCTAAGTCAGCAGGGTTCTCACTAATGAACGTTTGCCTCCCGCCTTCCTTCTCTCTGGACTAGGCTTTATAGGTAGGAAACCTTGTTGTCTAACCCTTTGACAAGCTTTCCAAGTAGCATCATTCTTCTCAGTGAGTGGCTTAGCCCAGTGGTGGTCAGATTTTCTTCTGGCAGAGGCAACTGGCCTTTGTGATTACTGACCTCTTTTTGATTCTTCCTGTTAGAGCAATCCAGAGGAAGAGGTTGAGATAAAGAAGCTGAAAGATTTGGAAGTATCTGTAGAGAAGACAGCTAACCACCTGGAAGAGTTGAATAAAGAGCTTTCTGGCATCCAGCAGGTAACTTATCTATAAGAATTCTGGCCAGGCGGTGGTGGTGCACGCCTGTAATCCCAGCACTTGGGAGGCAGAGGCAGGTGGATCTCTGAGTTCGAGGCCAGCCTGGTCTACAAATTGAGTTCCAGGACAGGCTCCAAAGCTACAGAGAAACCCTGTTTTGAAAAACCAAAAAAAAAAAAAAAAAAAAAAAAAAAAAAAAAAAAAAAAGAATTCTGTGGATTTAGTAGTATTAGTATTGTTACCTGGTTGGCTTTTTGAAAAAAAACAAAAAAATTTAATTTTAAATTATGTATGTAGTATGTGTGTGCGCGCATGTGAGTGCTGGTGGTCAGATTCTCCCAGAGCTGGAGTTACATAAAGTTGTGAGCCCCCATGTGGGTGTTGGGAATGCAACTCAGGTCTTCTAGAGGAGTAGTACATACTCTTAATCACTGAGCTCTCTCTCCAGTCCTGTTTTGTGCTTTAATTATAAAATTAATTTGTGCTGGGCAGTGGTGGCCATGTCTTTAATCCCAACACTTGAGAGGCAGAGGTGGGCAGATCTCTTGAGTCCGAGGCCACCCTAGTGTACAGAGTGAATTCTGGGATGGACAGAACTACACAGAGAAACTCTGTCTCTAGAAACCAAAATAATAATAACAACAACAACAATAATAATAATTTGTGATGCTTGTACAGGGTTTAAATGTACGTACAGATAAAGATTCATACCAAGGCCTGTCTCATGCTAAACTCTGTCCTCATTGCTCTTCTTGTGGCAAGTGAGGACTTGTGATCCAGAGATACTGTTATTCTGAAAAGTAGTTTTCATCTTATTATCTAAAATTCAATATGATGTACATTTGGTAAATTGTTCTTCTATTGATTAAAAAAATTAATATTTTCAGCCGGGCGGTGGTGGCACACGCCTGTAATCCCAGCACTCGGGAGGCAGAGGCAGGCAGATATCTGTGAGTTCAAGGCCAGCCTGGTCTACAGAGCTAGTCCAGGAAAGGCGCAAAGCTTCAGAGAAAACCTGTCTCAAAAAACCAAAAAAAAAAAAAAAAAAAAATAACATGTTCTTGTGTCGTTGACAATGGTCATATTTTATTGCATATCATGGTTTACCTAACATAGTTTCTATTCTCTGTTGTTTTACCTAAGAATTGTTTCTGTTACCAATGATGCTTCTTTGAATGCCCTTAGATAGGAATCTTTTTGGAACAGCAGTGATTGGTTTTGATAGGACTGAGTTTGGATTTCTGAGTAATTTTTGAACGTCTTGCTATGTTGTAAAGTATGCATTTGTCACTCTGTTTTGATAGCCATCCTCAGAAATTCCTGCTTTTGCACTCAGCCACCAGCTGATCACTGGGCTTAGAGATGTGACTAGACAGCGAGGTGGTTTAATAAAAATAGGTGCTGCTTGAGCCAGGTGTGGTCTTGCACACCTGTAGCCCCAGCTCTTCTGAGATGGAGGGAGGCGGATCAGGGCCTCAAGGGCAGCACTGACTAGGAGGTGAGTTGGAGACCGGCTTATACTACGTGAGAACCTGTTTCAAAACAAAACTAAACTGAACATAGTCATCCTCTGTTAGCGCATGGATTTATCTGTGCCAAGAGTGATGTGAGCATCTACATGTCTTCCCTTCAGCATCCCATAATCTGAGAAGAGTGAGACATGGAAAGTTTAACTTGTTTTAGATCTTAAGCCAACGTTGGGGGTATGGCTCAGTTGATACACAGCATCAGGACCTGGGTTCAGGTTCCCAGCATCCATGTAGAAACTTGACATGATAACATATTCTGTAACATCAGTGCTGGGGAGTCAAAGATAAGAGGATCCCTGCCACTCACTGGCCAAACAGTCTAGCCAAATTGGGCAAGCTCCAGATTTGGTAAGACAATCTGTCTCAAAAAATAAAGAAGAGTATCTTAGTCAGTGTCCTATTGCTGTGAGGAGACACCATGACCATGGCAAGTCATAAAAAGAAAAGCATTTAATTGGGGCTGGTTTACAGTGCAGAGGGTTAGTTCGTTGTCATCATGACAGGAAGCATGGCAGCATGCAGGCAGACATGGTGCTGGAGAAATAGCTGAGTTCTGCCTCTGGAGGCAGCAGGAAGACAGAGACACTGGGCCTAGCTTGAGCATTTCAAAACCCAAAGCCCAGTGACACACCTCCCCCCCGAGAAGGCCAAACCTACTCCGGCCAGGCCACACCTCCTAATCCCTGTCAAGTAGTGCCTCTCCCTAACAATGTAGCATCTAAATATGTAAGTTGATGGGGGCCCTTCCTATTCAAAGCAATAAACAGAGAGTGTTTGACAAAGATACCCCATGTCAACCTCTGATGTCCACGTGTTGTGCTGTGATGCCCAGCAGTTAAGTCTGTGCTCTTAAAGTCTGCCTCTTATGTGCATGTGTACACTTGGGACTGAGGGCTACACTATAGTTAGGCTTCAGAGGCATTCAGAGCCCCAGTGGACCCTATGAGAAGAGCAGCCTGCAGCCTGGTAGGATTCTAGACTGGCCAAGGACAGCATTTCTAATTTTCCCAGGGGATGAAGGTCTGAGATTCAGCCTGGCTTATTAGAGCAATGGTAAACTCTGGGTCACTTCATCAGTATAGTGGTATAGTTTTCCATGAGTCTCAAGAAACACTTGCAATAGTGCCTTATTCCTTCACAGGGTTTTCTGGCTAAGGAATTACAAGCAGAGGCTCTCTGCAAACTTGATAGGAAAGTAAAGGCCACAATTGAGCAGTTCATGAAGATCTTGGAAGAGATTGACACAATGGTAAGTAAATATTCAGCTTAGAGATGCTAGTTTCTAATGACAGTATTTCAGTCCATTCTACTGTCAGTATTACACTTCCATTGTCTGGGAAAATCTGTTACTTGGGAATGTTAAGCATCTACTGTTGTGTGCCAGGTATATGTGACCTAGTTAGCTTTAACTATCAACTTAACACAGCCTAGAGGTACCTAAGAAGTGCCTCTCAACTAAGGGATTGCCCAGGTTAAGGTGGCCTATCAGCAAGTGGGGGTGGTTGATAATTGACATAGCCCACTGTGGGTTGCGGACAGGTGGTCCTGAGCTGTATAAGAAAGGTAGCTTTGAGCTGGAGAGATGGTTCAGCGAGCGGTTAGGGGTACTGGTTGCTCTTCCAGAGAACCTGGGTTTGATTCTCAGAACCTGCATAATGGCTTACAACCATCTTTAATTCTAGTTCCATGGGATCCAGTGTCCTCTTCTGGGCTCCACTGGTATCAGGCATACATATAGTGTAGATATACATGTAGGCAAAACACCCATTAAATTAAAATAAATAAACTTTAAAAAGAAAGAAAGCTAAATGTGAGCCAGCAAGCAGCATTTTCGTCTATGGTTTTTGCTTCAAGTTTCTGCCCTGACTTCACTGATGATGGACTGTCACCTGGAAGTGTAAGCCAAATAAACCCTTCCTCCCGGAACTGATCTCTATCACAGCACTGGGGAGGAAACCAGGACAGCCTGCTAGGTTCTGACCTGTAGGCATTCGCAGCCCACCAACACAGGCATTTATGATATAGATGACAAGCGTGCGTGCGTGCGCGCATGCATGCATGCATGCATGTATGTATGTGTGTGATCATGGACCCAAAACCCAAGACGTTTATGACCTTGAGGTTAAGGAAGCATGGGTCTTTGTTTTCCTAAGACTCAGGTGGTGATGTCACTGAGCTCATTTTTTTCTACAGACTTCAGCCACAGCCAGATCTTGGGAGGCTGTTGAATCGCTGACCCAAGTTTTCTTTAACAGATGAATGTAAGGGTGTCTCTAGCTTGATGCTTTATTCTTGAGAGTCAATTTCTCTGGGCTTGGAATCTTTTGTGACAGAGGGGTTAAAAAAATAACAATGGTCTGGAGAGGTGGCTCAGAAGTTAAGAGCACTGGTGAAGAGGTCCTGAGTTCAATTCACAACAACCACGGTGTGGCTCACAACCATATATAATGAGATCTGGTGCCCTCTTCTGGCCTGTAGGCACACATGCAGGCAGAACTCTGTACATAATAAATAAATATTAAAAAACAAAAAACAAAACAAAAAAACCATCCAGGCGGTGGCAGATCTCTGTGAGTTTGAGGCCAGCCTGGTCTACAGAGTGAGTTCCAGGACAGCCAGGGCTACACAGAGAAACCGTGTCTCAAAAAACCAACCAATCAAACAAAACCCCAAAACAACAGAAGGTACTTTTCCTGGCAAAGTAGTATCCATATGTAAAAAACGGTGAAAAAACAAAACCTGTGATCAGATTACAGTTCAAACATTGCACCCAAGGCAGAGAGCATTCTTAGGAATGACAGCCTTGAAAGGAGCCCCACAGGATGTAGCCCGGGGGAAGTGACCCTGAAAGCGCGCATTTGACGTCCATCGGTGACCTGCTGGATGTGTTGTCATTGTTACTACACATGTCAATTGTTGTGTTTGAACTGGTTCTTTCCTAGGTCCTACCAGAAAGTTTTAAAGACAGCAGGCTAAAAAGGAAGAATTTGGTAAAAAAGGTTCAGGTGAGTTACATGAGTACATGACAGGCTGTAATATATTTAGAATGTTGGTATGTGTGTTTATCTGTACGAACTGTGGTAGTGCAGAACTGTGGTAAGAGGCATAGTCTGTTTTTACTGTTTATTTATTAACATGAACCCAAGAAGGGGATTCTTGTCCCTGTGTATTTGATTTAATCAGTTTGGGCAAGTTCACTGGAGAGCAGATAGGGCTGGGACTTTGGTTCTAGTAAGGGCCATTGGTATGTCTAGTGCCCCCTTGTGGAGGGTCGTTAGCCTAGGGCATCGTCAGAAACCTTGGCCCAATGTTTCACTATCCGTAGAGTCCAGACTGGGAGTCCATGTCCATCCCTGCACAACCTGTTGAGAGTCTAATCAACAGGTTCCCCAAAGTGGCTGAATGTGAGCCTTGTGTGGGCAGCGGCTGGCTTGTCCTAGGAGGGCCTTGGATTTCACTGCCTGTGTCTGTCTTGTAGGTGTTCCTAGCTGAGTGTGACACAGTGGAGCAATCCATCTGCCAAGAGACAGAGCGGCTGCAGTCTACAAACTTGGCCCTTGCTGAATGAAGTGTGGTGGAGAGTGGCTGTGCTGGCCTGAAGAACAGCTTCCCAGCTCTGCCCTCTCTGGAACAGAAGCTGCTTGTTTCTCCAGGGCTGCCAGAGGCAACTGGCCAAATATCAATTTCCCTGCTCCTCTATCGGTTCTCAATGAAAAAGTACTGCCTTTGCGCCCTGAAGTAGAGCTCCTGTTTCCTCATTCTGGCTCTGTGTGCCTGTGCTGTCCAGCAGCTGCCTTTTAGGAGAGAGGCCTTCCTGCTCAATAGTTACTAACTCTTGACATTCAGGCACTTTGTGGGCTGGGAAGAGCTCTAGTTCATCTGGAGCTAGTTCCAGGTTTGTGGGGCACCCTAGTCTTCAGATTCATGACCTTGTGATCTCACTTTGTAGATGTAAAACCAGAATCATCAGGCAGGTACATCCAGGTGCCTTGTTGTCCCTGTTGTGACTTGATTTCAGAACATCTGACTGGATTGTTTAAAGACCTTGTCCTCATCTCCATTGTTCCTTCCCAGTCACAGGCCTTGGTTTCAGGGGATATTCTTTCTTTTTTTCTCCCCCGAGACAGGGTTTTTCTGTGTAGCTTGGCGCCTTTCCTGGAACTCACTCGGTATCCCATGCTGGCCTCGAACTCACGGAGATCTGCTTGGCTCTGCCTCCGAGTGCTGGGATTAAAGGCGTGTGCCACCGCCCAGCTTTTTTTTTTTTTTTGGAGACAGGGCCTCACTGTGTAGCTCTGGCTGTCCTGAAATTGACTATGTAGACCTGAGATCCGCCTGCCTCTGCCTCCCAAGTGCTGGGGTTACAGGCATGTGCCACTATGCCCAGCTTCAAGGTGCTAGTCTAAGATGGGCCCTGTGGTTAGTATGTGTGCGACCTTGCCCCCAAACAAGTCTCCAAACTGTTAAGAACCCAGTGTCAACTGAGTCTCTGCCTGAAACCAGCTCAAAACCATGGCTTAGGAAGGCACAGGTAGTAGAGTGTATAAAGTAGGGTGAAGCCAGCTGGCAACTTATATTCATAGCCCCTGAGCTCTAGGTTTCCTTTGAGGGTACTCCTGCTGATTTTGTGGACTTCCACTTCCATTGGTTTTGTTGTTGTTGTTGTGTTTTAATATTTTTACACTGTTTTTAATCCTGTGTATATGGGTGTTTTGCGTGCATGTGTGCCTGTGTACTGTGTTCATGCAGTGCCCATGTGGGCCCAAAGAGGACGTTGTATCAGCTTGGAATTGGAATGGAGGTAGTTATTAACTGCCATGTGGGTGCTGGTTCCTCTAGAAGGGCAGTCGGTGCTCTTAACTGCTAAGCCATCTCCAGCTCCTCCATTGCCTTTCAAACCAGTTTGTATGTTGTTATCATGCACAAAAATATTTGGAATATTCTTTCTCTCTCTTCTGTGTATGTCTGGCTGGCCGGTCATCCGCCCGCCTGTCCATTTGTGTGTGTGTGTGTGTGTGTGTGTATGTGTGTGTCTGTGTGTGTCTGTGTGTCTGTGTCTGCATGCGTGTGTCTGCCTGCGTGTGTAGGTGTGTGTATGTCCCTCCTTTGGACACAGTCTTGCTATACAGCCTAGGCTGGTTTTGAACTTATCATCCTTTGCCTCCCGAGTTCTTGAATTATAGGTATACATGACTGTATGCAGTGTTTATTTTCGTTGTGTGAGAAAGCAAAGATTTGTGGCTTGTCAGCATTTACATTTGATGCAGTTGGGAGTGATTCTATGTGTTAGAATCCTTTAAGCTAGTCAGTTGCTGTGAGCGTAGTACTCAGGAGACAGGCTTTCAGCAGGCTCTCTGAGGTTCATCTTGTTACAGAGGGCTTCACTGAAGTCCCAGGGACTTAGGACCGGGTAGCTAAGACATCAGACCTGGTAGTAGTAGAGGTAAACAGTAGACAGAACTCAGGGCCCAGCCAAGCCCATTCCCAACTTAACAGTCCACTGTCTGTTTTCTGTGGCAGCTGTTTGGCCCTGGGTCACAGTTAACAGGTTACTGTGGAGCTTGGGGAGAGAGCCCAGTTGGTGAAGTGTTTGTCACACAAGCAAGAGGACCTGAGTCTGACGCTCAGAACCCGTGTTTGTCTGTTTTTAAAGCTGAGAGTGGTGTTACACATTTATAATCCTAGCACCAGGAGACAGAGACAAGCCAGGCCCTGGGGCTCACTGACCAGCCAGTCTAGCTACTGGGAGACCCTCTTTTAAAAAGAGTAAACAGGGTGGATGGCTCTTGAACAAATTCTGAGCTTGTCTTCTAGCCCCTGCACACACATGAACACACACAGTTACTTAGCACTAGGTACTGTTCTTTGTATATTTTAGTGACCTAATCCGCACATAGTAAAGAGGTGGAAGAAATGGGAAAGATGGCAGAGCCACAACACAAAACTGGGTGCTTTTTTTAGAAGTTTCATTTGTAGTATGTGTATGGATATTTTGGCTGCATGCATGTTTGTGCACCATGCGTGTGCCTGGTGGCTGCAGAGGCCAGAAGGAAGCATTGGATCCCCTGGGACTGGAGTTACAGACAGTTGTGAGCTGCCATGTGGGTGTGGGAACTGAGCCCAGGTCCTTTGCAAGAGCAGCCAGTGCTCTTAACTGCCAAGTCATCCCTCCGCTATTCTTTCTTTTTCTTCCTTTCTTCCTTCCCCCTCTTCCCTACCAACCCTCTTCTTTCTCATTCTGTAGTGCTGAGAAACAAACCAAGGGCCTGTGCATGCTAGGCAAGCAGGCTAACATCCTCCAAACAGAGCCAATGCTTTTAATCCCTCTCTGTTCTTCCTGCTAATTGACATGGGGTCATATATACTTAATCTCTTATTCTAGCTTTCTGGTTATACCCTGTATTGATCTATATTAATATGGTTAATTTTGTTCTGTTTTTTAATAAACTGTGGTGTGTGTGGTGTGTGTGTGTGTGTGTGTGTGTGTGTGTGTGTGTGTGTTTGCTCGCGCGCGTGCATGTGCATATGTTCATGTAGGTACCCACAGAAGCCAGAGGTGGAACTGAACTCAGGTTCTCTTGTAAGAGCGGTGTATGCTCTTTTTTTTTAAAGATTTATTTATTTATTATGTATACAGCATTATGACTGGAGGCCAGAAGAGGGCACCAGATCTCTCGTTACAGATGGTTGTGAGCCACCACGTGGTTGCTGGGAATTGAACTCAGGACCTCTGGAAGAGCCATCTCTCTAGCCCGCGGTGTATGCTCTTAACTGCAGAGCGCTCATCCCCAGCCCCTCGAAGGTTTAGCTTTGTCAACCTGACAGAACCTGAAATTACCTGGGAAGGGAGTTTCATTGAAGGATTGTAGACGAGGTTGGCCTGTGAGCATGTCTTTCAGGGGCTTATTTTGTTGACTGAGGTGGGAAGACATGGCCACTGTGGGTGACACCATAGCCTAGGCAGAGGATTCCGAACTGTGTGAGGAGAAGCAGCAAGCAGAGCACCAGCTTGCATGCATCCCTCCTTCTGCTTCTTTACTGTGGATTCAATGTGACTAACTTCCTCAAGTTCCTGTGACTTTCTGCCCCGAGGAACTAACCTGGAATGAGGAGCAAATAACCTCCTTCCCCTTAAGTTGCTTTTGTCAGGGTATTTGTCCACAATAGCAAGACAGTTGGCCCACCCTTTCTAGTTCATTTTCCCCAGAGCAGCCTAAGTGATGCTAAAATTCTAGCACCAGAGAGTCTGATGCAGAAGGATTGCCATCAGTTCAAGGCCAGCCTGTCTCTGTCTCAACCTTCATCATACCTTTCAGAAGGAAGGACAAAAGTCCTTTCTCTGTCTCCTCTCACCTCATCTCAGCCCCCACTTGTCAGCCACTCTAGTCTTTCAGGTCCCCAGGTTGATGGTGTTGTCTCCTGCTCTGGGGACTTTTGCTGCCCTGCTGCTGTGTGGACAGCCTCTCACCAACTTTCCTCTCCTCTTCCTCCTCTGTCACCTGACTCCTGTTCATTTTTCGGGACGTCATTAAATGTCTCTCCCATGGGGAAATACCCCCACCCCGCCCCACCCCACCCCGCCGAGACTATCTAGGCCCAGCTGGTACCTCCCATGCTTCATGTAGCTTTCCCTCACAGCACTTAGCACAGGCCATGACCTGTGGGTCATTCGATTACCTTTTGCCTCTAGCCCCAGACTGCAGTTGTCTCGGTGGGGAGTTTTGTCTTGACAACAGGTCAAGCATGTTACCTAGTGTTAGTAGGTTTTCAAATGAATGCTAAGTATGGAATTTCCACAGCTGTGCTTGGCTGTGGAAGCCCTCTTGTCAGCATTGGGATGTATAGCATCGACAGATATCTCATTTAAAGGTTGAGAAAAGAGGCCCTAAGCCTTAGACTGCGGATGTATAGCATGGTGGCCGTGGGGCCAGGCCCTATCCACGTAGACCTGTTTACGCACAGGATGGCTTTGTCTCAGGCCAAGGAAAGGGCACCCCTCTCAGTTGCCCACTTTCCTAGGACCTGATCAGTCCCACATAGGGTGGATGAAGAAAGGAGTGTAATCCTACAAACTAGTCCTCCAGCCTCAGAGCTGGAAGGCATCTCGCATGTTTAGTCAGCATTTTCTATTTGCCCTTCACAGCAGCTTCAATGTTACCTCATCTCCTTTCCCTCTGTTCGTCATTAAAGGTGAGGTTTTGCTGTGTGGCCCAGACTGTATCAAATTGTAATCCTTCTACATCGGCCTCCTATGTGCTGGGGCCCCAGCACTGCTGACCTCCGGAGAAGCTTTTCTCCATGTGGGATCAGGACTTCTTTTTATTTGAAGTACCAGAGACTCAAATCCAAAGAGATAAAGTGAGGGAGAATAGTGAACGGAGCCCATAACTTCTTTATAGGCAGATACCTGCTTATAGACCCAGCTCTTCAGAGACAGGAGGGTCCTGAGTTCAGAGCCAGCCTGGGTTACTTATAAGACCCTGTCTCAAAAATGATAAGTATTAAGCCAGGCAGTGGCAGCACACTTGTTTAATCCCAGCACTCAGGAGGCAGAGGCAGGTGGATCTCTATGAGTTCAGGCTAACCTGGTCTACAGAGTAAGTTCCAGGACAGTCAGGGCTACACAGACAAACTGTGTCTTGAAAAACCAATAACTAACTAACTAACTAACTAACTAACTAACTAACTAACTAACTAACTAACTAACTTAAAGTAGTTTTACAAACTGGGCAAGATACCAGCCAAGTTATACCATGCAGCTTTGGGAAGGTCCAGAGTAGCTGGGCTTCGGGAACTCACGCATTACCCACCGTCAGGCTTTACCCCTTTCATTCCCCAGTGCTCTGCCCTCAAGATAGGAAACCTGGCTCTCAGCAGCTCAGAGGAACTTGCTTCTGTTTATTTCCAAGACCTGAAGAAGAATCTTTTGACCAGTCGGCAATGGTCAACATGTGCCATAGGCAGAGTCTTTAGGGAGATGTAGAGATGTATGTAGCTCAGTGGTAGTTTGCTTGGCATGTGCAAGACCATGGTTTCTGTCTTCAATAACACCCCCGCACCAGCACCTTTTCCCTAAAAACAAAAATCCCACTGTATCATCTTTAGAGGCTCACACTTACATTTCAGACCACAAATATAGATGGGGAGTTATAATTCCTTCCAGTGGGGTATCAGGAAGATTGTTCAAGTTTTACTCTTGGTGATTCCTTGGAGGAGTCCTAAGAAGGGAGGGTCACTGAGGAAATGCTTGGCTGCTCTGGGTTATGTGTGTATGTAAGAGAGACTTGCCACCTAAGATGGAAACTTCCAGATGCCACTAGTACTCCCCTCCCCTCCTGCACTAACTCCTAATTTTTAGTTTAACAGAGACTAGGATTAGACTTCTCAGTCTCCTTGCTGTTACCTGGCCAAGAGGTGACATTTTAGACATTGGGACATTTAGACATATGAGCATGCTGTGCCTGTGTGGAATGCAGTGGGTACCTCTGGAGGTAGGTGCTGCCCTGCCTTATCTGTGGCCTGGAGTGTAGATGATGGCTGCCATCAGAGACAGGCTGAGTGAAGGTGATCATCGAGATGATCATCAGCCAGAGCACGGAGCTGCCGGTCGTCAGCATAGACCTGTGTGTGGAGAATGAGCGTCCACATAGTTAGGCCTGCTCCTCTTCTGGTTTGGGTTTGGTTTGGTTAGGATAAGGGTATACTTAATCCTCTTCCGTGCAGCTGCAGGTGGGGACCGGTTGGTCATGGCGATGGACAAGCCTGTTGGCCGCTGACCGAAGCCCTGCCTGCCGCCTGTGAATCAGCACCCACTGCTCCAGGGCATGCTGGGGTTTGCTTTTCTTGACTGGCTTTCCTCAGATGTGTCATCCCAGAGCGTTTCTGTCCTTTTTACACCCTGGAGCAGGAATCTGAACCTGAGTAAATTGTTTCCGCCTGGCCAGGCCCCTCCACACTCCACTACCTTGCCACCATATCAAGAGGTTTCTAGCTAAAGAGATGACTCAGTGGTTAAAAGCATTGACTGCTTTGCAGAGGAGCTGGGTTCAATTCCTAACACCCACATGGCAGCTCACAACTGTAACTCCAGTTCTCGGGGGAGGGGGATCCCCTGCCCCTTCTGGCCTCTTCACACACAGACATCCATATATGTATAATAACCAAATGGTGCTGAGGGTCATAATGCACACTAATCCCAGCTCTCAGGAGGCAGAGGCAGGCAGATCTCTCTTGAGTTTGAGGCTAGCCTGATCCACATAGCAAGTTCCAGGCCAGCCAACTCTACACAGACTGTCTTGAAACAAAAAACCAAAAATGCTTCTATGGGTTTTGGCCACTAGAGGTTATTCAGCATATACTATGGGCTGGAGCGATGATTCTCAACCTGTGGGTCATGATCCCTTTAGGGGTTGCATATCAGATATTTATATTACGATTAATAACAGCAAAATTGCCGGGTTGGGGATTTAGGTCAGTGGTAGAGCGCTTGCATAGCAAGCGCAAGGCCCTGGGTTCGATCCTCAGCTCAAAAACAAAACAAAAACCCAGCAAAATTGTGATACAGCAATGGAAATAATTTTATGGTTGGGGTGGGGGTCACCATAACATGAGGAACTGTATTAAAAGGTCGCAGCATTGAGAACCACTGGGCTGGAGTATCTGTGGGATTTCTGGATGTATGTGCCTGTGTGATCATGTCTAATGTCTTCCAGTCACCCTGCTGTGCTAGGAGCTGACATGAGACTGGACCTGAGATCCAGGGCTCTCTGGGTGAGCTGCAGGAAAGCACTCACAGAGCATGGAACATTGCTCAGTTTTGAATGTTTATTAATAAACACCTAGTTTGTAGCACTCAGGAGGCTAGGGCAGGAGGCTTGAGAGTTTAAAGCCAGCCTGGGTTCCACAGTTAAGACTGTTTCAATCCAAAAAACAAAATAGTTTGATATTAAAAGAAGCAGTTCAGATGTACAGTAAATACTGCCTGTATGCCTGCCATGCCTTGTGTGTGTGTGTGTGTGTGTGTGTGTGTGTGTCTGCCTCCAAGCACTGGTCAGCCCAGAAGAAATTTGCGCATGGATTCAGGTGCCACTGAACCACACACTCAGCAGTTCAGGATGCTTATCTCTGAAGTTCTTGGCCTGAGGTAGGTGGGGTGCTGGGCAGTGGCCTGGGGTCAAAGTCTGACCTCAAGAATACGGAAGGTAACTGAGAGCTCTATTGGGACATGTAGCAAGGTTGAGGACCAGGGTAGCAGGATAGCAGATTCAGTGGGGAGTGCTATCAGGGCTGAGCCAATCCTTGGCTGCCACCTCCTCCCCAGAGTTCCCAATGACTGGTCCACTTCACCGGCTTGGGCTGCGTCTTTTATTTCCCACCATAGCCTCTGTCTGGAGCATCACGTTCTCCAGCTCAAGGTTGCATGGCTTGAGTACACCTCTGGGCTCAACAACGGCCATCCTTCCTGATCTGGATGTCCTTTTGGGTTTTTCTAGAATCAAGGAAGATAAAGATGAGGCCATTAACTGTAGGAACTAAAAGGATGATTCAAAAGCCAGGCCCAGGCCATCCTCCCTGCTGAGCCCCTCCTGGAAATGTCCAGATGCAGAGCAGGTGTGTGTGTGGAGCGGGGAGCACATCCCCTATAAACTGACACTCTTACACATACCCTGAGAACTTTCAGCTTCTTGGGGTTTCAGCTATCACTGCTTGCCGATGGCTGCCAAATCTTTGCCCTTCCTGTTTTTGCACCTGTTGCAATGACCCCACCAAGATAGACCAGAGACCAGCTGCCACAAACGTCGCTGCCTCCCAAAGCTGCCCTTCCAGCTCCCATCTCAGCAAATGGTACCACTAGCCGCCCAAGGCCATACATAAATAAGTTACTGGGCCTGAGCTACAGGGCTAGAATCCCTTACACAGGAAGCTGGGCAAAGGACTCTAACATGAAGGCTTCCCTGAGCTTTATAAAATGAGCTTGAAGCCTGTGCAACCTAACAAGGCCATGTTTCAAAATAAAGGTGGAGCTGTAGCTCAATTGGTAGAGTGCTTGCCTAGCATAGAAGACCTGTGTTCAATCCCTAGTACTGAGACAAAACCAAACCATGGACTCCTTGAGCTCACAAGTTCCAGACCAATCTGGGCAACATAGCAAGACCCTGTTTCAGAAAGAAGAAAGGAAGGGAGAAAAGGCACTTGTTCTTACCCCCTTTCTCCCCTCCCCCTTCACACCCAGTCAGACTGAGCCTGTCAGCTATACCCCAGTGTACCTCCTCCTCAGGAATCTTGGTCATGACCCTTTTCACAGCCAGGGCTCTACCTTCTTACATTTCCTCATCTGCCTAGACAGCTTGGCATTGCCCAAGATTTCTCCTCGTGATCTCACTGGGCCCTCAGGCTGATAACTGTACTCGTGAGAAAACTGAGACCTAGTAGGTGATCAAGGTCATGGTCTAACCCCGACTCATCTCCTTTATCACCCCTCCTCCATTTCACATTTTAGTATATCCAGCTTTCTGTATTTCTTTAAGCACAAACTAACTTTCCGTTATAGGCCTTTCTAAATTCCCTTTGTTCTCTCAGATGTACCTTTCCTTTTTTCTAGATGATTTCGACTCGACCTCCTCTAGTCCCCCTGGCCCTGCTCCTGTGTGCTCCATTTCAGTCTTGAGCTGCTCTGCTGCTGGCTGGCTGTTGGCTTGGTTTCCCTCTCTTAGCCTGACTCCAAGAGACTATAGAGGAGCTCTCGGGGACTGGCCACAGTGAGTGCTCAATAAATAACAGTCGGCTAGAGGAGCGAAAGATCAGATGAGACTGGCTGGCCACTCGGTTTCTGCCTCCTCCCTCCACATCTGTCAGTCTCTGGCTTTTGACCTGGAGTCCTGTGCTTCCTTTGAGTTACATTTAGCTCATTTTGCTAGGCAAACGTTTGAGGACTCTTCTCTGGCCAAGTCTGTGTGTGTGACAGGTGGGCTGAAGCCCTGCTCCCTTCAGACGTGCATGTGCCAGAGAGGGGGCCACCCGAGCAAGTTGGATGGGGAGGGACTTACATCCGGGTCACGCAGAGATGGCATTCATTTTTATATGTTACCCCATCCGTGCCGCAGATCGGTTTATGTGTCTGGGGACACCTTGGAGACTCTGCCATGTGCTCACAGATGGGCTGTGGAAAACAGAAGTATTGGGGAAATTCAGAGGCAGTGGTCGGGCCCAGGGGCTCTGCTTGGAGTATGTAATCAGCTACTAGGGACTCTCTGGTGTGTTTGCCTGTGTGTGTGCCAGTGGCTAGATGTGTCCATAAGTTGGAGCCGGTGTCTGTTGAGCCCTGGTTTGTGACATCCTGCCTATTCTTTGTGTGTGAAGTCCTGTATACAGAGTATTTGGCATGAAATAAGTGTGGCGGGGTTCTGAGGGGCTAATGAATGGGGGAAAAGCTGCTTGGGAAGGTAGGCTCTGAGGACCCTCAGACCCTGTCACTGAGGGTCTGAGGCCCCAGGCGGAGTCAGGCAGGGCAGCTTGGTGCTTGCTGGGGTGAGGGGTGAATGATGAGGTGTGTCTCAGAAAGGTCACCATACTCCATAGAGCCACTCAGTGTGCTGG
The DNA here is from genome assembly GCF_903995425.1 of Onychomys torridus. Lineage (NCBI taxonomy): Eukaryota > Metazoa > Chordata > Mammalia > Rodentia > Cricetidae > Onychomys > Onychomys torridus. Next base: position 62,437,282 of record NC_050444.1, on the reverse strand, counting down.
GTCACCTCCTTGGCCTGGAACCCCTGGCCTGTCTGGTGTCGCACACAGTACAGCAGGTGCAGTGTCCTGCTGTGCTGGGTGGGGAGTGCCCACCGAGGAAAGGACCTTGGAGACTAGATTTGGGACAGAGCCTTGGAGCTGAGGTCAGGCTCAGAACTTGGGCCTGCTCAGTCCGGAGGATGTATTCTGAGGAAAATGCAGGTTCAGGAGGCCACCTTGGCCACCATTGAGGGGAGGCTGTGTAGAGTGGATGAGCAGACTCCTGCAGAGGAATGGCCTTACCATTTTCGAGAAAACATTCTTTTGTGCTCCCACCTGCACCCCTGAAACACAAAAACAAACTGCTCTCAGTGCCGGCTGCCAGGCCAGGGTCTGAGGACCCCTTCTCCCATCCCGGGGCACCTGGCCCAGCCCCTGCTAATCTGGATTTCTTGAGGAAAGGTAGTGAAACACAGATGGTGGGGTTGCCAGAAGGCTGACATCATGCTGGGTACATGAATAAAGACAGAATTAGGGGTGACAACCCACCCTGCTTCTAATTGCTCAGATCCCAGTGGAATTGTGTTCCATCAGATAATAATATAAAAAAGAGCAGTTAGCAATGTGCCAGACATTGAGACATGGTTCTTGGTACTCCCTACACCCCTCACCACTCTGACAGAAGGAAGAGTACTTTAGGCTGTTTTTCAGGCAGTAAACGCTGCATCTGCTCCCCAGAGCCCAGTGCAGGACTGAGGTACCAGCCCCAGCTGCCGGGAGTGCTGGCTCCTCACAACCAGTCCCTTCTTAGGAATTACCCCTGGGGGATGGAGCTGCCTCACCCAGCCTTGCCTCCCATGCCATGGACATCCCTAACAATGGTGTGGCTGCAAGGTCTCAGCTCTCATGCCGCCTCGCTCCAAAGCTTCCTGCAGTACCACCTGACACGGGTTACACTCAGCCAGCTTCCTGGCTCCCGTGGGTAGCACTCCCACACTTGCCAGTGAAGGCATGTGTGCTGGAACACTTGACTGGCCTAAGAAAGGCTCAGAGCTCAAATGACATGGTTGGGTAAGGCAGAGCTAGGATTTACATAGCGGTTTGCCACCCCAAGCCTGACTCGCTACACAGACAGTCGTAGCCCTCAAGGTTTGCCCGAGTTACTTGTAGGGCAGGGGCAAAGCGGTGTGACCCTGGGCATGGCCGGTGGGCAAGAGAGCTTGAGCCACGTTTAAGGCTCAGGTGGGAGGAAGAGTGGGTGAGAGCTGAGGAAGGGGTAGGAGCTTCCAGGTGCCTCTGAAGGGCTGTCAGGGCCTGATGGGGAGATGGGCTCTTCCCACGTGCACGTAGTGGAGCCGGTCAGTGCCAGTGGCTGCGGGGCGGTGGACTACATGTTTCCGTGTAGAGCAGAAAGCTGTGTTACCATAAAGGGACCTGTCGCGAGCTCTAGAGTTCCACATCTGCTATGAAGTTTTTTTTTTTCTTGAGGATGTCCCAGACAGAGAGAAAAGGGGCTAAAACCAAGTCACCTCTAGTGTGTTCTGCTGGTCTGGCAATGGACGATCAAACTGTAAATCTAACCTTGTCACCACAGTGCTCAAGAGTCTTCGATATCATACCTGTCATAACTAAGAATTACCTAAGTGTCCTCCCACAGGAGACCAGATAAAGTGTGAAACTTTATAAAGTGTGAAACTTGTATACAGTGGAGCATTACTCAGCAGGAAAACAGGCACACCCAAGAGGCAGGTCAGGAGGATTACCACAAGTCTGCGGTCAGCCTGACCTCAGTGAATTCCATGGCATCCTGACTGCAGAGGACCCGTCTCGAACAACACACAGACACACAGCAGAAAAGCAACTAATGGCTGTGGTGTGTGTGTGTTAATTACTTTTTGTTGCTGTGGTAAAACATCATGACCAAAAGCAACTTCTAAAAGAATGTATTTTGTCTTATGGTTCCAATAGGGTAAGAGTCCATCATGGTCAGGAAACATGGCAGCCATCTCTATGCATGGAGGCTGGAGCAGAAGCCAAAGCTCACATCCTCAACCACAGGAACAAAGATTATAAACACTCAAAGCTCACCCCTACCAAGGCTCCACTTCACAAAGGTTCCACAACCTTCCCAAACAGCACCCTGGGTGGGGAGCAGTGTTCAAATGCCTGAGCCTGTGGGGGATATTCCCATTCAAACCACCATAGTGAGAACACCTGTAATCCCAGTACTCAAAGAGGCTGAGGCAGGGGGATCAGGAATTTGAGGGCAGCCTAGAATACATAAAGAAGCCCTGTCTGAAAAATCAGAAAACAGGGATGGAGAGATGGCTCAGAGCATATACTACTCTAGCAAAGGACCTGAGTTCTGCCCCCAGCAGCCGTGGTGAACATCTCACAACTGCCTGAAACTCCAGCTCCAGGGAATTCAATACTCTTTTTCTGGCCTCTCCAGGAACCTACACTCACATTTACACACACACACACACACACACACACACACACACACACACACACACACACACCCCGCCACAAACACACATGCATATACATAATTTTAAAAAGTGAAATCTTTTTAAAGCTGATAACAGAAAACAATGAAAGCATCTGATAGACACATTGAGACTAAACTGCAAAAATACTTAGCTGAGCAAAGAAACAGGTACAAAAGACTCCGTGGACACCTAGAACAAATCTGCCATACGGAGATCTCTGTGATACGGAGAAGGCAGGTCAGGGTGACAAGGATGTGTGTGTGATTGCCTCTGAGCACTGAGCAGTACTGCTGTCTCTGAGACAAGGAAGGACCAGGATGGACTACAGGAGAGAAATTTCTGTATCTTGTTTGTTTGGTTGTTGAGACATCTTGCTATATAGCCTTGACTGGTCTAGAACTTGCTATGTCGATCAGGCTGGCGGCCATCTCATATTTGCCTGCTTCTACCTCAAGTCCCAGGATTACAGGAGTGTACAACCTCCTCCAGCTGCATTCTGTATCTTGATAGAGGTTTGGGACACAGGTGTGTGCACTGTCCCAGCTCATCCATAAGATTTACTGAAAAAATACTCTGTGTTTCATGGCCTTATAGAAAAGCATTTACAAAGGCTGAGTGTGATGGTAGAGGCCTATAACCCCAGCACTTAGGAGGTTGAGGCAGAAGGATCAAAAGTTCAAGGTCAGCCTGAACCATATAACAAAACAAAAACTCCAAACATTGAAAAGGCAGAGCGACCTTCCCTGGCTCCCATCACTGTCCAGTCTGCTTCCAGACCAGCATTCCATAGCCACAGGTGTGAACTGACACCAGCCTCACTTCCCAGGCTATCTAATGTATCCTCCATGTCCCCAGGATCCTAAGGTTCCTGGCTGCTCACTGTCCTGGAACAGGGGCTTTTTTGACTCATGCAGATCTGCTGTCTGAGATGTCCCTACTGTCCTCCAATGAAGTCACACCATCCTTCCGAGGCTCAGAAGCTTTCCCTATTGTCCCCTACAGTTCACTAAGAAGACCTGGAGTTGAGCTTGTCACAAAGCCAAGTGCTGTCCCACTGGGTCGCCCTGCCTCCCTATGAACCCAAGCTTCTTGGGGCTCCCGTGGCACCTCACCAGTGCCCCAACCAGCGAATCGAGCACTGAATGGTGATGCAGGGAAGGAGGGCACAGAACCCTACAGGGTCAGAATTTCTTCCCAGGGTTGTGAAAGGTTGTGTTTAACCCTAGGCATCTTGTGCCCTTCACCCAGGTGCATCCTTTTTCATTAACTAAGGCTGGAATCCAAAATGGATGCAAGGACCCTCAAGGCAGGCTGTTTAATGTTCCCAATGGAGGCAGTCTTGGGGAATGGGGAACAGGTGTGTGGGGAGGTGGTGGAGTAGATTAAGCAGCCTGTGTCTGACCAGAGCCTGCGGGCCTATTCCTCACCAACCCAGCTGCCAGGTCTGTGACTAACATGAGGTAATGGGCATGGTGCCAATAGCCCTCAGGTCCTGCTTCATATTGTTATAACACTTCTAGAGAGTCCCAACGGGTCTCTCTGTTTCCCTGTTCTGTTTATTCTGAACATACCAACTAGAGCATTCTTTTAAGGCCTGACTCCACTCCAAATATGGCACTGGCTCCCAATTCACTCAGAGGAAAAGGTTCTTACATGAACTCCCAAAACTGCCTAACATAGTTCCCAGCTGCTCCCCCTCCTCTCTCTCCTTCCCTTCCCTTCCCTTCCCTCCCCTCCTCTCCTCTCACTTCCTCTCCCCTCCCCTCCCCTCCCCTCAGCTCCCCTCTTCTCTCCCCCCCCTTCTCCTTCCCCCTCATCCTGTACCATGCTCCTCACTCCCTCCATCCACACAGCACCTCAAACATTCCAGACACGCTTCTACATTAGGGCCCTTGTATTGGCTGTTCCCTGCATCGGAGCATTCTTGTCCAAAATATCTCCACTCCCTCACCTTCTTTAAGCTTTCCTCAAACCCGAACCTCCCTAAGAGACCTTCTCTGATTTAAAAGTGCAGCTCCCTCCCAACCCCCATCACCCAGCCCCATATTTCTTAGCCTTTATCATGGGTTTTTTTTTTTTTTTTTTTTTTTTTTTTTTTTTTTTTTTTTTTTTTTTTTGAGCTGAGGATCGAACCCAGGGCCTTGTGCTTGCTAGGCAAGCACTCTACCACTGAGCTAGATCCCCACCCCGTTCATGTCCTTATATACTTACTATTTCTTGTCTGCTCCCCTCCTCAGCCCCACTAGGCTTAAGCCCCGTTGGGTGGTACTTCTTCTTGTTTGGTCCCTCATGTTAAAGGGCCAGAAGAGTCCCAAGACAGTAACTGAGAGTGGTGAGTGCTGCGGGCCTGAGGAGGCTCACCTCTGGTGTCTGCCACCCAAGGGCCCCCACCAGATGCTTAAATGGTGGTCCTGGGTCCCATACTACACCTTGTCAAAGCAGAGCAGGAACCTGAGGGCCCAGGCCAAGTCTCTCAGCACTCACCACCCCACAGCCAGCCTGAGGCCTGACTGCCCCTGTCTCCCCAGCCACCAGCCCATAATTGCTCAATGCAGTTTGAGCTGGAAGAGCATCCGACTTGGCAGTCTTTGTCCAGAGTCAGGCCCGAACCTGTCTCTTTTCTCTCAGTCCGTGTTTTGCTTGATGTAGTAGATGAGTGCAGAAGGAAGAAGCATGCCCAGGCCCCACAGGAAGCTCCAGATCTTGCCTCTGTCCTCACACCCAACCTCACCTACTAGGATCAAGCTTCAGAGAAACCAAGTTCTGCCCACTCACCCCTGTCCATGGCAAGGAAGGCAGCCAAGGTCAGGGTGACCATCCACAGGTGCAGAGCCATGCTGCTTGTGAAGTTAGGTATGAACTCAGCCAACAGTGGCCTGGGCCAAGAGTGAGGTTGGGGCCTATTTATTGCGCTGATCTCCACCCTTATCTTATCTGGGGCCAGTTGGTAGCCAGAGTGTCACCCCAAGTTAATCTCTTCATCCTGACACCTGGAAAAGGCTCACTCAAGGCACGATGCCGACTTTGTGGTGATACGTGTTGGGGCCAGAGCTAGGGCTAGGGCTGGGCAAGTTTCCAGATCGAGCAAAGGCTTGGACAGTTTGCAAAGCTGACTCCGTTTATCGATTAAAGCAAGGGGAAGGAATGGAAGTGGAGAGAAACACAGAACAGAGCTGAGGTGGGGTGTTCAGAAGTAAGTGGGGGGCAGCTGGAGGCAGAGGATAAGGAAGGGAGTCACCGATGGCTTTCCCAGTACCGCCTCTGCCAAATCCGTGACTTCAGAAAAGCTGCTTTCCTTATTTGGACCTCAGTTGCGTGTTTATTTGGTTCTGGTGTTGAGGAGTGAAGTCTGTGTCTCATGAGTGCTAGGCGAATGCTTTTCCGCCAATAGATCCCCAGCCCTCTTTTCCCCCTTTGAGACAGGGTTGCCCTTAGCTGCTTAGCCTGGCCTCGAGCTTACTCTGCAGACCAGACAAGCCTTGAGTTTTCTGCCTCATCCTTCAAATAGTACCACCAGGCCTGCCCAAGTGGGTCTCAGTTTACCCATACATAAAACAAAGATGATAGTTCTGGCTCTACCCACATCCCAGGGCTGCACTGAGGACAGTGGGGCTGACATCATAGAGGGATGTGAAGTGTGGAATAAGGTAAATGTACATAGAACTGAAAACTATTAAAGGAGATTTTAAGAAGATGTGTTTGTATTTTATGCACGTGAGTGTTTTGCCTGTGTATATATGTGCACCTTTTGTATGTTTGGTGCCCTCAGAGATCAGAAGAGGGTGCTGAAGCCGGGTGGCGGTGGCACACACCTTTAATCCCAGCACTTAGGAGGCAGATTCAGGGGGATCTCTGAGTTTGAGGCCAGCCTGGTCTACAGAGCAAGTTCCAGGACAGCCAGGGCTACACAGAGAAAAACCAAAACCAAATCAAACCAACAAAAAAGAGGATGTTGGATCCCCTGGAGCTGGAGTTAAGGATGGTTGTGAAACACTATGTGGGTGCTGAGACCCAAATTCAGGTCCTCTGCAAGAGCATTAAGTGCTCTTAACCACAGATCCATCTCCCCAGTCCCTAAAATTTACTTTTATTTTGTTTTTTAATATTTAAATGTTTTTCCTTTAGGCATGTGTGTCTGTGTGCATGTATGAGTGTAGGTGCCTGTGGAGCACAGAAGAGGGCATCAGATCCCCTAGAGCTGGAGTTATGGATGACTGAGCCATTTGATCTGGGTGCTGGGGTCTGAACTTGGGTTTGCTACAAAAGCAGTATGTGCTCTTCTTAACTAATGAGCCTTCCATATTCACCCCCTTTTTCTGGTACCACAAAGTGGATACAACTAATGGACAATATATATATGTATATATTTAATTACAGCATACTGGGGCTGGAGAGATGGCTCAGTGGTTAAGAACACTTACTGTTCTTGCAGAGGACTTGGGCTCAATTCCCAGAATCCACATGGTGGTTTACAATCATCTATAACTCTAGTAGCAGGGTGTCTGAAGCTCTCTTCTGATTTCCTCAAACACCAGACGTGCACATGGTGTACATACATATTTTCAGGCAAAACATTCATACACATAAGATAAATACATCCAAAAAGAAATTACAGCATAGTTCACATCCTCTGTGGCTTAGCCCCATGAATCCTATTCTCAATAGTAAGAGAGACATGCCAACCTGGCTGCTGTGGCACATGCCTGCAATCTCAGCACTCAAGAGACTGAGGCAGGAGGATTGCTGCCAGGCATTCAAGACCAGCCAGGACTGCAACTGAGACTCTGTCTCAGAGAATCAAAACACTGTTGAGCTAGCTCTACAGGTAACCGGGGCCTGTAGCCCACGCCTAACAGGACCCGGGGATCATGGAAAGGTAGAAGGAGAGAACAGATTCCATAGAGCTGCCCTCTGACCCCCCCCCCCATCATGTATGTACACACATGCACACAAAAATAAATAAATAGACAGATAAATAAATACATACATACATACATACATACATACATACATACATACATACATACATAAATGTCAGACCCCTAATATTTAGTGCACGGAAAATGCTGCGATGCTTTTCAGGTCCTTTGTGCCCATTTGCATTTTCACAGGAAACAAACAAGATTCTTTCCAAGAAGAGCAGCATTTGAATGAGTACTTTGGTTGTCTATTTTCAAATAATTTCTGATTTATTAAAAATAACAATTATAGCCGGGCGTTGGTGGCATATGCCTTTAATCCCAGCACTCGGGAGGCAGAGTGAGGTGGATCTCTGTGAGTTCGAGGCCAACCTAGGCTATGAAGCAAGTTCCAGGAAAGGCACAAAGCTACACAGAGAAACCCTGTCTCAAAAAACAACAACAACAACAAAATTATATCTATAAACGATTTTCTCAGATTAAGTTAGATCGAGGTTTGTAAACTCTACCTGCAGATTATTTTTCCCTGGGGAGAGAATTTAAAAGCACAGGTGCTAGCCAGGAGTGGTGGTGCAAGCCTGAAATGCCAGCTACTTTGTAAGGCTGGAATAGGAGGGGGCAAGTTTGAGGTCAGCCTGGCACTTTAATAAAACAGTAAGTTTGAAGTCTCAAGACTGGTGACGTGTCTCTGTTCAAACGGGCTGGTGATGTGTCTCTGTTGGTAGGGTGTTTGCCTAGTAAGCATGAAGTCCTGGCTCTGCTCCCCAGCACCTCTTTAAACAGGTGTAGTGGTGATCATCTGTAACCCAGCACTTGGGAGGCAGAGGCAGGAGAATCAGAGGTTCAGCATCATCCTCAGCCACATAGAGAGTCTGAGCCAGCTTGGGATACATGAGACCCTGTCACAAAAATTATTATCATTGTTATTATTATTATTTGGTTTTTCTTGACAGGGTTTCTCTGTATTATAGTCCTAGCTGCCCTGAAACTTTCATTATAAACCAGGCTGGTGCTGAACTCACAGAGATCTGACTGCCTCTGCCTCCTGAGTCCTGGGGTCAAAGAAGATTAGGGCGTGAGCCACCTCCATCTGGCTAGCTCTACCTTTTCTGTTGTTCATTGTGAAAGAGTTACTTATTTTGAAGGATTCCAAGCCTCAGAAAAGCTGTAAGAATAGTATAATGAGGCCGGGCTGCAGTGGCGCACGCCTTTAATCCCAGCACCTGGGAGGCAGAGCCAGGTGGATCTCTGTGAGTTCGAGGCCAGTCTGGTCTATAGAGTGAGTTCCAGGACAGGCACCAAAGCTACACAGAGAAACCCTATCTCGAACCCCGCCCCCCCAAAAGCTATTTTTTTTTAAAAGAATGGTATAATGAATCAATAGGAAGGTTTGGGGTGTTAGCAGGTAGTGAGCAGACACCTCTACAGACCAGATTATGGTAGAGCCCTGCCTGATGTTCCCCCTGCTCCTTGATTCAGGTTCAAAATCTTTCCCCTCTTTAGGGACCTGCATAGGTCCATGGATGCCTCTGAGGCAGGTGGTGGATGCCCTTCCACTGTTGAGCCAAGTGGATAATTAATGATAATTTCCTGTTGTAAAGCAAGGCCCTTGATAGAGGGGACTCAAAACAGTCCTCAAAGTCAGGTCACCCACCTTCTACTCAGGTTTTTCCCCAGCAGCTCCAACCAGGAAGCCACTGACCCTGCGGTGATGGGAAGGGAGCTCACTACCTCCCGTGTCCGTGTTCATCATTGGAAGGTTTTTTTGTTTGTTTGTTTTTGTTTTTTGTTTGTTTGTTTGTTTCTGAGACAGGGTTTCTCTGTAGCTTTGGAGGCTGTCCTAGAACTCGCTTTGTAGACCAGGCTGGCCTCCAACTCACAGAGATCCACCTTCCTCTGCCTCCCCAGTGCTGGGATTACAGGCGTACGCCACCACCGCCCGGCCATTGGAAGGTTTTGAACAGAGCTCTTTGCCCAAGAGATCTGCTGCCCTGAGGCTCCTTGGGGTTCTCAGCTTTGACTCGGGCCTCAATCCATCTAAACGAGCCTCATGCACTAATGCATAACTCATCCATTAATATGTGCTTAATGAGCAGCTAAATGCCAAGCTCAAGGATGAAAGCATCAATACATTAGGGAATAACTGCAGCAGACCCCTCCCAGCCCAGGAAGCTTGAGGTACAGTGGGGTGACAGCTTCTAGTTGTAATGGTACTTTCTTGTTGGGACCACCAGCTCGACACAAAGACATATTAATTATGAGAGCTTGGCCTTTAGTTTAGGCTTGTCTCAACTAGCTCTTATAACTTAAATTAACCCATTTCTACTAATCTATGTTCTGCCACGTGGCCTTACCTTTCTTACATCTTGTACCTCCTGTTTCCTCTCATCTGGCCAGTGACTCCACCTTCCTTCTCAGAGTCCTCTCTATTCCCGGAAGCCCTGTTTAACCTCTTTCTGCCTAATGAATGGCTATTTAGCTCTTTATTAAACCCATCAGAAGGCACCTTGGCAAAGACACATCTTTATAGTGCAAACAAATATTCCACAAAATCTAACCAAGCAGTAGAACTGTATGGTCATCATCACAGTAAATCCTGCAAATGAGACATCTTTGGAATCATAGGAGAGACATTAAAATGGGCCTATCTATGGGGATGGCCGGAGAAAGCCTGGGGACGAGGCAGACTGTAATTTACTGGAATGGTGCTATGGACAGAGGAAACGATGTGAGAGACCCGAGGCAGGCTTGTTATAAACAAAGAATAGGAAAGGCACAGGCAAGTGTGGTGGGCAGGGCGGGGAGGTGCATGGGATGAGCCTGGGCTAGTCCCTCCAGTCAAATCCACCTTGCTCTCTGCTGCCCACTCCATGCTCCAGTAACATCCAACAATGTGATCTCAGGAGCTACCCTTTGGCTTGGTTTGCCTTACCCCTGAGCGTGTGTGTCTGCTTCCTGAATCTTTCTGGTTTGTTTTTAGACAAGAGTCTCCCACAGGCTAGCCTCAAACTCACTGCAGAGGCAAAGCTGGCCTTGACGTGCTGACCTTCCTTCCTCTACCTCGCAAATGCTGTGATGACGGGTGTGGGCCACCATGACCTACGATCCTGAATAGCTCTTGAACCCACCCTCCTCCTCCAAATCCACTGGTATTCCCCAGTCCCACCACGGCTGTCTGCATTCTGGTCATTTCAACAGTGCCTTCGAGTTATTTCCTTGGCTTCCATCTGCCACCCGAAACTCCCTTGAGTAAACTGATCAGATAAACCACTAAAAACGTGTAAAAAACTGACCAGTTCACCTTACCCCAAAACACTGCAGTGGTGCCCACTGCCAATAGTATTTGGCTCAAATTCCTGAGTCAGACATTCGAGGCCCTTCAACATTTAATCCCATCCAGTTTTCCTCAGTGTTCACTGGACTTGAATTCCTATAACTTGCATTTCTTTAGCTTAACTGCATCCTCTGTGGAATGTATCCCCCACCTTTTGTGTGCGCGTGCATGCACAAGCATGCACACAGACCCAGGTCCTTGAACACTACGTGAGTGCCCTCTGTCCCTTGAGCAACTCCCCAGCAGCTGCATGATGTGTGTTCTTGGCTTATGTTGAGTCTCCCTCTCTCTGCCCACTCTCCACTGCCATCCCAGCCCTTTGGAGCAAGCCCTAGAAGCTCTTCTGAAACTGCCTCTTGTCAACCTGGCATTGCCGTCACTGGCCACCCCTCCCCCCTTGCCCTGCTCCCATGGCTCCACCCGCCATCTCCCTTGTGCTCTGATGATGTTGGCTCATCTGCTTTGCTGGCAGCTATGAGACTCCTGAGATAGAGGGTGATACTTCGTTTATCTGCCCTAAATCTGGCACACAGTAGGTGCTCAATTAACATTGAGTGATTGACCCAAGAGAAAGCAGAAGGCAGAGACTCCATGGTAGATATGATGCCAACTCAGAGAAAAAGGATCTGAAGTGGAGGGGGGGCAAATGTTGTCCCTGCTGATACCCTAATACTTTTGGGTTCCCCGAGATAGCCAGACACAGGGGCGTGACCTGGGTCCGAGTGTCTGCTGTGTCTTTAGCAAAGGATAAGGCTGCTTTCTTGGAGCTTGAGCCAAGTTCTGCTCTCCTGTCCCTCCTTTGGCTGCTCTGGGATGCATCAAGGGACAAGCAGACAATTCTGGATCAGCAGTGAGTGAGGCAGACTGGCCAACAGACGTTTGCTAAGCATCTCTTGTGTTCTATGCCATTTTTGAATCACAGGGACTCAGCTAGAGATGGGGTAAAGTCCCTGGTATAAGGCACTTGGGTCTATGGTGTAGACAGAGATCAAAGACTGTAGCAGTAAACATATGGCATGCTGTGGAGGAGAAAAACCAGGTGATGGAGGGGTGGGCATGTGAGCAGAGAATGAACAAGCCTTGCAGATCCAAGGGAAGAACTTTCCAAGCAGAGGGGTGGAAGTGCAAAGGCCCTGTGGTGGGAGCAAGCTCAGCAGTCTCAAAAAGTAAATACCAGCAAGTCCATTACCGCCTGGGTGACAGAAATAAGAACATAACCTACAGGAGACGGATGCTAGACCACACTCAAGTCCCAGCCAGCCACCCATCCTTGAGCGAACTTGAGTGCCTGCCTCCTCCTCTTTGGACCTGTGCATGTTCACTCACCTAAGATGTGGGTTTGGGCTGGGGAGATACTCCGTGGTGAAGGGCAGGTACTGCTCTTGTACAGCTGCCTGGAACTCCAGCTCCAAGGCCTATGTCACTCTCTTCTGGCCTCTGAAATCTCTACACTCACAGGCAAATACTGCCCCAACACATACACATAACTAAAAACAAGATCTTTAAAAAAAAACAAAAAATAGATAGGCCTGAAAATACACACTACTAGCGGGCTAACTCCCAGAAGGCTGTGAGGGCCCTGGGGAGAAGAACGTGAGATAGGAGTAGCCATCATGACATCAGGGAAGGGAGCTGAGCAGGGGCTCCTGGAAGGAGAGAGGCCAAGGCCTATACAGGTGCTGGGATTGATACAAATTAGAATAGAGATGCTTAAACCTGGGTACCAGCAGGGACGCTGGCCATTTCTTCATCTGCCTTACGGGGGTAAAGGCCAGGACACGGGTTTTGGCTAGGCCAACACTCCTAGCCTTACCAGGGGTCTTCATGCCATTGCTCAGCCTGGTACCGGGCTAGCTTTGCCAGGAGTACTGAATGCCAGCAGCATCACATCCATGAGGTCTGAGTCACAAGACCAGTTCATGGGTGGAGGGAACAGGATCTTGTTTGGTTTAGGATGGATTAACTGAACTCCAGCAGGCTTCAGGCCTGCCAGATGGCATGGTCAACATGGTCGGCTTGTCTGTGGACCGCTCTCGCTGGCCTCCAGCCCATATCCTGCTCCACCCTTCCTGAAGTCTAAAGAGCCTTCACCTGCCTGTGGACTTGCTGTGCGCAGCCTAGGGCTCAGCATCCATTCGAATGGACATCTACCCAGACTGCTCAGACTTCCAGGTAGACAGTAACACCATGATCCTGGTACTCAAGGCAGAGCTGGGCTTCACCCCGAGCATCTTTCTCACCTCCAGGAATTAGGCCTGTCTTATGCCGTCACCTCCTCTATATGTCTTGTGGTTTGGCCTCTGGGACCTGTCACCTCCATTATTTAGGTTATTTCTCTACCTCCAGGTTCAATTCATCTATTTTACAACCTCTTTGTAAACAGGGCCCTCATAGCCTTTACAACCCCTTAGAGCAGTGGTCTCCTCTGTAAACACACACACACACACACACACACACACACACACACACACACACACACAGAGAGAGAGAGAGAGAGAGAGAGAGAGAGAGAGAGAGAGAGAGAGAGAGAGTTAAAAATAAACATAGGCTGGGCAGGGCTAGAGAGACGGCTCAGTGGTTAAGAGCATGAGTTATTCTTGCAGAGGACCTGGGTTCAGTTACCCGCACCATGCTGCCTCACAACTACCCATAACTCCAGTTTCAGGAGATCTGACACCCTCTTCTGGCTTTCGTGGGCACCAGGCACGCATGTTGTACTTAGATATACATGTAGGCAAAACACTCATACACATAAAAGAAAATAAATCTAAAAAGTTAAAAAAAAAAGGTGGGGGGGGGGGGGGGGGGGGGGGGGGGCAGGACATGGGGGTTTACACTTTTAATCCCAGGGGCAAAGGCAGGCAGATCTCTGTGACTTTGAGGCTAGCCTGGTCTACATAATTAGTTCTAGGTTAGCCAGGAGAGGAGACCAAAAGAGGGCATCCCTCGGGGGCTGTAATTGTGCTCACCTGCTGTAGACAGGCTTAATCTACACCACTGAGGGACAGACGTGGCTGCAAACTGCAACTCCAGGCCAGGCTGGGGAGATGACGTGGTGTGTAAGAGGGGCTTCCCTGGTGAGTGTCTGTGGTGAGCGCCAGGATAGCCGGGTCTGTATAGGCACATAGAGACCCTGTCTCAAAAAGCCAAAAACCAAACCAAACCCAAACAAGATGTATCAAAACAAGCGAGCAAGCAACAACAAAAAACTCCAAACCCAAGTAAAGACTGAGATTGGTTTTGTAAGGCACATTTTCATCTCTCCGCTGGTCAGTGTGGCCAGGAACTAGCCTTCTATCATTGGCCAAGATGACATGTGCCACACTGTTGCCAAAGGAGCGGAAAGAAATAATTCACTGGTCTAGCATAAGTCCTGACTCCAGGGTCTTAAAAGCTAATGCCCTGGGTGCTGATCCTGGGAGCCCGAGAAATCCATCTTTTGACCAAAGTGCCCACCCTGGTCCACTTTCTCTCAAGAAAGCCGCTCACTTCCAAGCTGGCCTTTCGCAGCTCATGGGCGTTCGTCCAGAGACAGGTGAGGAAGAGGTTTCTTTTGTGTCAGTGTCACTCACTAAATATTTACTGTTCTGGAGAGTTGACAGGTGAGGTGTCAGAGCTGGTCAGCCCATCCCTGGTGATTGCCTCCTGCTCAGCCTGAAAGCTAGCCAAAGATCCCCCGCTACTCTCTGCGCTGGGTGTGGGCAGGGTGTGGTCTCTGGCTCTCCTCGTCCTTTCCAAGTGCCAGAAGGGGTCCCGGAACCTTAACCCACACCCCTTCCTTTTAACGTGTCCAACAGCTGCAAGTTCTTCCTTCGGTGATTCCCACGAAACGGTCTGGAAATTAGAAAGAGCAGGAACCTATCTTTCATCTGCGTCTGGTTTCCCCTTTTTCAAAATGGGGAATCTTAACTGCTACTAGATTGGATTAATGGGGCAATTTAAGTGCTGTAAGCCAAGCTTCTGGCACACTGACAGGGTCTCTTCACGGTGGCTATCTCAGCTCCCAGATTTTGTGGACCTGGTTGGTGAGGAGAGACCCCTCTCAGAGAAGCTCCAGATCCACGCTGACCCCCAGAAGCACCACCTCCTGTCAGTCTTTCAGCAGCTAGGTGTGGGACTTGAGGCTCACCCTCCTCTTCTCCATGCTGGGATTTGGTCTGGCATGAGCCCACACAGGTCTTGCACATTGTCTAGAGGTTCCTACGTGCATCTGCACTGCATGTCTGAAAATGCTGTTTCCTTGGAGTCCTCCACTTCTGGCTCTTGCCACCTTTCTGGCCCTTCTTCCCCATAGGTCCCTGAGTCTTGAGGGCAGGGGTGTAATGTAGACATCTCAGTTGGGGCTGAACATTCCAAAGTCTCTTATTCTCTGTACGGCAACCATTTGGGGAGGAGGAGATCTTTCACAGATGGAGAGATATAGTGTTATAAAGGGATAAATCGGGAGAAATGGGACACAAAGGGTTAAATGTGGTGGGGGAAGGGGAGGCAGAATAGAGGGAGAAATACCATGGAGAGAGAAAACTAAAGGGCTTTTGAAAAGTCATATGAGAACCTACTTCTGTAGAAGCTTCCTAAATATATACACATATAAAATATTTAAATGGAGTATTATTTTACAATGGGAGGGCAGTACCCTAACTAGATACCTGGGATAAAGTCCCCACCAGGAATGGGTTCCCTCAGATGCTAGATTTTAAGATATATATATATATATATAATTTTCAAGACCCATTCTTACAATGTAGTCCTGGCTGACCTGCAATTCATTGTGTAGACCAGGCTGGCCTCAGGCTCACAGAGATCTGCTTCCCAAGTGCTGAGATTAAAGACATATGCCACCACACATGTGTACCATACTTTTTGTTTAGAACATTAATTACAAAGGTGTACACACTTGTCAAAAATCATCAAATTAATGCTGGGGATACAGGCCAGTGATAGAGCATTTACCTGGCATGTTCAAGGCCCTTGGCTTCATCCCAAGCACTGAGAAAAATGAAGCAAATAAACAAGAGGCCTTAAAATTAAAGACAGTCATGGGCTGCATAATGACGTTTCAACAGTGGGCAGACAACAAGCAACATAGTCCATCGAGATCTGTAAGGTCATAAGGAAGCCTGGCGGTGGTGGTGCATACCTTTCATCCCAGCACTCAGGGGCAGAGGCAGTAGGAGGATCTCTAGGAGTTCAAGGCCAGCCTGGACTATAGAGTGAGTTCCAGGACAGGAGGGTCTACACAGAGAAACTCTGTCTCAAAAAGAAAGGAAGGAAGGAAGGAAGGAAGGAAGGAAGGAAGGAGGGAGGGAGGGAGGGAGGGAGGGAGGGAGGGAGGGAGGAAGGAAGGAAGGAAGGAAGGAAGGAAGGAAGGAAGGAAGGAAAGAAAGATTATATGGAAGCTGGAAAATTCTTATCATCTGGAGATGTCCTAGCCACCGTAACATAGCACAACGCAATACTCACATGTTTGTGGGAATGCTGACAGACAAACCCACCACAGTGCCATTTGTATAGAAGTGTGGCTTGGGGCCTGCAAGATGGCTCAGTGAGCAAAGGTGTGCTGCTAAACCTGACAACTTGAGTTCAATACTTGGGACCCACATGATGGAAGGAGAGAACAGACTCCTGCAAACAGTCCTCTGACTTCCACATGAGTGCTGTGGCATGTACACACACACACACACACACACACACACACACACACACACACTGATTAAATAAACATAACAAAAGTATACCTCACAAAATTATATACAGTACATGATACTTAGTAATGTCAGTAAATGAGCATGTGGCCCAGCTTGAGGTTACATGCCTACAATCCCATCAGGAGAGATAAAGCAAGAGAACTGTGAGTTCTGGGTCACCCTTGGTCACATAGACTGATTCTATCTCAAAACAAACAAACAATATTAAATAAAAATAAGTTACTATGTTATTTGTGTATGTTTTACCATGATATGTCTTTTGTGTGTGTGGTTTTTCAAGACAGGGTTTCTCTGTGTGTTAGTCTTGGCTATCCTAGAACTTACTTTGTAGGTAGACCAGGCTGGCCTCGAACTCAGAGATCCACCTGCCTCTGCCTCCTGAGTGCTGGGATTAGAGGTGTGCACCACCACACCTGGCTCCATGATATTCTTTTTGTTAGCTTAAAATATACTGCTTCTAATTATAGAAAACAGTACACAGCAGTTACCTTGTCCATCTTTACTACCTCTCTTGCTTGCCTCAGAGGCCATAGCATGTGCTTGACCTGTGAATAAAATCTATGACATTCACACAACAGCCTCCTGATGCAACCTCAAAATGTACAACTGACCTGAGCTATTGGCTGTATATAAATTTTATTTGTTTTATTTGATTGCGTGTTTGTTTTTAAGGGGAGCTGGGCAAGGTGGCCTATGTCCTTAGTTCCAGCACTTATGAGACAAAGGTAGCTGGGTGGTTGGTGGTGCAAGCCTTTAATCCTAGCACTTGGGAGCCAGGTAAATCTGAGTTTGAGCCCAGCCTGGTTTACAGAGAGAGTTCCAGGACAGCCAGGGCTATCCAGAGAAATCCTGTCTCGAAAAACAAGAGAGAGAGAGAGAGGGAGAGGGAGAGGGAGAGGGAGAGGGAGAGGGAGAGGGAGAGAGAGAGAGAGAGTTGGATCTCTGTGGGTTTGAGGCTAGCCCTTGATCTACATGCAAGTTCCAAGTCAGCCAGGAATACACAGTGAACTCTGGCTCGAAAAATAAGGGAATGAGAATAGGGGCTGGTGAGATCACTCAGCAAGTAACGGGACTTGATGCTAAGCCTGAGGACCTGGGTTTGATCCCTGGAACACATATAATGGAAAAAGAGTACTAACTCATGCAAATTGTCCTATGACCTCCACCATTACTGTGGCATGTACACACCACACCTCACTCTCCTTCCCCAACCAAACAGGCAATTTATTATTTTTTGAGATAGGGTTTCTCTGTTATAGCCCTGGCTGTCCTGAAACTCAGAGATCCTCCTGCCTCTGCCTCCCAAGTGGAGGGATTAAAAGCGTGGACACCACCACCCAGCTACAAATCATTTTTAGTTGGAATTCTTGTTCAATTTGGGTTACTACCACAAGGTGGCAGTGATATCTAATTCACAAAAGTTTAGCTGTTGAACTATGATTTGTAAGTCATTCTATTGTGAGAGGTGTTTTTTTTTTTTTAATTTTACTTTATTACTAAGATATGTAGCCTTGAGCTCAATATGTAGTTGAAGTTGACCTTGAACTCCTGATCCTTCTACCTCTACTTCCTAAGCGCTGGAGTTACAGGCATACTCCTCTACAACTGGCTAGTGAGGGTATTTCTTTTCTTTTGAGACAGTCTTACTGTATAGCCCTGTCTGGCCTGAAATTCACTGTGTAGACATGGTTGGCTTCAAACTCAGACATCCTCCTGCCTCTGCCTCTGCCTCCTAAGGGCTGGGGTTAAAGGTGGGAATGGTTTTCTTGAGAGCAGGAGGCCTTGGTTTTCACTCACGCATTTTTTTACTCTAATCATGAATACTTTATCGGAGGTCTCTTTCTGTTTCTCCTCCATTTGGCACAAAGCTTTAAGGATCCATTTTTGTTGTAGGCACATCTAGTTCAGAGAACCTTACTGTGGTAGGAGATGGGGGGGTTGGCAGAGATGGTGGCTCATACCTGTAATCGTTGCATCCTGGAGGCTGAGGCAGGAGGATTGTGAGTTAGAGGACAGCATGGGCTAGCTTGTTCAGAAAAAATAATCCTGAGACAAACAGACAACACACATCATTGCATCCAGACCTCTAGACACTTGCAAATGCCTCAGTGAAGAAATGCCCTCTCTACGCCCTTCACTGGGACCTGCGTGCCTATTTCTCTAATTATGTAGCTAGGAGCAGCAGGCTTCAAATCTCATATTTTTTCATTCACACATATTGTCCTTTTTTTTTCTTAATAAAGTGCCTCCAAATTTCTTTTGGTACTAATTACAGCTGAATTCAAGCAATGTCCTAAAATTTTGTTTTGTTCTCATGGACTTGTGTGTATGTGTTGGGGGGTATACCTGTGTGTATGTGTATATATATATATGAGGGTATATCTCTCTGTGTGTATAGGTGTGTGTGTGTGTGTATAGGTATATATGTTTGTGTGTGTATGTAGGTGTATGTGTGTGGGGGTATGCCTGTATGTGTGTTTAGGGGTGTGTGTGTGTGTGTGTGTGTGTGTGTGTGTGTGTGTGTGTGTAGGGTTATGTGTATGTAGGGGTATGTGTATGTAGGTGTGTGTGTGTGTGTGTGTGTGTGTGTGTGTGTGTGTGTGTGTGTGTGTGTGTATGTATATAGAGGTACGTATGGAGGCCAGAAGTCAATACTGGGTATTTTCTATTGTTTGCTACTGCCTTTTTAAATTTTAATTTAAGATTTTAAAATTTTATGTGTATTTTTTTGCCTGCACATACATATGTATGCCACATGCTTGCTTGGTGCCTGTGGAGGTCAGAAGAGGACACTGGATCCCTTGGAACTGGAGTTACTGATGGTTGTGAGCCAAATGTGGGAGTTAGGAATCAAACCTGGGTCCTCTTAACTGCCGAGCCATCTCTCCATCACTTGATACCTCCTTTTTGAGACAGGAACTCTTTGTTGAACCAGAAGCTGGACAATTCAGTTTGACCACAAAGCTTTGGTGAACACTAGCTTGCAGTTGTTCCTGTATCTCTCTCAGCACACTCGCCCGCCAGATGTTTCTACAGATGTACTCAGTGGTCAAATTGGGCTGATGCTGTGCACTGGATCTCTTAGACACTGGCCACAACCAGTAGCTCATTAGGAGTTCTTTAGGTTTTCATTTTCTGTCCAGTAGCTCCCAGTTTAGGGATTACAAAACTTCTCCCCATTTCCCAAACAAATATCTATTAACAATCCTCAGAATTAACATCCTAATTAGCAGTTTGAGAAATGTTGCCTTAGATATTAACCATCTACACTTTTTTTTGGTGAATTGCCTTCAGGAGCTATCTGTCTGTTTATTCAACAAGCTGTTGAGCATCTACCATGGTAGGGATTAAGGCAATAGTTCTTATCCCAGGGGTCCAAATACTAGCAGGGGGGACATGGGCAGACTCAGGTGAGCCCGACCAGGGCTATGACAGACACAATAAAGGTGGAGGCAGGTGCTTGTGGAATGACTAATTCCTACACCAGGGGTTCTGACACTCTTACCTGAAACAGAATTCATATCTGGGTCCCTGGTGTCATTGCAGTATCAGGCAATTGTTAGAAACGCAGAATCTCAGGTTCCACCCTAGAACTACCAAGTGAACACCTGAGTGTCAAGGAGACCCCAGGGGGTTTTCTGGCCAAAGCTGACTTAGAGGTTTCTGTGGCAGGCCAGGCAGCTAAAACAGGAAGGAAATGCAAAAGTAGAAAAGTAGAGGCCATGAGCATCTTTCTCCCCTGACCCTAACCTAGCAATGACTGACACAGCAGGCTAGGGAGCAGAGAGCTATGCAGCCTTGCCAGAAGCAAGGACTGGGGTGGGGTGGGGTAGGGTGGGGGGGGGGGGGGGAACAGGGCGGAGCCTGTGGTCCTTCCTGCCAAGCTGCTTATGATGGCTGGGGGAGGGATAAGGAGGCTCAGGTGGAAAGCTTGTCCCCACTACACTGTTATATTCATTGGCTTTCTCACTGCTGTGATCAAAGTTTGTTTCGGATTATAGCTTCAGCACACGAAGTTCAGCCTTCACGGTGGAGAAGGAGCTGGGCAGCTGCAGTGGCTCAGCCTATGTCATTGGGAGCTTTTAGGCATAGCCGGTCACTGGGCTGGATCAGGAAGTAAATACCACCTTCAAGGCATGCTCTCAGCAATACACTTCTGCTTAACTAGGCCACATGTCCCCAAGATTCTATAACCTTCTAAAACATCCCTACTCACCTGGCCAGGTGTTTAAACACATGAGCCTGTCAAGAATGTTCTACATTAGAACCATAGCACCTTCTTAGAGACACTCCCTTGGTTAGAACCAGGCCTGTAGCCAGCTACAGGGCTGCAGAGCCCAACGCTGAAGAATTCTTTGGGCCTCATTTTCTTGATCTTCAGCATTGGACACGCAAGGGGTTGTGGAAGGATTTGGGGCATCTTGACCCACAGGAACATCCAGGGTGTGTACACTGGAAGCTGAGCGAGCTGTTCTTTCCTGGCCCTGAACACAGCTAGGGCAAGCTCTGAGGCTATAATGGGCCAGATGATTCCAGGGCAAAGGGAAGGCTTTGCCACACCCTTGAGCCTTTGCCGGGTGAAGGCTGCTTAGTTCCTTTTCTATTGCTTTGAAGGGACAACATGACCAAGGCAGTTTATAGAAGAAAGTGTTTAACAGGGGCTTACAGTTTCAGAGGGTGAGTCCATGACTCTCAGGGTTGACTCTTAGGGTGGGCAGCACAGAGGCAGGCAGGCCTGGTGCTGGAGCAGTAACTGAGAGTTTACATCTGATCCACAGGGAAGGCTAACTGGGAATGGCTGGGATTTTGAAACATCAAAGCCCATCCCCCAAGGACACACCTCTTCCAGCAAAGCCACACTTCCTCCCAATCATTCCCGAAGTTCTACCTTCTGGGAACCAAGCATTCAAACACAGGAGCCTACGGGAATCATTTTCATCCAAACACCATAGCTGCCTAGCCCAGGAGGGAAGTAATTAACTGGAAAGGAAACAGAACTCTGTGATATGGATAAGCACTACATAATAAAATATATAGGCACACTGACACCCTTCCTACAGCACTTTGCCTGCCCCCGTCCCTGCCCCTAGGAAAAGGTCTCGTTTTTTCCCAGCAGGGGAACCTGTCTACCATCACCATAGAACTAGAACAGATGTGGGTCCCCCAGTGCCCAGCAGCTGTAGGGAAGTAGACTTCTTAATTCTATCCAACAACTCAGAAGAGCGGCAGGCAGGAACGTAATAGACAGAGATGGCATGCGTGGGGAGACCGCATCTCTGGCGGACGACCCTAAGGCATGACTACATTTACGCAGAAAGGAAGAGGGTGTCAGTTTACATCTCCACTCATTTCTAATTAAGCTAGTTGCTTTTTCTTTGTTTCTTTCTCTCCTCACCCCCTCCCTTTCTTCCCATAGCCCTCTCCCTTCCTTCCTTTGGACAGCTTCTGACTAAATAACCCAGATCAAGCTTGAACTCCCAGTCTCAGAGTGCTAGGACCACAAGTGTGCACACCTCACCTGGCTCTCCCTAACCCCTTTCTGGAGAAAGAGTTTACCCTGACGGTTTGCTAAGGCTGCCACTATTTTAATTCCCACCCCCACCCCCCACCCCCCACCCCTCCAGCCATGTGACTTCACATGTGCTGCCCATCAGTCAGGCAGAATGCTTAGTCATCCCAGGGCCTTGCATCCTATGTAATCCATGTGCTACGTGATCACGTAATCTGCTAATCTGCATGCAGTGTGATCGTGTAATCTATGTGCATGCATGGCGTAGCTATGTAAGCCCATATGCACATGTGCAGGAAACCTATAAGAGCAGATTCTACCGTTCCACCGCCCTTCTCCGCCACACCATTAATTTCCAGTAGGCCTATTGCACAGCCCCTCTTTACCCTCCCCTAATAAAACTCTTACAGTGGGTTTGTTGTACCCCGTGTTTTCTCTCGCATGGTAAATAGCGCTGCACATAAATAACATTGCTGCCATGATAAAGCAGGCCCTCCCAGAGCCCTGCACCCAGGATCCTGTACTGAGGTTTGTTCATCTACAACTGCCCACTTTCCATTTGCCTGGCTGGTGGATCACTCCACACAACACCAGCTGCTTTGATTGGTGAGTTTTCCCTTTACCAGCCAGTGTAAACAGTACCCTGGACCCGTGGGAATGACTGTCAATTGTCTGCATCCTTCTGGTGTCCTTGGGACTGGGGAGACCCTTGTCCGTGGTCTTCATTGGCTACGGTCAGCCCCCATGGCTGACTATACCCTCAGCCATTCCCCACAACTTCTGTCTGAGTTTCTCATCTGTCAGACTCTCATCCTCGGGCTTTAGACCCGGCCTCACTCTTCCTGCTTGACAAAGTGCTGAGTGACTTGTGCCAATTGACCGATCCTAGCTTGATCTCAGGGACGCCTTTGGATCACATTTATTTTTATTACTATTTTTTTTCTCTTTGTCACAGCCATGGGAAACAAGGCTTCCAATCCCATTAACCTACATCTCCTCTGGGATGCCTTTTGGAAACTCTTAAGCCTCTCAGCTTAATGCCTTACTTAAAGACTTCTAAGCTTGTCTGCCTCTGCACTAATAATTGACCTAAGTATCCCTTAGATAACAATAAAAATGGACACCTAATGGCTTATTGGACCCCAATATTTTACGGGAATTATCTAACTTCTGTCAGTGAACGGGCAAATGGAAGGAGTTACCTTACATTCAAGCCTTTCTGTATCTCAACTCCAAACCCTCCCTCCTTGGTTCCTACTCACCTGCCCATGTGCTCCTAGCTAGGCGACCTGAACCTGAGGAACCTCTCACTACTGCTTTGGACCCTGCTAATGAACCTCCACCTTTCTGACTTCCTGTTCCTTCTTCTCAAGTGACTACTCCTTCGGCTCCTCCAGCTCCTTCCTCCTCTCTGATATCCCCCTCTTCCTCTCTGATATCCCCTCTTCCTCCCTGATATCCCCTCTTCCTCCCTGATATCCCCTCTTCCTCCCTGATATCCCCTCTTCCTCTCTGATATCCCCTCTTCCTCCCTGATATCCCCCTCTTCCTCTCTGATATCCCCCTCTTCCTCCCTGATATGCCCCTCTTCCTCCCTGATATGCCCCTCTTCCTCCCTGATATCCCCTCTTCCTCCCTGATATCCCCTCTTCCTCCCTGATACCCCTCTTCCTCCCTGATATCCCCTCTTCCTCTCTGATATCCCCTCTTCCTCCCTGATATCCCCCTCTTCCTCTCTGATATCCCCTCTTCCTCTCTGATATCCCCTCTTCCCTGATATCCCCTCTTCCTCCCTGATATCCCCTCTTCCTCTCTGATATCCCCCTCCTCTCCTGATATCCCCTCTTCCTCCCTGATATCCCCTCTTCCTCCCTGATACCCTCTTCCTCCCTGATATCCCCTCTTCCTCTCTGATATCCCCTCTTCCTCCCTGATATCCCCTCTTCCTCCCTGATATCCCCTCTTCCTCCCTGATATCCCCTCTTCCTCCCTGATATCCCCTCTTCTCCTGATATCCCTTTCCTCTCTGATATCCCCTCTTCCTCCCTGATATCCCCCTCTTCCTCTCTGATATCCCCTTCTTCCTCTCTGATATCCCCCTCTTCCTCCCTGATATCCCCTCTTCCTCTCTGATATCCCCCTCTTCTTCTCTGATATCCCCTCTTCCTCCCTGATATCCCCCTCTTCCTCTCTGATATCCCCCTCTTCCTCCCTGATATCCCCTCTTCCTCTCTGATATCCCCCTCTTCTTCTCTGATATCCCCTCTTCCTCCCTGATATCCCCCTCTTCCTCTCTGATATCCCCCTCTTCCTCCCTGATATCCCCCTCTTCCTCCCTGATATCCCCCTCTTCCTCTCTGATATCCCCTTCTTCCTCCCTGATATCCCCTTCTTCCTCCCTGATATCCCCTTCTTCCTCCCTGATATCCCCCTCTTCCTCCCTGATATCCCCCTCTTCCTCCCTGATATGCCCCTCTTCCTCCCTGATATCCCCCTCTTCTTCCCTGATATCCCCTTCTTTCTCTCTGATATCCCCCTCTTCCTCCCTGATATCCCCCTCTTCCTCCCTGATATCCCCCTCTTCCTCTCTGATATCCCCCTCTTCCTCTCTGATATCCCCCTCTTCCTCTCTGATATCCCCCTCTTCCTCCCTGTTATCCCCCTCTTCCTCTCTGATAGATATCCCCTCTTCCTCTCTGATATCCCCCTCTTCCTCCCTGATATCCCCCTCTTCCTCCCTGATATCCCCCTCTTCCTCTCTGATATCCCCCTCTTCCGACTCTGGCTCCCATCTTAACTCCTCCAGTCACATGTTCTTGAGTTGCTAAGGGACCCCACCCCAACCAGGCCAACCCAGCAGCCCTTCTCCCTTTGCGAGAGGTAGCTGGGGTGGATGGACTCGTTAAGGTACATGTCCCTTTCTCACTGGCAGAACTTTCTCAGATAGAGAAAAAACTGGTTTCTTATACCTCTAATTCTACTTCCTTTGTTAATGATTCCAATATATCACTCAATCCTATAGTCTCACCTTTCATGATTCATACATGATCCTTGCTAATAACCTACTTCCTGTGGAGCACAGAGGAGTCTGGGAACAGGCTAGGATACACTCAGACAAGGTCCACCAGACTAACGCCACCCATCCTCCTGGAGCAGAGGTGGTTCCCAATCAGGACCCACAACAGGATTATAATACCCTACGTGGCTCTCTTGCTAGGAATCACTTTCTTTCTTTCTTTCTTTCTTTCTTTCTTTCTTTCTTTCTTTCTTTCTTTCTTTCTTTCTTTCTTTCTTTCTTTGGAACTGAGGATCAAACCCAGGGCCTTGTGCTTGCTAGGCAAGCGCTCTACCACTGAGCTAAATCCCCAACCCTTAGGGATCACTTTATGACCTGCCTCCTTGCAGGTCTTTGTAAGGCTGCCCTCAAACCTGTAAACTATGAAGAGTTAAAAACATAATTCAAGATAATTATTTTTCAGAATTAATGAGCTGGAGGTCTTGAACCAGGTGGTAGGTTCCATTAGAATTTTTAACTGTAAGATTAGTATATTCCATCTTATTTTCTAGAACAACTTACAAAGACTCTCTTACAATCTACTAGTCTGGATCCTGAGAGCCCAGAGGGTAGACAGCTCCTTATGATCCATTTCATCTTGCAGAGCTTCCCCATCATGAGGGTCAAACTTAAGCATCTGGAGAGAGGGCCCTGACCCCACAGGCAGAAGTCTTAGTGGTGGCTTTTAAGGTATACCACGGGAGAGATGAGAAAGCCTGTAAACAAGACTTCCAAATGCTGGCACAGGCTATCCGGCCAGCCACACAAAGGCCTCCAGGTCCTTGTTTTAAATGTGGTAGAGAAGGCTATTGGGCTTGTGCCTATCCTGCCCCACATAGGCCGTCTAGGCCTTGTCCAAGTGCCACCAAGAGGGATATTGGTCAACTGACTGCCCCTGTGCACCTCATGGCTTGGGGACATCAAATGAAGACCACTCTCCAGTCAATCTCCTAGGCTTGGTGATGGACAATTGAAGGTGCCCAGGTTCCAACCCGATGACAGCCATCTCTCACAGGGAACCTAGGATAGCCACTACAGTATTGGGGCGATCCATTTCCTTTCTTTTGGATACTGGAGCCACTTACTCAGTCCTTAGGGAGTTTGGGGGGTCCCTCCTCTCCTTCTCATCTCCCTATTGTTGAGGTAGGGAGACAACCTTACATATCTCACCAAACCCCACCACTGAATTGTATTGTTAGGGGTGTCTTTCTTACCCATACATTTTTGGTTATGCCAACCTGCCCTGTGCCCCTAATGGGAAGAGATTTTTTTTTTTAGCTAAGGTAGGAGCTTCTATTTCATTTGCTCCCCCTATCCATCTGACCCCAGGCTCGCCAGCAGCTCCTCCTCTTCCTAGCCAACCAGCCCACTAGCTCTAACATGTCATTTCCCTTGACAGCCTCTCAGGTGGACCCCAAAGTCTGGGACACCCAGAACCCTTCTATTGTTAGGCACAATCCCCCTATTATTATCCAGTTGCAGAACCTTACCAGGTACATTACCCAAGCTCAGTACCCTCTCTCATTCCAGAGCCTTAGAGGACTTAAGCCTATCATTTCTGACCTTCTCAAAAAAAAAAAGCGACTTTGCCCAACTTGTTCTCCTTTTAATACCCCCATACTTACAGTTAAAAAGTCTAATGGAACCTACCACCTGGTTCAAGACCTGCAGCTCATTAATTCTTCAGTGGTCCCTCTCCACACTTCTTTCCACGATCCCTTCAGGAACTTCTCACTTCTCAGTTCTTAATGCCTTTTTTTCTATTCCTCTCAGCCCTCAGTGTCAAAATATCTTTGCCTTCACCTGGAATGATCCCTGACACTCACCTGTCTACACAGCTAACTTGGACTGTCTTGCCATAGGGATTCAGGGACAGTCCGTACCTATTTGGTCAGGCCTTAGCCTCTGACTTGCTCTCTCTGTCCCTCCCTGGCTCTAAACTAATACAGTATGTAGATGGCATTCTACTCTGCAGCCCATCAGTACAAGTTAGACAAGCTAACACGTCTGCTCTCCTTAATTTCTTGTTCAGCCAGGGTTATAGAGTCTCACCTTTTAAAGTCCAGCTGTCCACTCCTCAGGTCACCTATTTGGGTCTAACCATTACCCCAACCAACTAGGCTATTACTGTAGATAGAAAGCATCTAATCTAGTCTCTTGCATTCCCCTCTACTAAACAGGAGATTCTGTCCTTTCTGGGAATAGCTGGCTTCTTACGGTCCTGGGTTCCATTCTTTTCTCTCCTTGTTCGTCCCTTATATGAGGCAGCTCTGGGCTCCCGCATGAACCCCTCCTTCACCCCATTTCTAAACCCTTCCAGAAGCTCCAACAGGCTCTGCTCCAGGCTCCAGCGCTCCATCTCCCAGACCTAACTTGTCCCTTCTCCCTCTATGTAACAGAAAGAGAAGGATTTGCCCTTGGAGCCCTGGGGCACCTGCTGGGACCCTCCTTTGCACCTGTAGCATGCCTGTCAAAAAAAACTAGACCGGGGCTGGAAAGATGGCTCAGAGGTTAAGAGCACTGACTGCTCTTCCAGAGGTCTTGAGTTCAATTCCCAGCAACCACATGGTGGCTCACAACCATCTGTAATGAGAACTGTTGCCCTCTCCTGGCCTGAAGTCATACATGCTGTATACATAATAAATAAATAAATCTTAAAACAAAAACAAAAAAACCAAAAAAAAACTAGACCTCACCACTCAGGGCTGGGCACCCTGCACACATGCTTTAGCAGCTGCTGAGCTCCTCATTCGTGGATCAAAGAAACAAACCTTTGGGTCACCCACCACTATCTTCTCCCACCACAACCTGTCCCATCTCTTAACTTACGAAGGCTGACAAACTACCTCCTTCCCAAGTTCTTTCTCTCCAAGAGGCATTACTGGAAGATGCCACACTTACTTTCTAGACTTGCCCACCCCTCAATATTTCAAGCCTCCTTTCCTGACCTAATGCTGACTGCTCTCCATCTGATTCCTGCACTGAAACCCTAGAGGAATTATTGCTCCATCCTTCACACATACAGGAGGGCACATTGCCTCAGGCCACTTATACCTGGTACACATGGCAGTTCCTTTCTACATGAGGGGACCCATGAAGTGGGCTATGCCATAGTGTCAGATGCTGAGGTAATAGAAGCACAGGCATTAACCACACACATTACTAACCAACAGGCTGAGCTAATGGCTCTCACTCGTGCCTTCCAATTGGCACAGGGGCAATCCCTAAATGTTTATACAGACTCCAAATATGCTTTCCATATCCTTGGAGGCTGTGCTATGCTGCTATCTGAGAAGAGCACAGGCTCATTACAGCAAAGGGAGGATCCATTTCTAATTCAGGCCAAATAATGGCCATGCTAAAAGCCTCCCATCTCCCCAAGGCTATAGGAATTATTCACTGCTGGTCTCATCAGACCAACAGCTCCATCATCTCTAAGGGAAATAACCAGGCTGACCAGACAGCCAGGACAGCGGCCTTCCCCTGAATGGCAGGGACCCTTCAAGGTAATTCCTGTAACCCCCACAGCCGCTGAGCTCGAGGGTTCCCCCATTGGATTCATCTGTCCCACCTGAAGCCCTTTATCCTACCCTCACCCCAGGGAAATTCCTCCTCATACACAGGGATGCAAACAGGGCCTTGCTCTCTTAAGTTCCAGAGGACACCAGGACCAACTGCCTTGTTTCCAATTCCAGAAGAATGGGGTTTCATCCCACAACTGTACTCAACCCCACTGGATTGGGATCCCCATATGTTTTTTTTCTTTTTCCTGATCCCCTGTCCAAGTTCTCCTGTCTCTACTGACCATGTTCTGCTTCATCAGTTTCCCTCTGTGTCTCTAATAACATATTCCAATTTCTAATGAACTACTCAGCTAATTGTTACAGGGCCACCATCAGTCACAGAGCCGGAGGTACAAGGACCATCAAATATACCCAGGTGGTAAGAAACAGTAATTGTCCAGAAGTATTCACACCCCCAGACTCAAAAGGGTCTGAACTCCGGAAAAAAAGGTTTAATATAACAATCTATCACTGTCAAATGCCCTCAGCAATTGATCACCTATGCTGCCTGGATGCTAAAATAATAAAGGAAACAGGTGCCTTAAAGTTTGTTTCAGATGAATATAAAAAGCCTAACTGAGCATAATTAAAAAAAAAAAAGCATGTTCCAGATTTCTCTCTCTCTTGCTAACACTAATCAATAAAATTCTGATAGGAGAGTACTAAACATTATAATATCATGGCTACCAGCTCAAGATTTTAAATTCCCTATGGTTGCTTCTTAATATGCTTAAAATCTGTCTCCTTCATAAACTTAAAATTCTTCCGAGCTCTAGAGTCGGCTTGGATCCTCCTGGACAGGCCAGATCCACTTCACATAAGTATCATTCAAAATTTCCTGGTCCCAGGGCCCCCTTGCCTTATCCTGGGACCCCTCAGGGACTCCCCCATCCTGGTAAAATTTTTCTAAACTTCCTCTTATGCCTCACCAGCAACTTGTCAGATTCAATCAGCTAGATCCAAGTGGCGATGGACAATTCCACAGGGCCCAAAGAGGTGGAAGACAATTCAACTACTTCAGAACATCGGGCTACCTCAAGAAAAGCTCCCTTCCCTACCCCCAAAAATTAACCCACTGCCACCAAGTCAGCTGGAAGCAGTTCCTGGAGACATGGCACCCCCATTCCTGTTTACCCGCTACCCTTAACCCCTTGTTTATTTTATTTATTTTTTAACAATAACAAGAAGTGTGGAATGTTATAATTCCTAGCCACCCCTCCAGCTACATGACTGTGCATGTGCTGTTCATCGGT
The DNA here is from genome assembly GCF_903995425.1 of Onychomys torridus. Classification (NCBI taxonomy): domain Eukaryota; kingdom Metazoa; phylum Chordata; class Mammalia; order Rodentia; family Cricetidae; genus Onychomys; species Onychomys torridus. The sequence goes on along the minus strand of NC_050444.1, from coordinate 62,407,470 downwards.
CAGGCAGAGTGCTTGTTCGTTCCAGGGCCTTTTGTCCTAAGTCATCCTTGCGCTACGTGATCACGTAATCTAGGTGCATGCATGGTGTAGCTATGTGAGCTCATAGGCCCCCGCTGGGGGGGGTATAAAAGCAGATTCCACCTGGCCCCGCCCCTCTCCTCCACACCATTCGTTTCCAGTAGGCCTATTGCACAGCTCCTCTTTCCGTCCGCAATAAAACTCGTACAGCGGCTTTGTTGTACCTCGTGCTTTCTCTCGACGGTAAATGGCGCTGCACATACATCACAGCTGCCCCTAGCCAGGCCCGCTGTATCAGAGGAGGTCTATTCCTCTGCTGGGAGTTGCCAAGGTCAGACTGTTCCTGGCAAAGGAACCAGAGTAGGACTAGTGTTCTCTTCAGAAGTCAACTCTGTCTAAAAGGAAAAGAGTCTGGGACAGCGCGATGGTTCCATGGATAAAGGAGCTTGCTGCCAGGCCTGAAGACCCGAGCCCAACCCCCAGGGTCTATGTGATAGGAGGGGGCTCAGTTCCCCAAGTTGTCCTCTGTCTTCCACATGCACACTATTACTCAAGCGCACACCCCACACTAAATAAATATATAAAAATAATTGTTTTTTCTTAAAGGGGAAGGTAGTCTTGCTCCTAAACTCGCTTCCTAGTGTGAATTTCTCTACAGTTTGGTAAAGAGACTTCTCACCAGTTTTTTGCCCCTTGGTGTATTTGTTCACATTTAACATAACTGAGATTATAACAGCATTGCACCCCCACTTTTCCCACCTAGTGCACTACGAACTCTTCATTGTTAGAATTTCTGTAATCATCATTAACACGCTTTCCTATGGTTCTCTAAGTTAATCAGCCATGTCCCTGCAGTGGGGGACAGGTGTACATCACATTGTGACAGGGGCTGTGTAGAGAAATTGGGGGGATTTCTAAGGGTTTTTTCTTCCCCTTTAAAACTTTTTAAGGGGCTGGAGAGATGGCTCAGAGGTTCAGAGTTCAATTCCCAGCACCCACATGGTGGCTCACAACCATCTGTAATGAGATCTGGCGCCCTCTTCTGTATACATAATAAAGAAATAAATCTTTAAAAATTTTTTTTTTTTTTTTTGGTTTTTTGAGTCAGGGTTTCTCTGTGGCTTTAGAGCCTGTCCTGGACTAGCTCTGTAGACCAGGCTGGTCTCGAACTCACAGAGACCCACCTGCCTCTGCCTCCCAAGTGCTGGGATTACAGGTGTGCGCCACTACCACCCGGCCTTAAAAAAACAAAACAAAACTTTTTAAAAATCACGTTATTCATTGAGTGTGTGTGTGTGTGTGTGTGTGTGTGTGTCACACGCCTTGATGCTTGTATGGAGGTCAGAGAACCACTTGCAGGAGCTGGTTCAGAGGTTCTAGAGGTCACTGTACAGAAGGTGAAGGGGCAAGAAACTTAAGCCTGGCAGCCCAGAGTCTCCTGCCTTCCTTCAAAGCATGCTTGAGAAACAGGGCAGGTTATGAACTTGGAGTAGGCGGGTACTAGGTTAACGAGCCATAAAGGGGGATGACAGTCTTCTGTTCCTTCTCTCTTTTCTTTTTGGAGTCAGGCCACTGAGGAGGTCACCTCTAGGCTCCTCTGTGTCTCTTCCTTAACAATCTGTCCCCTTTCTTGTGACTTTCCACATGCCGTCACACAATTCACAAGAGGCATAGCTCTGGATTGATGGCTCTCTGGTTGAGAGAACCAGCGGCTCTTCCGGGGGCTTTGGGTTCGAGTCCCAGCACCCATAGGACTGCTCACGATGACCCATGGCGTTCCAGGGGATCCATCGCCCTCTTCTGGTCTCTGTGGGTACCAGACACGCATGTAGTGCACAGACAAACAGACATGGAGGCAGAACACCCATACACATAAAATAAAAACAAATAAATAATTAAGAGGGGGAGTGGCATAAAAACCTGGAAACTTAAGCGTCTGCCCTCTGGACTCAATCCATGCCTGTACACTTCCACGGTGTGGGTCCTGGGCATCCAAACTTAGGTTATTGGCTTGGCAGCAAGCACTCCCGGCTGCTAAGCCATCTCGCCAGCCCTGAGATTTCAAAATTCTTCATTCTAACTGCTGAAATTTCTTTAACAATCTCCTTCTCCCTGCAGCAGTTAATGAGGAAAGTTAACACAACTTCTAATGGCAGAATAAGAAGAAGCAAGAATTAAACAGCCTGCCTTTAAAGGTATTTATTTATATATTTATTTAAAGACAGGGTCTCACCAAGGGGCAGTGGCACACACCTTTAATTCCAGCACTCCGGAGGCAGAGCCATGTGGATCTCTGTGAGTTCAAGGCCAGCCTGGTCTACAGATCGAGATCCAGAAAAGGCACCAAAACTACACGGAGAAACCCTGTCTCGAAAAATGAAAAAAAAAAAAATGTAGCTCTGGCTGTTAGTCCTGGAATTCACTCTGTAGACCAGGCTGGCCTCAGACTCACAGAGATCCACCTGCCTCTGCCTCCCAAGTGCTGGGATTAAAGGCATACGCCACCATAGCCTGAGGGTTTTACTTCTTTTGACTCTGCATGTCAGAAAGCTCCATCTTTCTCTCGCACTCCCTCTGTAAAAAGCGTACTCATCCTCTACTCCGCTCTTCTGCTGGGATGTCAACTGAGGCACCTACGGTGTTAATGAGGAGTTTGATGCAGGACTGTTTACGGCGGGGCCGGTGAGGTTAACATGGCGAATGGGATCCATGAGGCACTGGGGACTAGTGTCCTGGGATGGAGACGTCCTTCAGGAAGCCTGAAAGAGCAGCAGAAGCTGTCCTGGGAGCGAAGGCAGGACAGGAATTTTCAGTATTTAGGTGGTAGAACACACCGAGGCCTGCCAGGCAGCCTGGAAGAGGGCATGGGGGTGGCGGCAGGGGTCAATCAACACCTTGACATCTCCCTAGGCATCTCAGGGCTCCTTCCAGCATCACTGAGAACTGACTGGAAGGCAGAGAGTGGAGCATTCTCCAGTCAACCTCCCACTATACAAGGAAGAGCAGAAAACAGTGACGGTGGATCGGAAGAGACTAATGGGAGCTATCCACCTCTATGATTCATGCTTCAGAAGGGGAAATTATGGGCTGGAGGAGATGCAGCTCCGTGGCAGAGGCTTGCCTACCTTTGCAAAAGCCCTGGATTGGGGCTTCCAGCACTGGGGGTGTGGGTGGGGGGAGGTGTCAAAGTCCGTAGCTTGTTTAGCTACAGATCTGATTGGCTTTATTTGTGATTTGTGAATTGAGACGGCTTCCAATTTACAAATAAAATTGTCAGAGGCCGTGGGGCAGGGTCTAGAAACTGCTCCATGCAGTCCCCTGCGCACACCTCCACTCAGGTGAGGCCAGGAGTTCTGCCTGTACCACAGAAAAGAATTTCTGGAAGTTAGTCAGTATGAGGCCGAGCTGGCGTTTATTAGGAAGATATTTCCCGGGGCTGGGAATGTAGCTCAGTTTGTACAATGTTTGCCCTGTATGTGAGCACCACATTAAAAGAATGGGCATAGTAGTTTGTGCCTGTTAGCCCAGCACTTGGGTGGTGAAGGCAGGAAGATGGGGAATTCAAAGACATCTTAATTTAAATAGCAAGTTTGATATCAGTCTGGGATATAGCCTTAAAAAAACAAATAAAACCTTAAGAGATTCTAAACATAGTTTTACTTTTTTAGGTGTATTTATTTTATGTGTATGAGTATTTTGCCTGCATGTGTGTGTACCATATGCATGCCTACAGATGATTGTGAACCATCATGTGGGTGTTGGGAATTGAACCCTGATCCACCACAAGAACAAGTACTCTGAACCACTGAGCTATCTCCCCAACCTAGAGATTTTGAACACAGTTTTAAGCACAAGGATGGAGGGAGGGAAGAAGGGAAGAAGGGAGGGAGAGAGGGAGGGGGAGGGACAGAGGGAAACTGAGTCAGGAAAAGGATAGTACAACCCAAATGTGAGTATGAGTTACTAAAAGAATCCATTGAAACATCTTTTTTTAGTTGGTAAGGGAAAATCACAAGTATTTTGTATATGTATACTTCCAGCTGTTTCTTTTTTGTTTTTGAATATTTATTATTTTTATATTCATGTGTGTCTGAGTGTATGTTTGTGCACCACTTGCATGCAGTGCTCACAGAGACCAGAAGAGGGCATCAGATCCACTGGAATTAGAATTACTGACCTTTGTGAGCTGCCCTGTGAGTTCTGGGAACTGAATATTCCATTCTCTGCAAGAGCAGTCTTAACTCAGCTCTTAACTGCTGAGCTTTCTATCCAGCCCCAACTGAAGTTTCTTTACAGCAGCCATGGATACATTTTGGTGGCTTTGAAGTTATGTCTCAGTTTTATCCTTTTTTTTTCTTTTCTTTTTCATAGGCGATATCTGAGGTGCCTTGCAGAGGTAGGATTACAATCTGATGAAATAAAACCATGAGTCACAAAAGGCTGCACATGGGGGCATTGATGTCTTTTACTGTGTAAATGGGGCTTATGAGAATGGAGAAAGGCTGTTTTCGGGCAATATGCTCTTAAGGCTCGAGTGTGGTACATTTTGCAATTTAAACATTTTTTTCTTAAATTTTTTAGAGTTATTTATTTTATTTTACATATGTGAGGGTCTTCTTTCTTTCTTTCTTTTTTTTTTTTTTTTTTTTTTGCTGCCATCAAGCCTAGGGTCACTTACAGAGAGGCAAGTGTTAATCTGCCTTTAAGAAATACTGATGTTGGGAGACTGTTGTGGTCTAAATGAGAATAACCTCCATAGGCTCATTCATACATTTGAATGGTTGGTTCCTAGTTGGTGGAACTGTTATAGGAAGGATTGGGAGGTGTGGCCTTGTTGGAGGAAGTGTGTCACTGCAGTGGGCTTTGAGGTTTTAGAAGCCCATTACAGACCCAGTTCCCTACCCCCACTGCCTTGCACTTGTGGATCAGATGTAAGCTCTCAGGTAGTGTGGCTTCTATAACTTAGAGTTTTGTTTTGTTCGATATGAGTTCCTTTTGTGTGCTCTGGATGGCCTGGCACTTTATATACCTAAGCTGACCTTGTACTAAAAACAAAACAAAACAACAAAAATAAAAATATATAGGGCCTGCTAGTGGTTCAGTAGGTAAATGGGTTTTCCACTAGCCTGAAGACCAGTTTGATCCCTGGAAGAAAGCTGACTCTGGAAAGCTGTCCTCTGAGTATGCCAATGTACACTGTGGAACATGAACACCCCACATTCATACACACTTGTCCCCCTGCCACACACACACACACACACACACACACACAAAAATATATTTTAAAATAAAACAAAGATGAGTAATTTCTCAAGGATTATAAAATTCCCATTATTTATTATTGGCTTTAGTGATTTCTCATTTTTTACTTCTAAAAAAATTATTATCTCAAAGTTTACATTTCTAAATTTTTGAAGTTCTGCTTGAATAAATGGAGACTGTGGAGAGACAATATCTCTCAGAGTCAGAATATATTATGCTTCTTTTGTTTCAAAACTACAGAAATATAGGGGGATAGGTACATTAATTATTAGAATTATTAGATTACCATGGATTTTCATCATCTTTCTTTTTGTTCTTTTTAAGATTTTTTTCCCATTTTTTATGTGTTGAATATTTGCCTGCTTGTATATACATGCACTAATAGATGCAGATATTTAAGGGGCCAGCAGAGGGCATCAGATCCATAGAAATTAGAATTACAAATGGTTTTGCATTATCATGTAGGTGCTGGGAAAGAAAGCTAGGTCCTCTGCAAAAGTAGCAAGTGCTCTTAAGTGCTAAGCCATTTCTCCAGCCTCTGCTGCTATTTTTATATTTTGTTTTGCTTTTTGCTTTCTTGTGTCCCAGGCTGACCTGAACTTACTATATAACCTAGACTAGTTTTGATCTCCTGATCTTCCTGCCTCTACCTCCTGAGTACTAGGATGTTAGGCATGTACCATCGCGCTCAACTCAGAACCTATTTTAGTCTTCTCTTTTGCTCTACAGACTGGCTTCTCCGCTTTTCAGTCCACACAGTGAAAGGTACTTACGCTATAGATTTTAATCATTCAGATAGAAAGACTAAACTGTATATCTTAGTTCCTCTACTGGTTAGGGTCCAATCAGAAGAGAGAAGCCATGCAGTAATTAGAATAGGGAAGGTTTAGCCTAAAGAATTATTAGTTGTACTAACGACTGGAGTAAGGAGGGGTTGGCTAGTAAGGATGAGAACGCTGCAGGGTACAGGGAGAGCATCTGTAAGGTGCCACTGCTGTGCCTAGGGCTGGGATAGAACATCCAAGACAGAAGTCCCGTGGCTGAGACCCACATCTTGTTGGAGTTTCTGTCTTAGACACTATCCTAGCTCTAGGGATGGCAGTGGGATCTTTCGGATGCTCTTCCTACACGCAGAAGAGTTCTCATCCTTAATTGCCAATCCCTCCTTAGTCTGATTATTAGCATAGCCTAAGATCTAGATCTTGTTGGAGAGAATGTGCCTTACTTCACTGAATGTTAGTCACTGTGCTTCCACGGGGGGTTGAGCTGACCTGAAATCCACCTTCTAGGTACTCGGGAAGAGCCTGCTGGACTTACTCTTCTATTAGACCATGTAGGGAAGGTATTAGGGGAAGCTACTGGCCTTTAGGTGATGTTGGTCACTGTGTGCTCTAGTAAGCAGGTGTTGGAGAAGCCATCTGTATCGACAACCCCAGTGTTGACACCGTGGAAGGGCTGGATGCTAGAGAAGCTGTCTATGCTGTAGGAGCCGGATGCTGCAAGCCACAGGAGAAGACCATGGAAGAACAAGGGAGGGAAAGAATTCCCTTTTCCCACAGTGTCTCTTTAGAGCAGGGGTTCTCAGCCTTCCTGATGCCGAGACCTTAATACAGTTCCTCATGCTGTGGTGACTCCCAAGCATACAATTCTTTAGTTGCTACTTCTTAACCGTAATTTTGCAATTTTTATGAATCATAATGTAAATATCTGATATACAGGATATCTGATATGCGACTCCTGTGAAGGGGCCGTTGGACACCCAAAGGGGTCGTAATCTACAGGTTGAGAACTTACTATGCTCTAGAGCAAGCTATGTCCACTGAATTTGGAGCTGAGAGAGGCAGTATCTTGAAAATCAGCACAATCCCAAAGCCAGATGCCCAGAGAAGGAACGATAGCTATTTTAGCAGCTTCCATCCTGGATTACTTCCTCACCTGTGCTAAGAACGAAAGTGAGTTAGTAAAAGGAGAATCGGTGAGCATGGAACAGAGGGTGTGGAAAAGTAAACTGGTCACTTGTGTCTCGTTCAGGGAGAAGCACTGGAGTAAGAAACAATCATTGTCTCTTCTTGTGCAGGGACATGTCACCAGGCTTCAACAAGTCTGCAAAAATCAGCAAGACTCTCTTCTTTCCTTTTAGTCACACGTAATGCTCACCAAGAAACCTTTGGATTTTTCTCCATCTGTTCTGATACCATCTCCATCTGTTCTGAGGCCCAGTTGCTGGACAATGCTGTGCTGTTTAGAAAGGGACGTCATCCAATTCGAACTAAGATGTAGACTTGTAGACTAATTAGGTCTTTTTCCCAAACCATCCTTAGCTAGGAAAGCTGTTTATGATCCCGAAAAGCCAAGAACTTGGCTTTGGTCTCAAGGACTCAGCCAAGATATTTCCTTACAAGCTCTGGAGACTGCACCCTAGACAATGCTGTTAATGTGTCTCCCAGGAAAGAAGGCTGCAGGACACGTAACTGGGCATGGCTATAGTGTGTCCTGCTAAGGCGTGCTTCTGGTTGATGGGCTTTTGGGCTGTTTTCAGCCTTCACCTTTGCCCAGAGCCATAATTACACTTTTATGATTAGCACTGAACTGGTGATTCATGTTTATCATTGCTGTCTTTTGTTTGTTTTATATTTCAAGTGATTTTCTTAGGGCAGACCAGAATTAGAAATAAAGTGATGGCAAATACCAGCCCTGCCCCCCCCTTTCTTTCAACAGGATCTTATATGTCCCGGGATAATCTCAAACTCATTATATAGCTGAGGATGACATTGAACTCCTGATCCATGTGCCTCCACCTCCAAGATTTGAGGGTTACAGACATGTTTCACCATCCCAGGTTAATGGAGTACCAGGGATGGAACCTAGGGCTTTGTGCATACTATCCAAGGACTCTACTAACTGCATTACATCTCCAGTTATCAGCCTGCTCTTTTCTTGGGAAAAAGTACGATGCTTTATAGACCTTTAAGACTTAGTATCCAATGATTTCAGAAGAACTGTGCCAATTTCATCCTACTGGACCAATTTAAACCATCTCAGAACATTGTGACACACACAAAGAAAATATGTGTGCATTTTATACATTTATGCAAATGTAGACATGTGAAATCTCTTCTTGCATTTCTTTAGCTGGTATTGGGTGAGGTATTCATGATCAATTTGTTAATCTCTTGCCCTCTTCTCTTGAGAATTGTCTGTTGAGGTCCTTCACATTTAAGAAGTTTTAGTCTGGGGAAGTACATGATGCAGATTCTATATTTCTGTCCCTTTTAGATAGAGAGGGACTCCTGTCTTATTTCCAGATCCTGTGGAATTTCCCTGCTGTATTCCAGTTTCTTGACCTAGTTGGAGGACTTGGGAGCCTAGCAGCGTGGATGAGCCTATAAGCAAGTATATGCAGGTCTGAAGCATGCCAAGCCAGGTGAGCTCTATCACAGTGTCATTTCCTTCAGGGGAGGAGAAAAGTCTGGTCAGAACTCTCTTCTGTTTCCTAACAGTCCAGAGGGGTCTCGGTATTTTCCTACCTTTATCGTGACTCAATTTTAGTATCTAAATAAACTCTGCTACTTACTAGGCCTAGTTACATTTTTAGAGGAAATATTCACTTAAAAAATGATTGTCTTGAAGTCATGTGATAATTATCAGAACAAGAATCTCACCACTGAACCCTGAGCCTTCTGGGGCTGACACAGAGAATGCATGTGTCCTTGTGGCTTGCACACAGTTGGTTAGTGGATTACAGGCTGTGATGGCTGTTCCTGGCTATCAACGTGACTATATCTGGAATGAACTATAATCCAGAAATGGAAGGCACACTTGTTGTGATCTGGATCTTGAGGTAGGAAGACAACATGCCTTTGATTCAGATCTTGAGATGGAATGATGACACATCCCTTTAATCCAGCTCTTGAGGTGGGAAGGCACACCTTTGATCTGGGCCACACCTTCTGCTGGAAGCCTCTGTAAGGACAATGGAAGAAGGAAGGGTTCGTTCTTGCCCTCACCTTGTCAGCACATCCATTCCTTCACTGGCACTGGAGCCTGCTTCTTCAGGATTCCATTGTATACATAAGACCAGCTGAGACACCCAGCCTCATGGGACTGAGCAGCAACTAGATTCTTGGACTTCCCATTCACTGCTAGCCATTGTTGGACTGCAGCCTGTAAGTCATTTGACTAAATCCCCCATACACATACATACATCATACATCATTCATACATACACACACACACACACACACACACACACACACACACACACACACAGATTCATTCTATAAGTTCTGTGACTCTAGAGAATTCTGACTTGTAACACGAATTTCAGATGGTCTTATTAATAAAAACAAATCCGGAGCCAGGTATTAGGTTAAAGCTGGAAGATCAAAGAGACAGAACAGGCCACATCTACCTCACCTTGCCAGTTCCTCAGCTGATCCTGTTTCCTCAAACTGGAAGCCTCTGTGTCCTCATCCAAATGGATCTCAGCTGAACTGCTACTCAAAAGCCTAAAAGCAAGCCTAAAAGCTTAACCAGCTCTAGTTCCTAATCCTCATGCCTCATATACCTTTCTGCTTCCTGCCATCACTTCCTGGGATTAAAGGCTCTTGTTACCATGCCTGGCTGTTTCCAGTGTGGCTTTGAACTCACAGAGATCCAGATGGATCTCTGCCTCTGGAATGCTAGGATTAAAGGTGTGTGTGTGTGTGTGTGTGTGTGTGTGTGTGTGTGTTTGTGTTACCATTTTCTGGCCTCTATATCTAGTGGCTGTTCTGTTCTCTGACCCCAGATAAGTTTATTAGGGTGCACAATATTTTGGGGAACACAATCTCACCACACTGACTAATACACACTTTTTAAATATAGTTGTGTAGGTGTGTTCAGGGGCATAGGAGGTGACAGTGGTTGTGTGTGCGGGAGCTAAGCAATGGCAATCCAGGGGGGCTGCCAGGAAGGGTCACTACTGTTGGCCACCTGGCATTATGGGCAGGATCTGGAAATATACTAAAGGAGTCAGCTAAGTTTCTACTTTGATCTCATTGGTATGACCAGAAACCATGGTGAGGAGGCAGAAAACATGGGAGGGGAAGGAACCCTTCATCCAGAGTCAGACTGCAACCTTTGCCCCCCCCCCCCAATCTAGCACAACTAATAACGTTTGCTGAGGGGTGATAATAGCTTGCTACTTCACATAAGAATGTTTCAGTAGTAGTGAGTCAGGCTTAAAGCCTAAGAATAAATGGCTTTTTGTCTGACGGGAGACCTGCAATGGTTTAGGAATCTCTACAGAAATCCCATGTACACTAGAAGATGTCCCTATGCAGCCCTAATGGTTCCCAGTTTTATTTTATAGGTTGTAATTCCATTCAAGGTACCTCTAGAGCAACTCTAAAATAGTATTTATTGAAAAAGAGGGCCAGGCAGTGGTGGCGCACACTTTCAATCCCAGCACTTGGGAGGCAGAGGCAGGCGGATCTCTGTGAGTTCAAGGCCAGCCTGGTCTACAAAGTGAGTTCCAGGAAAGGTGCAGAGCTACACAGAGAAACCCTGTCTCGAAAAAACCAAAACCAAGCCAAACCAAACCAAAACAAAGAAAAAGAGGCGAAGGGGCTGGAGAGATGGCTCAGTAGTTAAGAGCACTGACTGTTCTTCAGGAGGACCCAGGTTCAATTTCCAGCACCCACATGGCAGCTCACAACTGTCTGAACTCCAGTTGCAGAGTTTCTGACATGCTTACATGGACATACATGTAGACAAAACACCAATTCACATAAAATAAAATACATTATTTGAAAGAGGGAAAAACCAGTTTTTTAGCAAGCTGTTGAGATGTAACCTGAAAGCCACCAAAATAGTGCTAAGACACACAATTAAGTACAACTCTCTCTTGAGAAAAACCACACCCATAGTATTGGGTGCATCACATTCCTTCCCTGAGCGTGTATTTCCTTCTAAAGGAAAAAGGAGATTTACTTAACATGAGTAGAAATATGCACAACAGTAATAACAAAATTAACTTTAAGTTTGTATCAATAGACTAAAGTCTATACCAACGTAAAACATTTTAAACAAGTTGTTGCTCTTTAGAAGTAAGTTCCTTAATCTACCCTTTTATCCTATTATATCTATATCATATCCCCATTTCTTCTTTAGAAAGAGATCATGTTTATAATCAATCTACTTTAAAGAAAAATATTGGTTTTTCTCTGTCCCACACCAGAGGGCTCTTCTGATTTGGGACACAAGAATCTCTTAACCTTTTCTTTTAGCAATATGTCTGGGTTTAGAGAAGGAGTGAGCCAATTCCATCTCCAAAGCCAGCTTGATAATTTTAGGAAATTGGGCGTAGTTTCTCTTACTACTTCCTGCTGGAGGGGGGCGCTGTATCTTATGGGGACACAAAGAAAATTTTAGGATTATGGAGTAGTCCATTAGAGTGAACCTCTGAGCCAGTTGCCTTGAAACCATTCTAGATGTTAGATCATCTGGGCCATGGTGTCATCAGAGACCTTTCAGGTGGTCTTGGTTGATCAAACCTGATGTATCTTAATCTGGAACAAATCCACAGCCTCTGGTTTTCTGTGGAAACAAAAGCAGAGACTCCTTTCCAAAGCAACATATCCTTATATCCAAATTTTGAAGTCAAGGTACCTTTAAAATTTACATATTTGTTTAACTCAACAGCTTTTATGATCAAATCTTTTTCTGTAGTTAAAAATCCCAAAGACAACATAAACCAGATTCTCTGTGTAATATCCATCTTTGTAAGACTGAAACGCTGCTGTGGCTGTTGGTTCTGCCCACCTCTGCTTCCCAACATGGCAGTGGTACAGTTTACCGCCAGCTCTGGATCTGGAGCCATGTGTACCATCAACTGTCAGAAGCACTTCTATCAAAGCAGCGCATAGCCCAGAAACCCTTTTTTTTTTTTTTTTTTTTTTTTTTTAACTAGCAAAGGCTAAATCCACCATGCAGCAGAGTAAAGTGTCGCTTATAGATTCCTCATTCCCGCCACACTGCATGTCAGACTCACATGCCAGGAACCTGCCGTAGTAGCTCAAACCTGCAGGCTGCCACTAACTTGAGAGAGACAATTAGGAAGCTGTTTTTAACTCTGTCTTAGAATCTTTTTTCTCAGGTTTTAGGTGGAAATTCTTGCCAACACGTTGGACGCCATTTGTAGTTAGAGTTTTCCTGCCTGGCCCACAGTCAGGACAAATCTCTCTTACCCACCAGTCCCACAGTCGCTCAGACCCAACCAAGAAAGCACACAGAAACTTATATTGCTTATAAACTGTATGGCCGTGGCAGGCTGCTTGTTATCTACCTTTTCTATCTTAAATTAACCCATTTCTGTTAGTCTATACTTTGCCACATGGCGTGTGGCTTACCAGTGTCTTTACATGTTGCTTCTCATGGCGGCGGCTGGCGGTGTCTCTCTCCAGCCTTCTACTTCCCAGAATTCTCTTCTCTCTTGTCCCGCCTATACTTCCTGCCTGGCCACTGGCCAATCAGAACTTTATTTACACAGAGCGATATCCACAGCAGTCTCCTCTGCCCCGTCCCTCCCAACTCTGCTCTCATCTGTAGCTGAGTGCCAGCTCTGGACCCAATGCCTTCAGCAGCCTCAGCACACATGTGGTACTAACGTCAAAGCAGACCACAGTTTGTCCTCTGGAGCGGAGGCGAGCCCACACCATGTGTCCCAGTTTGGTTTCTCTTTGAGCCTGCTTTGTTACTCATTGTTACTCATGCCTGGAGTGAATTTTCCTGCTCTGTCTCTGTTTTTCTCTCTGCTGACATCCCCTCTATCTGACTGAGATAAAACTACTGCTCCAGTCAAAGCTTTCTTGTGCTGTGAACCCATCCCAGCTCCTCACAGTGCAAAATTAGACCAAGATTGGTCACCTGTGGGGAACCAGAGATGGCAATGGCTAAGATTTATACCACAGCCCCAGGAGCAGAATGGCAGTGTGAGCCTGTTGAGGAGGACCTGCCCTGAGTGGCTGATCCTGGTGGGGACACAAGTATCAGTTCATCTACTAACTCAGGAGGATATAAGGGCCCTCACTGGAGCCTGGCATTTGCCGGTCACTGGACTAAACTGTCAGGTTTTAGTGGCTAGCCCTTCAGAGCCTTAGTCATCTGGGGAGAGTGAGGTCACAGGTCAGAGAGCCTGAGCGGGGTTTACACTCACCTCAGCTGTTCCTCCATGGGATCTCAACACTCGGGAATATGGCAGCTTCCATAGAGGACTAAGACACGAAAAGGAAGTTTCTGGTTGGGAGCTGGACTCAGTGATAGGGGCTTGCTTAGTGTGCACTAGGCCCTGGGTTCCATCACCAGCAGGAAGGACCAGTGAATTAAAAATAAACAAACTCAAACCTGTGGGACATGTCTATATGTTATCACTACCCCACACCCCATCTCCCAATACCAGCCCTATCAAAATCCAAATCTCAATTTATTTAGTTTTTTTTAGACAAGGTCTCACTGTCACTCTGGCTAGCCTGGAACTCAATGTGGAGATCAGGCTATCCTCACACAAATCCACTTGCCTCTGCCTCCTGAGCACTGAGATCAAAGGTGTATGCCACCATGAACTGCCCACTTCTCAACCTTTGAAACAAAGCTCAGGGCCATGGACAGCTCTTAGGTAGACAAGATCTGAACCAGGTAGAGTCAAATGGAATACCAATGAATATGGTTCTCTGATGGCCTCCTTCTCTTTCTTTCTTTCTTTCCTTCTTTTTTTTTTTTTTTTTTTTTTGAGCTGAGGATCGAACCCAGGGCCTTGTGCTTGCTAGGCAAGCACTCTGCCACTGAGCTAAATCCCCAACCCCTCCTTCTCTTTCTTTAAAAAAAAAAAAATTTAGTGTGTGTGTGTTGGGGGGGTGGGGGGAGCGGTACAAGTCTGGGTCCAGAGAAGTATGGCCTCTGATGCCACTTTCTCTTAGAGCTGGAAGTCTCCATGGGAAGGAACTATGTCTCTGAGTCTCTGGAAGCTTGTCCTAGTTAGGGTTTTATTGCTGTGAAGAGACACCAGGAATGATAGGAAATCACAACATGTCCACACGGTTGGGCTTTCCCGGTGGACCACCGAGTTATTTCCAGTTCAAAATAGCCATTTCCAGGTCAGAACATCTCGCGGGACGGAGACTCCATGGCTTTGCATGGCTGTGTAGAGCATGTGCAGCCATCCATGTAATCTATGCACATGAGTGGAGTAGCCACATGCGGTCCTGTACGCATGCGCGGCCCACTCTTTAAAAAGCCGGTGCCATTTTGCACAGGTCTCTTCTCTCTCTCCTCACTCACTGGTGTGTTTCACACAAGTCTGTCACATTCTCTATCCTCTTTTAATAAAAACTCTTCTGTGGTCTTGTCGTGTTCGGGACGTGTTCCTCGCGGGGTAAGAGCACTTAAATAACTAACATTGACCATGGCAACTCTTTTTTTTTTTTTTTTTTTTTTAAGATTTATTTATTATGTGTACAGTATTCTGCCTGCATGCATGCTTGCAGGCCAGCAGAGGGCACCAGATCTCATTACAGATGGTTGTGAGCCACCATGTGGTTGCTGGGAATTGAACTCAGGACCTCTGGAAGAGCAGTCAGTGCTCTTAACCTCTGAGCCATCTCTCCAGCCCCTGTAAATTTTATTCTTACTCCATTGTTGGTTGTGTAGCTGGGTGGCTGCCCCCTGATGTCCCCCTCCTTCCCTGGCTTCTCCTTTTTTCTTTTGGTCATTCACCTCAGCAGAATGCCGAATGCTGTTTATTGAAGGAGGGAGGAGGTCTTAAATACAGGCTTACAGCACAATGGGAGAGCCCCGGAGGACAGAAGTTCTCTACCATTGTTTTACAATCTTGCATCTAAGCTGTTAACGCCCAATATGCAAGATACACAGACAAGGAACTTCCTTTAAGCATTCAGGAGGGTGGAACCCAGCAGGAAATTAGCATAGGAAGGAGATCAAGGTCAAGGTCATCAAGCAAGGCAACAGCTACCCAAAACGGGGGGGGGGGGGGCAGGGCTCTACAGGTCCCCCCTTTTACTCAAATATGAGCTCTGACTTAGGTTGCGTGGGACGTCAGCAGGTCACCTTACCCATCATGGAGACACTTGCCCAGGCCACACAGGTGCTCTGTCTTAGGTTGGTAAGCACCCCCCAGACATTACCCGTCTCTGAATACTCGTTATCATACAGGCTCAGTCGTGTGTGAGATCATGGCAACTCTTATAAAGGAAAACATTTAATTGGGGCTGGTTTACAGTTCAGAGGTTTAGTCCATCATCATCATGGTGGGGAGCATGGCATCATGCAGATAGATATGGTGCTGGAGAAGGAGCTGAGAGTTCTTACATCTTGATCCGAAGGCAGCAGGAAGTGAACTGAGACACTTGGCATATCTTGAGCACAGGAGACCTCAAAGCCAATCCCACCATGACACTTCCTCCAACAAGGCCATACCTACTTCAACAAGGCCACACCTACTAATAGTGCCACTCCCTATGAGCTTAGAGGGGGCGACTACATTCAAACTACCACAAAGCTCCATATCAGCCAGTTATCAGCTATCCTGGCGAAGTTCCCTGGGAGAACCCCAGCATCCTGGTAGCCCCAGCAAGCTTCAAAGCTGCAAACCAGGCATGTCTAGGACATCAATGGGTCTACCAGGTGTAGGTGGAGTGGAGCTGGCCCAGCAGCTAGGCTGTCTCACCCACAATGAAAGGGAGGAGAAGAAAAAAGGAGAGTCAGGAGGGATGCCACCAGGAAGGCAGGGCTTGGAAGGGAATCCAGGGAAGTCTGACTTGGGATAGGTAGAACAGAAGGCAGGAGCATGTGGGGGGGGGGGAGAATACATGTACACTCCCTGTTTGCCACCTGGCATTGTGACCCCTGCCCACCCCTCCCTCTCCATCTCATCTCATGCCATGCTTAGCTCTTTCACAGAGCTACTCACAGACAGATCCATTCAGTATCCAGACTAATGTACTATTATGTGCTTTGGGGTGTGTAGTCTTCTGTCTGAATTGCTTTTCTGTTTATGTATCTGGAAGCTTCCTGGGAAATATCACCTTCTCCATGGAGTATTCACCAAGTCAGACAGAACTGCATCTGTCTCTGTGCTAAAATCCGTAGGCCTCAGACAGGCATGGTGGCTTTTAATTCCAGCACTCAGGAGGCAGAGGCAGGCCTGGTCTAAAGAGGTCCAGGACAGCCAGGGCTATGAAGACTGAGAAAAATAAAATCAAAACAAAACAAAAATCCATAGACACCTAAGGCTCAAAAAATGGACCATTTATTAGTTCACTACAGTGCTCTCAAACATTAGTGCACATCAGAATCATCAAGCAGGTTTGGCAAAACTCAGATTGCTGACATTTATTCCAGGTCTTGGTTCTGACCATGTATGGTAGCACACACCTTTAATCCCAGCTCTTAGGATGGAGAGGCAGGTGGATTTCTGTGAGTTTGAGGCCAGCCTGGTCTACATAGAAAGTTGCAGGCCAGCCAACACTATAGAGTGAGACCTTGTTAAACAAAACAAAACCAAGTTTCTGACTGATTCTGATCTAAGTGGAGATGTTGATTTTTGCCACTGATCCAAGGAAAACACTTGAAGAATCATTAATTTGACACAAAATCCTATAATTCCTGTATATAGTGGGTGTTCATCTGTTAACTCATTCATTTCTTGTATGCTGACGATGTGCCTTGTGCTCGACTCAGACCAGATGTCAAGTGTTTAGTAAGGAGCAAACTGGGGGAGAATTTGCCCCCACAGAGCTTCCAGTCAACCGGAGGAGACAAATTCAGCAAATAACCATATTGTGAAGATTATAATAACAGGGGCCAGATAAAAGGTACCCAATAAAGGTTGAAGGAGAGGACAACTCCCTTGGATTGCCCTCTGACTTCCACATGTGCACTGTGACATGTGTGCACATACATGTGCACATACTAAGTAAACGGAAAAGAAAAACTGAGAATATGAGAACAGATTGTGATAAATGCTCCTGCTATGAAACTACAAGTCCATGAGAAACAATAACAAAATTGATTTTGACTGGTTGGTCAAGAGAACTTTGGAGGGAAGGGACATTTATACAAGCTTTTTTTTTTTTTTTTTTTTAGCACTATGCCGCTGTGCTATTCAGGCTGGCCTCCTACTCCTGGGCTCAAGCACTCCTCTTGCCTCAGTATCTCAAGTATCTCAAGCAGCTGGCACTGCCATCCCTGGCTCATACAGGCACACTTTCAGCAAACATACTTACTGAGCAGTCTTGCTTTCTTAATTTTAACTTTCCTTTAAAAAATACTGCTGAATATTTTAGATGCCAGACAAGGGCTCCACCACTTGTTATCTATTTCCAAGTGGCCAGGGTAAGCACTAAGCTGTATGTTCCTCAAAAGCTAGAATCTTGTGTTATTAAAATTTGTGCTTTCAGGGCTTGAATGTAGCTCAGTCTGCAGAGAGCATGCACAATCCTGGGTTCAATACTCACCACATAAACCAAGCTGGTGTGGAATAATCACGTACACTGTGAAAATGTGTTGCTGTCATTGTTAATAAAAAGCTGATTGAGCCGGGTGGTGGTGGCACACGCCTTTAATCCCAGCACTCGGGAGGCAGAGCCAGGCGGATCTCTGTGAGTTCGAGACCAGCCTGGGCTACCAAGTGAGTTCCAGAAAAGGCGCAAAGCTACACAGAGAAACCCTGTCTCATGGGGGTGGGGGGGCGCTGATTGGCCAGTAGTCAGTCAGGAAGTATAGGCGGGACAACCAAACTAAGGATGTTGGGATGAAGAAGGGCAGAGTAAGAGAAATGCCAGGAGACGCAGCGAGAGCAAGACATGCTGGAGGACAGGTAAAGCCGCAAGCCATGTGGCAGCACATAGATGAATAGAAATGGGTTAATTTAAGTTGTAAGAGTTAGCGAGTAACAAGCTTGAGCTATCAGTCAAGCATTTATAATTAATATTAAGCCTCTGTGTGTTTACTGGGGAGCAGCTAGTGGGAGAGAACTTCTGCCCATACCAAGCATGTACAAGCATGTAAACCTAGTGTTGGGAAGATCCCCGGGGACCAAAAGTGAAGCATTTATCTAAATGGTTCTATTATCAGTTAAACACTCAGGAATCAGATGTCGCAGGATATTTGTACACTGTGATTTGTTTAATGAAAATCTGAATGGCCAATAGCTCATCAGGAGAGGTTAGACAGGACTTCCAGGCAGAAAAGGGATGAATCTGGTGCAGCAAGAGACACCAGCGAGACACGAGGGAGTGGACACACAGAATGGAGGAGAGGTAAAAAGCCATGTGGCTGAACATAGATTAATAAAAACGGGTAATTGAAGAGCTAGCTGGGAACAAGCCTAAGCTAAAGGCCAAAGTTTCATAATTAATAATGTCTCTCTGTCCTTATTTGGGGGCTTTCCCAACAAGAAAGTCTGACAACAGTCAGATGTTGGGGTAAAAACCTTGAGAGATCGAGATCAAGGTCAACAAAGGGTGGAAGAATGACCAGCTGGCCTCCTCTCCACACTCCTAGATAGAAAAAGGCTGGCGAGTCTTTCTCAGCCCCTCCCGACTTCTTCTGTGCCCTTCTATCACATTCTGGGTTCTCCAAAATCTCAATGGCTAATTCCGGTCAGCTAGTCGCCGACTCTGCCCCCTGATTAAAGGTTAACTTTATTAACAGTCTCGGAGTGTCATACATAGTTCAATCAAATATTCCAAAACACAAAAGTACAAGAACCTCCTTGGCTTCACACAGCCTGAGCGATAAGAGACGATGTCTCAAACAACAACAACAACAACAAAAAAGAGTGCCTGCATATGCTACAGAGCAGGCAGGACCTTGGTTGTCAAAAGGACAGTGTAACAGGAATCTTAGAGGTACTTATTAATTAAACCAAACCTGGACTCAGGTATTGGGGTGAATGCTGGAAGACCATAGAAGCAGAACAAGCCACAGCTACTTCACTTCGCCAATTCCTCAGCTTGTCTTATTTCCTCAGATTGGAAGCCTCTGAGTCCTCATCCAGAATGGATCTCAGCTGAACTGCTTGAAAGCTTAACCAGCCAACTGCTTCTAGTTTCTGGTCTTCTCGCCTTATATATCTTTCTGCATTCTGCCATCACTCCCTGGGATTAAAGGCTCACTTTCTGGCATTAAAGGTGTGTGTCACCATGCTTGACTGTATCCTTGTGGCCTTAAACTCACAGAGATCCAGACAAATTTCTGCCTCTGGATGCTAGGATTAAAAGCATGTGCTACCACTGCCTATTCTCATGTTTAATATTGTGGCTGTTCTGTCTCTGACCCCAGATAAGTTTATTAGGGTGCACAATATTTTGGGGAACACAATACCACCACATTTGCCCTCTTGTTGTCTAAAATTTAAATAAGCTTATAACTAATATGAAAAATACATCCAATAAGTATATACAATATGCACAGTCAAGAATTACATTAATGATGTCTAGTCCATTAACATTTGACAGATTCAGATAAAAACTCCATTAATATATAACAATGTCCAGTCCGGTAACATTTGATAAACTCAGGCAAAATATTTTTCTTACTTATCCTATGTAAAACAAGTAGTTCCATTTTAAAAGTATTTTTTCTTTTCATAATAGATTCAGTAATCTACCTTTTATCATTTTTATATCTTCTCTTTCTTTTTATAGTAGATTCAGTGATCTACCCATCCTGTTATCTTTTTTCTCAGAGTAGATTCAATTATCTACCTCATATCTATATTCTCTTTTTCCTTTTTCTTTTTCTTTTTTTAAACAAAAACTCTGACTCTAATCTCCTTGTTCAGCTTTTCTCCTGACCATTAACAATTAACAACTTGTAACCAACCATCATAAACAATGACAATATCCATAACTCATAAAACAACCAAAAACCTCCCATCCCACCTCTTGGGAGGATGGATATCATTTTCTTAAAATTACTTCCTGCTTTCTGGGGATGAAGACATCTTTAGGGGATCCTGTAAAGAAAAATTTTGGATTAATTGTCAAGTCCTGTATCATTTGTCCCGCCGCTGCATAATGAGAAAGTGCAGGGCTTGTTTCAAGTCCTTGTTCAAGTAGTCTGTCAGGCTGGATCATCTCAGCTAGCCATCTCAAATTGTCCTGAGTATTTTGTAGTCCAAAGTCGATCTTTCCTTGGTGTTAATCAGCTTAATGGCTTTATCATAGTCCATGTGGAATCATTGTTGTGAAATCCTGTCATCCTTTTGAAGATCTCAAAGTTGCTGGTAAGTGTAGTCATGGTTCCCTGCAGAGGTTTTGTGTGTGTGTGTGTGTGTGTGTGTGTGTGTGTGTGTGTGTGTGTGTGCGCCTGCCTCCTCTGTGGTTTGGATCAATCATAGTCTGATAAATGTCTGTCTCTTGGAACCATGCAAGTTCTTCCCTAGAAGAGAAAATCTTCACAGCAATTTCTTCCCACCATTTGTCATTCTAAACTTTTCCAAACTGACCTTTGCCGATGCTTTCTTGTAACACGCTGGTCCTGGCAATTCTTCTCTGAACGAGCAGCGGTAAACTCTTCATTCCAGGTAGCAGCATCACCACAGTCACCAACACGATGAGAAGCAGCCTGCAACTCAGAGCAGCAGCCGCTGCCTCCATGGTCCCACCACCACCTTTTGTGGCTTAGTCCTGGCTGCAGCTTCTCCTTAGCAAACCTCCTAGGGTGGCCTCAAACTCGGGATCCTCCTGCCTCTGCCTCCTTCAGCAAATCCAACCAGTGTGCCACCACAACTGGCTGAGTGTAGCTTGGGTCTGAGCTGAGGCCTGCAAGGCCACAGGCAAGTGGCTTTTTCGTGAATTCGTACCACGAACGTTGGGCGTCAGATGTAGCAGGAATCTTGGAGGTACTTATTAATTAAATCAAACCTGGACTCAGGTATTGGGGTGAATGCTGGAAGATCAGAGAAGCAGAACAAGCCACAGCTACCTCATCTCGCCAATTCCTCAGCTGGTCTTATTTCCTCAGATTGGAAGCCTCTGAGTCCTCATCCAAATGAATCTCAGCTGAATTGCTGCTCAAAGCCTGAATGCTTAACCAGACAAATGCTTAAGCAGCCAAATGCTTCTAGTTTCTGGTCTTCACACCTTATATATCTTTCTGCCATCTGGCCATCACACTCCCTGGGATTAAAGGCTCACTTTCTGGCCTTAAAGGTGAGTGTCACCGTGTTTGACCGTATCCTTGTGGCCTTGAACTCACAGAGATCCAGACAAATTTCTGCCTCTGGAATGCTAGGATTAAAGGGTGTGCTACCACTGCCTAATCTCTTTGTTTAATATTGTGGCTGTTCTGTCTCTGACCCCAGATAAGTTTATTAGGGTGCACAATATTTTGGGGAACACAATACCCCACAGGACAGAGAAAGATGATAGATCATGTAAAGAATGAATGAAATATAGGAATTCAGGCATGCATACATACATACATGGGTAAGTAGATGGATGGATGGATGAGTGGGTGGGTGGATGGATGGGTAGGTGGGTGAGTGGATGGATAGATGGATGGGTGGATGGATGGATGGGTGGGTGGGTGGGTGGACGGACGGACGGGCGGACAGACGGACGGATAGATGGATGGATGGATGGGTGGGTGGATAGATGGGTGGATAGATGAATAGGTGGATGGCTGGGTGGGTGGGTGGGTAGTGGATGACACCAGGTAACACACACAGAGCTGTCTGTAGCAGCAGGGATGGAGGCCCACCTCCACGATGTCATACTCTGCAACCTGAGTAGTTCTTTTGAAGAGATCTCCATCTGGTAAAACCAGATCCTTGGTCACAACCACAGAAAATAATTTAAGAACCAACCAGTATGAAATAGACTTGGAACTTGTTAAAAGATAGAAGGAAATACACGCTCAGGGAAGGAATGTGATGCACCCAATACTATGGGTGTGGTTTTTCTCAAGAGAGAGTTGTACTTAATTGTGTGTCTTAGCACTATTTTGGTGGCTTTCAGGTTACATCTCAACAGCTTGCTAAAAAACTGGTTTTTCCCTCTTTCAAATAATGTATTTTACATACACACAAATGAAAGCTGAGGACATTGTGCTAAGTGAAATAAGCCTGTCATTAAAAAGGTATGTTATATGATTCTGCTTTTATGAGTTACTTAAAAAGAGTCAAACTTATAGAGACACAAAGTGGAATAATGGTTGCCAAGTGCCATAGACAGGAAGCACTTGATAGTTACGTTTAATCAGTACTAAGTTTTAGTTCTTTTTTTTTGGGGGGGGGGTTGGGTTTTGGTTTTTCGAGACAAGGTTTCCCTGTGTAGCTTTGTGCCTTTCCTGGAACTCACTTGGTAGCCCAGGCTGGCCTCGAACTCACTGCCTCCCAAGTGCTGGGATTACAGGTGCACGCCACCACTGCCTGGCAAGTTTTAGTTCTTTAAGATGTAAAAATTTGGGAGCTTAGTTGCCTGACAATATAAATATGTAAAGCACTACTACCAGTATGCATGAAAATTACTAAGATGTTAAACTCTGTGTTTATTGGTGTACTAGTTGGAGATGTGGCTCAATTATTAAGAGCTTGCCCACCATTCACAAAGCTCTGGGTTCAATCCCTGGCATCACATAAAACTGCACATGGTGGCACATACCTGTAACTAGCACCTGGGAGGTGGAGGCAGGAAGATCATATGTTTAAGGTCATCTTGGCTACAAATACAAGGCTAGCCTGGGATACATGAGACCCTTTTGTCTGTAAAACAAAACAAAGACGTCTACTTGAAAATTAAGGCATTCTCTCTTCCCCACTATGCATACCAATATTCCTAGCTATTCAGAAACTGAGGCAGGAGCTTGCCAAGCCTGGGCTACAGAGCGAATTCCAGGCCAGAGTCGTTTCCTGGATAACTTAGTGAGACCGCCATCTTAAAGTGAAATATTAAAGGCCGGGCGGTGGTGGTGGTGGTGGTGCCGCCGCGGCGGCGCACACCTGTAATCCCAGGACTCGGGAGGCAGAGACAGACAGATCTCTGTGAGTTCGAAGCC
The DNA here is from genome assembly GCF_903995425.1 of Onychomys torridus. Classification (NCBI taxonomy): domain Eukaryota; kingdom Metazoa; phylum Chordata; class Mammalia; order Rodentia; family Cricetidae; genus Onychomys; species Onychomys torridus. The sequence goes on along the minus strand of NC_050444.1, from coordinate 62,384,130 downwards.
AGCCTGATCTACAATGTGAGTTCCAGGAAAGGCGCAAAGCTACACAGAGAAACCCTGTCTCAAAAAAAAAAAAACAAACAAAACAACAACAACAACAAAAAGAAATATTAAAAAAGAGAATCAGCTGGAGAAAAGGCTCAACAGTAGAAAGGTGTGAACATTTGGGAAGTGCTGAGGTCTATCCCCAGAAAACACACACACACACACACACACGCACACGCACACGCACACGCACACGCTTTCCTTCTTACACATACTTAACATATGCTATGGCTTGCTCCCAGAGCATCATGTGCTAGAATCTTCACTCTTGTTCCTAGCATGTCAGTACCTTTACTAGATGGAGCCTGGTAGAATCTAATTAAGTCTGGCTGCAGGGAGGAGATGAACTCTGCAGGGATGAATGCCTACGCAGTGGGACTAGATCAGTTCCCTTGAGAGTGGAGTTGTACACCTCCACACCCTGGGCTCTGCCTTGTGCTTGGGATAGAACCCATAGCCCTGTGTATGCTAGACCAGTACTCTACCACTAAGCACATCTTTAGCCATTGGTTTGTTTGAGACAAGGTCTTATTACATAGCCAAGGCTGAACTTGCATTCCTCCTGCTACAGCTTCCTGGTGCTTGGAAACAGGCATGTGCTATCATGCCTCAACAAGAGTAAGCAAGGCTGAACCTTGGTTCTTTATTTTGGGGTGGTGTGGGGTAAGGGAACCATTGGGACTGGAACCTAGGGCCATATGCATGCTAGCTACATCGCAGGCCCTGTGAATCTATTTCACAGGTATTGCTCACCTCTTCCTCATGCCCCACCACTGCTGCACATCCCTGTGGTGCCATATGCCATCAGCCCTCTCCAAGCAGCCAAGAAGATGCTGGTGCTCTGCTCTTGAAACCTTCTTAGTCACAGCCTTTGGCATTTTGTTAGAGTAATACAAAATACACTAAGACAGACAAGCATGAATGGCAGACCCTGAATCAGGCCCTGGAGATTAATAGAGGGAAGTAGTAAGGGGTTATTTCATCTCTCCATTCAGGATGGAGAAAGACAGGGCCTTGGAGGTGTTCTTAGAGCAGGAAGAGGCAAGGGCAAGGGAGCTGGACACTGGAGGTTGCCTTTAGGGAAAACTGCGCTAGAGCCAAAGGGCAGAGAAGGGCATTACAAGCAGAGGAAACTACATCAAAGGGTAGAAGAACTAACTCTGCAATACCCACCCAGGGCTGATGAAGTAGCCCAGCAGTTAGAGCGTTCACAGCTCTCCCAGAAGACCCGCATTTGCTCCCCAACACCTATGCATGTCTGTTTCACAGCTGCCTGTTGTAAAATATTATTTTAAGGTGTGTTACTTTTGTTCATGTTGCATTTGTTTAACACTGTGAAGCTGTAATACTTTGTCTGTCTAAAACACCTCATGGTCTAATAAAGAACTGAACAGTCAATGGCAAGGCAGGAGAAAGGATAGGCAGGTCTGTCAGGCAGAGAGAATAAATAGACGGAGAAATCTGGGAGGAAAGAAGGAGCAAGAGAAGGAGGACATGAGGGACCAGCCACCCAGCTACACAGCAAGCAATGAAGAAAGAAAGACCTACAAAACAGAGAAAGGTAGAAGCCCAGAGGCAAAAGATAGATGGGATAATTTAAAGTTAAGTAAAGATGGCTAGCAACAAGCCAAGCTAAGACCAGGCATTTATAATTAAGAATTATGTGTGATTTATTTGGGACCTGGGTGGCAGACACCCCCATACCCCGCCAAAAGAGTCAAAGAACAAAAGCAAATAGCAACAGCTGCCTGTAACTCCAGCTGCACGGGTTCTGACACCCTCTTCTGAGCTGTGTTAGCGGCTGCACTTGTGTCCACATACCCACACACGTGCACATAATTTAAAATAAATCTTTAAAAAAGGAAGCAAACAGTTTAAAAATGAAAACCCTGCCCAACCCCATCAACTAGCTTCGAGAAGTAGAGGAGGCCAAGAGATAAGTTCTTCCCACCAAAGTTAACCTTTGTCTAGGCTTCTGAATGTGGCTTCCTCTTTGTGACCTTAAGTAAATCACATCCCTCTCTGAAACTCAGTTTCATCATTTGAAAAATGGAACTAATAATGACACCTGGGGTTTTTTTATGTTATTTTGTTGATGTTTTGTTTTATTTGTTTGTTTTTCAAGACAGGGTTTCTCTGTGTAGTTTTGGTTGTCCTGTAACATCCTCTGTAGACCAGGCTGGCCTCGAACTCAGAGATCTGCCTGCCCCTGCCTCTTTAGCTCTGGGATTAAAGGCATGTATCACCCTCCCTGGCCAAAAATAAATTAATTAATTAAGAGAGTTCAAAGCCTTGGCTACATAGCAAGTTCTAAGCTATGAGACCCTCTCTCAAAAAATAAAGTAAAATAAATTACTCTAGAGTTATGTGTCTATTAGGAGTATCTAAGCAATAACGGTTTGGACTTTGGGTGACCAGTGGAAAAAGGGCTTGGGGACTAGAGGAAGAAATTGCAATTAAGAAGTAGTACTCAGGTTGGGGATTTAGCTCAGTGGTGGAGAGCTCGCCTAGCAAGCGCAAGGCCCTGGGTTTGATCCTCAGCTCCAAAAAAAAAAGAAGAAGTAGTACTCCTTGGGGCCAATGCCGCTGCTCACAAGGCTGGGTGCTGTTTCCCAAGAGGTGGTGCCCAGTGGCAGGAGCACAGCAAGGGCTTAGCTTCTCCAGAGAGTTCTCTCGAAGCTTCCCACTCTGCACTCATTGTTGGGAACTTCCCCTGAGGAGCACTGAGGGTGTTGGAGTCTGTGAGTAAGTGGTAATGGAACAGAAATTAGGAGCTGGCTGAGTTATAGTTTAGCCTCTCAGTCCTTGACTTTGAAGCTTTTACGGAGCTCTGAGAATTGAGTCATACTTAGAAAGCCCACACATGAAAATCTCACCATTAGAAACAAAATTCATGTGGAGCCCAGTCATGGTTGACTTTAGAATAAGTTCCAGATGGCTTAAAGATTTGCATGTAAAACATGAAACCATGAAAAAAGCAGTAAAAGAACACGGTGGATGTTCATGGTTCTGGAAGGAAGGAGGGGTACGAAAGCGTTTGTGAAAGAGGGGTGTTCTAACTTTAGCACCCAAGGGAAATAGAGAAAGAGTGATAGCAGCTGAGAAATAGAAGCCTGCTGCAAAGTAGAAGGTCAAGGCAGACCCCTGAAGTCAGAGTGAACGGACACAGGAAGAGGGCCCTGGGCATCCCCTGGAGTAGGTTATTGGGCAACTGAATTTGGAGTATCCAAGGTAACCACTCTCTCCTTCCTCCTCCTGCCCTTGGACTGATTAATCACTCCAGCGAGGGTCCCAAGAAACAAGTACTCCCACTCAATAAAGAGAATTGTCATACCCAAGACCAGGCCCTCTTTATCCAAGACTCTCTCTCTCTCTACACACACACACACACACACACACACACACACACACACACACATATACATACATACATCCCATCAGTACTTTCTACTCCTCCTGAACATTTACTAGATGGAGGATCAGTAAACAGAACAAGAGAGCGCAATTCGAAGTTGAAGAGAGTGGCCTGAAGAAACAGTTCAGTAAATAAAAGCAATGGCTACCCTTCCAAAGGACCAGGATTCAATTCCCAGCACCCACACACTGACTCACAACCATCTGTCACTCTAGTCCCAGGGACCCTTTTGTGGCCTGTGGAGGCACAAGTCATACAAGGAATGGGCAGACATGGGCAGACATACATATAGGTCAATCAAAATACATAGACACACAAAAATAAAAAAAAATTAAGATAAACCAGGCATGGTGGCACATGCTTTTGTTGTTGTTTTGTTTGTTTGTTTGTTTTTTGTTTTTTTGAGACAGGGTTTCTCTGTGTAGCTTTGCACCTTTCCTGGAACTCACTTGGTAGCCCAGACTGGCCTCGAACTCACAGAGATCCTCCTGGTTCTGCCTCCCAAGTGCTGGGATTAAAGGCAAGTGCCACCAACGACCTGCTCTTCTTCTTCTTCTTCTTCTTCTTCTTCTTCTTCTTCTTCTTCTTCTTCTTCTTCTTCTTCTTCTTCCTTCTTCTTCTTCTTCTTCTTTGGCACATGCTTTTAATCCCAGATTTAGGAGGCAAAAGGCTGACAGATCTCTCCAAATTCAAGGCCAGCCTGGTCTACACAGGGAGTTCCAGGCCAACAAAGACTACACAGTGATATCTTGTCTCAAAAAAAAAAAAAATTAAATTAAAAGATCAGCAGGCTAGGGTGTAGCTCAATGGAAGAACACTAGCCTACCTTGTAACAGAGTTGCCTGCCCAGCCCCACACCACCTCCCCAAATATTTTGTCTGGAATTACTAAGTAAACTACTGAGTAAAATCAACATTATGAAGCAAGGCCGTGAGAATCCACTGTGAGAGACAGAACACGCTATCCCGAGATACTTCACTGGCCCAGTGGTCATTTTGACCTCAAGACAACTGAGAAACAAACATAAATCTCAGTCTTCCCGTTTGCTCAAAGTCAGGCCACAGGTTCCTAAAGACAGAAATGTGTTACTTCCCTCTCTGCCAGAAAGGACAGAGAGTAACGCAGAAGGCAACTTTGTTGCTAGCTTAACCTGGAGATAGACAGAGGAAGCATGCTGGCCAGCAGAGCTGACTACCTTTATCTGCCTTCTCGGTTTCCTGCCTTTTCTGGCTTCACTTCCTTCCTCCTCTTTCTCCCCAACCTCCTCCTCAGTCTTAGTTGGAGAAGAAATCTAGCCAGGTTCAAAACCAGACTTTTGCAAAGTAGACAACACATTCTGCTTTCTTCTCTCTGGGAGAAACATCTGCAAAGGTTTCCCTTCAGGAATGTGCCTGCTTTTGAGTTTTCAGCCTCAAGAATGCTGGTGTTTTAACTACACTGTGGCTCTAACCGTGTGTGGGGGGCCTGGGGGGAGCACAAAGAAGCGTGAGAACCTGTTAGCATTTGTGACATGATGTCAGAACATGGTTACACTTGCACTGGAGTCCTGGCTCCATTACTTTCAATTTGTAACCCCAGAAGGTCTTTTTCCCCCCCCCCCGCCCCGTCTGAACCTCCATTTCCTGGTCAGTGAAATGGGAGCATACTTGCCTGGCCCTCAGGATAGTTCTACCGCTAAGAGCATAAAACGGTGAAGCAGTGTTTTGAGGCTATTAGTTCTAACCAAATATCTCTCTCGTGCAGTTGTTTTTTTTGAGACAATGTCTCTCTATGTAGCTCTGGCTGTGCTGAACTCACCCTGTAGACTAGGCTGACCTTAAACTCAGAGACATCCTCCTGCCGCTGCCTCCTGAGTGCTGGAACTAAAGGTGTGCACCACCACCTCTGTCTGGCTGGGCTGTTTGATTTTTGATATGGTCACTTTTAAGTGGTTTATGGGTACCTGCCAAAAGAATATATTATTGATTTTCAAGGTTTGGCGTTTAATATATTTTAATTAAATCTATCTTGCTAATTAGTAAACCATAGCATCTATGTTTTCTTTTATTATCTGATTTATTGATTAATCATGAACTAAGCAAGTTGAGTAAAATTACCTACTGTTGGGTGTGGAGAGATGTCTCAGCAGTTAAGAATGCATATTGCTGTTCTGGAGGATCCAGGTTCAGTTCCCAGCACCAGGCTGGGTGGCTTATAATCTGATCCCTCTTGCTTCCACAGGCACCCGAATTCATGCGCACCTGCACAGACACATAACTGAAAATAATAAAAACAAATGCTTTCTTAATAATTGTATTTCTGTCCATTTCTCTCTGTATTTCCTGTCAATGGTTTTGCTTTATGAATTCTGATTTTTTCATGCATAGATATTTATGACAGAGCTTCATTTAGCACTCAGCCATTTTCATCATACAGTCGTGTGTGTGTGTGTGTGTGTGTGTGTGTGTGTGACTGTGTGTGTGTGTGTGTGTGTGTGTGTGTGTGTGACTGTGTGTGTGTGTGACTGTGTGTGTGTGTGACTGTGTGTGTGTGTGTGTGTGACTGTGTGTGTGTGGCTGTGTGTGTGTGACTGTGTGTGTGTGACTGTGTGTGTGTGGCTGTGTGTGTGTGACTGTGTGTGTGTGACTGTGTGTGTGTGTGACTGTGTGTGTGTGACTGTGTGTGTGTGGCTGTGTGTGTGTGACTGTGTGTGTGACTGTGTATGTGTGGCTGTGTGTGTGTGACTGTGTGTGTGTGACTATGTGTGTGTGTGACTGTGTGTGTGTGACTGTGTGTGTGTGGCTGTGTGTGTGTGACTGTGTGTGTGTGGCTGTGTGTGTGTGACTGTGTGTGTGTGACTGTGTGTGTGTGACTGTGTGTGTGTGTGTGACTGTGTGTGTGTGTGACTGTGTGTGTGACTGTGTGTGTGTGACTGTGTGTGTGTGGCTGTGTGTGTGTGACTGTGTGTGTGTGACTGTGTGTGTGTGTGACTGTGTGTGTGTGGCTGTGTGTGTGTGACTGTGTGTGTGACTGTGTGTGTGTGACTGTGTGTGTGTGGCTGTGTGTGTGTGGCTGTGTGTGTGACTGTGTGTGTGTGACTGTGTGTGTGTGGCTGTGTGTGTGTGACTGTGTGTGTTTGTGTGTGACTCTGTGTGTGTGTGACTCTGTGTGTGTGTGTGTGACTCTGTGTGTGTGACTCTGTGTGTGTGTGTGTGTGACTCTGTGTGTGTGTGACTCTGTGTGTGTGTGTGTGTGACTGTGTGTGTGTGTGACTGTGTGTGTGTGACTGTGTGTGTGTGACTGTGTGTGTGTGTGACTGTGTGTGTGACTGTGTGTGTGTGACTGTGTGTGTGTGTGGCTGTGTGTGTGTGACTGTGTGTGTGTGTGTGACTCTGTGTGTGTGTGTGTGACTGTGTGTGTGTGTGACTCTGTGTGTGTGTGTGTGTGACTGTGTGTGTGTGTGTGCGTACCTTGTCTGATGATAATATTGCATCCCTGCTTCCTCATTGCTACCCTTTCCACCATAGCTTCCATTTTTGTTTCTGAGGAACACTGTCTGACATGCATCTCCTACACACAGTGCCAGCTCTCCACTCTTTCTCAAGACTGAGATTATTGGGTCAAAGGTAAAGAAAGTTTTTCCCACACGCCATCCCTGTGACCAAACAAAGTGTTGTCCACAGGTTGCGTGCACACTTTATCCTTGTCACGGGCCATTTAGAAGCAAGCCACTTCCCCATCACTGCCAGCATGGCTATTATCCTACTGACTGCTTACATTTTTAATAGGTGAAGATGGGGTCTCATTGTTCTTTGTTTCTTTTTTCTTTTTTCCCCCTCAGCTTTGTCAAATTCACTCTAAGTAAGTTAAGATGGAAGAAAGATGAACTCAAAATCAGATGTCCTGTTCTGGTCCCAGTGAGCCTATGCTTGGTGGTGATGGGTTTTGTTTTGTTTTTGTTTTTGTTTTTTGTTTTTGGAGACAGGGTTTCTCTGTGTAGTTTTGGAGCTTGTCCTGGAACTCACTCTGTAGACCAGGCTGGCCTTGAAAGGCCTGGCTCTGCCTCCGGAGTGCTGGGATTAAAGGCGTGAGCCACCACCGCCGAGTGGTGGTGATGTTTTTTATTCCTGATTGCCATGGAAACATCAGACAGACTCTTCTTCCCATAGGCTTCTCAGCCCAGCCTTTGGATTTTTTTTGGGGGAGGGGGGAGAAATGATCTCTGTCCCTTTCTTTCAGGGTGATGGCTTTATTTCTGATGTCGAGGAAGTCAGGTGCAAGAATGAGGCTGGTGTGTGGAACGGAGCAGATGTTGCAGGAAGGAAGATAAAATACACTGCTAGATTCTGATCACGGCTGTCCAGAAAAGTATCTCAGGAACCAATACATAGCTTTTTTTTTCTTTTCACTTTGAGTTTCTGTCAGTTGCAACCAAAAAAGAGCCTTTCACATACTTCCTAAGGCACCTAAGGACGGTATACATTGCGAGGTCTCCCATCCGACAGCCACCCTCCAGAAACTTTAAAAGCTCTTGGATGCACATCACACAGAATGACGGCAACTCGAACGCAGCCATCCCAAGACACACACTCCTATACACACACACATATCTACTTCTCCCCCCGAACACACACACACACACACACACACACACACACACAAACCATGCATGCCAATGCTCAGGCCTGGGGATCTGCACTCACCAAACAGGATGCTATCCCAGGAATCTGCGCTGTTCTCTGTACACCTATTGTCCTTTTCCTTCACTGCCCTATTCAGTAACTTCACAGATACACAATGAGCACCTGCTAAGAACCATGTCAGCCTGGAGGCCCCAAGAGAGGCTGCAAACAATCTCTGCTGTCAATGAAGCTACAGAGGCCTGGGGCTCTCAGGCTGTCAAAAGACGGCCCCGGGAGAGACGGTGGGACCAGTGTGGAGCAGATGTTTCTGCCAAGTGCTGCAGTTGTTCACAGGCTTCCTCACTTGTTGCCTGAGACAGTTGTCTGGCTGGTTTACCACATACCACTACCAGAATGGCTTCCTGAACACAGCTGTGCCATTCTCTCTCTCCCTGCAGCCTGAGACCAGATTCCTCAGCCTAACAAAATGTGAATCCAGATCATTCCTTAGCCACATCACCCACTGTTGCCCATTCATAAATGTTCCAGTCTAAACAGCCCACATTCTTCATGACGCCCATTCAGCACTTCCCCACCGGGTGCCTCTCCTCCTCCGTGTTCTGTTCACCTCTTACTCTTCACATGTCTTAACTGTACACACCTCCTAAGGTGTTCGGATGGTGGATGGATTTCCTTCTCATACGATGTCTCTGATAGTCTGGCTGGAGACTTGTGTGGAAAAGAGTCCCGTGGACACACCCAGGTTCAGCGAAAGGGATCCATATGCAGAGTTCACCAGGGTTACCAAATTGGGAGTGTGACTGTGCTCAGCCATGAGAACACTTGCTAGCATTAGTGAGGCCCCGGGTTCCACCACTAGCACAGCAAAATAAGTATATATATATATATATATATATATAGTGGCAAAATGGTCCAAGGGTAAAGGCACTGAATGCCAAGCCTGACAACTTAGTTCCATGTCGGAGAACCCACATGGCGGAAGCACAGAACTGATTCCCACAGACTGCCCTCTGACCCCCACATTTGCACTGTGGTATGAGAGCCCACACTCATATTCACATGCCTATAAATAAGTAAGTATAGAAAAAAAATTTTTAAAAAGTAATTAAAAATGAAGAGAGAGAGAGAAAAAAAAAAACCAAGCATTGTGTGTATAAGGAGATGAGCACCCTTGTTCCAAAGCCAGCCTAAGGTCACCTGTCTCTATGAAAACTCCCTTATTCCTCCAAGTGAAATTGACCTCATCCGTTTCTAAACTTTCATATTGCAGTCTGTGTGCTCCAGCACAGATGGCTCCTACCTTTTCATGGGTGCCTGTGTTTTTCTGTTTGAGCGACAGATGGTATCCTGTGGTGTGTGGAACAATCTGTTTACTGACAAACTGGAGCTGTGTGAAACCTCACCACAGGACGGATCCACAGCTGCACAGCCACACAGGTGCTTCAAGGTCTGGCATAGGGAACTGGCCTTACACGTGCCAGGCATTTGTCCAGCAGCCGCTGAGGATGGTGTTACTGTGGCTGTGTGTGTGTGTGTGTGTGTGTGTGTGTGTGTGTGTGTGTGTGTAGGGCAGAGGTCAATGTCAGACATCTTCATCTATTGTTCTCCACCTTATTTTTTGAGACACAGTCTCTCATTGAACCTGGAGCTTGCCTTTTGGGCTACACTGGCTGGCTAGAAAGCCCCAAGGGTCCTCTTGCCTCCTCCACTCACCCTTTCTCCAGCTCTGGGGTTACAGACACGTGCTACTGCCCAGCTTTTACATGGGTGGAGACGAGAACTCAGACCACCATTATGCAGCAAGGGGTTACCTATTATGGCAACTCTTCAGCCTTCCTCCCTCCCTCCTTCCCTCCCTCCCTCCCTTCTCTCTCTCTCTCTCTCTCTCTCTCTTTCTCTCTCTCTCTCTCTCTCCCTTTCTGAGACAGAGTTTTACTATATAGCCTTGGCTTGCCTAGATCTTAATATGTAGACCAGGCTAGCCTTGAACTCACAAAGATCTGCCTGCCTCTGCCTCCTAAGGGCTAGTATTAAAAATCTGCCACCAGTGGCCTGGCGTGGTGACACACACCTTTAATTCCAGCATTTGGGAGGCAGAGGCAGGTAGATCTCTGAGTTTGAGGCCAACCTGGTCTACAGAGTGAATTCCAGAACAGACAGGACTACACAGAGAAACCCTGTCTCAAAAAATCAACCAAACAAAAATAAGTAAATATGTGCCACCAAACCCAGCATCAAGCAAGTGTGTGTTTTCACAGAGGCTCACTAAGCAGTCCAAGTAGGCCTCTAGCCTGTGACCTTTCTGCCTTCCGAATCCCGAGTGTTGGGACTACAGGCCTGTACCACCACATCCAGCCCTCTTCTCAAACCTGGAATCCTTCACTTCTATGGTTACTTCTGTCTGACCTGTTATTTGCTATATGCTCGTGGTCTGGAACTACTGAAGGCTGATCTCCCAGCTTTTTCCATTCACCTCTTCCTTCAGGAAACCATTGTCCATATCACCTTGTTGGTCAGCTCTGTGCTCATTGTTAGGGATGCAGGATAGTAGTCTGCCTGCAGCCAAGCTCTAACTTTCTGAGAAAGTGATGGGCAAATAGATACAAGGGAAATGAGGGGCGTGGTGTGGTGGAGGTTGTTGGCATCCCACACCCACATTCTAAGTTCCCTCTTCCTCCACACGCCTCCATCCCTTCCACCTGGGACTGCCACAGCTTCAAGCTCTGTGCACCTCAGTTCAGGAACCTACACTAATGGGACACATTTAAATCGTCTCTGTACATCTCACCCTGGCCAACACTCACCCCCACACTTGCACAGACAGGAGCTCAGCACTAATCATCCTCCTACATCTGGGATCCGGATGCTGGACCAGCTTGAATCTCATTGACTGCATTCATACCCAGGACTTGGGCCTAGGAAAGCACCCAGACTCTTGAACTGCATGCTCTACCCCCACGCCCCCACATCCACCCCACCCACCCCCACTCCCCGGCTGGGTTTCAGGTCTCCAGGACTGGGTGACCACCTGTAAGGTCCTTAAATTATTACAGGAGCTATAAAATCACTGGCCAATTCACTAAGGCTGCTCTGCCTCTCTGTCAGTGGCTCCCTCCCCCACCTCCTCTCTCTGCCTACAAACATGTTTAGGCTGCCAGACTCAGCTGTAGAATCTTAGAGCCTTTTTGGCAGGAGCCTGGCCGGCTCCAGAGACCAGGCTGGAGAGAAATGTAGTGGCTCACATTTCTTCGCCTTGTGCCAAATATTATTCAGATGTAGCTTGGTCAGACACACACAAATTGCTCATCCAATAAACACAGAAGGGCTAATCCCAGGACGTTTATCAAAGTGGGAAAGACAGAGAAAGAGCAGTCACAAGAGGCCTTTGAGACCTGGCCTGGTGAGGATGGCCTGAAGGGGATGGGGAGACCTCTGTGCACTCCGGAGCTGTTTTATTCCACGGAGGGACTGAAACCTAGTACCGGGGCTTTGGAACTTGCTGTCATCATGTCATACAAAGCCTGCACTGGTGTATACACTTCCCAGTGGTGAACAGCAATGGCGAAATCCACACGGGCAGGTCTGCCTTTGTAAGTAGACAGACCTGACCCCAAGTAACAATGGTCAGACAGAGTAGCTGGCTGTAAGGACTTCGGGAGCCACCACCACCAAACACAAACTGTGCTCACGCCTTTTGTACCGTCTCAGAATTCCCAGTCTCTCTTTGGTTCTGGCTGGCAGCTGTGAGTATGGCAGCTAGGAAAGCAGGTTAAGGAAAACTGACTGGGCCAACATAATGGTGAGGGACAGAGACATGAGGTCTTCTGGTCATGCAGCTCGAATGTCTTGCCAGCTCCTTTCCTGCTGAGTCCTTCTAGCCAGCTCTGGGAGCTCTCCCCTCCAGGGACTCAGCCCAGAAATGAGAGAAACCAGGCCCTATTCTCAGCCCCAACATCTGCAGCCAGAGAGAGCAAGGTTAGATAAGGCCTCTCTCTGGAGACAGTCTGTGTCCTCTCATGGCCCTGCAATGGGGTCTGCCTCACTACTGGCATCTTGATGTGTATGTACTCAGGGTGTGTGTGTGTGGCGGGGGGGCTCTCATAGAAGGAGAAAGCAAAGCCAGGCGTCGGTCGTTGCCTTTAATCCCAGCATTTGAGAGGCAGAGCCAGGCGGATCTCTGTGAGTTTGAGGCCAGCCTGGTCTGCAGAGCAAGATCCAGGACAGGCACACACACACACACACACACACACACACACACACACACACACACCGCAAAAAAAAAAAAAAAAAAAAAAAAAAAAAAGGAGAGCAAGGAAAAGGGATGAAAATGGGTTGCTTGGCTAGGCATGGTGGTGCATACATTTAATTCTAGCACTCTGGAAGCAAAGGCAGATAGAACTCAGTGAGTTTGAAGCCAGCCTTATCTATATTGAAAGTTCCAGCCTAGCCAAAGCTGCATTGTGAGACCTTATTTTAAAAACGAAAATCTATGACCATCACAACAAAAATAATTGCTGACTTTTATATTGTTGGAATATTTTAAGGTCTATAATAGTTGGTGGTAGCAATAAAGCAGAGGCATTGTGGCTTCCAGGGCTGCGTAAGACAAGGGGTCAACTGGTGTAGCTGGTTCTAACCCAATCAGGAAGGCTATGAGGGATTCCCAAGGTTATTTCTTGCAGGATCAGTGTGGGTACGCTGTTCTTATTACTTTTCAGATAAGACACTCTTAGTCTGTTCTAATGCTGGAAAGAGGCACCATGACCAGGGCAGCTCCTATAAAAGAGAGCATTTCACTGGGGGCTGGCTTGCAGTTTCAGAGGCTTAGTCCATTATCATCACAGCAGGGAGGATGCAGTAAGCATGGTGATAGAGCAGTAGTTGAGAGCTACATCCTGATCTACAAACTGAGAGCAACACTGAGCTTGGCTTGGATTTTTGAAACCTTAGAGCCCACTTTCAGTGACACACTTCCTCCAATAAGGCTACACCTCCTAATCCTTCTAATCCTACCAAAGAATTCCACTCTCCCATGACTCAACTCAAATATATGAGCCGTGTGTGTGCGTGTGTGTGGTGTGGTGTGTGTGTGTGTGTGTGCGTGTGCGTGTGCGTGTGTGTGTGTGTGTGTGTGTGTGTTCTTATTCAAACCACCAGTCTCTGGCTCTCATAGGCTTGTAGGCATATCAAAATACAAAAATGTATTCAGTCTAACTTTTAAAAACCCCGATAGTCTTTCACAGTCTCAACACTGTTTAGGAGTTCTAAGTCTCTCCCAAGACTCTAGGCAATCTTCTAACTGTAACCCCCTATAAAACCAAAATAATAAACAGGTCACAGATTTCCAGCATACAGTGACACAGGTATGCATTACCATTCCCAAAGGGAGGAAAGGAGCATAGTGAGGAAATGCTGCGTCAATCAAAACTGAAAATCAGCAGGGCAAGCTCCAAGTTCTGCATCTCCATGTCTGATGTTGAAGTGTTCTTCAGATCTCCAACTCCTTTCTGCTTTGTGTTTGTTTGTTGGTTGTTTCTCAAGACAAGGTTTCTCTGTGTAACAGCCATGGCTGTCCTAGAACTCATTTTGTAGACCAGGCTGGCCTTGAACTCACAGAGATCTGGCATCACCATTATCTTTAGGTCTCTAACACAATCCAGCCTTCACCTTCATATCTTCATGCAATGGACCCTCTAGGCCTCCATATAGGGATACCCCTGCCACATGCCTGGCCTCAGCAGCTTTCCTTAGCCTTGGCAGGAAATTCTACAACCCCTCATATTCTGGACTCTAAAGCCAGAACTACGTGGCCAAAGCTGCCAGTTTCTGCTGCTTGATGGAGCTGGCTTGGTTCCCTCCTCAATTACATCTGCACTGGCTTTCTGTTCTTGATGGTTTTCTTCACTGTTCAAGCTTTTCTTTAGTTCCTTTTCACAAGTTAGAAGCTTAACTGCGTGGAGTCTTGCCCTGAGGTCACCACTCCCTTTGTTCCAGGTAGCATCAGGATTTTCTCTAATCTGCTTATCTCCTTAAGCAGAGGACTTAGCTCCATTATGCTTGCCTGTACTCCATTCTTCTCAAACTGTATACTTGGTATTTCTCTGTCCAGCTTGCTCCTTTTTATGATAGATTTGCATAAGAATGATTACTAATAAACTACATGACACTGTCTTGAAATCTCCTCTGCTAACACCATTTATCCAAAACACTTCAATTTAGCCTCAGGCAGATTTTTAGGGCAAGGGCAAAAAGTAGCCACATTCTTTGCCAAAATATCATAAGAATGGTCTCTAGGCCACTTACTAATATTCTTCCCCTCCAAAACCTCTTGAGCCAGGCCATAATAATCTACATTGCTCTCAGCACCACCATCTTCCATGCTCCTACTAGTATGGCCCATTAAATCCCACTTAAACTGTTCAACTACTTTCCTAAACCAATTCCCAAATTCCACATTCTGCTAACAAGCAGCATGGCCAGGCCTGTCACAACAACATCCCCACTCCTGGTACCAACTTCTGTCTTAGTTGTGTTTCATTGCTGTGAAGAGACACCATGACTAAGGCAACTCTTATAAAAGGAAGCATTTAACTGGGTGCTTGCTTACAGTTTCAGAACCTTAGTCCATTATCATGGTAGGGAGTGTGGTGGCACACATGATGCTAGAGCAGTAGCTGAGAACTACATCCTGATCCATAAGCCAGGAGTGACATTAGGCTTGGCTTGGGCTTCTGAAACTTAAATGCCCACCCTCAGTAACACACTTCCTCCAACAAAGCCTTATCTTGCAATCCTTTCAAATAGTGCCATTTCTTGGTGACTAAACATTCAAATATATGAGCCTGTTGTGGGGAGCATTCTTATTCAAACTATCACAGGTACTGAAAGGGCTAAGGGGAAGATTCAGTGTGGCACAGCATTTGCCCAGCATGTGTGAATCCCAGGGTTTGGTCTTCAATGCTGTAAAACAAAACAGAAATGTGTCCAAATAAGGCTCTGAGAAGCTAGATCATTTGTCCATCCAAGAAGATCAGCCAGTTTCTGAATGTGAGGCTTCTGAATCCATGCTCTTTTCCTTCCTTCCTTCCTTCCTTCCTTCCTTCCTTCCTTCCTTCCTTCCTTCCTTCCTTCCTTTGTAGTGTATTTTTGAGACAGGATCTTTTTGTTGTTGTTGTTTTGTTTTTTGAGACAGGGTTTCTCTGTGTAGCCCTGGCTGTCTTGGAACTCACTGTGTAGACCAGGCTGGCCTCAAACTCACAGAGATCCACCTGCCTCTGCTTCCTGAGCACTGGGATTAAAGGTATGTGCCACCTTTGAGACATGATCTAATGCAGTCCAGGCTGGTCTCAAACTCTGTACCTAGCCTAGCCTAGGAGAGTCTGTGCTGCTCTTATATGGACTCTGCTATAGCTACTCTATTGCTTCAGACTTCTGGAGAATGTAGTAAAGCCAAGAATCAGTTTAAAAATATTCAGAGGGGCCAGGGGGTGGTGGCGCACACCTTTAATCCCAGCACTCAGAAGACGGAGGCAGGTGGATTCCATGAGTTTGAGGCCAGCCTGGTCTATACAGTGAGTTCCAGGACAATCAGAAGAACACAGAGAAATGCTGTCTTGAAAAACAAAACAAAACCAAAACCAAAACCAAAACTGCAAACAAAAAATAAATTCAGTGGAGCTGGGAATTTAGCCCAGCCATGGGACAACTCCTTAGCATGTGTCAGGCCCTGTGTTCAGCCCCTAGTAGTACAGAACTTCCCAGTTAGATGACAATTCTGGGAGGAGTGGGTTTGGAATTTTGGTGGCCTTGATCTTAGAAAGATACCTTTAGGGACTAGTATTCAGGCAGGTTTCATTGAGTCCCTTAAGCTGTTGTAATCATCTTAGTTTTCCAGAATCTGAGAGGGTTCTTGAGATGTTGGACTTTCTGCCTTAAAAGCAGGGTGGTTCTGGGCCAACCAGGACAACTTGGTCACCTCTCTGTAAAGGAAAGACTTGAGCTCTGCAGCTCAGATAAGCTTTGCGGCCCCTCAAGCTCAGGGACTGGGAAGGTGATATGTTGATTACAGGATGCTAGGTAAAACATCAACCACTTGGGGACAGCTCTTTATAGACACTTGGAGGGCCAGGCTATAAGCAACTGCACAAGGCAATCAATGAAGGACGCTGGTCCCCAGAGCTTGGTGAAAACAAGGTGCCTTTTAGTGTGGCTGACTTTAATGAAACCAGAAAGGCTGATGGGAGTTACCAATGGGGACTGCCCCAGGAGGTCAGAATGAACCTGGAGGCACTGAAGGAAGTCCAGAAGCAAGGCCTCTCTCTGCAGGAAGGAGTAGGGTCTAGCCAGTTTCTCCCCTGGTGTCTGAAGCTTTATTCCTGCCAGAAATGGCTCCTACCTTCTCCCCTGAGGGACCCATATTGGTGTGTGCTCTTAAGCCTGATCCTTTTCTCCTCAGAATTTGTTCCCATTTGTGAGACTCTATCGTCTAACATAACCTTTATGTTTGAAGATTTGAAACTCACTGGTACAGTACCTGGAAGATTTTAATAGGAGGAAATGGTATATAATGTGAGTACAGTGGTGATAGGAATCAAATCCAGGGTCTTGCCCACAATAGGCAAGCGCTCTATCTTTGAGCTCTACACCTATCCAGGAGTTTGGGTTCTAAAGCACAAAATTTGTGAACAGAGAGGTTGCTAGGCCTCAAAAAGGAATAAGGGAGAGGGCGAGCAGGCCTCAGGAATATAGGCAAGGTCCTCTCTCCCTTCCCGTGCCACTTCACTCTGGGGTCTGTTTCTCTCAGCTTTCTTTGCCTCTCTGCACACTGGCAGAAGGGCAATGCCTAGGACCTAAATGCCATCCACACCACAGACTCACTGGCTATCCATTTGAATTTCAAATACTCAGTTTTGACTACCTAGCTTGGGTCAGATACTCACCTCTAGTATAATCAGCTCTAGTTGGTTGGTAGTTGAGGGGAGGGGAGAGGAGAGAGAGAGGGAGGGAGAGAGAGACAGAGAGACAGAGAGACAGAGAGAGACAGAGACAGAGACAGAGAAACTGCCAAGGCCCCTTCTTGAAAAAGAGCACATTTTAAAAGAAAACAGGCACACTGAGTGGCTGGACATGTTCACTCTGTCACATTTCCTAGAACAGACACAGAAATGTGCCTTCACTTCTCAGAATTTCTCCATTTTCTCTTGGGTGTCTGTGGCTGAACCCAGCAGGGCCCCATACGTGGCTAAGGAAGTATCCCGCTGCTCTGCGGCAGTGCCAGATTCTTCCCAGAAATCACAAGATTTCCTCGTGTCTCCTTTAGTGCTTGGTTTAGCGTTAGCCTCCTTTTGGAATATTTTATAAGTGAGTTTAGATAGTTGCTATAAGCTCTTCAGCAAGCCAGTTCTTAAGCCCTGTGGCTCGTTAGTACTATAGCACCCTGTTATTTTCTTCTCTGTTTTATGGTTTAGGGAGAGGTAACTTTGTCATCCATAGACATGCAGCATTAGTATCACCTAAGAATTGTTAGAAGTGCAGAATTCCAGCCTTAATCCCAGCACTTGGGAGGCTAAGGCAGGGGGATTTCAAGTTTGAGGTTAGCCTGGGCTATCCTGTAAGTTCCAGCGTAGGCTGGGGTATTCAATGAGATCCTGTCTCAATAAAGCAAATGAACAAGGCTGGAGAGATGGCTTAGCAGTTAAGTGCACTTGTGGGCTGGGCGGTGGTGGCGCATGCATTTAATCCCAGTACTCAGGAGGCAGAGGCAGGCGGATCTCTGTGAGTTCGATGCCAGTCTGGTCTCCAAAGCAAGTTCCAGGAAAGGCACAAAACTACACAGAGAAAACCCTGTTTTTTTTTGGTTGTTGTTGTTTTTTGTTTTTCCTTTTCTTCTCAAGACAGGGTTTCTCTGTGTAACTGCCTTGGCTGTTCTAGAGCTCACTCTGTAGACCAGGCCGGCCTGGAACTCACAGAGATCAGCCTGCCTCTGCCTCCTGAGTGCTGGAATTAAAGGTGTGCGCAGCCACGTCCAGCTGCACTTGTGGTTCTTGCAAAGGACTCGGATTCGGTTCCCAGCATCCACATAATGGCTCACAACTACACATAGCTCCAGTCTCAGGGGAGCCAGTGCCCTCCCCTGACCTCCCTGGGCACCAGGAATGCATGTGATTCACATACATACATGCAGAGAAAACATTCACTCACATATAATAAAATAAATAAATCTAAAATAATTTAAAGCAAATAAAAACAAAGCAAAACAAGCAAATGAACAAAAGCCGCTGAAGAATTCCTCCCTGACCTGGTGAAGCTCCACCTACATTAAAACAAAAAAGTTATATTTTTTACTTATTTGTGAATATGTGGAAGTCAGAGAAGGTTCCCTCCTCCCACTGTGCGGAAGCCTGAAGACTGAATGCCAATTGTCAGGTGTTAGGTTTTAAAGGAGGTGACAGAAGCTTGGGGGTGGCTGTTCTCTCTACTTGGTATGCTTTTCAAGTTTCCCACAACAAATGTGAAAAGAAAAGAACAATGGCTGGGGCTGGAGAGATGGCTCAGAGGTTAAGAGCACTGACTGCTCTTCCAAAGGTCCAGAGTTCAATTCTCAGCAACCACCTGGTGGCTCATAACCATCTGCAATGGGATCTGAAGCTCTCTCTGGCATGCATGCAGACAGAGCACTCATACCTAAAAAAAAATACACAAATGAAAAGAACAATGGCTAAAGACACTGGAAGGGCTCAGTCTTCTAGCTGCTCAAAATAAATTTGTTTCATAGCCAAATGAAGTAATCCAAGGCATGAAGCCTACTGGCAATGAATTGCTCAGACCTCAGTGGGAGGATTTGGGAGGTGAGTATAGCTCAGGGAAGTCTGGAGCACTGGTCACCACGAATGCTCTTCTAATTCCACCAAAGGACAGATAGCAGTTTATTGCTATTAGCTCAGATCTACTTAAAGAAAAGGAGGAGGCAGAGCTTATAACAGTGGATCTCAAGCAGTCAGACTCGGCTTAGCAGGGCATGCTCCCCTTAACGTCCTTGTCGGCTTCATGCCTGTTGGTTCCTTTTACACAGGGGCTGTAGTTGGTTAAATAGTGAATTTCCAAATTTTACCTCATTCAAAACTTCAGAATTGCATTTGTGTGGAAACACAGTCTTTGCAAATGCATTTGTTAAGTGAAGATGATGTCATAGTGGAGTTGGCCTCAAATACATTGTGGTATCCTAGAGAAAAAGGTGAGGCTGGATGTGTTAGGAACATCGTTAACCCCAGAACTCAAGAGACTGAGACAGGGAGATTTGGGCTGACAGACAGCTGGGCTACATAGCAAAACCCTGTCTAAAAAGGCAAGAACTCAAGCAAGAGTAGGAAATGAAAAATAAAGGGGACAGAGAAAGAAGCCGGGGCGCATTAGCAGAGGAGAACTGTTCATGATTCAAAGTGATGTGGTAGGGTGGCCACGTTCACAAGGATGGGATAGTGATGATTTATAATCCTCACAGTCAACTTGGTTGGATTTAAAATGCGCATGGAGACTCCAAGACGGGTGTGCCTATGAGGGTGTTTCCAGAAAGGTTTGACCATGGAGGGAAGTGGGAAGGCTCATCAGAATATGGGCAGCAGTCCTCAGATTGAATAAAAAGGAGAAGCTGAAGACCACCGTTGTTCTCGCTGCTTCCTGCCTCTAGGAGCACATGACCAGTCTCGTGACCTGCCACGCCTTCCCCGCCATGATGGACTGTAAGCTCACACTGAGAGCCAAAAGCGGGTTTTGTCGTGTCTGTTTATCACACGGGTCTGTTCATCACACCGGTGAGAAAAGTAACGAACTCAAGAACCATAAACAGGAAGAGGTCTACCTGAAGACAGCAGGAGAGACAGAACAAAGCTACAAATCACAGGATTCCTGACAGCCACTAGATGCCAGAAGATGCATGGCATGATTGTTCTGTTTTAATTATTATTATTTTAGATGCATTTGCCTGTATGGATGTTTTGCCTGCATGTAAATATGTATACCATGTGCATGCCTGGTTACCCAGGAGCTCAGAAGAGAGCACTGGATCCTCTGGAGTTATGGATGGTTGTGAGGCAGCATGTGGGTGCTAGGAACCCAGCCCCAGGTTCCTCTGAAAGAGCAGCAGACACTTAATGTCTGGGTCACTTCTCCAGCCCCAAGGATTCTTTAGCATGTTTAAGAGGACCATGGCCCTGTTGCCACCTTGATTTCAGACTTGACCTGCAGAACTGGGGGAGAATTATTTCTGGGTTTTGCTTTGAAAAAAAGGTTTTACTGTGTAACCCTGGCTGGCCTGGAACTTGCTTTGTAAACCAGGTTGGTCTTGAAGTCACAGAGCTCCACCTGTTTCTGCCTCCTGAGTGCTGGGACTAAAGGCGTGTACCACTTTTGTTTTTTGATTTTTGCTCTTTGGGGGGCCCACGACCCAGCTCCCTAATAAATCGTACACAGAGGCTTATTCTTACTTATGAATGCCGGGCCTTAGCTTGGCTTAGTTTCTAGCCAGCTTTCCTTATCTTAGATTATCCTGTCTACCTCTTGCCTCTGGGCTTTCCCCATTCTCTTACTTCTGTAAATCTTCCTCTTCCTCAGTGGCTTGCTGGTTGTGTAGCTGGGTGGCTGACCCCGGGAGTCCCCCTCCTTCTCTCTCCTCCCAGATTTCTCTCTCTATACATCCTCTCTGCCAGTCATCCCCTTCTGTCCTTTCTCCTGCCTTGCTATCGATCAGTTCTTTATTAGACCATCAGGTGTTTTAGACAGGCACAGTAACACAACTTCACGGAGTTAAACAAATGCAACATAAGCAAAAGTAACACACCTTAAAATAATATTCTCCAACATACCACCACTGAATTTCTGTTGTTTTAAACCATCAAGTCTGTAGCAACTTGTCCAGGGATCCTAGAAAGATAATGTAATACTTACTGCAGAGTGGCAGAGGAAAAGAAACGCCTTTTCTCGACTCTAGCAGCAGAAATTGTGAGGCAAGAGTGGGCATTGCTTGTCAATCATCCTTGGACCAGGTGTTGTTCCCTGAATTAGTCACCATTGTCTGAGAGGTTATGTGCTCTATCTAATGTAAGTTGCCTGATCCATTCAGAAACCTATGCTCAACCGTTTCTAACCATGTAGAGAAAGAAAGAGGGGTCTCTCTTTAAAAAATAGCATTTTTAAATGTATATGGGTGTTTCGCCTGCATACATGTCTGTGCCTGTGCCTGTAGAGACCAGAAGAGCATGGTGGATCTCTTGGAGCTGGATACTTGTAAGCCACCATGTGGGTGCTGGAACTAGAAACTAGGTTCTCTGGAAGAGAAGACAATGCTCTTAGCTGTTGAGCCATCTCTCCAGTCCTGAAAAGGTGGAAGGTGTCTCTTATTAGAAGAAATAATGAATAGAAGTCAGACAAAACCAATATCTGTCTATTCCAGGAAATTTATTAGTCAACTTGGGGTTACTATAACAAATGCCAAAGTTAATCAACTTGCAAATAGGAAACTTCATTTTGGCTTAAAATTTTGGAGAGTTCAGCCTATGATTTTGTTTGTTGAGATAGGGTCTCATGTAGCCTAGGCTGGCCTTAGATTTACTTTGTAGGTGAGGATAATACTAAACTCCTGATCCTCCACCAGCAGAAATTACAGATGTGAACCTTCATACCCAGCTCTCAGTCCATAACTGACGGAACCTGTTCCTTTGGGTCTGTGGCAAGATCACAGAAGTCCATGGTGGAACAAAACCACAGACCTCATCACCAGGAGTGAACAGAGAATGATGAAGAGACCAGGGTCCCATAAATCTTCAAGGGCCACCTTCAATTACCTGGAGACTTCTGAGTAGGCCCCACCTTCTAAAGCTCCTACCAACCTCCCAGTAGCCCCTGGCTGAGGGCTGAGATGTTTTCACACATGGACCTTTTGGAGATAGTCTCGATCCACACTATAGTAGGGAGAAAAAAAAAGATTCTGCAAACTATACTCTTGTATGAAAGTAGATTTTGAAAGCTATAAAGGAAGTGGCTTATTCTGAGAATAAGCCAGGGCAAACACAATCCCATTTCCTATTTGACAAACCTGAGCTGATAGACTACAAGAGCTATGTGTTCATCTGTTTGCAAACAGAGTCTTTGGCAGGGCTCTTAGTCTGTGGCATGATATTCTCATAGGTAAAATACAAGAATTGGACAATGCTATAATTAAGAGGGAAATCGGGCATGGTAGTGAATGCCTGCAATCCCAGAACTTGGGAGGTAAAGGTGAAGATCAGGAGTTCAAAGTCAGCCTTGGTTACATAGCTTGGGGGGGCTACATGAGACCCTATCTCAAAAAAAAAAAAAAAACCCAACTGAGATGTGGCTCAAAAGATTGCTCAGGCTGGCTGTAGTGGTGTACGCCTTTAAACCCAGCACTCGGGAGGCAGAGGCAGGTGGATCTCTGAATTGGAGGCCAAACATCTTGGTCTACATAGTGAATTCCAGGACAGCCAGGGCTACACTATGTGTATGTACGCCTGCGCATGTGTGCGTGCGTGCGTGCGTGCGTGCGTGCGTGCTTGTGTGTGTGTGTGTGTGTGTGTGTGTGTGTGTGTGTGTGTGTGTATAAGCTCACCAGTTAGCCATACTATCCGGCCAGGAAACCCCCAGAACCCACCTGTCTCCATCTTATCAGTGATGGGTTATAGGTATGCCGTCACAAGTGGCTTCTGTGTCAGTGCCGGGCACCTGAACTTACATCCTCGTGCTGGCACAGCAAGCATCTTACTCAAGGAGCCATCTCCCCAGGCTCCTACCACCATTCTGTGGAGAAGCTCAAACAGTTTCTGTGGGAGACCCATAGGTAGGGTGGAGGTGGGGGGAAGGCAGCGAAAGACACCAGGCTAATAGCTCCAGTTGAGCTAGCAGCTGCCAACCAGCACTACTTTGCAGCCACGTGAATGAGGCAATTTGTACCTTCTATACACTCCATAATTCCAGAAAACACTATATGAAACAGAAAAACACCTGGTTAATGAACAGACTTCATTAAATATATATATATATATATATATATATATATATATAAAACTGTTTTTAGGAAACTCACTTTTGGAGGTATGGTATGGTAGCACATACCTTTAATCTCAGCACTCATGAAGCAGAGACAGGAGGATCTCTGTGATTATGAGGCCAGCCTAGTGTCTATAAATGGAGTTCCAGGACAGCCAGGGCCACACAGAGAGACTCTGTCTTGAAAAACCAAAAGGAAAGAAAGAGAGAGAGGAGAGAGAGAGACAGAGAGACAGAGACAGAGAGAGACAGAGACTCACTTTTGAGCCATGTATGGTGACAGCACTTGTGGTGTTGAGTCGAGGCAGGAAGATCAAGCACACTGGGGGTGGGAATCATTTCGGGTCAGAATTTTGTTTTGCATGGCGGTTAATCAAAGGTTGGCAAACTGTTTTTCTGAGAAAGATGAGGTAATGCAGTAAGTATTTTGGCTTCGCAGGCACATGGCCTTCTGTCACAGCTCCCTCATTCTTCAATTGTAGCTTGAAAGTCACTGTAGACCAGATGCAAACCAAAGTAGGCTGCTGAGTTCTAGTGCACTGTCCATTTCCAAACTGGGGCATGGGAGAGGTTCAATGCATGGGACCTCAGCTCCCCAGACTCACTGGTCGACAACACACACAGAAATTGCAGCTTCCATAATCAAAACCTAAATTGTGACATTTGACTTTGGTTCCAGGAAGTCCGAGGAGTTCTGAAGTGTAATAAGGATGATCAAAGTCCAGTGATCAAATTATTACTCATGATTATACACCCAAATTACACACTGATAAAATGCCTTAACCAGAGAGTATGTGAACGCGGCCTTGACATGAGAGTATGTGAACGCGGCCTTGACATGGGGATTTCTACGTACAATATTCCAAGTTCCAACTGACTCCTTTTTAGCAGCCCACAGAATAGTCCAGCATTGAGATGAGGCTGTACCCTACCCTAGGTTACTATACACCACTGTGGTTTTTCTGATTCTGTTTGTTTGTTTTGCTTCGTTTGGGGCTGTGTGTTGCTCTAGGAAACTCCATTTTACAAGCTGCTTTCTTCTCATTTTGAGGGGGGAGGTTGGCTATAACCACTCGAGTGGGCCTAGAAACCGCACCATCTGCCAGGGAAAAGGGATGGACACCCAGCCCCACAATGGCATGGCCATGCAACAGCCTAACACCTGACTGACTAACATCTGGTGTGTTAGTCAAGGCCTGAGGACTCGCTGACTCAGCTCAGTCCCCCACTGTTAGACAGTCTACTGCCCTGTCCGCTGGACCACCTGTTCGTCTGTCTGGATCTGGATCTGGATCTGACCTGCCATTTCCTGCTCTGGACTCAGTTCTTTTAGCCTTTCACCTCAAACCTGAACTCTGCAGCTTCGCTCTCAAAGTGGATTCTAGCAGATTCGGTAGCAGTTTCTCTGAGCACTGGCCTGATTATTCTTCTTCTTCTTCTTCTTCTTCTTCTTCTTCTTCTTCTTCTTCTTCTTCTTCTTCTTCTTTTTTGGTTTTTTGAGACAGGGTTTCTTTGTAGCTTTGGAGCCTGTCCTGGATCTCACTCTGTAGACCAGGCTGGCCTCGAACTCACAGAGATCCACCTGCCTCTGCCTCCCGAGTGCTGGGATTACAGGCGTGTACCACCACCGCTCGGCCTCATTATCTTATCAGTACCAACTCCTTTTTAACCTACTTCTGAAACCTCTTGTCCTCAGCAGCAGCCTCTTTTTACATGTATGTATAGAGCTGTGTAAGTATATTTGCCGTAAAATAAGAGAGCTGATATTAGTGACTATGATGAAAGACCTTCCATTTGCCTTGGCCAGGCTACTAAGGTAGGTGGCTTTTTTTTTTTTTTTTTTTTAATTTTCTAATTCCTTACAGGGGAGAGCGTGAACGCAGTCCCCCACTACCACAAATTATGCAGAGTTTCCTGAATTTGGGGAAACTGCAGGGGTCAGCACATCCGGAGTGCAATGGATAAGCCTTGCCCTGGGAAAACTACCTTCATGATCATGGTATCTCCCCTGCCAGGTAAGTATGGTAGGTGGCTTTTATGACAAATTATTGCCATTAAAACTTCTAAACCTTGTAAATTTACTGTTACTCAGTAAACTCTGACATTGTGTGCAAAGACACAAAATGTGTTGATCACCTATGTTTTTGGCTTATTGCATTTGTGACAACAGGAAGAAAAATACTATTGGCTTGGCAAGACTTAGAGGAGCTCAAGAGGGCCCAGCCAGGACAGTCTCTAGAGGCAGGAAAAAAGTAAGCTAAAACTTAGGACCAAGTAGGGTGTGGCAGCAATCTCTAGGGAGGCTGAGGCAGGAGGATCGAGAACTTACATACACAATTAATACAAAAAGAGGCCATGGATTTGAAAGAGAGTAGGGCGGGGTATATGGGAGGGCTTAGAGGGAGGAAATGGAAGGGAGGAATGCTGTAATAAAATTATAATTTCAAAAACTAAAAAAATCTATTTTGCATACATTAAATTATATTTTTATGTTGTGCATGCATTATTATAAATATATACTAAGATTTTTCTCTCATTGTTTGCTAAAAGGAGAGGCTGATATAATTGATTTTCAGATATTGAATATACCTTATATGCCTGTAATAAATCTCACTGGACATGGTGTATTTAAAAAAGAAAAAAAAAAGAATTCATAGACAGTCCATGCTAATAACAACAAAACTGTCTCAAAAAGCCAAAAATGAACTTTGTAAAAATAATAAAAAATTAAGGGTTCATTTATAGATTTTTATGAGTATGGATGTTTTACCTGCATGTATACATGTGCACCATGTGTATGTCTGGTACCTTTGGAGATCAGAAGAGGGTATCAGATGCCCTGGAACTAGAGTTATGGATGGTTGTGAACCACCATGTTGATGCTAGGAATTGAATGTGGGTCCACTGCAAGAACAATAAGCTCTTTAAAATCCAAATCCATCTCTCCAGTACCTGGCCCCAAATAAAGAATCATGCTGGGTGGTGGTGCTGCATGCCTTTAATCCCAGCACTCAGGAGGCAGACGCAGGCAGATCTCTGGAGTTCAAGGCCAACCTGGTCTACAGAGTGAGTTCCAGGACAGCCAGGGCTACATGGAGAAACTCTATTTCAAAGGGGAGGGAAAAAAAGAGGGGCTGGAGAGATGGCTCAGAGGTTAAGAGCACTGACTGCTCTTCCAGAGGTCCTGAGTTCAATTCTCAGCAACCACATGGTGGTTCATAACCATCTGTAATGAGATCTGGCACCCTCTCCTGTACATAATAAATAAAGAAATCTTAAAAAAAAAAAAAAAAGAATCTTAAGGGAGGCTTGAGTTGTAGCTCAGTTGGTACAGTGCTTGCCTTACATGCACAATGCCCTGGTTCAATCCCCAGCATTGCATAAAACCTCATATGGTGGGTGTTGTGGAATATTAACTTTGTAAAGGTGTGTTACATTTGTTGATGCTACATTTGTTTAATGATATAAAGATGTGTTACATTTACTTATGCTACAGTTGTTTAACCATGTAAAGATGTGCTTTGCCTGCCTAAGGTACCTGATTGGTCTAATGAAAAGCTGAATGGCCAATAGCTAGGCAGTAGAGGGACAGGCAGGGCTGGCAGGCAGAGAGAATGCACAGGAGGAGGAATCTAGGTTCCAAAGGAGAGGAGAAAGAAGGACAGAATGAGAGAGAAAGAGAGGGAGACTTCCAGGGCTGGCCAGCCAGACACGGAGTAGGGCATACGGAATGAAAGACAGGTAAAAAGCCCTGAGGCTAAATGTAGATGAAGAGAAACAGGTTAAGTTATAAGAGCTAGTAGGACAAGCCTAAGATAAGGCTGAGCATTCATAACTAATAATAAGTCTTCGTGTCATGATTTGGGAGCTGGTTGGTGGTCCACAGAAAGCCTGCTACAGTTGAGGGCTGGACAAACGGCCAGTGGTTAAGAGCGCTTGTTATTCTTCCAGAGGACTCAAGTTCAGCTCCCAGCACCTATGTCAGAAGGCTCACAACCAGGGGATACAGCACCATTTTCTGACTTCCTTAGGTATGTGCACACATGTAGTGTACATACAGAGCCATTGACAAATTCACAGAAATAAAGCTAAAAATAAATCTGAAGCACACAAGCCATCTGAGAGTATAGGTGTGCATTACCAGTATTCAACTTCATGCCTAAATTGTTCTGTACTTGGCTAACTGGAACCCTTTGAACTAACTTCTGAATCCATTTACATATCTTCATTTTGATTTGATATGATTCATCTTATTTTCTGGCCTATCAAGGAGTAGGCTTTTTCCCTATAACACTTAGGTTTTTGTTTTGTTTTTTGTTTTTTGTTTTTATTGTAGTGTGGGGTTTAGGGAACTAAGATTTGGTGCCTAGCTGTGCTCACCAACTTGGTAAATTTCTGCTTCTAGACAGTCATACTCATTTTCTTTTTCTTTCTGTTTTTGGTTTTTTGAGGAAAGGTTTCTCTGTGTAGGCTTGGCTGTCCTAGAACTCCCTCTATAGACCAGGCTGGCCTCAAACTCTGAGATCTGCGTGCTTCTGCCTTCCAAGTGCTGGGATTAAAGGCATACATCACCACTCCCTGGCTATTATAAATTGGGACCCATGCCTGGGTTTTTTGGTACTGAGAATGGAACCCAGAGTTTCAAGCATACTAGGTAAGCACTCTATCTATTGAGCTATACTCCAGCCCCATATTCATTTTCTTTCATTTTTTTTTTCCAGATAGGACCTCACTTGGCCCAGGCTAGTCAGAAATTCACTAGACAAGGATGACCTCTGGATCCCCTTGCCTCCACTTTCTGAGCACTATGATTATATTTAAATACTACCACACATAATTCATAGCATAAATTTGCTGATGTCTTTATCAGTTCCATTCTCTGTCTTTGACTTGAGTGGATGGCACGTGCAGCTCAGTGGTAGAGCCTT
This sequence comes from Onychomys torridus, assembly GCF_903995425.1. NCBI lineage: Eukaryota > Metazoa > Chordata > Mammalia > Rodentia > Cricetidae > Onychomys > Onychomys torridus. The sequence goes on along the minus strand of NC_050444.1, from coordinate 62,356,063 downwards.
TGTATGGCATGTGTGAAGTTCTGGGTTCAAACCCCAGCAATGCAAAAGTAGTGCCTCTAAGTGGACAGTCATGAGTTCATATCAACTTCTCTCATTCAAATAAAGTATCAAAAGGTTCATTTTTTGTTCTCTGTATTTACCTCCCTTTGGTATACAGTTGGAGACTTCAGTAACTCTCCTTATCCACATACTGAGTTTCTTTTTAAAACCATATGCCGGTATTTAACAATGTCCTTTCCCTACTTGGGCTACACACCCTGATTCGGATTGCTCTAGCTTTCCTTCCAACGCTAGTCCCAAGACCCTATAGATGCCCCTTTCTCTGCTTGAGTGTGTGTACTCAGTCAGGATGCTGCTGTCCTTACCCAGCCCCGTCCTCCTGCTCCTGCTCCTGCTGGTGGAGTCCACCCTCATGTGTGTCATCTGGACTACTTGCCCTGTTGAACTCTAGTAGCTTCTCGACTGAAGTTCTCAGGAAGGGTGGATGAGGAAGAGGAAAACGGTGATTATAACTGACAGGTTCCTGAACTCAGGGACTATACCTGGAACTAGTTTAGATGATGAAACTTTGCACTTGAATGAGCTTTTGGGGAGGACAGGACTTAGAACTACAGATATAAAATATTATATATTTTACATGTGAGAAGAATCTAAATCATTTGTAGCTACTGGAAAAACTTAGAGATGCTTGCAAACCTCTGGCTCCTTCTACATCCACCAAGAAGTCTTTATTTATTTATTTTTTTTAACTCTCTTGGAACCTAGACTGCCCTGTTACTTTTATATATATAATTTATTTGTTATGTACACAGAGGATGGTGCCAGATCTCATTACAGATGGTTGTGAGCCACCATGTGTGTGCTGGGAATTGAACTCAGGACCTCTGGAAGAATAGTCAGTGCTCTTAACTTCTGAGCCATTGCTCCAGCCCATGTCGTTACTTTTTGTTGTTCATTTTTAGACAGGGTCTTCTGTTGCCCAGTCTAGATTAGAACTTGTTACTTATCTAAGGATGGTCCTGCCTCCACCTCCAAAGCTATGAGATTACAGGTATATGCCACCATATCTGACTTTAAATTATTTAAAAATTTTTATTTTGAGACAGAGTTTCACTCTGTAGCCCTGACTGTCCTCAAGCCCAATATTATTCTGTCTTCACCTTTAAGTGCTGCTAGGATTACAGACATGTGTAACCAGGCATAGCTCTGAAATTAATTAATTAATTAATTAATTAATACAGATTTATTTATTGTGTATATAATGTTCTGTCTGCAGACCAGAAGAGGGCACCAGATCTCATTACAGATGGTGGTTGCTGGGAATTGAACTCAGGACCTCTGGAAGAGCAGTCAGTGCTCTTAACCTCTGAGCCATCTCTCCAGCCCCTGAAATTTATTTTAGCCAAAAGAATTCTCTCAGAAGTGATGCTTTGGAGCCAACAAGGTAGCTGGGCACGTAAAAATGCTTTCCATCTGAACACCATGACCTAAGTTCAACCCTCAGGTCCACGGTGAAAGAAACAATGTCTGAAAGCTGTACTATGAACTTCACACGCTTCTCACATGTGTGAACACACATGCCCGTGAACAGAAGTGATGTTTTAAGGCTGAGCTTAGGAAATGCTCTTGTGTTTATCTTCAGCTGCTTTTGGAATGTGTCCCCCCAGTTGTTGAGGACAACCAAGCAGGTATCAGCCCAAGTCATTGCATGGAAAGGCCTTTGGGGAGGGGGTCAACTTGGGGAATGAAGGTCCCATAACTCAGCTGAGCTAGGCCTTATGAGCGCCCAGCCTCCATTAGCACCAATCACCAGGGCACACACAGGAGCTTGGAGAAGCACTGTGTGAAGCTATTTTTGAAATTTCCAATGGCACTCCTGCCTTGGTTATTACCACAGGAATCAGAACTGCCAGCCAGCAACCCAAAGTGAAAAGCTGCTGTCACACTGTCTGGGAGTTGTGTTATAGACCTGCGAAACAATTGCCCGTTATGTGCTGGGTACTACTTCTGATCTACTGGGGCGAAACAGACATGTAAACTGCCAGGTGTGGAAAAGGTTCTTCGTCTTCCTAGACAATCACCAGGTGGTGTTGTTTTTTCCCTGGCTTTCTGGCCCAGAGGGTCCTGGGATAGATCTGTGGCCCTAACACTCTTTTAACCCCATTCCCTGGCCATCGTCTGTACCCAGAAAGACTCTCCATTTTCCTCTGCTCACTTTTTCAGACAGCGAACTAATATGCCTCAGCCTAGCTCATGCCCAACCAGAATTTCCCCACTAGCATCGGATGGTGGAGTTAGCTTCACCCTGACCAGCTCTCAGAAGAGAACTTGTGACTTTGTGGTTTAAACTAACTTAGCAACAAAGGCTCCTCTTTCCTTTTTTCCATACCAAGACAACCATTTCTAGAAGCGAGGTAGGTGGCTCACACCTACAATCCCACACTTGGGAGGTTGAGGCAGAAGGATTGTTATGAGAATTCAAGGCCAGCCTGGGTGTCACAGAGTTCTAGGCTAGCCTAGGCTATAGTGTGTGGGCTCCTGTCTTGAAAAAGAAAGAAAAGAAAAGGAAGGAAGGGAGGGAGAGAGAGAGGGAAGAAGAAAGGAAGGAGGGAAAGAAGGAAGGAAGGGAGGAAGGAAGGGAGATGCTCACAGGTATCCCTGGTCATGATAATGCAGGCCTACTTAAAAAGTCAGACTTGTGAGGCTGAGGGAGGAGGATGCCAAGTTTGAGATCACCCTGGGCTATGCAGTGAGACACTAATCTCAGAACAAAACATAAGCAGGTTGAGCAGATTTTGCAATGAGTAATAGAGTAGTCCAAGAAGGTCTTCTCCATAAGGTAGCATTTGAAGAATCTGAATGAAATTTGAGGGATCCAGAGGTCCTGACCTAGGAAGAAAGGAAGACTAGGGAGGGGCAGAAACAGGTAACTACTTAGAAGGCAATCTTATAACCCAGGCCAAGATGACAGTTGCTTGGCTTGGGATGATTGCAGCAGAGTTGTAGGTGGTACACTCTGGCATTTGAAGACGGCAGTGGCAAATGTGCTGAGGGCCTGGGGACATTTGGGAGCAAGGATAGCTTTCAGGTTTTGGTCTTAGGGAACTGTGCAAACAATGGTGCCTCTTTCTGAGAGAGAACAGGAGGGAAGTGGACTGTAGGGGTTAAGTTGTTGTGGGCGGGATTTGTTCAGTTGAGATGATACAGGAAGGTGGAGCTTAGGGAACAGATGCAGGCTAGAGACAGAAATTTTTGGTGTCAACAGCTTACAGTTAAGGGAAGTCAACAGAAGAAAAGTACATTTTATATGATTGCAACAAAATGTCAAACTGCTCAGCCTGTTTTCTCATCTATGAAACCCAGACAGCTAACCACCCCTATTTCAGGGCATATACTGAATAACAATACAGGAGTAGCTAGAATTAGCTAACATTTCCCGTCTTAAGGGTTCTCACCACAGGGCGAGGACGCACGCTAGTAGGGATGAGACTGGCAGAAGGATGCATTAATTCACAATCCTGTGTGCAGGAGAACAACCCGTTTTACATCCTACACTGTTGCACCTAGAACCAAGTTGGGCTGGCCCCTGAGGTTCCCCAACCGGGCAAACACCAAAGTGGGAGTATGGCGACTTGGCCACTTCTCTCGCGGCAGGACTCTCCACTCAGCCGCTCCTCCTTGCTGGCTTCCCCCCACCCCGCCACCCCTCCCACCCCCGCTCCCCAACACAGTCTGGCGGACCCAGCTAGGCTAGGAGGATCTTTGGAACGCCCCAGAGAATCGGTCCGCCGGCCTCGCGGGGCGTCGAAGCCGGTTTCCTAGACGACCTTTCTCCGCTCCAGTTTCTCACTAACCCCAAGGGCTACCCGCCAGTCCTCTTGGCCTCACACGCAACTGTCCCAAGCCCACACCCGAGAGCAGCACGTTGAACGAGGAGGCACGGTCTGAAGAGACTTAAGCCCCACGGTGACCGCTAGAAGGAAAAGCCGAGCGCCGCTGGGCGTGGGATGCCGGTTCAACCCCTGGATGCAGCAGGGCTGGCGGAGCGCCACGTTTAGTCTCCCGGAGCCGCTGAGTCCTGCATCCCACCCTCCCGTGGGCCCGCCCCTCAAGCCCCGCCCTCCCTTAGCGGCCCGAAACCCCGGCTGAAGGTCCCGCCCCTTAGCCCCCCCGCATCGTCCCTCAAGCCCCTCCCTCCTCAGAGACCCGCGTTGCGGCCCCGCCCCTTAGGCCCCGCCCCCTCAGGTTCCGCTCTCCTCGCCTTCTGAAAAACCCGGTGGAGGCCCCGCCCCCGACGGAGGCCCCGCCCCGTGCCCATCCGCGCCTGTGGCTCCCTGCTGATCTCTCCGGAGTCCCGCGGCCCGGGGTGTCGGCTTTCCGCCGCGGGCGGCCGGCGCTGCGCTCCCTACCCCCCCTCGGCCCCTCCCTCGATCGCTGTGGTCGGGTAGCTCCTGGCGGGCGGCCTGCGGGCGGGCCGCCCTCTCAGCCGTAGCCCACCCCCTCTTAAAGCCGCGGCGGGAAGATGAGGTTTCGGGAATCGCTCCTGGGCGGCAGCGCCGCGATGCCGGGCGCGACCCTCCAGCGGGCCTGCCTCCTGCTCGTGGCCGTCTGCGCGCTGCACCTCGGCGTCACCCTGGTCTATTACCTCTCGGGCCGCGACCTGAGCCGCCTGCCCCAGCTAGTGGGAGTTTCCTCTCCACTTCAGGGCGGCACGAACGGCGCCGCCGCCAGCAAGCAGCCCTCGGGAGGGCTCCGGCCTCGGGGCGCGCGACCGCCGCCTCCTTTAGGAGTCTCCTCGAAGCCTCGGCCGGGTCCCGACACCAGCCCTAGTGCGGCTTTTGACCCCGGCCTGAAGAGCAACTTGACTTCGGTCCCAGTGGCCCCTACCACTGCGCTACCCGCTTGCCCGGAGGAGTCCCCGCTGCTCGGTAAGAACTAGGATCCAAGGTCAGGGACTCCTCGGATTTCCTCTACAGGGTCCCCGGGACGTTATCCTGTGGTCTCTTTCAGGACTGCCAGCCTCCAGGTTTTGATCATCCCCAAGACCAATTCGGGGCTGACCTGGGAGAGGTTGCCTAGTGTCTCAGAGGCTGGGGCCCTGTTGGGAAGCCCTCATGCTCCTCTGGCCCCAGCACCGGAGAAGGCCCTGGAAACACCCTTGTTCTGGCCCAAGGCTCAGGACGTTTTGGAGTTGGGGTCGGTTTAGGGTAGACGGTAGACTGAAAGGCTGCTTCCAGCCTTGCCTACCTGTAGCAACACCGGTAGCAACTTCTACCGTTTGGGGACGGGGACCGACAGTGAGCAAACCACCTCCTTCACCACCACGCTCCTCCACTCCGCCTTTGAACTAGTGACTTAACCTTCTCTTTAAGGTTTCTTTCTGGTAAACGGAGATAATAAACCGCATCTATTTAGGGAGTTGTTTTGAAGGAGTAAATGAAGCACTGTAACTAAGAGTTTAAATAATGAGGATGAACTTTTACAAAGTTGCTACAGTTGTGGGGTTTCCTGGATCCAGGGGCCTGCCGTCTCCCACCCCATGTTCCTCCGCCCTAAGGTTCCTCTTAACCAAAGTGAGCCTGTCGCTCTCCAGAGGGCCTGTGTACTCAGGGGACTGGAGGGCTGAAATTATCCAGATCGCTGGGGGCTGCACCTTTCCTGGCATTACTGATTTCCTAGCTGCACTGAACCCTGGCCTTCACCAGGCAGGGAGCCGGTAGATAGGCTTATGTTTCTAGTACTAGGAGGCTGGCCCAGGGTAGACCACTTGTTTGCCCTGAAGACCACAGGTTGCTTCCACCGCTGCCAGCCAGGTGGCTGCTCACTTCTAATGCCAGGTTTTAGAGAATGCTGTTCGGAGGAGCCCCACCTCCCCACAAACAGGCAGGCAGTCTGCCAGCAGTTCTGTCACGTTTCCCGGAGAGCCCTGGCAGAGCAGGCCTTCCTATAGTCTCTTGCTCAATTTCTCCAATAATTACTTCAATATTTTCATATCAAGAGTGGGAAGGACCTCTTGGAATTGGCCAAACATGAGCAGAAAATTGAATTCCTGTGGACTTGGTTGTTAATCTGGGAAACAGGAATAGCCCTATGGAAAGTAAAGTAGAATATTAGTCCTACTGATAAATGTCCAGCTTCAAACATTATAGTGTTCCTTCCTAGTGTGTAAAATAGGCTTGTCCGTGCTTCCCTCACAGGGTTATTTGAGGACTGATTGAGATTGTGTACATAGTAGGTGCTCGGTACAAGATAGCAAGAAACCAGCAATACAGTCTGAGGTTTTTGTCTTAGACCTCCGTGGAGATGGCCCTGAAGAACACAGAGGAGGAAGAGAGTGGGTCCCCAGACCACAGTGTCTGGGCCTTTTGCTTTTGTTTTTGGTTGTTGCTTGGACATTATGTAGATAAAATTAGTCAAGTTCCCTAGGTATGAGGGACATAGCTCAGTTGGTAGAGTGCTTGCATGTCTTGGGTTCGATCCCAGCACCACATAAAACTGAGAGCACGGTGGTACATGTCTGTAACCATAGCGCTTGAGAGGTCCAGACAGCAGGATCAGTTTAAGGTCATCTTCTTCTATGTAGTAAGTTGGAGGCTAGCCTGAGATACATCAGACCCTGTTTTAAAACGAAAACCAGGTAAACATGGTTATAGTTAGAGTATAAGGTCTTCCTGCTGGAATATGAGAGACAATGGTGACTATAGTTCTCTTGGGTTGGGTTTGGTAATGTGGTGTTGCTGAATTAATTCTGAAATAGACAGCTCAACAGGACCTTCCTGAGAGAACCTTTTTAGACTGTGGAGCCAAAGGGCTGGGCCTTTTCTAGCCTGGCTACCTTCATGTGACTTGCATGGGACTGATGTTCAGGCTGCTGCTGAGGCCACAACCCCAGAAGAATGAGGGTAGAAATTTTATTTATTAATTTATTAAGCTCTTAGAGTTGAGTGATTAGTTGCAACTTTTGGAGGGCAGTTCCTGGCCAGGAGGAATCTTAAGAAAGCTTTAAATCTGCCGGGGACTCTGTGTGTGTGTGTGTGTGTGTGTGTGTGTGTGTGTGTGTGTGTGTGTGTAGAGGGAGGATAGTCCATAGTCCAGCCCATCTGTTCTGCCGGGCAGGTGTCAGCCAAAGCCCTTGGCTGTGGTTTTGAGGTTTTTGGGAGAAAGCATCCCTGGGGGTTAACACAGTGACTCTTTCACTACTTACAGTTTCTTTCCCCGACTTTCCTCTACTTTCTAGTGTCCAGAGGTCTAAGCCAGATGCTCAGATCTTTTTCAGTTGATAGCTGGTAACTTTGAGGTGGTAAGGGACTAGACCAGACTGCTGTTAGGTCACTGGTAGATCTGTCTTTGGTCTATCAGAACATTTGAATGGATGTTAGATAGGCTGAGGTTAGAATTGGGCTTCTACAATATGTGTGACTGGGGCAGGCTGTATTGTTTGGAGTGCTAGTGGTGGTGGTGGGGGACTCCTCTCCTGTGGGACTAGTGTGAGTCTCTGGCTGGCTGTCCCATCCTCCCCGACTCCAGTGTGGGCTCCAGGGGTTAGCTGGCCTTTCCTGAGAAGTTCTCCAACTTGCCCAGAGAATTCTAGTTACTTCAGGCTTTTTTTTTTTCCTCTAGCCTTGTGACAGGCCCCCAGGTAACTGTGCACCGAGTACTCTACTGATCATGGCAACAAGACTCTTTTTTCTGGCCACCTGGATGCTTGCCTGAGATAGGAGGAGCCACCACAGCCTTGCTGTTCTCTCCTGGAATGTTTATCTTTTTCCAGAATGTTTTATCTGCTCATATTTGGCACAGCTCAATGTGATTTGACTGGCTGTGGCACAGGCATTTTGGGTGTGGTATTGATGGAGAAGATGGACAACATCTCAGTTGGATTGATTTCGGGAAGCAGGGCTAGCTGGCTCAGCTGGGGGCCTGGGACAGATAGTACAAATCCTTCAAGGGGGCAGTGGGTTCTGGGCATCTTAAACCTCAGAGGCCCCTCTCGCCCAACTATGCTTTGAGGAGATACCCTTCATTTGTTGAAAAGGGAGGATTAATGTGTGTGTGCTGCTTTTATTTATTTGTGTATGTGTGTATATGTGGGTCCATATGCCACGGTGTGAGTGTGGAAATCAGGGGACAATTTGTGAGTCAGTGGTTTGCTACCATATGGGTCTTCCAGTATACGGGTTTCAGGGATGGAACTCATGTTGTCAAGCTTGGTTACGAACGCCTTTACCTGCTGAGCCATCTAACTGGCTGAGGATTCTTATCTAGAAGCAAACAGGAGCTGCAGGTAACCAAGGCCCTCTTAGAGTACTTTTTCTTAGCCAGTTTCCCTGGCTTTTGGGGGGTGCTTTTAGCTGAGCCTGTGCCATGGCTTGTGACAGTGAAGATGAAGTACTTGCTAGGTCTCTTCTGGGCTCTTGGCTCTCAGACATTTCTCTTTATCACGCTGCTGCCTTCACCCATGTGTGCACATTCGGACACAAGCAGGCTGACTAGAACAGCCTGTACTGTGCGACGTGGGAGAGGGCTGTCCTTGACTTTCCCATTCTGGGACGACTCTATGCTTTAGGGTGGAATCTCATCCTGGGTGGTAGAGGAGGTGCAGAAATCCTCACCTGGATGCAGATCTTGCAGTTTTGGATTTGGGTAACTAGCCCTTTAAGCCAGTTTTGTCTTGCTGCTTTTCTCTGGAGGCAATAATTTATTGATGTGCACACAGATCCCACTGTCTCTAACAGTCGTATTAGATATACCCTAACCTGCCTGGAGCAGAGATGTATGTTCCAGGAAAAGCATTACAAGGCCTCAACTCTTCCCATCTCAGACACAGTCAGGTAGTTAGAATGTGGAAACCTGATGGCCAAGTTCCTTCAGAAATACCCTCCATGACAGTCTGGATCTTTTTTTATTGTGAGACCTGTTCATTTCTCCCAAATAGCATTATGGCAGGAGAAGTGATCCCTGCCTGTTAGTTATTTTACACTTGCTATGGATGTGGCTCAGTAGTTGCATATACAAGGCCTTGGGTTTAATCCCAGCACTGGAGAAAAAAAAAAAATCCCAGGCTCTGAACAAGTGTGGGAACCACCGTGGCGGAAGGGCATCAGATAATCTGGTAGATGTTCCTTGAAACATGGAAAACAAGAGCCAAAAGCAGGATTGAATTTAACTGTGGTTTCTCAGGTTAGCGTTCCTGGGGGGGACTCGGTGGTATTCTTGCCTCAGGTTAATGCCCAGAGGACCAGGAGTTGCCTTGATTGAAAGAAGGTCTTTCTTTCTTTTTCTTTTTCTTTTTCTTTTTTTTTTTTTCTTCGAGACAGGGTTTCTCTGTAGCTTTGGAGCCTGTCCTGGACTAGCTCTGTAGACCAGGCTGGCCTCCAACTCACAGAGATCCACCTGCCTCTGCCTCCCAAGTGCTGGGATTACAGACGTGCACCACCACCACCCGGCGAAAGAAGATCTTTCTAAGGGTGCTTGTCCACCATCCCTTCCTCTGAAAGGCCTTATGTGCATGTCGGGATGACTGGTAACATCATTCATTTACAGTGTGGCCTGTGTGGAGCACTAGAGCTACAGAGAAGGAAGAGGGTCTCCCTTGTAGGCAGGGCAGACATAATTACTATACCAGTGTCTCTGAACTGTGTGTGTGTCCCTTTCCCTAACACTATGCTCCCTTCCTTCATTCAGAAGGCTTGATATCAGAGTTCTTCTGTCCTGGTTTTATTTGATTGTGTGAAATTTTTCCTTTTCTTTCCGAAGCCGTCCATTAGCTCTGCTGGGTAATCTTAACTTGCTGCTTTATAATGATTATAATGAGATATCAACTGCCATCTGCCTGGGTATTATGGTCTTTGAGTAGCAGCAGGGTAGGGATTTCCAGGCTAATTTAGGGGTTGGGAATGATGGGGCAGTTGGTGCCAAGTCAGTCTGAGCCCTCCCACAGATTCTACCCTGGGACCATTCAGACTTTGGAAGCACAGTCAGCAGGCTCACCTGGACGCACTGGGCTCAGTGGACGAAAGGTCTCTGTGAAAGGGACCTAGTTATTTATTGCTCAAGCCTGGTGATTCCTTCACTTCCCATTTATTTACTGCCTCTGTTCCTTATTCCCATTGTTTGTTCCCTGTTTGTTCCTGCCAAGAGAGACTGAAATTCTGCTTGAATTAATTAATGTCTACTTGGAATTTGCAGTTTTGGTTTTTTTTTTAATGCAGTGGATGGTAATCTTATATAAGAAAGAAATTGTATGTATGTGTGCATGAGTGTGTGTGTGTGTGTGTGTGTGTGTGTGTGTGTGTGTGTGTAGGCATGCTTGCCATGGCACCCTTGTGGAGGTCACAGGACAACTTTGGGTATTAGTTCTTGCCTTCCACTGTGTTTGAGACAAGGTTTCTGGTTGTTTGCTGCTGCGTACATTAGGACTGCCTGTCCCGTGAGCATCTGGGATTCCCGTCTCCACCTCCCACTGACTGTAGGAGCACTGGGAACATAGACCGGGCTGTGGTCTGGCTTTTACTTGGGCATTCAAATTCAGGGTCTCCTGATTTTACAGCAAGAACTTTATCCACTGGACCATCTCCCCCGCTGTGGAGTGGTCTTATGACAAATAGGCTTCCCTTTGAGACTGATAGCGTGATAGTTTTACATTTGATTCTGTCATAACTGATGTGCTCCCTGGGCCAGTAGCCAGCCAGGCCCTGCAACTTTGAAGGGTCTTAGCAAGGCATAGGACTGAACTTCATGGTCTCCATAGAGCTAGCCTTCCTGTATCTAAACTGGGCAAGATCTCCTAAAAGCTGACTGCAGCTGTGACTTAAAAGACCTCAGTTGTGGAGTCTTTGTTTGTCTGGGTCTGTGCAGGGTGTGGTGAGGGTGCCATTATCCTGAACTCGCTAAGGCCTGTTCTGAAAGTCAGAGCCCTCCAGGTTAGAGGGCTGTAGTGGTTTGGCCTGATCTTAGTTCTAAGTGAACGTGGCCTAAAGGGATTCGTCATTAGGAGACCGAGGGATGAGTCACGCACTTATGGAAAGAAAACGAGGTCTTGTCCTCAGCCCTCCACTTCCTTATACAAATGGAGGCCAGGGGCTGTATGATTTATTGCCTGTTGCTGAATTCTCTGACTGTGATTTTAAGTGTGTTCTGGGTGTATTGTGTAACTACGATGAGCTGCCTCATAGAGGTGTTAGGACAAAGGCTGTTTGCTTTTTTCTTTTTGAGGGTAGGAGTAACCTTTCTTTTGTGGAGAGTAATGCAGAGGGTGGGGGTGTAAAACACAGAGCAGAGCACTTGTATGAAGTCCTAGATTTGATGATCCCCAGCTCTGAAAACATACAAACAAAACCCAAGCACGTTGAAAATAATTTGCCAAGTTAAAAAAAGAAAAGTACACTCACATTCTTTTTTACCTAAGATAAACATGCCTCCCCATTTTCTGCTAGTCTTTTCCTTCAACACGTTTAAGAATATAGCTGATACTTTGTTTCTGGATTTCTTTCTTTCTTTCTTTCTTTTAAACAATGTCTTGCTGGGTTCCCAGGCCTCAGCCTCCCAAGGACTAGGGTTCCAGGTGTGTTGGCATTATCCTCAGCTCCTCGGCGAACTGGCTAGTTTGTATGTCATTTGGGAAGGGGGAACCTCAAGTGAGAAAATGCTCCCATCAGAATAGCCTATGAGTCCTATTAGCCTGCGGTCCATTTCCTTAGCGCTTGATCCTTGTGGCAGAGCCCGGGTCCATTTTGAGTGCCTCCAACCCTGGGCGACTGTCCTGGGGGCCATAGGAAAGCAGCTGAGCAAGCCCTGCAGGAGGAACAAGCCAGTATACAGTCTCTCCATGGCTTCAGTTCTAAGTGTAAGGTGAAATGAACTCTTTCCACCCCAAGTTGCTTTTGGTCATGGTATTTAGCATAGCAATAGAAATAAATCCTAACTAAGATGCCCAGTATGGCTGATATCTTTACAGGAGGAAGCATAGACTGATATAAATTCATATAGTTAGCCTGGTGGTCATTCTTTTTCATTTAAGGTTCTGTTACAGTCTAGTCCTGTATCTTAAAAAAACAAAACAAAACAAAACAAAACAAAAAAAAAAACTGGCACATGCCTTTAATCCCAGCACTCAGGAGGTAGAGCCAAATGGATCTCTGTGAGTTCGAGGCCAGTCTGGTCTACAAAGCGAGTTCCAGGAAAGGCACCAAACTACACAGAGAAACCCTCTCTCGAAAAAACAAAAAACAAAACAAAACAAAAAAAATGACAGAGGTGAGATGTGGATGTAATTCAGTAGAAGGGTGATTGACAGCAGGTGTGAGGCCCCAGGCTTGATCCCCAGCACTGCAAGAAAATCAAACAAAACTAACCAATAAATCACAAAAAAACGGTGTCACCTTGGTCAGCGGAATAGGCCATGGCTTTCTCATCACTCAGCTGTTGTGAGACACTGTTCCTGGTGGTGTGGTGAGCTTTGTGTGCAAAACTGAGCTTGGTGTATGGTATCTGTCGGACATTTTCCAAAGAGAAAAAAGGATGAATTCTATTTGAGAAGCACTGGGTTTCAAGCCTTCTTGCAAAGGGTTAAGTGCATTGGAAATGACAGGTTTGCATAGTGCTGTTAAATGAATGTCACTTACGTGGAATGATATGTTTAGAATTCTGATTAAAAGGAGAAAAGGCCCAGGAAGTGCCTGGGCAGGGCCAGAGTCAAGTACACAGCAGATCTGTAGATCTGGCTGAGCAGATCTGCTGTAACTAGAATCCGTGGGGATGGTGCCACCTCAGGAACTTCTTCACTTGTTTGCTTACCTGCCAAGTCCCTGGTAGGTTTATATGGCCTAATATGGCTCCAGGGCTGAGTGCCCGATGAGAACTAGTGGGCCAACCAGTGCTATTGACATCATGGAGGTGTGACACAGAGGAGAGGTGGGAATGAGCCAACAAATTAGATGCTGAAACTTACAGCTTTCCTACTACCACGTTCTGAGTTCTAGGGAGGGGCTGTGGAGTGAGAATCTGTTACGTTTCCGGGAATTCTCTTAAGGGAAAAGCCTGGGAAAGTAACAGAGGCTGGCTTTCAGTGAGGACTTGGTGGATTACGTCAACAAAGCCTCAGGCTGCTGTGCTTGGCTCTTCCCAAGGAGTGTATTTTGAAGTTACTCCATTTTGAATGTTCTCAGTGGAGCTAGATTCTCTTCTGAGGGGATGTTTGGTGTGGTGAAACTGCTGGGGGTCACTTGGCACTGAGCTTTTTGGAGTGAGAGCAAGGTTGCCTTGAAGGAAGGCGCAGGATTCTGCCAGACTAGCTTGACCCATGCAGCGTCTGAGGTCAGGTTCCTTCCTGCCTTTCCATATGGCCTGGAGAGGCCTGGCAGGGGTGTCAGTAGATGCTTGCCCAATGACAGGGTCCGTTCTAAATGTGCCCTTAACATTTTCTTTAAGAGTTCTTTCCTGTTTTGCGTAATGTCCACTTGCCTTTGACATCCTGAAACCATAGAGCTGCTGTTGGTATGACAAAACACCACCAACAGCTTGAAAAAAGAGAAAGACAGACAGATGGCAGAAAATACTCTAAAGATGAGGGAGACTCAGAGAAGCTGGCATTTGTATTAGAGAAGCATAGGGGCATGGCCTGGTAGCTTCTTACATTCAGAGAAGCATTGTAGGCAGCCTGAGCAGAGGCCCTGCCGGCCAGCATACACAAGAGAGACCCCAAAGGAAGGGGCAGGCATAAACTCGTTTGCTTATACAGCAGACTTTATGGGAAACTACACTGTACAAAGTGCAGTTATACCCAGACGAGGTCTAGCCTCCTATTATAGAAGAGTCCCTTCGCAGTGGGTGAATCTTGGCCAGCCAGGGCCAGAAGCCTTGCCGTTCAGAGGCTCCAGGGGGCAGGGAGTGAAATGGGTGGTCTGGACTAGGGCTAGCATCGGACACCAAGGGCCCCTTGCACACACTGATTCTGGCAACCATGACTCAGCCTGTCTGAACCCTCTTCCCATGCTGTGGTGGGCTGGGGTCTGTTGCTGGAAGTAGCCCGTGATTTCTTCTAGTTGCTGTCACACAGCAGCCAAATCTCCAGCTGTTGCCTACAGTCACCCACAGGGTAGGAGAGGAAAGGAAGTGAAGGCAGAGGGTGTGGAAGATGATTAAAGAGGCAGTGGTGGAGTCCAGGCTGTGGGGACTGCTGTGGGCAGGCAGCAGAGGGCCCAGGGACCTCCGGGAGCCAGTGAGGGAGGGGATTCAGTCTGCAGAGGGCAGGGACAAGTCTGGAACTGCAGTGTCAGGCTTCTGCTCCTTGGTGTCAGACTCCTTTGGTTCACATTGCCTTTCTGAAGTTTTAAGTGGACTGTTTCTCTCCCTCCTAAATTGTAGTGTGGGGTGTGTGTGTGGAAATAGCAGCTAGATCTGCGTCGTGAAAGGCCTCAGAAATTCTTTGTGAAGCTTATCACCCCCTACTTTCAGAGCATTTGTGGTGAGGCTTCTGAGGATTTTGTCATCATCTCTGTCAAATGGGTGTGATGATTTTAGCAGGTGCATGGCTGACTGAGAAATGGAGCAGGGGGGCGGGCTGGAGAGGTGGCTCGGTGGTTAAGCATGAACTGCTCTTCTAGAGGACCCAGGTTTGGTTCCCAGCACCAAACATGAAGTGGGTCACAGCCACCGTGATTCTAGCTCCTGGGATCTGATGCTCTCCTGACCCCTGAGGGCACCTGCACACACATCGTATCCACTCTCACAGACACACAAACAAAAATGAAAATGACTCTTTAAAAAATGAAGTGAGGAATGGAATGTCTGTCGTACTAGGCAGCTGTGAGATGTGGGAAGGTTGCCTCTGTGTCTCTGTATTCTCATGTATAAAGTGGGCTAATAATAGGATCACTTAAGAGATGAGAGGTTTAGGGAGTGGCCACGAAGTGGCCTAAATTAGTGCTAGCATGTTTTAAACTCTGATTATGTTGTTTATTGTTGATAGTAGTAATACTATATAGTCCCTTGAGGATACCTGAGGCCACACACATTGTACTGAACCCTGTTTGTCCATGACAAATCCTAATTTCTAAATCAAGCACAGTAAGAGACAATAGTAGTAACAATAGAACCATTTTGGGGGCTGGAGAGATGGCTCAGTGGTTAAGAGCACTGACTGTTCTTCCAGAGGACCTGGGTTCAATTCCCAGCATCCACATGGCAGCTCATAACTGTCTGTCTGTAACTCCAAGATCTGACACCCTCACATAGACATACATGCAGGCAAAAGCACCAATGCAAAAAGAATTAAAAATAAATGTTATTTTTTAAAAAAGGAACAATTTTATAATTGTTACCAGTATGCTATAAGAAGGTTATTTGGGAATGGTGAATTGTTTGTTTCAGGAACTTTCCATGTGGTATTTTCAGTTAGTAGACACGACTGGAATGGAATGGTAACTGAAATTGTGGGATGGGAAACTGAAGTGGGGGGTGGGCAGGCTGTGGTTCTTATTTTGAATGACCTTCCCCCTTGACAGGGGCCTGGGAACCTTACATATTCTAGACAAGCATGCTACACCACTGAGCCACATCCCCAGCCCAGCCTCCCTTGTGTGTGTGTGTGTGTGTGTGTGTGTGTGTGTGTGTGTGTGTGTGTGTGTGTGTGTGTGTGTGTGTGTGTGTGTTTTTGCACGCGTGTGTATATGTGCAGGCTTGCTTACATGCACACATGAATTATGTGCGTGTGGACGCTAGAGATCATCGTCCTATGTCTTCCTCAGTGATTTCCACCTTACTTTTTGAGCTTTCTCCTTAAATCTGGAGCTCACTGTCTAGCAAGCTCTGGAACCCCCCTCACCTCATTCCTCGCAACATCAAGGTTCAGAAGTGTGCCACCATGCCTGACTTTCATACGATGCTGGGGGTCTAAACTCAGATTTTCAGCCTGCACAGCCAGTACTTTACCCATGAGCCCTGTCTCCCCTCCCCCACTAATTTGTCCCCACTTTGATTTTTGCTTTATGGGATCTCTTCCCTTTACAGTTAGCAATGATACCACATTAATTTTTTTTAAAAAATTCTACCTACCACTGTAACAAAGCTACTTCAAAACGCATGCATAATTTATTTTACATGTTACAATCATAATTATTGTGTGAAACTAATTTATATTCAGATGTTTGTCCATTACCTTCCAAAGTGTAATTTTGCCTATAATTATCCTGATTATCTTTAGTTGTGGCTGCCTAGTATCTTTTAAATTTTTTTTTCAAATTTTATTTATTTATTTATTTTGGTTTTTTTCTTTTCTTTCTTTTTTGGGGGGGTATGGGGGATGGTTTTGAGACAGAGTTTCTCTGTGTAGCTTTGGCTGTCCTGGAACTCTCTCTTCCCAGGCTGGCCTCAAACTCACAGAGATCCTCCTGCCTCTGCCTCCAGAATGCTGGGACGGGACTTAAGGTGTGCACCACCACTGTCTGGCTTAACTGATTTTTAACTAATTTTTTTTCTTTTCTAATTAAAGTTTTTGATACGATGTACTCTGATGTTTCCCTCCCCCAGTTCCTCTACTTTTCACTGTGTAGTCTAGGCTGACCTAAAATTCCTAATCCTCCTGCCTCAGCCTCATGCCTGTTTGCTAACCTTACTGCTAATTCCTTAGTGTTCTTCATTCCAGGTTTCACTGTCATAATCTTGAGCACATTTTGCAGGACATAGTTCTTTATTTCAGTTGAATTATTGAAGCGTTTATCTAATTATTCTGTATCAGTAAAAAATTGGGAGTCAGCTATTGGGGTAAGAACCTGAAAGGGAAGAGAAGCAGGGAAGCAGTCACCAGACTTCCTACCCCTTCTGCTCCTTCCTCCAAAAGGGCTGAGACCCTCTCTCAGCCCGCCTTATTACTTCCTGTCTCCTATCTGTCCACAGTCTTCCAAACCTCTATGGCTAATTTTGGTCAGCTAGTGTCTAGCTCTAACCTCTGACTCAAAACAAGCTTTATTTTCAGAAAGAAATAAAAATATCATACAATAAATTGCTTCCTTAGGATATATTCTTAGAAGGAATCTGTAGGCCAGATATGGTCATCTTGACAACATGGGTTCATACTGCCACACTACTTCCTAAGAGGTTTGGAGTCATTCACAGGCTTTAAATATGAAATTCCTGGCTTCTAAAGAATGTGGATCCAAAGGAGTGTTCAATCTATCTTGAGTTAGAGTTTCATGTGAACATTTCTAGTGTCTCTCTCTCTCTCCCACACCCCGTGTGTGTGTGTGTGTGTGTGTGTGTGTGTGTGTGTGTGTGTGTGTGTAGAGAGAGAGAATTTTCCCAAGTTAGACATGCTTTTCTTGACAGTGACTGCCTCTAGGCTGCCTCTGGGCTGTTCCTTCCCGGGTACTCAGTATTCTAAAAAGGAATCTGTGGATTCTTTATACTCCATAAGCAGAGATGATTTATATAAGTTAAGAATGAACTTTCCTCTTCCCTTTATATGTAAAGCCAGACTTACAGAATAGGATCAGATGTGGGCTCTAAAAACCCAACTTTAAAATGATATTGATCTAAACCTCCGTGAGTTGGTTGCTAGTAACAGCTGCATGCAGCCACTATAGAGACTGTTATTAATAGTTTGTGGTAGACTAGCCTGGTCATTTAACCTGAGTGGACAAATTCCTGAGTAACTGTTCTGGTTTACAGAAGCCAATAAAGTGCCTAAATCAAAGATCACTGAAATTATATTGGATTAAAAGTAAGTTGAGTAGTTGTCTAAAATCTGCAAATATGAAGGGCTGATATTTTCCTTGTACATGCCTTTTGTCTGGCTTACAGGGCTGGAGATTGAATTCAGGGCCTCATACACGCCAGGGCAGGCCTCTTTGGGACACTAATAGAAGCCTGCTTAGTCGCAGAAATGGTAAAGTAATTAGAGCCAGGGATTTCAGATGGCCACAAGTTTACAGGTCCAGGAGATGAGGCCATACTCAACTTGTAAGGGACACTGCCTTCCTCTTTTAGTCCCTTCCTGTATCTTCTACCAAATTCACAGTTCCCTTCTGACACAATAGGACACTCTGGCTCCACTGAGTCAGGACATAGCTGTTTTTTCCTATGTGAAATGGAATCACGTCTTTCCTTGGAGAGTTTGCAAGAGGATTCAATGACATGAGGCGTAGAATTGTTGATAAATACTGTTCCCTTGGGCACAGAAGGCATACACATTCAGTTCCTTAGGCGATTTGGTAATTTCTTCCAAATAGAGAAGTGTGAAGCTATGACCAAAGCTTACGGAAGTGGAAAATTCAGCTGTGGTCTGGGGGAGACTGGCCTGGCCGGTGTGTACGGATCTACTCTAGGCCACAAGGAGAAGGACCTCATCTTGTTAGTCTGCACTGGGAACATACTTGGGTATGTGCTTCCATGGGTTAGGTGGGCCAGGTATTTGAAGCTGCCTACACAACCTTCTCCGGGTGGACATAGTTTGTAAGTTTTTGGAACATAAACAGTTAAAAGTTTTTCAGAAGGAGCCAGAAAGGAGTGTTGGATATTTTGTGGCCTCTCAAGATGTGAGAAGGTATGTTATTAAAATTAAAAAAAAAAAAAAATGGAAAATTCTGCATAGAGAAACCTTGTCTTAAAAAAAAATGAAGAAAAAAATGTGTCTTCAGTTAGGTTGTATGTTTAGCATGTTGGTAGACCACTTAAAGCACAAGCCTGGGATAGCCCTCTATGCTCTACATGGGGGCTGGAGCTGAAATCCAAGATGCCTTGTCTGGAAGTCAGGTCTGTTGCCATTGTACTGCGTAATCTCTGGGTCTCGGTTTGCCTAGGGATAAGACTGAGGGTTGGCTTAAATGCTCATTGGAGTATCTTCCTGCCTGATGTTGCTATTGTAGCCGTGGTTAGCCAAAAGGCTTCATTGTAAGACGCTGGAGTGCTTCCTGGGGCCGACTCATAAAGCTGGGAGAGTTGTCAGTGGGCCTTGAGAACCAGGGTTGAGTCTTAACTGAAGAAATGTACACCTGCCCTGTCCTCACATGATATTTTTGTTTACAGATTCACACTTGAGAATTATCAATCCAGTTACAAGAAAGTTCTCTCTCTCTCTCTCTCTCTCTCTCTCTCTCTCTCTCACTCTCACTCACACACACACACACACACACACACACACACACACTCACACTCACTGCACTCCATGTTTTAAGTAAATTATAACTGTGTTGAGCTGCATTCATAGCTATCCATGATTGCTTTTGGCAGACACACCTGCTTAGATTCATCTGGCAAACCTGGTGCCTAAGCAGGACGGCAGATGCTGGTGGTGAGTTGATGAGTTGCTCAGTGTGAAAATCTAGTCAGTAGGAGCCATCCTGACTACTAGGCTGCAGCCACAATAACATCAGTCATGTACAACTTCATATTTGTCCAGCATTCCCTACAGGCCAGGCATTGGGGTAGGTTTTTCATGAACAGTTATAGCAGCAGCTCATTTCCTTGCTTAATTGTCCTGACCAGAACCTCTGTTATAATGCTGAATAGGTGTTGGTAAAAGAGGGCATCCTTTTGTTCTTCCTTAGTGCTGAAATACTCAGGTTTCCACCGTTAAGAATTGTGTTGGGAGTTTCATGGCACACACCTTTTATCCCAGCACTCAGGTGGCAGAGGCAGGTGGATCTCTATGAGTTCAAGGACGGCCTGGTCTATAGATAAAGTTCTAGGACAGCCAGGACTGCACAGAGAAACCCTATCTTGGAAAACAAAAGCAGAAAACAAACAAGCAAGCAAAAGACTTCTGTAGATGCAGACAGCCCTACACAGAAGGCCACAGATGGCTCGGGGAGCTGAGAAGTCAAAGGCCAGAGTGGAGAAGTCAGTTTGCGCTAGCCTCAGGCTGTCATGGTGACAGATAACCCAGACCTGCAGGCCTGGGAGCTGGATGCCTTCCTTCCTCCCGGCAGCCCTTGAGTAACAACACATCCTGTCCCACCATTGTTTTCTTCCTCTCTTTTGATTTTCCCCTTTCCCATCCAGCTACCAAACTTCGCTTCATGGCCCGTCATCGTCATTGTTCTCCTTCCAGGTTCCCTTGCCTTCTCGCATTTGTTGTATTTTGTCTTTATTCTCATTCCTGTTTCTGAACCCTGCCCCAGGCAGCCCTGCTCCTGTGTTTACAGCATGTGTGCCTCCACTTGCCACACAGAAGCCACGGGGGGGGGGGGGGTGTGTGTGTGTGTGTGTGTGTGTGTGTGTGTGTGTGTAATTAAAACCATTACATTTTTTAGATTAACCTGCAGTAACATTGATTTGTCATATAATTTTATGGACTCAAACACCACCAGAATCAAAATATAGAACAGTTCAGTCCTTTCAAAGTGCTCCTTATTAGTCATAGTCTCCTCTCACTTATCCCAGACAACTGTTTGGTTTGAGACAGGGTCTCACTTTATAGTTTACACTGCCCTAGAACTCATTGTTCAGGCTAGGCTGGCATTGGACTTTGAATACTCCTCCTGCCTCCCATGCTAAGATTATAAGTATGAACCATCACACCCAGCCATCTTTTTTCTACTTCCTCCATCTCAGGGCCTTACTTGTAATAGGTAGGCATGTTACTACTGAGCCCCAGTGTGTGCGTGCGTGCGTGCGTGTGTGTGTGTGTGTGTGTGTATGTATGTATGTACACATGTGTACTTGTGTTTTGGGACCAGATCTCCGATGGCTGGTCTAGAATTCATGTTTGTTCTCAACTTCCTGAGTCCTGCCATTATATGCACCACCATACCTAGTTCCTTACAAAGATTTTGTCAGTTGTACCAATTTATGTGGTAAAAAGAAGATCAGCAATTATGTATAATATTCAGCCTCTCCATCTGGCACCATATCCCATACTTCTTTGTATTTTACTATAGGACATTGTTGAATAGCAGAAGCCAATTATTTTGTAGAAATTTCCTCTGGTTTGCTGTTTGTTCATGATGACACTTTTTGTGTGCTGGGTCTCACTATGTAGCCCAAGCTAGCTTTGCACTTACGTTCCTCCTGGGCTATTCCCTTAGCCTATTGTTATTATGTAAATATTCAATTATTCTTCAAACTTTCCTTCACCGGATTTTTTTAACATCTGTGGTCATTTATTCCTGAATCAGTTACGATGGTGGTTGATTTCTTTGCATTTGTTACTTAGATCTTCTCATCAATTTTCTGTTTTCTTCTACTCTTTGATTGATAGATAATGCAGACTGGGAATCCTTTGTTTTTAATTATTTTTTGAGGTTATAGTATAATTACATCATTTCCCCTTCCCTTTCTTCCCTCCAAACTCTCCCATATACTCCTCCTTGCTTTTTCAGATTCACGACCTTGTTTTCATTAGCTGTTGTTATATACATATTTGTATGTGCAGAGATATTCCTAAATGCCTAAGTACAGTCTGCTCAGACTGTGGAGTCGTGGTTTTTACCTTCTTCAATGGGTTACGGCTTTCACTGTCATTATCTATTCGATGCTTACCATCTCAGCCTTACCAATGGGATCCCCGCTGACTGGCTCCTGTATCCTTTTGATCTATTCCGTCATTCTTGGAGCAGCTTCTTCTAGGAAACAGTGAGGTGCTTCAGGAGGCTGCTCTTTCCCTGACAGCCCTGGCACCAGCCATTTTTCCAGTGAGTACTAGTTCTTTTCAGGAGAGGATATATTTAGAAAACAAGAATTAGCTGCCAGGTGTTTACTTTTGTTTTTAGGGTCCATTTACCATGTGTACGCTTAGCCTGTTGACTCTCTTCCGATTTTCTCCTTTCTTTCCCTTTTTCCACACTACTTGGCCAGATAGCGCTCTGAGGAGCAGCCTTATACAGGACTCCCCCATCCCTGCCTTCCTGCCTTTCATCTCATCGGAGGGACGGAGGGACGCTGGGATTACAGATGTGTGCTAGCAAGCCCAGTTTTGAGTGGGTTTTGAAGGATTTGAACTCGGGTCCCCTTGCTGGTGCAGCAGGTGCTTTACCCACTGGGCCATCTCCCCAGCCCGCCATGGGGTTTCTAGGAGCCTTCTTTCTGAGATGGACAGCTAAAGGCAGGTGCACTTTCTACAAACCCCAGCAAGGGGTAAGAGGAGCAATCTGTCTTTAGCCTTGCACCAAATGAAGCAGAAATTTATTCTTGGATTTCCCTACAAAGGTGAACACCAAGCTAGTTAATTGCACCAGAGACATTCTTGACCTGCAATCACAAACTCGTGAGAGTTTACAATGTTGGTAAACCTTCTCACCTTGGGTGGAAACCTTTTTACCTTTGGACAGAAGTAAACTGTCACATCTCCAGTTCTGGAGTCTCCAAAAGATTCCCTGCGCTGTCTTGTTTCTACTGCCCCCACTGAATTCAAGAGCTACAACCAACAGACAGGCTTGAGAAGAGTTTAGTGAAGTCATGTCAGACCCAACTTTCATGTCGCCTCCCTCCCTTTACTCCCTGGAACCCGAGATTGAGAAGGATTCAGAGACAGAGGTGGGCAGAGCATGGGGACACGGGGACAGCAGAGGCCTGACTGTTCAGATCTGCTGTCCTCCATGTAGCTGTATCATGACCGTCAGAACCCTAAAGGATTAGTGAAGGACAGGGCGAGACAGCTCTTCAGAGGCAAGGTTGCTCCTGTGCGACTGTGTCAGCCCCTCTTGCCTTAACTTCTCTTCAGATGGACGGATTGTGGGGTCTCTTCTGGGCCTGGGCAGGAGTCTTTAGGATCTGATTTAGGTTCAAGGTGATGTAATCTGGTCATAACTTTGTTCCTTTACTTAGATTTAGGTCTTAATGCCTTTGGTGACATCTCCATGGACTGAATGGCCAAGTTAGGCTTTTCTGGTCATCCCACAGCCTGAATAAGACGTTGAGATTTGGAGATTTGGGCTTATTCTCACAAGGAGTGAGTAGTAGCACGGGGTGAAGAGTGTGTTCTGTATGGCAGCGTGAGGCCCGGATGTGAGAAGGCAGTGAATGCGTTTTCATTAGGTTAGTCCACCCTTTGCTGCAAACTCAAATTACAGGCCTGTAGCCTGAAGAAAGTTTAAATTAAACATTTAAACTTATTTTGGGCAGTACCAGCAGCTGATGAATTGGGAGCTGCGCCTGGAAACAAAAGGCTTCCTTTGTCTCAAAACAAAACAAGAATTACAGTTATAATATCTAGTCTATTTATAATAAATAGTTTATTTGGCAAAATTAAAGAAGATATCCTATCTTATATTTGTGAGTCTAAGGTTTTATATCTAACTTATGTTTTATCATAACTAAGGAAAATTGTAACTATCTAGTCTTCAACTACATCAAAGACCTTAGAAGGATATAATATTACCTGAGAACCAGGAGAAGGACACAAGCAACTTTCAGGAGTCTTGCGAGAGTAGACAGAGACAGCTGGCAGCCTGGACAGTCATCCAAGGTTCTTCTGTAAAGTTGGGGCAACTGTCTTCAGCCCACAGGTCTAGAGTCTCTCAGTCACTTTTCTCAGTGTCCTATAGAGTGTTTGGCAGTTTCCTCTGCGAAGCAGGAACCTGAAGGACCATTTTGCCAAGCAAAGTTCAGTGGTCACCTTTCTATGGGTCCTGCATTTCTAGTTGATCAAGCAGTCCAGGCAAGAACAGTGTCTTGCCTAAATGGCTGTTTTTACCAAAAAGAATATAAACTCCATTTAGAGTGTCTTCGAGGCCCATCCTCCTTTCTGAAGTAAATCGGTGCTGCCCGGATCAGACATGTCTCATTGACCAGAAAAATCTAAATTTTTTTGTTTGTTTGTTTGTTTTTTGTTTTTCGAGACAGGGTTTATCTGTGTAGCTTTGTGCCTTTTCTGAAACTCACTTGGTAGCCCAGGCTGGCCTCGAACTCACAGAGATCCGCCTGGCTCTGCCTCCCGAGTGCTGGGATTAAAGGCGTGCGCCACCACCACCCAGCCGAAAAAAATCTAAATTTTTAAAAAATATTTTAAATGCCATATTCTGTAGGTCTTTGAAGTGTTTGAAGATTACATGTCTATTTGAAATATATCAATGTATACCTAGAAAACTTAACTAACATGCTACAAGTTTGACTATCATAGAAGACTAATTATTAATCTGTATTTCTTAATTATCCATTACAATATAAATAAGTTACATAAACATAATACCTCAAACGAGAATAGAAATATATATACAGTATAACAAAATTAAGTTTAAACTTAAACTAAAGTCCATAACAATGTAAAACATTTTAAAACGAGTTGTTACTCTTTAAAAGTAGGTTCATGCCGGCGGTGGTGGCGCACGCCTGTAATCCCAGCACTTGGGAGGCAGATGCAGGTGGATCTCTGTGAGTTCAAGGCCAGCCTGGTCTCCAAAGTGATTTCCAGGAAAAATCGCAAAGCTACCCAGAGAAACCCTGTCTCCAAAAAAAAACAAAACAAAACAAACACACACACACACACATACACACAAAAAAAGGAGGTTCATTCATTTTTACCCTTTTATCCTATCATATCAAGTGTGGTGGTATTGTGTTCCCCAAAATATTGTGCACCCTAATAAACTTATCTGGGGTCAGAGACAGAACAGACACAATATTAAACATAGAGCATAGGCAGTGGTAGCACATGCCTTTAATCCTAGCATTCCAGAGGCAGAAATCCATCTGTTCAAGGATACAGCCAAGCATGGTGACTCACGCCTTTCATCCCAGGGAGTGATGGTAGAAAGCAGAAAGGTATATAAGGCATGAAGACCAGAAACTAGAAGCATTTGGCTGGTTAAGATTTTGGCTGGTTAAGGTTTTAGGCTTTGAGCAGCACAGTTCAGCCGAGATTCATTCTGAATGAGGACTCAGAGGCTTCCAGTCTGAGGAAACAGGATCAGCTGAGGAACTGGTGAGGTGAGGTAGCTATGGCTTGTTCTGCTTCTCTGATCTTCCAGCAGTCACCCCAATACCTGGCTCCAGGTTTGATTTTATTAATAAGACCTGTTAAGATTCCTGCTACATCCAATGTTCTTTTTTCATCTCCAGGGGCACTAGACACACATGTGGTACATATACATGGAGATAAAACACTCATATAATTAAAAAAATCAAATCAAAATCAGAGATGCAGCTTTCTGGGCTACTCAGAATGTGTGTGTGTGTGTGTGTGTGTGTGTGTGTGTGTGTGTGTGTGTGTAGACATGCTGCCCAGCATGAGTTTCCCTTCAGTGCACAGCTTGAGTGTGGTGGATGGCAACCTCACTAGCAGTGTGAAGGCCGACCACAATGCTTGGCCTTTGAAGGCTAGCTAGGTCTTTAATGGTGAAGACAGCCATGTATCACTGTGTGGGAAATAACAGGTCCATGAAGCTGATGGCTCACTGTTGCTGAGGCTGCTTTCTGCACATGGAAGGTTACAAAGTGGGGCTGTGTAGGCATGTGACAAGGCTGCCCCAAGCAGAGAGATGGACAGAGGAGCCACTAGCCCCACAATGATGGGCTTTCTGCTTGATCGTCTGGCTTTGTCTTGTAGGTCTCCTCTGGCAGGTTCCTTTATGTTTTGAGCAAATACTTTGTTTTTCTCAGTCTCTAAGTCTAGCCATCTTCTACCACAGATGTGTTCTGTTTCCTGTCGAAATGGGCTTCTCCCTCTGGGTTGAACAGTGGGTGATGAGTTGGCAGGAAGAGCAGTGGGTGTGGAACTTGTGTTCTGTGCATGTGCCCAAGATGTTGTGTCAGCAGCAGGAAAAGAGACCTTTCTTTCTTCTTTTCTTGGTTTGTTCTTTTTCATAGCCAAGTCCTGTGATGTGGAACCAGGCATAATTGTACACACCTGTAATCCCAGCACTTGCGAGGGAGAGGGCGGAAGCAGGTCAAAGTCATCCTCAGCTGTACAGTGAGTTTGAGTTGAGCCACCTGGGCTATATGAGAATCCGTCTCAAAACTGAACAGAAATTATATATGATTTGAAGCCTTAAAAATTTTTACATTTATTCAGGCTGGAGAGATGGCTCAGTGGCAAAGAGCACTGGCTGCTCTTCCAGAGGATTCAGTTCAATTCCCTGTACCCACATGGCAGCTCACACCGGTCTGTAACTCTAGTTCTAGGATTTCTCCACACCCTCACACAGACATACATTCAGTCAAAACACCAATGAACATAAAATAAAAATAAATTATTTAAAAAACATTTATTTACATTTATTCATTTAGTGTGTATGTTAGTTAGGGTTTGTATTAATGAAGAGTCCCCATGATCGTGGCAACTCGTATAAGGGAACATTTAATCGGGGTGCTCAGGTACAATTTCAGAGGTTTAGTCCATTATCATCTTGGTGGGAAGCATGGCAGTGTGCAGGCAGATGTGCTGCTGGAGTAGCTGAGAGTCTTACATCCTGCAAGCAACAGGAAGTTGGCTGAGACACTGGGCGGTATACTGAGCATAGGAAAACTCAAAGCCTGTCCCCACAGCAACACACTTCCTCCAATAAGGCCATACCAACTCCAACAAAGCCACACTGCCTAATAGTGCCACTCCCTGTAAGATTATGGGGGCCAGTTACTTGCAAACCACCACAGTGCATGTGTGTGCTTGAGGGTGTGCACCATGGCACACTTGTGGACAAGCTATGGAGGACAGTTGTCCCCTTCCCCATTGGGTTCTAGAGACTGAACATGAGGCTTGTATCACCAGGCAGCAAGCACCTTTACCTGTTTAGTCTTTCTATTGGAAGGTATTTTCTTTGAAGATATAACTAAAACTGCAATTACCTTTCCTTGGGTTATAGTTTAAATTATTTTTAGTTCAGCTTTAAAGACATGCCAAAGGTACAATAATAAAATGACACAAACATTTGATTTAAGAAGTAAATTATGGGCCGAGCGGTGGTGGCTCACGCCTTTAATCACAGCACTTGAGAGGCAGAGGCAGGAGGATCTCTGTGAGTTTGAGGCCAGCCTGATTTACAGAGTGAGTTCCAGGAAAGCCAGGGTACACAGAGAAACTCTGTCTTGGGGGGGGGGGGGAGGGGGGGAGATAAACCATTTATAGTGACTCCTTTGGAATCTTTGTGAGTTAAATGCTCTTTCTTAATTAAAAATTTAAAATCACTTTATTTATTCGTGTGTGTATTTGGGAGCACTTGCCATATATGCATGTGGAAGTCACAACTTGTGAGTGATAGTTCTTTCCATCCACCCTTTGGATCCCAGGGTTCCAACTCAGGTCCTCAGGCAGCAGACACCTTTGTCCACTGAGCCATCTCACTAGCCCAGTTCTTTAACAAGAATCTGAGCGTGTTTGTTAATGTATGTGTTTGTGTGTGTGTATGCAGATGCCACAGCACAGATGGAAAGGTCAGAGGACAACTGGAGGAGCCAGTTCTCTCTCAGCATGTGGGTCCTGGGGTCAGACTCAGGTCATTAGGTGTGGTAGTAAGTACCTTACCCTTATCTCACTGGCCCTGAGTTCAGTCTTAAAACTCAGTGAGAAATGCTTTCTATGGGATTGAGAGTCCACTCTAGTGTCCCTCACCCTGCTGTCTCTCAGCTTCACTTGGGATTTACTGAAATGCTTTGTTGTTTGTGTCAGTAGCAGAGCAGCAAGGAGAGCAGAGTGCAGGGCCAGTTGGGTAAGGTTGGGTAGCTGGGTTTTTGGGTTTTTTTTTACTCTTTGGGGGCCCACCACCCAGCTCCCAAATAAACATGGGGAGACTTATTCTTACTTATGAATGCCTGGCCTTAGCTTGGCTTGTTTCTAGCCAGCTTTTCTAACTCAAATTATCTTGTTTTTCTTTAACTACATTTTGCCTCTCGGCTTTTTTTCTTTTTTTATCCTATATATCTTTTCTTTCCTTCTTACTCTGTGGCTGGCTGGGTGGCTGTTTGGCTGTTTGGCTGGGTGGCTGGGTGGCTGGGTGGCTGGGTGGCTGGGTGGCTGGGTGGCTGGCCCCAGTGTCCTCCTTTCCTCCTTTTCTTGCTCTTCAGTCTCTTCCCAGATTTCTCCTTTTATATATTCTCTCTCTCTCTCTCTCTCTCTCTCTCTCTCTCTCTCTTTATTTTTGGTTTTTCGAGACAGGGTTTCTCTGTGTAGCTTTGTGCCTTTCCTGGAACTCACTTGATAGCCCAGGCTGGCCTCAAACTCACAGAGATCCGCCTACCTCTGCCTCCCGAGTGCTGGGATTAAAGGCATGCACCACCACCGCCCAGCTCCTTTTATTCTCTTACCTGCCAGCCCCACTTACCCCTCTCCTGCCTAACTATTGACCACTCAGCTCTCTATTAGACCATCAGGTGTTTTAGACAGGCACACAATCACAGCTTCACAGAGTTAAATAAACACAATATAATGCAACACATCTTTGCATCATTAAACAAATATTCCACAGCATAAATTAATGTAAGCCATCTTAAACTAATATTCACAACATAAGGTGTTTTGTTTGTTTTGGTGTATACTATGTTTCAGAAGCAGAGGGAGCTCACTGGCCAGTGGATACAAATCTGTGTGATGACCCCTCCCCAAGAGACACCAGAGGCAGGGCTGATATAGCTGCTTGTCTGCAAAGCTTTTCTGGACTCTCTTCCCTGGTGCTGGTGTTGATTTCCCTTCTTTGGTAACAGTTCGCCATTGTCACATGCCCCACCATGATCTGCTTTGCTGGTCCTCCTTATATTTTGTCTTGGCTCTCCCCAACTGTCACACTGAAGGCAATAGCCATTTCTTAACCCACTTCTGTATGCCTGGTACTTAGTACGTGGTAATTCCCAGTGGGGTAGCTGTTTGAGTGAATTTGATGTTGTGAATATTTCAAATAAGTGGATGAAAATAAATAACAAACCTCCTGGGATGGCGTCCTGGAGGGGGTGAAGTTAGAGGCGTGATAGGTTTAGTGATAACAGTTAATCAATTAGTGGACATGTCTAGAGAGCTTGTCCTCCTCAGGGCTGAAGAGGTTTGGGGTGAGCTCTCTGCAGCAGTTAGTGGTCTCATTTCTAGTCTAAAACTATCTGATAGAGCCTCAAGTAGCACAGGCTGGGCTTGATCAAGCTCCACTTCCCAGGAGGTGAGATTATTGGCTTGTGTCATCAGCCCTGGTTTAATAATATGTCTTTCCCAAGCCCAGACATTCTGTTGCATTGCCTGGCTTCTGGTGCATTCCTGCCCTTTGGAATCACAAAGGCCCAGAGAGGAAAGGCTCCACACACGCACATTGAATCTGTGGATCAGCTCATTACTGGGGGAGAAGGTCAGAAGAGGGACTAGCTGATGAGCTCTGAGACCTGGCCCCAGAAGACAAATACAAAATTACAACTGTTAGAGTGTCAGCCTCCTAGGCTTTGTCTACTCCTACACATTCCCCAAATGGTGGATTTTCTTGCTCAGAAATTTTTCGCAAGAAATTTAGAGGCCTCATCCTTAAATATCAAGAAAGATGTTTTTTTAAGGTAAAGTAAAAAAACAAAAAAACAACAACAAAAAAAACCACACACACACACACTATCAAAATCCACCATGGTTTCTTATTTTCCTAAGGAAAAAGACCTTTGAACAGACAGAGATGCACTCAATCTTGGAAGAAAGAAGGTTCCTCAGTGGATCATGTTAGCCTCATGTACATGATTTCAGCATTTCTTTTCTTTCTTCTTTGGTTTTTTTGAGACATGGTTTCTTTGTGTAGCCCTGGCTGTCCTGGAACTTGCTTTGTAAACCAGGCTGGCCTTGAACTCAGAGAACGGCTTGCCTCTGCCTCCTGAGTGCTGGGATTACAGACGTGTGCCACCACCACCCTGCTGCTTTCAGCATTTCTAATCTTGTAAACTGTTGTCACAGCCTAGCCTCAGGTAAGGATCATGTCCTAAACCACTCACTGGCTTGTCAGCTGGAAATCAGTGAACTCAATGTTCCAGCCTGTTTTGCTGAGGCTCAAGGATTGAACCAGTGGCCCAGCCAATATGAAAGTGGGCCTTTATTGGGGCTGGCTTAGATTAGCCCTGCTTTTTACTTCCTTTTTTTTTTTTTTGAGACGTGTGTGTGTGTGTGTGTGTGTGTGTGTGTGTGTGTGTGTGTGTGTATGTAGCCTTTGGCTGTCCTGGAATTTGCTCTGTAGACCAGGCTGGCCTCGAATTTACAGAGATCTGCCTGCCTCTGCCTTCCAGGTGCTGGGATTAAAGATGTGCACTACCACGCCCAGCTTAGCCCTGCTTTTGATACAGGGGCATAAGTGTGTTTGGATTTGCTGTGTCCTTTAAGGAAGCAGTGGAATTTGCAGAGTTGAACTCACACATTGAAGTTACTGAGCAACTTACACAAAAGGTCATGACCTGGACTCCCAGCCACGAGGCCCACGTGGCAGTGCTCAGGCCTGGGGAGCTGAGGACAGCTCACATCTCATCTGCTTACGTAACCCTGCTTCCCAGCTTTCGGAGCCAAGAAAACACACAAGCCAGCCCAGCGGGGCTGAGAGCCTGTGGAAGCTCATGCCATGTGCCACGCCGCAAGGGTGCCTTGGCCCAGCCTGAGGATTCTCATGAAGTTCTCAGGCTTTTGCTGCCTCTTGTTCCTCTTCCTGTGTCTCAGTGGTTCTGAGAAGTGCTCACAGAGAGGCAGGCGCATGTATGTGAGTGGTGTCTGTCAGTCCTTGCCTGCCTGGAGTCTAGCTCCTCAGATTTTCTCATTGAGGTAGAGCTGCAGTGGAGGCTAGCCCTAGGGTGCAGCAGAAGGTGTGAGCTGCAGGATTCCCAGAATGTGGGGGTGTCAGGGGTGGGGGGGGGGGAAGAATGGCCATGCGGTAAGCAGCGTGGAGGTGAAGTGCTCTCAATGGAGGCGTGGTGGTGGCCTGTGAGAGTAGCACACAGGGGACAGGAGGGTGAAGAAAGGCTGAGCAGTGGCCAAGTTGTGTGGAGCCATTGGAAGAGCACATGTCTTGGGCAGCAGGGAACCAGGGCAGTTTTCAGTTATATTTAGAATACCCAGTAGGGAGCTTCTGGGAGGTGGGAACATTCTTGTCTGGCCTCCTTCTCTGGTTCCCTCAACTTACCCTTCTCGGGCTGGCGTACAGATTCGCACCCAGTTGGTACCCAGAAAGCACTGACTGACACAAATTGAAAAAATGTTCTTGTCTTATCACAGGGAGAGTTTGTGTAATGCAAACATTTCAGGATAAAGGCTGGTTTCATTCTTGGTAGGCTCCCAGGGACTCGGTCAGCATGCTGTTCATACCTCTGTGCGTGCGTGTGCAAGTCTGTGGCAGAAGCCAACAGAAACAGGGGTGGAGAGTACTAGAGATGGGTAGGAAGAGGAGGGGATGGAAGATAGACTGACTGCCCTTGTCGGCTCCCCCACTGCGTGGACAGCAGCAGTGTTGTGGCCAGGGGAGCCCTGGAGGAGAACAAGTTAGAGGGTAGGTGCTGAAGGGTAGCAGGCATATGTGTTATTGGGGGTAGGTTGATTAAGGTGTCTGTGGCACCTGGGGGGCCAGCAGAACGCTAGGGACTTGAGACAGAATTTGGGGAGTGGCCATTGTTTAAATCAGAGACTCAAGTGACAGGTAGAGCGATGGCTATCAAGGGGAAAGGCTGAGAAAGCTTGGGTGGTAAGTAAGGTAGGGGCATGAGTGGTCGTAATTAAGGAATGAGTGTGTGGCAATTAAGGCTTCTTCCTGCCTCCTCTCCCCATCCAGGCATGCATTCATTTCTTCCTTTCTTCTTGGCCATTCATCCATCTTGGGATCAAGGAAGGTGAGAATAAGGATTTTCAGGAGATCCTCCCTTGGGGTCTGTTCTTCCTAGTTTTAACCAGCACTCTGAGCCTGCCAGGTGTTTGTGAGACATTAGAGTTCATCTAGTCCAGTCCTTACAATTTATGGATGGGAAAATAGGTACCCTGAGAGTAGATGGAAATTGTCCGAGGATCACCCAGTAAATTACTGATGCAGCTGCACTGGTGTCTGGGAATCCCTTGTCTTATTTGGGATCAGCATCTTTCTGCAGGGGCAACACGGGATCCTTCACCTTGCAGGTGTACCCTTGGGGAGGCTTGGCAGACCCCATGTGAACTCCTGTCTTCTGAGTTGGTTTCAGAAAGTATAAGCAAGCTGGTAGGAAGGCAGCCCAGCTGCCTCTTGGGTTTTTCAGTAGCTCTAGAACCAAAGGGTAGTGTAGGGAACAGATGGTGTGGGGCCCCCTGAAGGAAGAAGAACCCAGTGATGGGTCATGAGTTCCCTGTACCTTGGGATCTCCCAGAGGTCTTGTCCTAGGATTGGAGAGCTGAGCCTCTAAACCTAGTAGGTCTTATGGAGAGTGGGGATCTCTAGGGACCTTCATTGATAGAAAGTTTCAAGGCTTGTGAAAATGGGCCATCAAGCTCTCTGTTGTCCACTTTGCCCAATAATTATTATTTGGCGGCTGGGAGATGGCTCAGTACAGTGCTTGCTGTAAGCCTGAGGACCTGGGTTCAGATCAATGAGATTCAGTGAGAGACCCTGTCTCAAACATTAAGGTGGAAAGCAATCGGGGGAAAATAATGTTGACTCTGGCCTCCAGATATACACACACCTTACACACCCATAGGAACATATATGTACACAGCATACAGACACATTTAAACCCAAAATCTCCTGGGCTTTTTGTTAATCATCCACTTCTGTCCCTCCCAAGGTCAGCTGAGTTGAACCGAGATTGGGTGTTGGTGCCAGTTACCCCAGGAAATTCTGCTGATAGGATTGAGGTGGATTGTACCAGGTGACCACTAACGTAGTCCTAGAACAGAATGCCTGCTTCCACCTCAGGGCATCTTGGGAGGTCAGAACTGGGACAGCAGCAATATTGTTAAAAACTGGTTCTGAATCAGACTGCAACCCACAGATCCAGGGAGGCTACATAGCAGGGGGGACCCTAGGATGACTGTGGCTTAGAATAAGTTTTGGTTTTACTCAATCACTGGGCAAGCCTCAGTGAAACATTTCACTATTAGGCTAAGAATTTGTACTGTATCAAGCTGATAATAGAAAAAATTAATTAAAAAATTAAAACAAAACAAAACTTACAACAACAAACTGGTTCTGCAAGACCCTGGCCTGCAAAAGGGAGGCCTAGCCCAGATTCGAGGCACAGCTTTTCTGAGTTTGAGGCTCCCCTTCTTGACTGAGCTGTATGGTCATCAGAGATGAAGTTCTGTTGAGGCCCTGCCTGTCAGTGTGAAAGCTATTTGGTTCAAGGAGAGTAGGAAAGGCTAAGGGAATAGGCACCAAGCCGGGGAAGACAGCCGAGCGGTAGGCCGTGTTGCCTAGCCAAAGCGTTCGGCCTCATTTTGTGTAAGCCCATACAGCTTTCGCCGTGAAGGTGATAAGATTGGAGCTGTGTCTCAGAAGAAAATGATTGAGTGGAAACAGGGCCTGTGGTGAAGGACAGAGAGATAAGATTGAGGAGGTTCCCAGGAAAGGGAGAGGAGGTGGCAGCTGTCCAGAAGCCTTTACCGGGCACGGGGAGCAGGCTCATGGCTTCCTTTGTTAGAGGAAGATCTTAAGAGGGCAGATGCTCCCTGGGCTTGTGAGCTACACTGTTTTTTAATAAACAGGACAGATTGGGGCCTGCACAGCGGTGGGCAGGAGGAGTGCGTCTCACTCGTGTATTTCAGGTGACTGATCGTTAGGAACCCTCCCATAGAGGGTTCCCCCTGTGTTCTAGTGCCTAGTTTGTTTCAGATGTGAAACAAACGACCGTTCCCCCAATGACAACCTTAGTTCAGTGGTGATGTGGACTTAGGAAATGGTGAGTTAGTGAACTGAAGGGGTTTCTCAACAGCAGTGTTTTTAGTGCCTTTGGTGCGGCTCCCGTCCTGGCTTGTCCTGGGCAGTTAGTTCTCCACTGAGCACCTCGAGCCTGGGCTTGCGGTCCTGGGTCTGTCTCCCTGAGTCCCTGTGTGAGCCTGGACCCCTAGGTGCACTCCACGGGCTCCTTTCTTCCCTCTGTCCCTGGCCACCATGTCAGAATCGGCTGTCTGCCTTTCCCTCGGAGCCAAGCACTTTCTTACTGGCCCATTTCTCTGACCAGAGGACAGAAGTTCTGGAGCCATCCAGACCTTCTTGGTTCATATACTCTATCAGCCACTATTATGAAGCGTTCTCTCTCTCTCTCTTTCTCTCTCTCTCCCTCTCCTGAGAGTGTTTCTCTGTAGCTCTGGCTGTCCCGGAACTTGCTCTGTAGACCAGGCTGGCCTTGAACTCGCAGGTTGCTGGGATTAAAGGCATATGCCACTACAGCCTGGAGGGTTTTTGTTGCTGTTTTTCTTTTCTTTTCTCTTCTTTTTATGTTCTTTCTGACTGTCCCTTTTGTTTCCCTCCTTTTCTTCTGGGGTCTCATTCCCTCCATCCTTCCCCTCCTCACTATCTTCAGTGTGAGACACACACACACACACACACACACACACACACACACACACACACACATTCCTCCTTTCTTTTCTCCAGTTAGACTGTTGTTTTGTTTTTTTTTTTCCTGGTCTGGTTAGGTCTTATTTCTTTCTTTCTTTCTTTCTTTATTTTTATGTGTGTGTGTGTGTGTGTGTGTGTGTGTGTGTGTGTGTGTGTGTGTGTATTTATTTTCTGAGACAGGGTTACTCTATGTAGCTCTGGTTGTCCTGGAACTAGATTTGTAGACCAGGTTGGCCTCAAACTCAGATTGGTGTGCCTCTGCCTCTCTGAGTCTGAGACTAAAGGCGGGCGCTTAGATTAAGTTTAGAAAGGGCCATAGTAGTCCTTTGTCTCGAACCACACAGACGGCAGGTGGCAGGGCTGCCTCAAGCTCAGGACGTGTGAGAAAGTGCTTACTTATCTGTGCCCACCAGTCTCTACTGCAACCGTCAGATGGTCTGAGCCGGACTCCATTTTCCAGCGCAGCCCGAGGGGGAAAGGGTCTCTTGAGCAGGGAGTGTTCCACGGGTAACTGACGGTCTGGGTTTGCCCAGCTCAAAGGGCTCCCGGAATGAGGGATTTCCTGAGGTGATCAGTCATGCCAGCGCTGGGCATGGATGCCCTTTCTGGCCTCCCTCCTCCAGGAGGAGCTGTCTCTGTAGCTGTGGTCTGGTCAGCTGATGCAGTCTGTGGCGTGGTGGGCCCTGCCGCTGCCTAACTTCTTCCTTCCCCCTCTCTAGTTGGCCCCATGGTGATTGACTTTAATATTCCTGTGGATCTGGAGCTTTTGGCAAAGAAGAACCCAGAGATAAAGATGGGCGGTCGTTACTCCCCCAAGGACTGTGTTTCCCCTCACAAGGTGGCCATCATCATCCCGTTCCGCAACCGGCAAGAGCACCTCAAATACTGGCTGTATTATTTGCACCCGGTCCTCCAGCGCCAGCAACTGGACTATGGCATCTATGTCATCAACCAGGTGAGGTTTGGGGAGATGGCACGGGGCAGGAGGAAGCGTTCGGGCACACGGATGTATGCACAGTCAGTACTGAGGGAAGGGAGTGCTTTCATAGACAGTGTGACATTTTACAGTGCAGTGCCCCCCTGCCTGCTGCTGCTGCTGCTCTTATTTAAACAGCACAGGGAGCTGAGTGCCAAATGGTATGCTTGCTTATTGATAGCAACTCTGTTAGCCGTGGGAAATAGGAAGGGTGTGTTTGGGTTTGGAGTAACCTTCTAGCAAAAATGAAAAGAAAAAAAAAAAAAAGGCCGTGTCCAATTATCACAAAGTGAAACACTGATTATTTATCATTTTAAGGTAACTGTGTATTTTCCTTCCTACTCTACAAAAAAAATTCCAAAAACAAAAGTCCATTTTTGTGTCAGACTTTCGGGCAACTTTGAAATTGACCCAGCCTTATCACCAGAACCTGGAGACTCGGACAGACCTAAGGACCCTTTTGAAGGTTCTTTTGAGGCAGGGTCTCACTATGGAGCCCTGGCTGTCCTGGATCTCACTCTGTAGACCAGGCTGGCCTCAAACTCACAGAGATCCCACTGCCTCTGCCTCCTGAGTGCTGGGATTAAAGACATGTGTTATCACTGCCCGGCTTTATCCCCATACTTAAATTCATGTTTATACTGTAATCTCTTAGGTGCGTTCACAGGTCTGACTTATCTATGTGCCATATTTCCTTGAAATGTGTTTGAAAAGACAGTTTGCCCCTTTTGTTTCAAGATCAACTTTGAGCCTGCTTGAGATAGTAAGATTGCTGTTTTCTGCTTCCATCAAAGTCAAGGGCTTATGTTTCTTCAGGGAAGCTGGGATAGTCGTTTGCCCATTTAGCTAGGGCTCCTGTGCCATGGTACTGCCTCAGTTACTGTAGGGAAGTTCTAAAGAAGTGTAAGATTCTGCCTTCCTGAAGCTCCCAGTCCACTTTACGCAGGTGAGACTTTGCTCTGAAGCAGTTTGTTAACAATTTAAAAAAAAGCTATGAGCCAGGCAGTGGTAGCGCACACCTTTGATCCCAGAGCTTGGGAGGCAGAGGCAGGTGGATCTCTGAGTTCCAGAACTGCCAGAGCTACACAGAGAAACCCTGTCTCAACCCCCGCACCCCCCACCCCCAAATATGACTGGATGATGACAGTCCAATGCTTTGGAAGTTTCTATAGAGGAAGGAGAGAAGGCTGTTCCCTGATAATCTAGTACAGGGGTTCCTAAATATGTGAGAAGGCAGATCTCATTGTTAAGGAGCTTTCCATGCCCTGGAACACTGTGACCCTGGAAGCTTTCCTGAGCTAGCCTAGACAGAGCTATTTTCCAAGAATCATCTCCAGTGGTGAGTGTTCTGTGAATCACACTTTGGCGAAAACAACCCTAAATCAGCCCCTCTCTCCTTCCTCCTCCTCCTCTCCCTTTTCTCTTTTCCCCCACTTGTACCCTAGTATCAGGAAAAGGATCTTTTACAGGAGTTGGGGGCTGTAGCTCAGTGGTAGAGTGCCTGCCAAGCATTCAAGTGCCTTATCTCCGAGCTCCAGCCTTGAAGAGAAGCAAAAAAGTCACGTGTTTCTCCTTCCCCGTTTGCCAGCCTTGCTTAGACCCTGGAGGGCGGGGAAGGAGCTTTCTGCTCTGTGTCTCAGCTGAGAGACTCAGAGAGAGGGAATAACCAGCAAAGACAAGTACTGGTCACCAATAACAGTGGGCTGCCACTAAACCCCACCCCAGACTCCAAGTTTAATGCCCTCCTACTGGGTCACAGTAGCACTTTTTGAGGCCATTTAGCCTCTTCCTGGGGTGTCTCTCAAAGCCGGGTATCCAGGGCTGGGAGTAAGCCTCATGCCTGGAGAGCCATTTCCCAGTCAGTGATCCTGGGCAGGCCACATAAGCCCTTGACACCTCCAAGCAAGGACAGGGAGTTAGCATTTCCTCTCCGGGCTGCGAAGCACCTGTTGTGTGATGGCTAACCCTTAGTAAATATTAGCTGTTTGCCTTCACTTGCGTCTTTCCCTCTGTCCTTCCTGCCTCTTGCCTCCCGCTGGTACTTTGCTAATACATTCTTTGTTTTCCTTCCTGCCTCCCGCTTTATTCCAATGTAGTACCAACATCAGGGGCTTGCCTTCCACCTGTTGGGACCTCTGTGGGATCAGAAGATAACACAGTGGTGAGTCAGACTACAGACTCAGGAGCCTCAGGGACCATGCCTTCTGAACTTCTTCAATGGAAGGTTGTACCTTGAGTCCCACACACAGACATGAGCTCCCACGAGTTTCTATGGTTTTTACTTGTTCTGTCTGTAGGAAGCGGTTGACCTTGTTCAGTGTAGGCTCCTCAACCACGGTGAAACTTAAAGCAAGTGTGCTGGGGGCGGGGAAGGGGGGGGGCTTCCCAGTTGTTGCAGAGGAGCAAATCTGGCTTTGGTCCTTTGGGTCTGTTTCTCTTCTTGCCATAACATATGTGGGTCCTGTTAGAGTCCCTGCACATCCTACTTAGTGCCATGTCCTACTCTGAGACATGATATCCAGCCAAGTTCAGCACTGGGACAGACCTTGACGTGGAAATGAGTGTCAAGGTATCATACAGTAAACAGGGGATGCATTCTGTCGCTCATACTTTAGTCAGAAAAGGACAAAGCCAGGTAATGGGAAGCCGTTGCCACCTGGTAGCACCAACTTTAAATTAAATTAAAGAAGAAGAAGAAGAAGAAGAAGAAGAAGAAGAAGAAGAAGAAGAAGAAGAAGAAGAAAAAGAAAGACAGAAAGAAAGACAGACAGACAGACAGAAAGAAAGAAAGAAAGAAAGAAAGAAAGAAAGAAAGAAAGAAAGAAAGAAAAAGAAAGGCAAGATACTTTGGGGACTTTTCATCATTTAAACCCTTTGACAATCTCCCCACTGCCTCAGGCAAGGGCCAGAGTGATCTGAAACCTTAGCTGTGAGAACACCTGGTCCTGAGCTAGCTCCCGACACTTCTTCCTGGTCACCCTTTACACAGTATGCCAGGGGCAAGCTGCCTGTCCTCCTTATCCAGACACTTGTCCCCTCCTCCTCACGCCTTTGTTTACCCCGCCCTCTCTGTCCATGCTCCTCCCCCTGCCCTGGCCTTTTCTGGATACATTTTAAACTCCTTTCCTCTCCCTCAGTGGCTCTGTGAAGCCCCGAAGGGCTTCTCCCTCCTCACTGTTCCCACCCCACTTGATGCAAGGGACA
Organism: Onychomys torridus; assembly: GCF_903995425.1. Taxonomy (NCBI): domain Eukaryota; kingdom Metazoa; phylum Chordata; class Mammalia; order Rodentia; family Cricetidae; genus Onychomys; species Onychomys torridus. The sequence continues at coordinate 62,317,507 of NC_050444.1, read as the reverse complement.
GCCTCTCCCCCTCTCCGCCCCCCCAGACAGGGCTTCCACTGTGTAGCTTTGGAGCCTGTTCTGGAACTCGCTCTGTAGCCCAGGCTGCCCTCGAACTCACAGAGATCCACCCAAGTCCTGCGGTTAAAGGTGTGAGCCACCCCCGCCCGGCTCGACAGCCATCTTTTTTGTGCCTCATCTTGGCCCTGGATTCCCAGTCCCCAGCCAGACTGTGTCCCACATCTCTGACCATGCCATTCCTCCACAGTCCACTATGGACTCTGTAGGGTTTGGAGTATGGAGTATCTTACCTTGCGTCCTGCCCATTTATTTATACCCACACTCAAGATGCCTGCTCCTGGATTTCTGGCTGGGTCCATCCCTGCTGGAAGCAAAGTCTCCTTTCCTAGCTTGGTCAGATCATGATCCTTGCAGAACTGGCACTGTCCTTCCCCAGGACCCTTCCCTTGAAGTTCCTGTGAATTGCTGACTAGGGCATAAGCTGCCTGTGATGCATCTCTTGGGGTAGCCTTCCCCTCCGGGAAAGATGCAATATACCTCAGCCCTGTGTTTGTTCATGGTCATAAAAGTCATTTTTGAGCCAGATGTAGTCTATGATTCATACCTGTAATTGTAGTGAGAAAGAGGAGGATCGCAAGTTTGAGACCAGCCTCACTATACAGTGTGTTCAAGGTGAGCCTGGACTACGTAGCAAGACCCAAACCAAAAGCAAAGTCTCTTGTGTTCCTTTGCATTTTGACTTTCTCCAGTGAGGGCTTCTCAGTTGTCCCTGCTATGAAGGCTGCAAAGGTAAGCATGTCATGGTCATGGCAGAGCTGGGATTAGACAGGTGCTGAGGAATAGCCTGCTTGCCATGTTTGTTTCCAGAATGTGCCGCAGACACTTGCCCGTGTGAGATGGGCAGTGGCTTATGGGTAATAGCCACAGAGACCCCGGGAGCCTTTTGACTTTTTATGCTTCTAGGCGGACCTGGCTGAACAGGCTTTGGGAAAGCGGAAGAGCCCAGCCTGGGCTAGGATGGCAGATGGTGCTTTGTCTGGCTGTGACTTTGTTCTGTCTTGTTTTTTTATTTCGAAGATTTTTTTTTTAAGTGTGTGTGTGTGTGTGTGTGTGTGTGTGTGTGTGTGTGTGTGTACGTGTGTGTACGTGTACATTGAGTGCAGGTGCCCACAGAAGCCGACAGAGGGCATCAGAGCCACTAGATCTCGAGTTATGGCCAGTTGTCAGCCTCCTGGTGTGGGCACTAGGAACAAAACTCAGGTCCTCTGCAAGAGCAATGGGTATTCTGCACCCGAGCCATCTCCAGCCCTCCCCCTGTGGCCTGTTGTTAATTAGCTGGTGTCAGCTTGTGGCTATGGTTGGAGACAGACTTTTGTGCCCTCCTGAGCAGGCACAGCCACTCACTCACTGGTCATGGGCTCTGGTCCAGTCACTAGGATTCCTCCAGGAGGTCAGCAGCAGTTGTGGTGAGGATGAGGGTGGCTGCCGGATGGCCCCGAGGTTTGGCTTCTGTCTCCATTATCTCTGTGTCACCTCTGTCTACTATTTCCTCTTCCCGTTAGTGGATGCTAGGGGGATGGAACTTCCGTAGTGGGAGGGTGAACAGCTGAGCCATTCGGAGCTCTCAGCCTGCTGGTACAGAGGTGGTGGGGGGAGTGTTTGTTACCACAGTCTGCCACCACCCTCTGCTCTGTCGGCTCCCTCTCTGACCACATCTGTGTATTCTCCCGAGGAGTGGACCCTAGCACTTATTGGCACTCAGTTGCTAGTGAATAGCCTCCTGACGTCAGTCTGGGAAATGTCAGTTTTCCCTCCATACCCTTCGTTCCACGAGAAGGAAGAGACAGCTAACTGGACGTGCCTTGGAACAGGGTAGTCAGACTGGGTGCCTCTCCCTGCCGCAGCCAGAGTTTGCCTCGAAGCCCATCTCTTTTGCATATGCCATTTTTTTCCCCTTTTAGTGGGGGACTTTTGCCTTTTCTTGTTAATCCTGTTAGCAAAGCAGACTGAAGGAGAAGCTCCCTTTTGTGGGCGGCTTCTTACTTTCACCCACCTTCTCTTCTATCCTCTCTGCCTCCTCTAAAGAAAGAAAAGTCGACTTACCTACTGCTGCTATCCTAACTACTGCTGCCGCCGCTGCCGCCGCCACCACCACCACCGCCACGGCCACGGCCACGGCCACCCTGGTAATGGTCTCACATCCAACCCAGTGCCAGGCCTTGCTGGCCAGGGGAAGCTGTGAATAAGCCCGTGAGTGTGCTGCCCTCCAGCTGTGGGGTCTCCCAGACAAGCACAGGACTGCTGTGGGCTTGCAGGGAAAACATCGAGATCAGTGGAAGCCAGTTCATGGTGCAGAGCCCGAGAGACTTCGCTGTTGTAGATTAAACCCTGCTAGAGCTCATAGTGTATGTATATAAATGTTTCTATCTTGCCTTTCTCTTCTGCTGCATATCATCTTCCCACGCTGTTTCATAGTCTCCATATTCATAACCTCCATACTTTCATAGTAGTTGATCACTGAGTTCTACCATAGTTGCCCTTCTTTTATTAGAAGCCCAATAAACAGTAACAAACATCCTCAAGTCTCAGGTTTACTCTGTCTTGGTTTCTACATTCAAGATTGTTTCCTCAGACTGGATTTTCAGATATAGGATAGTCTGTTAAGAAATACTTTCCACGTTTTTATAGTTAACTGATACAAATAGGCAAGTTGCTTTGGAAGGAGAAGTCCTTATTTTTGTGTCTGACACATCCTGGAAGTGTTTAGTACCACCTTTTTGCTGTACTCTGCAGGTCTCTGTGCCTTGGGCCCAGAAAAAGGCAAGCCTTCTAAAGCTGTGGCCTCACTGTAACTGTGGTTCTAAGCTGACCTCTGCACACATCACCCAAAATTCCTGTGCTGTTCCTCAAACCAGTGTTCTTGGAAAGCAATGTGCTCAGCCTTGTGAGTGACTACTTCAGCTAACAGGGAACTGCCTCCCAAGAGTATGGATCCTCCTTCTGAAGAGCCTGGGTCTTTTACTCACTGGGTGAAAAATTTAAGTCTCAGATTTGCTGGGGACTGTGTCTAAGCCCAAGGCCACCATCTTATGGATAAAAACTAGACCCCCAACTGCTGGGAACTCAAGAAGAGATATTAGCACCCCTCCCTAGATTCAGCGTTTGTATAACCCCAGGCTCTTACATTGCTCCCTGAGGTGGTCCTCCAGGCTGTCTGCTGTTCTAAGATCCACACTGAGGCCTGCAGGGCTGCCAGTCAGAGCTTCCTCAGTCCTGAGCTGTCCTAGCCCACTCAGCCCAGGGCTTCTTGGTATCTGAGGAAGCATGGAAGGTCACTTGGGGCTCGGCCAGCTGGTGCCAGGGCCATTGGCTGCAGACCTGCAGCTGGCTCTGGGGGGGGTCACTGTCTGAGTGGGCGTGGCTTTGTAATGGGGCTACAGCAACCAAATCCCTCCCATCACAGATACTCTGATTCATAGAGAATCTTGGGGACACTCAGTTGTTGAGCTGTCTTGTGCTGGCAGAGAGGCATGTGTGGTGTATCCCTAGTCCAGGCAGGTCTCAGGATAGAGCTGCTGCTGACACACATGGGTGGGCCTGCATTCCTGGCAGGCAGAACGGGTGGACAGAATGCATGGTCTAGAGGCTGTTGGGACATGGACAAGGTGAACGAGGCTTTGTGCGGCTGTTCCTCTGACCTTTGCTGCAGTCAAGGGATGCCTACTCTTGCCCTCCGTAGCTGCCCTCAAGTTTTTGCTGGAGACTAGACTAGACTCTGGTACCTGTCTCGGCCTCTCCCCCAAAGGGCTCTTAGGAGTGTGCATACTTCAGGACTGGGCATGAGAAGGAAGTGGGTAGAGCCTCAGCCTGGAGCCCTAGAGGAGGAATTCAGTCAGAACTTGCTCACCGTTACTTCCTAGGCTTGCCTGTCTTGCATGAATCATAAAACAGCTTTCTAACTGACTGTCTCCCTGCCTTTACTTGGATGGAGACACAAATCCTCCCTGATAGCTAGAACACAGTGTAAGGCTCTCTGTGGCCTAGATGAAGATAAAGCCTTTGAGTACCTCAGCAAGGGCCCACCTTCCTCTCTGCCTATGAACTGGCCCACCTCTATCTCTGTTTTGAATTCTTGTAATTTTGAAAATGTTCCTCTTTTTTCACAGCCTTTACAAATGTTCTTACCATCTGATGCCTTTCTGCACGCACACTCCACCCCCACCCCCAGAGTCTGTTCTCATCTGCATCTTCTCAGTCATTTAGAGATTTGAGCTATTTTTGGCCTCTCTTCTTTCTTCCTGTTTCTCCCTCTAATTAGGAAAGGGTAACTACAAGTCTTGTCTACCAATGTGAGATGTGAGAAGAAGCCAACTTTTAAAAACTAAATCATGCTGGACATGGTAGTGGGGCATGCCTTTAATCCTAACACTCAGTCTCTGTGATTTTGCGGCCAACTGGGTCTACACAGTAAGATCCTGTCTCAAAATACCCCAAACAGACAAAAAAAAAAAAAAAAGTCAAGTCGCTTTTTAAAGAGAAACTTGCTTTGGTGGGAAGACCCCCTTCTCCAGACTTTCCTCTGTGCATTCCCACACTTTTCCTGGGTCTAAAGGTCTCACTTTCTTCCGCTGTTGGAGTCTTAATCATGTGAGCCACAGGCTAACTCAGTTAAGCCGAATCCTTTTAGAAATCCCTGTCTGTCAGAGAAGTAGGCGTTGAGGAGGACTCTTTTTTTTTTTTTTTTTAAAGATTTATTTATTTATTATGCATACAATATTCTGCCTGCATGTATGTCTGCAGGCCAGAAGAGGGTACCAGATCTCATTACAGATGGTTGTGAGCCACCATGTGGTTGCTGGGAATTAAACTCAGGACCTTTGGAAGAACAGGCAGTGCTCTTAACCCCTGAACCATCTCTCCAGCCCCAAGGAGGACTCTTGAAGCTGGTAAGAAAGGCCAGAAAGTAAACACTAGAGAAGACAAGGGTCCCCAGGAGTGTTGGAAAACAGCCACAGGACTCAAGAATCATTTTGATAGTTCCAGAAGGATGAAAAACCTGTTTCCATGGTGTGGTAGTAGCTGAACTGTCAGTAGGTAAGGCACGAAGGCCTGGCATGCCCTGTTTTATTTATTACAACTCACCTTGTATCATCCCCGTGTGACGAAGCAGGAAAGCGAGGCCAGGGCTAGGATTTGCCCATCCACTTGGCTACAAGTGGATAGACTGGAGTGAAAGTATGTGCTTGAGAAATCTGCACTTGGGTGAATGAAGTAGCGGGAGGTTTGTGCGAGGAGGGAGGGAAGAAAGAAAGAACAAGAAAGAGAGAAAGATAATTGGGTTTGCCATGCTGCCTTTCTTACCAAGAAAGGTAAGCATTTTACCAAAAGAAACTTAGAAAATACTTGGCTTTTCTGCAGTCTCAAAAGAGGAAGACTCTGTCTCTCTGTCTCTGTCTCTCTGTCTCTCTGTCTCTCTGTCTCTCTCTCACTCACACACACACACACACACACACACTCACACACTCACACACTCACACATTCACACTCTACCCATCTTCCTGTTTCAGGTTCCTAGTGGGCCACAGTACATCTGCTAGCATGTACCATGTACTTCCTTTCTTCCTGGTTCACATAGGTAACACTAGTTGGAAAGGAGGCATAGGAGGAAGAACATGGATGGTTCAGGTGATTTAGAAAACTGTCTGACCAGATCTAAATGTGGTCCAGACACCAGGGTCCCTTCTGCGTTGAACGAGGTCTGGTACACTCTTCTCGGGAAACAGGCTCAAGCAGTTCTGCTGGAACTTCTCCACGGTGCGATTGTTAATGGCCTGTGGTTCCAAATCTTAGCTCCTAGAAAGTGTATACTGCTAGTCTCAGACAGTGCTTAGACCAAACAGTTGGTGCCAGCAAGTCCTGTGGTACAGAGAAGGCCACGAGGGACCTGCACCCCAGGTCATGGGAGTATACCCTTAGAGTATACTGTAGAGGGTTAGAGGCTTTGGGAATACGCCCCTTTCACTTGTTAGAAAAGTGGTCATGGAGCTTTATGTTCCAAAGTGTAATTTGGGTTGGGACAATGGTTATTAAAAGATTGTCAAGATGATCAAGCCACGCACTACAAGGGTAGAAACAATTACTCTGTGCCTTGTATATGACATCCCCCAATGGACTTTAGCAATATGTTGTTACAATAACAGTAGTTCCAATAACTTCTTAGTTTTCCTATTCAGTTTCTGCTGTTTGGACTTTTTGTCCCATGGCTTACCTGGAATTAATGGAACCCAGAATTTCCAGTCAAGTCTCTGTGGTAGAGCAACCAAAGAACATAGCTCTGGCGCAGCTTCCCATTGTCATGCATGGTTGAAGGGCTTTGTTAGGTTGGAGAAAGGAGCTCTGTGTGCTAAGTGGTTTCTTAATTCATTCATTGTTTTCTGACTTCCTGGTACCTGCCTTTCTCTAAGTAGTTTGTTTCTGTGTTGTCTACCTGATGGGCAGCCTGTGGAGTACCAGTTTCCGAGTTTTCATCCAGGCCTGGGGAGAGGAGTTTTCACCTATGGACTCCAGGCCCTTGTGGGCCAGTACACTCAAAGTGGAGGCCCCATTCTCTAGATTCCAAGAGTTTCAGGGAAAAGAGTCTCAGTAAGTGAGGATTCCAGAGTGGGGGGCCGTCACTGCTTTATGGCACCACTGTGAGGTTGGATGAAGGCGCGTGTTCAGGAAGGGCTTTGTAAGCTGTTAAGTGCAGAGGGCAGCAGGGCCCATGTGGGACCATCTCTGCTGACGCGGGTCCCAGGAGTTGGTAAGAGCAGATACCCCTGGAGGAACCCACAAAGAGCTACTTTGGTTGGAACTTTATAGAAAGTGCCACCATCTGCCTTTGTACATTGAAACTTGTTTATCAGTCTGTCCATCCGTCCAATCTAATCCATCCATCCATCATATCCATCTGTCCATCCGTCCATCTATCCATCCTTCCATCAAACTTGACAGCAACTATTACATTTTTATGTTATGACAATGGGGCACTAGGTGAATAAAAAGCAGAAGTGTCAGTTCTTATATTTTCATGGATGATACTGGAAATAAACAAGGTAAGTAATGACAATATGAAGGACTTGGGCCCATCTGCTGGACCGAAGCAGGAGCTTTGCTCTAACTCTATCATGGCTATCCACCTGCTTCCTGCTATACACTGTTAGTATTATGAGGGCGAGTATTGACTGGCCCACCTCTATCTGGCAGGGTCTAGTTGGTGATCTGATAGCTGTGTAGAAGTTAAATAATATGACAGTCAGGCTATAATAGAGAGTGGGAGGTGAAGAGGCACCTAATTTTCATTATTTCCTGTGTTTTGTTCCTGGAGAATATTTGTAATAATGTAATAATATAAATAACATCTGACATATGTTTAAATGCCTTTTCACCTTTTTTTGTAGACACACACACACACTGTAAAACAAAGTCTTGCTGTATTCCAAGCTGCTCTGGAATTTTCTATTTAGCCCTGGCTGGTCTCACCTCACAATCTACATCCTTCAAGCTCCTGGGTACCGGGTTACATGTGTGTGCCACCACACCTGGCCCTTGTTTTTTTTTTTTTTTTTTTTTTTTTGTTTTTTTTTGTTTTGTTTTGTTTTTAAGCAGTTCTATTCCATTATGTGGCTGAGCATGACTTGTTGAACCAGTTCCCCAGAGATGCTTATGTAACTGTTTGCAATCCACTGCTGTGATGCATACTTCACAGTGGACAAAATTATTCAGCTTGTCACATACATGTAAGCCCTTCTCCCGAGCAGGTTCCTGGAAATGGGATTGTTGACTCAGAGAGTTGACACTCGGGATTGATTTGTGCGGTAAGGGCAGAAAAATGAAGTCCGCCAGTTAACTAATGACCATGTGTAGCAGACAAGTCACTGATCCTTTTGAGTTTTCTCTTCCAAGGTCTTGTGGCATCTGATACTACTTCTTGTTTCTGCACCAGGCTGGAGACACCATGTTCAATCGAGCTAAGCTCCTCAATATTGGCTTTCAAGAGGCCTTGAAGGATTATGACTACAACTGCTTTGTGTTCAGTGATGTGGACCTCATTCCGATGGACGACCATAATACCTACAGGTGTTTTTCACAGCCACGGCACATTTCTGTTGCAATGGACAAGTTTGGGTTTAGGTAAGACATACGCAGCAAGAGTCTGCCACAGACCTGCTGCATTTTAGGTGTGGTCTAGAAAATGTAGTTCTTCTGTAGTGCCTCTTGGCTCTGCAGGAGAACGCTACCTCTGAGACATGGTTGCTTTTTTAAAAGTCTGCAGTCATTTCTTGCTGGAGAAGGAACTAATCCAGCAGTGCGTTTAGTTACTGTGTATCCTTAGTGTTCAGCATAGCTCTTACCTTTGGGCTCCCAACAGTGCCTGGCTTTCCTCACCTTCTGCTGTCCCCTGCCCCACAGTTTGGGAAGCAAAGTGGACCCTCAGAATACACACTGAGTCTAGAGATTAGGTATCTTGGCAGATGTCCCTCAGCATTGTCAAAGAAATATGGTTCTGTTTCCAAGAAGAACATGGGCTTCTGCTCAAACACAGGGCTCCAACTTTTCTATCAGAGTGCTAGTGAAGAGGCCAGATATTCCTGTCTGTAGGTAGGGGCAGCAGTGTGACCCAAACCTTACTGACACATGTGGAACGTAGCCTTACAGTCATTTATTTAGTCTTAAAAATCAAAGGGCCAGGCATAGTGTATGTGTGTATAAAAGTCTATACCTTTAATCCCAGCACTCCAGAGGTGGGGACAGGTGGATCTCCACAGTTCAAGGCTAGCCTATCTACATACTGAGTTCTAGGACAGCCAGAGCTTCATGGTAAGACCCTGCCTTTAAAAAAAAAAAAAAAAAAAAGGAGGAGGAGGGCTGGCTGGAGAGATGGCTCAGCAGTTAAGAGCACTGGCTGCTCTTCTAGGGGACCCAGGTTCAATTCCCAGCACCCACATAGCAGCTCACAACTGCCTGTAACTCCATTTAGTTCCAGGGGTCTGACAACCTCACAGACATACATACACGCAGGCAAAGGAAAAAAAAAAATCAAAGTCAGTAAGTAAATAAATGTGCATTTTTGTTTCACAATTGACATCCTTGTTTGCATTAAGCATAGAAATGTTTTTGGATTACTCATATTTGAAAAGCATTATCTTTCCCTTCCTTAAGTAAACCTGAGGCTCCAGGAATCTGTACTGCAGCTACCTGGGTTTAGTTTGGGTCCAAGTGTACTTGGCCTGTGCAGATAGCCTCTGTGTGAATACAGCCGCCCTTCCGAGCCAGTGAGGTGTTCTAGCCCTGTAATTGTAACATTTGGGAGACCGAGGTTAGGAAGATCATCTGTCCAAAGATTTCCGGGGTGACTTAGTGAGTGAGCACACACTCAGGCACACACTTGAGTGTGTGACAGGGAGGGGTCCAAGTTCCAAGCATTGTGGCACATACTGTAACCTTAGCACTTGAGAGGTCAAGTAAGGCAGGAGAACTGTGAGTTAAGGCTAGCCTGGGATATAAAGTGAGACCCTTTGTCCACAAATGACCTCCTCTCTCAAAAGACAAGGAACCACTACTGATCTTCAGTTGTGTGTGTTCTGTGTGGTTTAGCTGGCATTTTCCTCGGTTTATGTGATGATTCTCAGTCCCTTTGGAGTCCAGTAGGAACCTAAGTGTTGTTTGGAGTTGTACTTAGGGTAACAGAAACTGAAGCCTTTGAGGGCCCTTGGACAGACCTTTGCCTTCGGGGCAGCCGATCCCTCCTAACCATCAAGATGTTAAAATGGAAAGGGTATAGAAGGACAAGAGCTCCCAGTGCCCCAGGTGTGGGCATCTGTCGGAGGCCAGCTCCGACCTGTGAAGGGTTCTTGTGGGGAGGAGTGAGGAGTGAGGAAATGATAGATAGATAGAAAGATAGATGGAGATGATAAGAAAGGCAGAGATACAGGATGGCTTTGGGCGGGCTCTGGGTCACAATACCCAGTCACCTTGAGGCTTATTCCAAAGGGCTCTTTATACAATGCCGAGGAGAGAGGCAAAAGACCTCCCCCTTTCAAAATAAAAGCATAGCCAAGTGCAGACCCTTCAAAACACCTGGTAACTACACCCGTGGCCAAATCATCCCATTATGCAGCCCTGCTGGGTAAAGCAAGTTCAGATTCTCTGACCCTGAGTACAGTCTCACTAGGCAGCCTCTGTGGACCCCCACAATCCCAGTACTTGGAAATATGGAAAAGTAGGTTCATACCTTGCTAAATCGGCTAAGGTAGAAAATTTGAGGCAGTTTCCAGAGATGTAGCTGCCATTGTTAGGGTTAGTGTTCAACCCTTCCGCCTTTGGAAGAAAGAGATTGGCAGATAGGAAGAACAAAGAAGCATGGCGTGACAGTGGGCTGCCTGAACGAGGACCTCTTTGCAAGAACAAGGTACACAGAAAGCAGACTCCAGAGCCACAGGAGAACTGTTTAGTCTCCCTGTAACTGACCTGTTTTCTAGGTAACCATAGGTACAGTACTGTACTCTTAGAAAAAAAGATTCTGCATATCTGTGTGTCTCTAAGATAATCTGAACACTGATATAAAAGCAAATTAAACATCAAAAGGAACCGTTTTGGTTGAGGGCTGGATTTGGAAAGATGGTGAGCAAGTAAACTGCTTTTTAAAGTGGGTGCGGGGAAGCAAATTAAACAGAGATTTTTCTCCCAGTGCCTAAGGAAAAAAAAAAAACCTCAAAAATATTCATGTGGCCAGGTGCTTTTAGTCCTAGCACTTGGGAGAGAAGTGGGCAGATCTCTGTGAGTTCAAGGCCAGCCTGGTCTACCTAGTGAGTTGTAGGCCATACTGGGATACACAGCCCTTGTCTCAAATGGACAGGAAAACATTGGTGTATTCAGTCATTACTTGGGGTCAGAGCTTACTAACCACGGGGCTCTGCCTATGTGCTTCTTCCTCAGCCTGCCGTATGTCCAGTACTTCGGAGGTGTCTCTGCTCTCAGTAAACAACAGTTTCTTGCCATCAATGGATTTCCTAATAATTATTGGGGCTGGGGAGGAGAAGATGATGACATTTTTAACAGGTAATGCTCATGGTTCATATCTCTTTCTGGTCTGTTGGGCTTCACTTCCAGTTTTTTTTTTTTTTTTTAAGATTTGTTTGTTTGTTTATTATTATGTTTTTGTTTGTTTGGTTTTTGTTTTTTCGAGACAGGGTTTCTCTGTGTAGCTTTGCACCTTTCCTGGAATTCACTTGGTACCCCAGGCTGGCCTGGAACTCACAAAGATCCGCCTGGCTCTACCTCCCTGAGCTGGGATTAAAGGCGTGCGCCACCACCGCCTGGCTGTTTATTATGTATACAGTGTTGTACCTGCATGTATACCTGCACACCACACCAGAAGAGGGAGGGTGCCAGATTTCATTATATGGTTGTGAGCTGCTGGGAATTGAACTCAGGACCTCTGGAAGAGCAGCCAGTGCTCTTAACCTCTGAGCCATCTCTGTCTCCAGTTTTGCTTTTTCTGGAAGGACTGGCACCCAGGAGGGAGCAGTCCCTACCCAACTCCTGTGGTGCTTAGGGCCGTGCTCTTGTAGGTCCTACAGGTGCTTAGCAGAGTCTCTAGGGAAAAGGCCTCTGGGGTTTTCAGAGCAGCTTTGGGAAATGTAAGATGGCAGCAGGATGGTGGGGCAGGGTGACTCTGACTTCCTTCCCCGGGCTTTCTGCATCTCATGTGAAAGGGCCGAGGAGATGGCTCAGTGAGTAAAGCATTCCCCTTGCAAGCATGAGAGTGTGAACCTCAGAAGCCATGCAAAGCCAGATGCCGCAGTGAGCACATTTGTGGGACCCCAGCACTTGGGTGAGATGGGACATGGGGACAGGAGGGCCAGACTTGAAGGTAAGAAGACTTGAATCTCACTGTAGTTCCTTTTTGGTATAAAGCAAGTTTCCTCCCACAGAATCTTTGTGCCATGTTTTTTTGGTTTTGTTTTTGAATATTTTAACCACAAATAAGAAAAGGCGGAGTAGGGCTGGAGTGTGGCGCAGCAGTTAAAAGCACATACCACTCTTGCAGAGCACCCAGGTTTTATTCCCAGCATCCATCTGAGGTTTATGTGTCTCACAACTGCCTGTAACTCCAGCTCCTGAGGACCCAGCACCCTTTTCTGGAGTCTGCAGGCATTTACACACACACACATACACACACACACACACACACACACACACACACACATACACACACATGCACATACACGCACGCACGCACGCACATATTTAAAAATAAAATACATCAGCCAGGTATGGTGGAGCATTCGGAGACAGAGGCAGGCAGATCTCTGTGAGTTTGAGGCCAGTCTGGTCTACAGAGTGAGTTCCAGGACAGCCAGGGGGCTACATAGTGAAACCCTCTCTGAGCTTGTGTGGAACCTGTGCATGCTCATTATGCTGTGGCCAGTCTTACCACATCCACATCCTCAGACACTTTAAAAACTGGCAGACCTGTCTCCTGTAGGTTGCAGGGAGCAAACCCCATCTGGGAGCCAGTCTGAACTTGTTACCTGAATTGGGATACATTTGATGAGCTAACGGAAAGAAGGTGTCTGTCAGAACAGCATCCATGCCATTCAAGGTTACCGCTATGTGAGAACTTGCCAAAGCTCCAAGTCCTTATAAGGGCCTTGGGAAAAACTTGAGTGTTAGAGTGTGCAAGCTGGTTATCAAGCATGCACACATGAGTATCTATTGCACTCAGAGCACAGTAAGGCCCATCCAGGTCTTCCCCTAACTTGGGTATTTGGTGCTTTGATTTGGGACCTTAATGAGGCAAACACTACACTTTGCAGAATCTGTCATTTCGGGATATTGGGAGGGAATGTAAATTTTAGCTGAAGCCTTCCCGGGCTGTGTCCCAGCAGATGCTGAGGGGTTAGGCTTAGTGAACAGCTTTTAGGTCCATGGATGAGCCCACAGTCTTGCAGCTGGGCTACTAGACCCAAGCCTTATGACAGCTATAGTAATGATTCTCCCTTTACTCTTCCCAGAATAGTTCATAAAGGCATGTCTGTATCACGCCCAAATGCTGTAGTTGGAAGGTGTCGCATGATACGACACTCAAGAGACAAGAAAAATGAGCCCAATCCTCAGAGGTATGTTCTGTGTGGATCCTTTTTCTTTATGTTATATTTAGTTGATTTTATGTATATGCGTGTTTTACCTGCATGTGTGCATGTGCCTGCTGCCCTCAGAGGTCAGAAGAGGTCATTGGGGCAGGCCGTAAGTCAGAGGCTTTGCACAGAGCCCTGTTCCTCCAGGGAGGTAGAGGCATTTCATCTGTGGTAGCCATGCTGGGCAAAGGTGTTGGGGAAGGTGTTCAGATGTTAACATTTGTTTTAACCCTTCCCTCTGCACGTTTTCCCGGTAGGTTTGACCGGATTGCGCACACAAAGGAAACTATGCGTTTTGATGGTTTGAACTCACTTTCCTACAAGGTGTTGACCGTACAAAGAGACCCATTATATACCAAAATCACAGTGGACATTGGGACACCAAGATAGCATTTTGGAACAAATAAGAGACCTGAAAATGGCCAGGGACCTCCGATGTGTGTCTCTGCCAGTCGACTGGGCTGGTCCCCCTCATTTGTACAGTCTGAATGGTAGTTTTCCTTGCTGTCATTCAGACACCTTTCCAGATGCCCAGGGTGAATGTAACATTTGCCCCCAGCCTGGCTCGGCACTGGATGAAATTCTACAAGGTGTTTGTCAGTGAAAAGAAGGTCAGCCTTTGGAGGCTTCTTGGACATGTCCATTGTGTCGTCTCCAAAGAGGCAGAACTGTACACAGATCAAAATGTAGTGACTGTGAGTCACATTCCCACTGCTGAGACGCTAGATTATGGAATGGTAAGAACTTGCTCTGATCAGTGATGTCTATACTTCATGACAATTTGGAGACTGCTGCTGGATTCAGATTGATGTGATAATCTTGAAGTTTTTATACAAAAAAAATCAAAATTTCAATCAGCCTCATGTTGTGTCCCTGTCCCATGTCCTCTCATTGTATGCAACTATCACAATCACTGTGTGTGCGTGCTTTCTTTGCAAAAGAATTTTAAAACTTGAGCCTGGAGCGTGGTACTCTGTTGGTGTGTGTGTGGATTCCAAGACTTGAACTCAGAGCAGGAGCTTGGATACTCTCACCCACACAACCTGTCTCCAGATCCCTGTCTGATTTCTGAATGTAAAGTTTTGTTTTGGGGGCTTTGTTTGTTCGTTTGTTTTTTAAGAAGCAGTTTGTAGTGTCTTAAAGACTAAATTGAGTGCTTCTAATTATGCTATAGCTTGATTCTGTGTTGATCCAAATTGGAATAGCTATTGAGTGTTAAGTCATGACAATTTATTTTTCTAGGCATGCTATGTACTTGAATTTCCTATGTATTTTTCTTGGGGTATTTTAAATGTGGGGAAGGGATTGATTATTTTTTAGGAAGAAAAATAATGTATGTTGTAGTGGTCACAAATGAGCCTCCGATTTAGCTGGCAGGCCAGGTTTTACAAAGAGCAAAATTACCATCAGGCCCCTTGATGAGGGCAAAGCATACAGGTCAGCATTACCCTGCCAGACCCCTGGGTCAGGAACTTGGGAGACAGCATCTGCCTACCTGGCAGAACTCTCCCTCCACGCCCCCAGGTGGGCCGGGTGGAGGGGCCCTCAGCCTGCTAGAACTGACCCCTCAGGGCCCCTGGCTGTGGGCTTGAAAATCTCAGCAGTCAGTTGTTTACCGCCCTCAGAGCCTAGCACCACACTCCCTGACCCACCCACCCCAAGTCGCGGTTCTTCCTTTCCTCCTGCTTTCTCCCTTCTCCCTTTTCACTCCTTCACCTTCTTCCCTAAAATTTCCTGTGGCGCTCAGGGTCAGAATTCATTCTCCAGCATGATTGTGCCTTTTAATTAGAGGTCTAGAAAGTTCACCGGAACCCACATCCCGCTCTTCCTGAGAATCCTGGTGCCTACAAAGCCCCTCATCGCCACTCAGGGTTTTAGCAGGTGCTCCCATCCCTCGATCTAACCCACGGGGGTCATTCACTAACTCACCCGTGCTGGTGTGCAGTGCTGCGGGGTGAGATAACCCCAGCCTTTAGACCATCAGGCTCGGAAGGCTTGTGAAGTGCAACCTGGGTTGAGATCCTCAGATGACAGTCTAATCCCAGAACTGAACCCTTTTCCTCGTGGCAGCTGGTCTCCAGCTGAGTGTAGATGCTGAGCGGAGCGATGGCCCTGATCTTACCTGTGCCTTTATTGCTTTGAGCATCACAGTGTCTAACTTGCTGCTTTCTCCAGAAGCTTCTTTTAATGTGTGGTTAGAAACTATTATCCCAGCCAAAGCAGTCAGGCTGTGTAAGATCTGTGCTCTCTCACTTCCCCATGCCTCTAGAAGGCCATTAAACCAGAGACTGGCTTTGGGGAAATGGAGAGGACATTTTTCCTGTCCCCAGATCCTGACCTTTCCAAAGTGCCTTAAAGGATGGGAGTCAGATGTTGAGTGGTGTCTTCTGTGTCGACCTCCTTTACTCCTGAAGTGAAACTGCCTCTTCTCTGTGCTGCTCCTCCTGGGTTTGTTCATGTCAAATATGTGGTTCATTCTCAGAACCAAGGGAAATGGTTTGGCCTGTTCTTCCACCTTCCAGCATTCTCTGGGGCCCCTCAGGCCCAGGGCACAGCTAAGACACTGCGGGGCCTGGGCATTTGCCTGGCCCAGGAGATGCCATTGTCAGCAGCTTCCCTTGGGACTGGAGGGTTGAGGAGTCAGGGAGCAGCATTTCCTTCACCTGGGAGCTGGGACCCCGGTGTCATGTGCTGTGCCTTTCTCTGTCTATATTTTTGCTAGTGACCTGTGTAGAGTGGCCTTTGGGAAAGATCAGTGGCACAGGAAGGCAAAGGAAATGCTGTGCCGGGCTTCAGCCTGGCAGGGTCTGCACTGGCCACTGGGCTGTTTGAGATGCCTGTGATGCTGTGTATGTATTTTCACATCCCGTGTATGCAAATGTGTGTATTTACCATTGGGACTAGGGGTGGGGAGCTGTCTCTGACCTTGATGTTCAGAACAGACAACTGTATTTTTGCCTTTGAAATGCAGTAATATAACATGAATAAATGACAATATCTTTGTAACCGTGGTTTCTCTTCTAATTTAAAGGGTTTTTTTTTGGGGGGGGGGGGCAACAGGCTACACATGCCTCCCAGAAGTCACAAGCCTCCTCATTAGAACCTTCATTTTTCTTATCTAAGTGGGAATGATACTGTGTAAAGACTGTTTTAGGAGAGATGATATGTTTAAACTAATGACCAGTACCTCACAGGTACTCACTACATAGTATCGCTTCCCAGCTCAAAATAAAATTATCCCTAGCGGTTTTCTGACACAGTCTGCAATTCTCAACAAATGTCAGGATAGTTAAGGATGGATCTGAGAGCCATTGTGCAAGGGAGTCACAGTGTAAGTTCCATGCTATTGTTCCGTATAGACTTTCTTGCCAGCCCAGAAAGTTTAACCAGTGGCTTTAAACTAGTATTACTGGAGTTGGGGGATCAGAACCTAAGGGCCACCAGTCCTCAATAAGCCAACTTAACAAGTCATAGTGAAAAGCAGGAAAGGAGATGTAGTCAGTGTGGGTACTTAAGAAGTCCTGGGCCCCGCCCCCAGGTCTCTAGCATCCTAACATGTCCTACAAAATAGTCCTTATCAAGAGTGGTCCCGCCTATCACCGTTGTCCTTGGCTCCAGTCTCTCCTTGTCATCTAACAAGATGCTAGCAGTGTGGGAAATCTCTTTCCAGGAGACAGTTTCCTCTCTGGCTGACAAGTTAGCCTTTTCCTCCCAGCATGAGATTCCTGAGGAAATCCCAGTTCCGGGGGTGGGGGTGCATTGTCACAAGACAATGTGATCCCCAAAGGAAGGGACAGAAGTGTCTCCCTCACTTTCTCTTAAGATTTGTTTTTATTTTGAATTGTGGTTCTATGTGTGGATATGTGCACATGCATGCAGGTGCCAGGAGAGGCCAGAAGAAGGCATCATATCCCCTTGAGCTTGAGTTAGAGGAGGTCGTGAGCAGCCTGAAGTGGTTGGTGGGAACCAAATTTGGGTCCTCTGCAAAAACAGTATGTGCTCTTAACCACTGAGCCATCTCTCTAGCCCTGCCAATGTCTCCTTAGAATATCTCCGTTGCCCTGGGACTATCAGAAAAGCATCTTAGTTGCTACTGGGGTACTTGAAACAGCACATCGCAGGTATGTCCTCTTTTGTCCCATGTGTCAGGCACCACAGGACTCGAAACAGGGCAGAGGTGGTCAGTGCACAGGAGAGGCTGTTCTTGCTGTCCTCTAAGAAGGAAGCTAGGAAATTGAGCATCCGTTAGCCACCCCAAGGCCATCCGGGTTAGCTACACCACTGGAGGAATCTTTAGTGGTTTCTGGCCTAAGCATCCATGGGAAATATTCAGATGTGACCTTCAAACATGATGCTCTTGGGCCTTCTGACAGCGCTCCGCAAGTCTGATGAAAAGCTGTGTTTTTCTTCTCACACATCACTTCTCTCAGCACTACACATCTGACAGCAGGTGAGTGGACTCTCCCTACCGACAGGTACTGCAGGAGGATGATCTCCAGTGTAACGCTTCTATTACCGGCTGCCTGGGGTCAGAATTGCACGCCACAGGCTAAGGACTCCACCACAAGATCGCCCTACCTCCAGCACCAATCGCAAGATAACAGGTTGTGACTCGGGGAAACATACATTTACAGTTTATTATAAGATGATAGTTCTATCCAGGCCCGGTAGTTCAGGCCTGTAATCCTAGGCACTCAGAGCTGATAACGAAGGATCACAAAAATTCTGGGCCTGCCTGAGCAAACTAGTGAGACACTCTCAAAAACACAGAAAGGGCGTTGTTGAAATAGTTAAGTAGTAGAGCACTTGCCTTGCGTACATGAGACTCTGGGTTCAATCATAAGCAATAGAAGCAGTAATAAAGGACACTGGGTCTGGGGAGATGGCTCCATAGATAAGGGCTTTCTGTGCAAGCCTGAGAACCTGAATTTGAATCCCCAGAATCCATGTAAAAAGCCAGGCACGGCTGTAACCTCAGGGATAGAAGAAAACCCAGTGTCCTCCTCTGGCCTTCTCATGCTTGCACACACACACACACACACACACACACACACACACACACACATCATACACGTACCATGTGCACACACACACCCCGAGGGTCAGGCCTGTGGGAAGGGGAGGGGAACTCCATGAAAGGATAAATAAATTTAAAAAAGGCAAAGCGCGTACCTTTCGGCAGGCCCTGCCACAGTATACCAGTAAGCAAACACAGCATGAGTTAGTGCAAGGGGGCGGGGTGTGTGTGTGTGTGTGTGTGTGTGTGTGTGAAAGGCCAGGTCAGAGTGGGGACATGAGAGAAGCAGGCAGACAGACAGGGGGACAAGAGCAAGAGGACGAAGAGAGACAAGAGCAAGAGGCAAGAGAAAAGAGCAGGGAAAGGAATAAAGAGGCAAGAGGGGTGTACGAGGAAGGAGGGCGAGCTGTGCCCAGCGGGTACGTTTACAGGGCGCACGGGTCACATGGCTGACGGTGGAAAGGCGCCTGGCGACAGGTGATGATGTGACTGCTCCGGTAGCAGAGGCAGGCTGCTGGGGTAGAAGCTAACACCCTGTGCCTTCTCTGAATGCACCCCCAGACGCCTCCCTGTGTCACCTATCCAGAGGCTCACCCAAACATTGTTCTTTTGGGGAGTCTTGTGATGCTGATTACAGGGGAACCATTTGCGACCTGCCAAACCGTTAGCCCGTCATCACTCACGCTGTGACTGGACTGCGGAGGCTGCAAGTTCCTAGGTTCTCCTCACGCTTTTTGTCTTCCTAGTGGCCAGCTTCCATCCAGGAGTCCACCAGAAGTCATCTTACTAGAACAAAGGACATGGCTGTCCTGAAGGAGAGTCCAAGGAATGTGTGCCAGGAGCAAAAACAAATGGGAGATCAAAAGACCCCAGCACTGCTATGCCAAGAAAGGTAGAAAAGTTTTTTTGAGACAGGGTTTCTCTGTGTCACTTTGGAGCTTGTCCTGGAACTCACTCTGTAGACCTGGCTGGCCTCGAACTCACAGAGATCCGCCTGCCTCTGCCTCCCGAGTGCTGGGATTAAATGCATGCGCCACCACCACCTGGCTAGGTAGAAAAGTTTTAAGGGCCCTTTAGAAGCCAGGGCAAAGATCAAGTGCGTGTCCCATTAACCACAGTGAACACAGGCCTTGGCAGTGTGTAAGGTTCGGGTTAAAGAACAGAATGAGGAGGTGTGGTGGTTCATATAGGTAATCTCAGCACTCAGGAGGCTGAGGTAGAAGATCACCAGGAGTTTGAGACCAACCTGGGCTACACAGTGAGGCCCTGTCTGAGAGAGAGAGAGAGAGAGAGAGAGAGAGAGAGAGAGAGAGAGAGAGAGAGAATTGAGAATTGAAACTTCTTACCTTGTCAGAAAGGAAATGAGATCTGGCTGAGCCAGTCCTGCAGGCTAGCCTCATTTCCTCTTTGACCATGTTCCCCGCAGGGAGTATAGCTACTGCATTCCTCTGGGCATGACCCATTCAGAGGCCATGAGGCAGGTTAATCTTTGTTGATAGGTTGGTTCAGGCTGAACATCATTAGATCAAAACTCAGAGGTACTTGAGGACGTGCACATCGCCAAGATTGAAGGTGAAGGGCAGAAGGTCATTACAGAGGTAGATGGGAAGACAGAAATTGTATAAACATTGGTCATTACTACTGTACTGGCTTTTTCTGCATTTACCCTTGCTATGTGGCTCTGGGCAAATCAGTTTCCCTTTCTAGATCTCTATTAGCTCTTGATTTTTTATTTGTTTATTTTGATTTTTTCTTTCTTTTTTAAAGATTTATTTATTTATTTGGTTATTTATTTATTTATTATGTGTGGTGTTCCGTCTGCATGTATGCCTGCAGACCAGAAGAGGGCACCAGATCTCATTATAGATGTTGGGAGCCACCATGTGGTTGCTGGGAATGGAACTCAGGACCTCTGGAAGAGCGGTCAGTGCTCTTAACCTCTGAGCCATCTCTTTAATCCCTTTCTTTTTGGTTTTTCAAGACAGCGTTTCTCTGTATAGCTCTGGCTGTACACACACACACACACACACACACACACACACACACACACACACACACACCCTGCTTTACTCTTGATTTTTATGACCTGCATTCAGAACTCACCCTCGCGCCCTTGCATAGTTCTGCCCTCCCGACAGAGCCTCCCAGTTCTCTGGTCTAATCTCTGTGATCTGGAGAAACTCACTGGAGCACTGGTCTTCATTTGTGAAAACAGCAGAACCAACCCTGGCCCCCACCTTAGGTAAGGAAAGATCAGGCCAGGCCAGAGGGTCACCCTCCCTTTGCTCTGTGCTGATTGCCGCAACCCCACTGGTCTCTGCTCTTCCTTCAACCAATCACCTTTCAGGTTTTCAAATCAGGCTTGTTGATCATCCCCCTCCTAAGCTCAGCAGGCTATAAAGGGACCCGAGGGAGAGAGACACAGGGAAACGAGTGGGGTATGGACTTCTCTCTATTAAGCTCCCTGGAGAAGGTGATATAGGAACCAACCTCCACATCAGGTCCATTTCAACTGGACCATCCACCTATAATGAAAAGATTTAGGAGAGAAGACTCAGCAGAAATGCAGATTTAAAAACAAACAAACAAACAAACAAAAAACAAAAAACCAAACCCAGTGATGTATATTCCTTAGGCTGCAGCCAGGCCTGCTGATTCAGGGCTGTGATTCCAACAGGTGAAAGGCTCAGGCAAGAGAATATAAGGCTAGCAGTGGCTACAGAGAGATCAAGGAGAGAGAAAAGAACATCAGGAGCCAGCTACCCAGCTACACAAACAGCCATGGAGTAAGAAGCAAAGAAAGGTAGATAGAATAGAGAAAGACAAAAGCCCAGAAGCAATAGGTAGACAGGATAATTTAAGAAAAGCTGGCTAGAAACAAGCCAAGCTAAGGCCAAGCATTCATTCATAAGTAAGAATAAGCCTCTGTGTGATTTATTTGGGAGCTGGGTGGTGGGCCCCCCAAAGAGTAAAGAGTAAAAACAACCAACTACATAACACCTTCTAACCTCCTAGGGTGTCTGCGCATGTGGCAATCACACACACACACACACACACACACACACACACACACACACACATGATAATAAATACATCTTTTTTTTTTTTTTTTTTCTGGAGCTGAGGACCGAACCCAGGGCCTTGTGCTTGCTAGGCAAGCACTCTACCACTGAACTAAATCCCCAACCCCTAATAAATCTTTTTTTTATGGTATGTTATGTTAAAGGTATACATACAAATTGTGTGTATGTGTGCACGTACCAGGTGTACTTGCCCCTGTGTGTACAAGCAGAGGCCAGAGGTGGTCCCTAGGTGGCCTCCTTTATCTGAATTTTTTGAGATGGGATCTTCTCACTGGCCTTTCAGCTAGTCTGGCTGGCTAGCAAGCCCCGAGGACACCCCTGCCCTCACCTTCTCAGTGTGTTTGTAAGAGCACTGGCATGCCTGGTTCTTCTGTGCATGCTGGGGATCTGAACTCAGGTCAAGGGAGGAACAGTAGAGTGGCTGGCCCCAGCATCCACCAGGAGGTTAGAAAGAGGGTCTGGCTGGCCGTGGGGCCCGCCACCTGAGGACGGACAAATGCTAGAGGCTTAGCATGATTTCTAAATCCAGTTGGACATTCTGCCCCAGAGACTGGCTGTTCAGTTAGTACTTTTTCTTAAGACAAACATCCTTCCTCCCTAAGGAGGCTATGACATGTGTACAACCATCCCTTAGTCAGGTGGGGATGGGTGCAAAAAGGGAAGCCAGGCCTCAGGCCGAGCACAGGACCAGAAAGCAAGGTGGCAGAGAGTCACTTGTTTCTTTAGTGTTGGCAGAAGCTAGGGGGTGGGCTTAATGGTTTTAAAAGGAAGAAGTGACCGTTGAGGGCTGGATTATGCCCAGGGCGAGAATCACCTAGACAGGTGTTGGGACGTTAGTTCTGGGTCACACTGGAGCTTGTAGGGCAGAGATGCTCTTGAGAGATGGGATGATGTTGGTGAGTGTGGTGCTGACAGACTAGGAGTTAGACAGACAGACTCCCTACAGGAAGAGGGACTAGGTAATAACAGCAGTGCACTTC